>NC_135616.1:62470000-63095000 GCF_053574225.1 Canis aureus
AGAAAGAAGGCACCAGCACACACATCCGAGAGAGAATGGACATTGGAGTGGGAGGAAAACTATGATATTTCTGTAGAAGCCATGGTAAGGAACACTCAAATGAAAGATCAAATGGGGTAAAGATGGAATTGATTAACAGAACCCAAAACTACAAAGAGCTTTGGATGATAAATAGAAAAATACACTTGATTTGACAACAAGAAAGTTATTAATGGGGACTCCTGGGTGGCTCAGTGGTTGAGCATCTGCCTTTGGCTCAGATCGTGATCCTGGGGTTCTGGGGTTGAGTCCTGTATTAGGTTCCCCACAGGGAACCTGTTTCTCCCTCTGCCTGTGTCTCTGCCTCTCTCTCTCTCTCTGTCTCTCATGAATAAATAAATAAACCAGTCTTTTTTTTAAAAAAAAGAAAGTTATTAATAACAAAGAGCTTTTTTACAATGGTAATGATTAAACCCGATTTCATGGGTGGTAGTAAAGAACTGAGGACAGCTATGGGAACACATTCACCTTTCAAGAATTTTAGAGATTAATAAAGTGTGAGATAGACATAACAGTTTGAGGAAATGGTAGTGCTTGGTAGTATTTTTTATATGAGAGAAATCTGAACATATGTGTGTCTATGTGTGTATATGTTTCTGGGTGTGTGTGTGCATGCTGCATGCCACTGTAACTCAACAACTCCACTACCTTATAGGATTATTATAGGAATTAAATGAAATCACGTAAAATAAATAAATAAACTAAATAAAATAAAATAAAATAAATAAATAAAAATCTTTTAAAAATAAACAAACAAACAAACAAGCAAACAAACAAACAAATAAAAGCATTTTATGAACTAAAAAGCACCATACTAATACTAGGTGTTATTTTCTTCATTATACATAAATTCTAACATACATTTATTTATTTATTTATTTATTTATTTATTTATTTTTAAAAGATTTTATTTATTTATTCATAGACATAGAGAGAGAGAGGCAGAGACACAGGGAGAGGGAGAAGCAGGCTCCATGCAGGGAGCCCGATGTGGGACTTGATCCCGGGTCTCCAGGATCACACCCCAGGCTGCAGGCGGCGCCAAACTGCTGCACCACCGGGCTGCCCTTATTTATTTTTTTTAAAAGATTTTATTTATTCATTCATGAAAGAGAGAATGAGAGAGAGAGAGGCAGAGACACAGGCAGAGAGAGAAGCAGGCTCCATGCAGGGAGCCCGATGTGGGACTTGATCCCAGGACTCCAGGACCATGCCCTGGGCCGAAGGCAGGTGCTAAACTGCTGAGCCACCCAGGGATCCCAAATTCTAACTTTTAGAATATAAGAAATATACTTATGTTTCTTACCATTCAAAATTCCATTCATGTTTTATGTGAATGTAGTCATGAATCAATGAATTTTATCTTCAGGGTTCTCTCCTTGTAACTACTAGAATTCTTGACAGCTCTGTAAGATGAAATCCCCAGATAAATTGAAACCAACAGTTGCCATCTCAGAAGTTGAACAGAGAAAAATGGAAAATTATGTTAAGCTGATTCTGTGGTCCTCATACACCTGCAGATTATAGGACAAAATACTGACTCTGGGGATTTGCTTGATTTTTCTTTCTGCTTTGGGATCTGTTGTTAATTTAGTGAAAACATATTTCTGCTGGGCAAGACTCAGGTAAGGCTTAGGTCAAGTTATAAAGCCAAGTCTTTTATCACACTCTGACAGAAAGAAAAACCATGTCTGCACAATGTCACCATCAAGAAAAAAATAGTGTGTTTTGCTTTGGGGCCTTTGGCTTGAGGTTTTCTTCATATTTTAAAAACCACTAAGGAGCTAGAAAGTTTATAGCTAATGGGTAGTAATTAAATTGTGTATAGGCAAAACTAAATAAAATCCATTAAGTAGTGAGATTGCATTACACTCTGTGATTTTGTCCAAATATTTTTGTAAGAGTAGATTCTCAAACTCTTGATATGAAATCAGTGGAACAATCTTCGTGTTTTGTTACTCTTTTACATATTCAGGAGCCAGTAATTGAACCTATCTGAATCTCAGTGTCTTCATCTATAAAATCAAGATAATAAGAATTATCTTATAAATCTGAACATTCATAGACACAGGAGGCAATGGACATCTCACCCCTGTCTTCATAGAATTTTAGATATTCAAAAGGCAGTGTTACTAAAATAGCATTTTATCTCTTAAGCATTGAAAAACTTTGGCACTCAGATTTTAGCTCTGGGTTTGAAACAGAGAATCTGTGTAAAATCTAATTACAATCCAGGCCACGAAAAGATAAGATGAGACATACAACAGACTCTTCATGTTGGTCACATTAAAGAAAATGGGAACAAGATGGAGGTTAAAAAGATTTGAATGTTATTTTAATACAAGTCATCACCCTGAAAATCCATTGTATTTTATAAACTTCAGAAGGGTTTTTCTAAATATTTTTAAATTAATTTAAACAGTCTGTGTCTCTTTACACCTTTTAGTACAAATTAACGCACAGCTTATTAAGTCTGCATTTTAGGAACTATAAACAAACATAACTTTATGGAAGCCCATATTAGTTTAAGTGAGACACCTTTAAATTAGAAGACTTACATAAAACTATCAAATGTAATATTTGGCTATCACATATTTTCTCACATCTAGTGAATTTCTTGGGCTGTCCCCAAAAAGTCTACTCTGAGTAAAAAGATGCTTAGGATGGAACAAGGACAATCTTTCAGGCTAACCTTACATAAGAAGCACATTGGCAGCAAATCTTCCAAGCCATCCTTGTCATATGCTGCTCTCTGCTAAAGACGTGAACAGTGCAGCACACTCCTGGAAGAGCAATGAGTCACAGGCAATACCTGCCACATGCATTATCCTCAAGGTAAATGCGTGTCATGAGACAAGGCCACGGAGACCTAAAATAGGCTGAGCCTGTCACTTAGTACCCGAAATAATTACTCAAGAAATAACTCTTTCTAAGAGGACAAATTACCCCATCAGCATAAAATGACACTCTTATGAAATTGTTGGATAATATCTTTTCAAAAACAAAAAAAAAATTCCTGGTGATCACCCTGACGTGAAAATTATCAATTAAAATCACACCAGCAAAAGGAGGTCAAGAATTGTTTTCTAAAATCTCTTCTCAGTTCCAGACTAGACTCGAAGTCACTCCCTCAGAAGGACCACAGTAGGAAGTGGCCAAGAGAATCCAAAGGAATCAACTACCAAGTAAACCAAAAAGTAAGTACCTTAGAAAGACCAGAAAGACTGCAGGGTTCCCTGGGGGAAGAAGCCAGGAAAAGAAGTCGCACAGTCCAGGTTCTTAATACACATGCCTGCTGAAGACACATGCCCTTTCACAGAGGACATGGAAGGGATGACTGAACACAAAATTTTAAACATGGTCAAGATTAACTAAAGCCAATTTTTGCCAGGTATATTAGTTTCCTAGAGCTGCCATGACAAATTACCACAAACTGGTTTAAAACAGCAGCAATGTATTATATTACAGTTCTGGAAGCTATAAGTCTGAAATTAAAACATCAGTAGGGTTGTTTCCTTCTGGAGGTTGAGGGAGAATCTGTTCTATGTTTCTCTTGTAGCTTCCAGAGGTTGCCAGCCGTCCTTGGTGTTCCCCGGATAGGAGATGCATCCTTCCAGTCTCTGCCCCCACTGTCACATGGTGCTCGCTCTCTCTCCCTGTCTGCGTCCAAATTTCCCTCTTCTTATAAGGGTACCAGTCACTGGATTAAATTCCACCTTAATCGAGTATGACCTCATCATAACTTGATTATATCTGAAAAAACACTTTCTAAATAAGATTACATTCACAGACACTGGGGATAAGGACTTGAACATGTCTTATTAAGAGATGCAACTCAAGCCACAACACTAGGTCTTTCAGAAGTAGCCTGACCCTCCATTACCAATATGATCTGGGACCATATGGCACAATGTGAGGAATCAGAACGTTAAAAAACTCAGCAACCTTCAAAATCACCAAACTCAACTACCTTATTTTATAGAGGGTTAACAGATCTTTCGAAAGCAGCAATTTACAACCAACTATAATTTTGAGATCCAGAGTACAAACAACTATGAAGATTGAGACAGTAAACTGTTTTTATTTATTTTATTTTATTTTATTTATTTATTTATTTTATTTTATTTTATTTCATTTTATTTATGTATTTTATTTATTTATATATTTATGTATTTATGCCCTGCTCCTGCAGGGCATGGAGCCTAATGCAGGGCTTGAAGTCCCAACCCTGAAATCAAGACCTGAGCTGAAATCAAGAGTCAGACACTTAACCAAATGAGCCAAGCAGAGGCCAGGAGGCTGTAACTGTTATTAATAAAAAGCACTAAGTTGGGGCAGCCCCGGTGGCTTAGCGGTTTAGCATCACCTTAACCCCGGGGCTTGATCCTGGAGACCCAAGATCGAGTCCCACATGGGACTCCCTGCATGGAGCCTACCTCTCCCTCTGCCTGTGTCTCTGCCTCTCTCTGTGTGTCTCATAAATAAATAAAATCTTTAAAAATAAAAATGAAGTCTATCTTTAGATTAGGTTAATTGGTGTGTGTGTGGTGGGGGGAGTAAGAAGCTGAAAAACCATGTGGGGCTTCACAGACATTCAAGACTAAACCATTTTAAAGCAGCAGAATGTAACCAGGTAAGAGACACATTCTTTATTTTCACATTTCATTTTTACCCATCTTAAATACAAGGCTACAGAGCCCTGATCTCAGCTGGAAATCGGGGCTGAGCTTTCAATAGAGCAGGACCGTGATGTTGTATCGTTGTATCTTCTAAACAGCCCAGGTGCATAGTGAGTGCTTGTTCCTTACATGCTACAGAATCCACAGTGTTTTGCCACAGCATTGTCCCCAAAGGAGAGAAGATGGCTTGGAGGATCACTAAAGATTCAATCTGTAATGTATGGACAGCTGTAAATAGAAAAGAAAACCAACCCCATTGTTATATTTGTCTTAGAGTGGGTCATCTGATTGGAGATGGATAACTTCATAGATATAGTCCAAGTTTATTGGGTATGATGAAATCTTCCTAAATAAAGCCATTTCTTCTGTTGTAACAGTTGTCATAAATGCCTAATTAGAAAGTAAGAGAAGTCTTTTCAAAGTTGGCTTTCTTCAAGGGGGTAGCTTATTAAGGATATTCTGAATAAGTACTTCATGTCATAAATCTTAGCTGATGATTGATGCTGATAATTTGCTTAATGTTGATTTTCCTAAAAGGCCTAAATTGTGAATCTAATCAACCTAATAATCCCCTGACTCTAGACCCGACTGTAATAAACTCACCCATAAAAGATGACTAGCATGTTCCTAGGTCTATGCACCAATAGCATGTTCAGAATTTCTTTGCCTTCTTTATCGTGAAGTTATTTCTTACCTAAATTCATTCAAAGTGGCAAATCATCCCCTTTGTCTTCTTTTCAGTTCATCTCCACCTCAATGGCCATTTCCATTCTACAGTCATCTATGCATTCATTGTTAATCCTGGATTTCAGACTTCTATTTTAAATTGTCTAGTAGCTTTCTCTACAAGGTAGTCCCATAAGCATCTCATAAGCAGTATAGCTGGGTGATTAGGAGCATATCCCTTAGCGCCAGATCCATCTGGATTCGAGTCTATTGCTTATAATGAGACTTAAGATGCTGATTCGTCTTGAAGCTTCCATTCCCACATCTATAGGATGGGAATAATATGGCATCCACTTCATTAGGTGGTTGTGAGAATTCATATATAAAATATTCACACAGTACCCAGTTTATGGCAAGTGCTCCATAAATAAACATTATAAAATATAAAACTGAATTCATTACTCCACCTATATGTCTGTGGCTCTCACTCAGTCCCATCCTCTTAAATTCATTTCTTTCCATCTCTGTTATATCCTATGGGTCACTTAGTTCCATTCATTTCTGTTCTTTTATCTTCTTTTTCTTTTTTAAAAAGATTTATTTATTTGAGAGAGAAAGAAAGAGAGGGAGGTGAGGGGAAGAGGGTGAGAGAGAGGGGAGAGAGAGGGAAGCAGATTCCCTGCTGAGCATGGAGCCCACTGCAGGGCTCAATCCCACAACACTGAGATTATGATTTGATCCAAAATCAAGAGTCAGATGCTCAACAAACTGAGCCACCTCAGTACCCCTTTTTTTTCTTTTAAAGACTTTATTTTTCTAGATCAATTTTAGATGCACAACAAAACGAGAGGGAAGTACAGAGATTTCCCATATACTCCGACCTCACACAGGCACAGCCTGCCCCATTATCGACATCCCCCAGAATGGTCCATTTGTTACAACTGGTGAACCTATATTGACATACCATAGTCATTCGAGTCCATAGTTTATATTAAGATTCATTCTTGTTGCTGTACATTCTATGTGTTTGGACAAATGTATAATGATATGTTCCCATCATTACAGTATCATATAGAATATTTTCATGGCCCTAAAAATCCTCTGTGCTTCACCTATTCATCACTTCCCCTAGGAATCACTGATCTTTTTACTGTCTCCATAGTTTTGTCTTTTCCAGAATGTAATAATTTGGACTCATGCAGCATGTGGTCTTTTCAGATTGTCATCTTTCACTTAGTAATATGTGTTTAGGTTTCCTCCATATCTTCTCATGGATTGATAGCTCATTTCTTTTTCATGCTGAATAATATTCCATTGTCTGGATGTACCACATTTTATCTATCCACTCACTTACTGAAGGTCATTTTGGTTACTTTCAAGTTTTAGATGCTATGCCATCCATGTGCAGGTTTTGGGTGGACATGTTTTCATCTCGTTTGGGTAAATACCAAGGAACATGACCGGTGGATCATATGATAAGAGTATGTTTAGATTTGTAAAAAACTGCCAAAGTGTCTTCCACAGTGGTCGTACCATTTTATATTCCTAGCAGCAATGAAGGAGAGTTCCTGTTGCTTCAAGTCCCCCTGAGCACTGGGTATTGTCAGTGTTTCAGATTTTGGCCATTCTAATAGATGTGTACTGGTACCTCATTGCTGCCTTAACTTGTATTTCCCTGATGACATGTGACATGGAGCATCTTTTCATATGCTTATTTGACATCTATAAATCTTCTTTAATGAAGTATCATTTAAAGTCTTTGGTTTATTTTTTTATGGGTTGTTTGTTTCCTTATTATTCAGTTTTAAGAATAATCTTTGTACATTTTATACAAATTCTTTGTATATTTTAGATAACAGTTCTTTATCAAATGTGTCTTTTGCTAATATTTTCTCCCAGTCTGTGACTTGTTTTTTCATTCTCTTGATATTCTTCTCCCTTTATTTTTTTAAGGTTTTATTTATTTATTTATGAGAGATACACAGAGGTAGAGACATAAGCAGGGGGAGAAGCAGGCTCCTCGCAAGGAGCCCCATTCAGGACTCAAATCCCAGACCCCAGGATCACACCCTGAACTGAAGGCAGACTCTCAACTGCAAAGCCACCCAGGTGTCCCTCTTCTCTCTTTAGAATATAGAAAAATAATTATATGAAATTACATTTTTTTTCTGAGATGAATGTTGCCAATTGAATAATATAACAGAGAAAGACCAATTTGTTTTTTTTTTGTTGTTGTTGTTGTTGTTGTTAAGATTTTATTTATCTATTTATGTGACAGAGAGAGCACAAGCAAGGAGAGCAGCAGAGGGAGAGGGAGAAGTAGGCTGCTGGCTGAGCAGAGAGACCTATATGGGGCTCCATCCTAGGACCCTGGGATCATGACATGAGCCAAAGGCAGATAGATACTTAACCAACTGAGTTGCCCAGGTGCCCCATGGGAAGACTATTTGTAATGAAACTTGAAGTAAAAAACAAGATATACTGTCTAAGGGTTTAGTTGTTGTAATTTGAAGGTTCAAATATAACAAAGTAAAAAAACCTAAATATTTTATTTCATTTTAGGTATAAGAAAAATTATAATTTTTTAAACCTTGAGAAACATTTTCCTAAATGCCCTAGACATGGCCAGTGCCAAATTGTATAATGCATCATATGGCCTTGGAAGGGGTACTTAGGTAAAGTGTTCTGCATAAATAGCAGCATTGGAAAAACAAAACAGAACAAAACCATGGGAAAAAGACAAAGAACAATCTGTATCTTTGCTCTGCCCACCTAAAAAGCTCTGTAGCAAAGTGGCTAAAAGCATCCATTCTGAGGCCTGTCCTGGCTCAGTCTCAAAGTAGAACAAGTTACTTTGTCTCCGTTCCTTGGCTTCCTCATTGATAAAATGAGGACAATAATAGTAATAAGGGTTGTTCTAAGGATAAAGTTAATAGATGGAAAGCACTTAGAAGAAGTTCCTGGCACAAGGTAAACAGTTAATATAAGCAATTATTTTTACATTGCTGTTTATGAGGATCAAATGAAACGTTCATAATCTTTGAAAGCTATACAAATTGATATCTTATGTCAATAATAAAGAAGAAAGATATTTTCTTTAAATCAGATTATTTGGTACTTGACAAGAATTTGCGGGGCTCTTCTCACATATTTGCTTGCACTTAAACTCAGCTATAAAAATAAATACTGCTTTTTGAAATTCATGTAACTGCATTTTTAAATGTTTTATATCACTTAACACATTACATTAGTCACGATTTGTGTAGACTCATTATTTTGGAATCTTGCAGTCTTTCTAAATGTTCTCTAAATTCACTCTATTTGAGTTAAAAAAACAAATCACGTTAGACTGGTAATAAGAATCCAGGGTTCAAATTCCAGTTGGCTATGAACAAACGGAATGTCTTTAGGCAAATCATTGAGCTTTTCAAAGCCTCAGTCTCCTTACACATAAAATTACCAGGTAGGAGCAGATAATCTCTAAGGTCATATCCAATTATAAAATTCCATGAGTTGTAGGTTAGGATAAACATCACTATCTTTGTTTTCTGTTGGAATAGATTTTAAAGGACTTGCCTTACGTCACACATTTGGAATTTTAAACAAGCAAAAAATACCATTCTCCTGGCTCTCAGACTGAACTTTTAGTGCAGTGAATCTCGGCTTTTCAAATAAAAATGCCATAGAATTCCTCTACTCTGTAAAAATATTGAAAATAAAGACAATTGAAGCAAAACAAACTGTACAATCTTAGCAACCTGATACCACCTGAAAATACTTCTTAGCTTTAAACTCTCTCAGACAAAATAATACCTCTACCAGCTTAATGGAAGCAAAAATCAAAAATATTTCCAAAAGTACAGAAGTCATCTTTTTTATATAGCCTGAGATCAACAAACTGCTTGTGCTGCTTCCCTGCACTGGTCTCAATACTGCCCAATTTTAAGAAAACTGCAGTGACCAGTGCAGTACCTGACACCACCTATGCCCCACCAATCAATATACTAACATGCCTGGCAAAGGACAGCAGGAGGGACAAGAGGTTGGCCGATAAAAGAAATAAACATAAAGCATTTTAAAGTCTACTATTTTCTTACTAATTATGTTAATATCAGACAAAATAGACCTCAAGACAAGGAATATTACCAGAGATAAAGAGGGATACTCCATAATACTTTTAAAAAGTCAGTTCATTAAAAACATATGGCAATCTTAAATGCATAAGTAATATATGACAGGGCTTTATAATATGTGATGCAAAAATTGACAGAACTAAAGGGAAAACAGACAAATCTATAGACAGAGATGGAATATACATTTTTTTCTTTCAGTCATTATATTAATGTATCAAATAGAGAAAAATCAATAAGGATAGTGAATTTTTAACCAACACTAACCAGCACTGAGAAGAAGTTCCTGGCACAGGGTAAACAGTTAGTATTAGTGATTATTTTTAAGCACATTGATGTCCTTGATGTTTATAAAGCACAACCGACAACTGCATAAAGTACTTTTTCTCCAAATGCACATGGAACAAATATCTAGAAGGACCATATGATAGGGCATAAATCAAATCTCAAAATTTTTCAAAGAACTTAATTATACAGTGTACTTCTCTGACTACAACAGATTTAAATTAGAAATCAGTTACCAATAGATATATGGAAAAACCCCAGAATCTGGAAATTAATAAACCTATTTTTAAATAATCCATAAGTCAAAGAAACCATTTAAGTATAAATTAGAAAATATCTCAAGCAAAATGCTAAAGAAGTCAAATTTGTGTATGTAGCTAAAATTGTGCTTTGAAGGCAATTTCTAGCTTTATATTGAAGAAAAGGAAGCATTTTAAAATAATGACCTACACTTCTACATAAAGAAGCTAGAAAAAGATCAGTGGTTAAACTCAAAGTAATTAAAAGAAAGAAAACATTTAAAAATGGAAAACAATGATATGATAAAAAGGCAATAGATAAAATTAAAAAACCAAAAGTTAGATCTTTGAAAAGATTTTTCTAGTAATAAACTCTGTCAAGACTGATCAAGGGGGAAACAAGGAGGGGAAGAAAGAAAAGTCACAAATTCTCAATATCAGAAATGGGATAAAGATATCACTGCAGACCTTATAGACCCTTAAGAGAATAAAGGAGTATCATGAAAAACTTTGTCAATAAATTTTCCAACTTAGATGAAATGGGAGTCTATTAAAAACAAAAATCATGAAAACTGGCACAAAAGGTAATAAAAAAAATCTGGACATTGCTATAACTGTTAAAGATATTTAACTCTATGGGAACATTTAAACTTTCCCACAGATACCTCAAGGCTTAGGTAGTTTCATTAGTGATTTCTTTCAAACATTTAAGGAAGATCTAATATAAATTCTATGCAAACTCAGAAAATAAAGGAGGAAACTTCCCAATATGTTTTATGAAGCTAGGATAAACCCAATAGTAAAACCTGACAAGAACATTTCAAAAGTACATACCAATAACACTATTGAATATAAATGCAAAAATTATTGACAAAACATTACTAAGTCAAATCTAGTAATATAGAAAGAGTATAATAATGCATCATGACTAATAGGCTCTTTCTTATGAATACAGGACTAGTCATTCAGTGTAATTTATTATAACAGTATCTCATTAAAAACATAAAATATATTAAAAAACATAAAATATGACAAAAACTAAATCTATAAATTTGGAAATCTAGGAATAGAAAGAGAACATCTTAAATCTGATTTTAAAAAATCCTAGGGGACGCCTGGGTGGCTCAGCGGTTTAATGTCTGCCTTTGGCCCAGGGCGTGATCCTGGAGTCTCAGGACTGAGTCCCACATTGGGCTCCCTGCATGGAGCCTGCTTCTCCCTCTGCCTGTCTCTGCCTCTCTCTCTCATGAATGAATAAATAAATAATTTTTTTTTAAATCCTAAAAAGAAACCATGGTTTTCTTTCCTCTGCTCTCACCAACACTTTCGACACTAAATGTATAGGGTTTTCCCCCATGCTGATGCATCCGATACCAGCTAAGTATCCTACAGTTCATTCTGATACTATCTACCTGGAGTTAGTGTTAAATCTCACAAGTTAAGGGCTCAAACCCATAGACTTTAACCACTTCACATGCAAGACACAACTCTGGACCTCCTGTACTCATAACTGAGCAGCTATAAGTTAGAGTTTCCCACAATCAATAATTTTCTGGAATGGCTCACAGAACTCAGAGAAACACTTATATTTGCCAGTTCATATAATAGAATATAATACAAGATACAGACAAACAGCCAGATGAAGAGGCACATAGGGTGAGGTCTAGAAGTGTCCTCAGTTTAAGAAGCTTCTGTCCCTGTGGAGTTAAGATGTGCCACCCTCTTAGCATATGGATGTGCTCACCAACCAGAAATTCTCTAAGCACTGTACCTTAGAGATTTTTGTGAGGCTTCATCATGTAGGCATACTGCATTATTAATTAAATCTCTAACTCCTATAGGAGGATAGGAAAAGCTTAAAAGCTCCAAGCTACTAATCGTGGCTTAGTCTTTCTGGTGACCAGTCCTCATCCTAAAGTTATCTGGATAATATTTGGCCTTTCCTATCACTCCTATAATTCCAAGGGAATTAGGAACTCAGTATCAGGAACTGGGGTCAAAGACCAAATATTAGAACATGAGATTGTCTTAGCATCCCTATCACTCAGGAGATTACAAGCTTTCTAAAAGCTCTGTAAGAGGATTTGGTGGCAGATTATATAATAATATACATCTTATTACTTACCAGGACATCTATAAAAAACACAGCTAACATTATACTTAGCAGTGAAAGACTAACATGTTTCTCTTAAGATTAGAAACAATTTCTCCTAAGAATGGCTCTTCTATTTAAATTTGAACTAGAAATCTTAGCCAGTGAATGAGGCAAAAAAAAAATAAGAAACATAAATATTAGAAAAGAAAAATTTAATTGTTTTTATTTGTTGATGATGATTTTTGTACATAGAAAATTCTAAGAAATCTATAAAGAAATAAATGTAATAGATGATCTTTCAGGGTTTCAGGTTATAAAGTCCATATAACAAAATTAAAGTATTTATACTACTTGATTTCAAGGTTTACTATAAGCCACAGTAACTAAAATGGTTTAATATTAGTGTACAGATATCCACTAAGGTGGTGGAATAAAATAGATTCTAAAAATAGATCCATGCTAGGTGGAAATCTGTTGACAAAGGTATTAATGCAATTGAGTAGGGAAAAAATGTCTTTAAACATATGGTGCTGAAAAAAATGTACATCCACATGGAAAAGAACAGTCTGAACTTCTGTCTTACACCATACAAAAAATTAGAGATTGAGCATAAGACTTAAAACTGCAAAACTTCTATAAGAAAATTTCAGAGACTATCTTACAACCTTGAGATAGGCAAAGATTTTGTAGACAAGACAAAAAATTGCTAATCATAAATGAAGAATAATCAAGTGGATTTCAACAAAATTTAAAACTTCTGCTCATCAGCAACACATTAAGAAAATGAATAAACAATCTAGAAACTGAGAAATATTTGTTACACATCTGTGATAAAGGACTGGTACCCAGAGTATATAAACTACTACTGTAAATAATAGAGACAATCTAATTTTTTAAATAGCCAAAAATTTGAACATATACTTAAAAAAAGAAACACAAGGCATGTAAATGACCAAGTAGCACATGAAAAGTGCTCAACAGCATTAGTCATCAGGGAAATTCAAATTAGAACACAAGATGCTACTACTATATACCACTCAAATAGCTAAAGTTTAAAAACTTACATTATAAATATTGGCACAGATACGAAACAATTGGAACTCCCATATTACTGGTAGGAGAGAAAAATGCAGCAACCACTTCAGAAATTTTAGTTCTTTATAAGTGATACATATTCCTATTCTATGACCCAAGAATTCTACTCCTAGGCATTTACCCAGGAAAAATGAAAACATGTCTACACAAAGACTTTTTTTTATAAGAACATTCATAGCAACTTTATTTGTAGTAGCCCAAAACTAGAAAATAAAATGTCCATCAATAAAAGATTGGTCAAATCATGATATGATATCACAAAATGGAAAGCAGTACCTGGGTGGCTCAGTGGTTGAGTGTCTGCCTTTGGCTCAGGTCATGATCCTGGACTCTTGAGATTGAGTCCCGCATCAGGTTCCCTGTGGGGAGCCTGCTTCTCCCTCTGCCTATGTCTCTGTCTCTCTCTTTTCGTCTCCTGTGAATAAATAAATAAAAATCTTTTTAAAAAAATAAAAAATAAAATAAAATGGAAAGCTGCAAAGCAATAAAAAAAATGAACTGATATCCAGAATCTCAAATATCAAAAACATTTTGTTGAGCAAAAGAATCTAGATGCAAGAGGGTATTTTATTTATAGAAGTTTCAAGAACAGACTAAAGTGTGATAATAGATATCAGAACAATTGTGGGGGGGGATGAGAAGGAGGGGACTGATTGCAAGGCACATAAGGCAATTCACCTTCACTGGCATGTTGGTCACATAGGTACATACATTTGTCAAAACTACCAAGATATACAGTTAAGACCTGTGCATTTTATATTTCAACAAATAAAAATCTAGCATTTTCAAATACTTAATTTATGTTAAATACAAGGCATGTCTGACCCATTTTTAAGAAAAAAATTATAAAATAGCTAAATTATATTATGATTAGTCAGAGTACAAGATGATCTTTGCTCTGGATACTTGTGTGGGAATTCCTCTAATAATAAGGTCCTATACTACACTAGAAATGATGAGATTTACAAAAATATAGTTTAAAATAGCTTTTTAGGAACATATATGCTGATTTAGGACCCTGAATATATCCTGCCAGCCCTTTCTGGCCTGCCAGGTCTCTGTGGAGAGGTCTGCTGTTAATCTGATATTCCTCCCCATGTAAGTCAGGGATTTCTTGTCTCTTGCTGCTTTAAGGATCTTCTCTTTATCTTTGGAATTTGCAAGTTTCATGATTAAGTGTCGAGGTGTTGAACGGTTTTTGTTGATTTTAGGTGGGGGATCTCTCTATTTCCTGGATCTGAATGCTTGTTTCCCTTCCCAGATTAGGAAAGTTTTCAGCTATGATTTGTTCAAATACATATTCTGGACCTCTGTCCCTTTCGACGCCCTCGGGAACCCCAATTAAACATAGATTTTCTTCCTCAGGCTGTCACTTATTTCCCTTAATCTATCCTCATGATCTTTTAATTGTTTGTCTCTTTTTTCCTCAGTTTCCCTCTTTGCCATCAACTTTTCTTCTATGTCACTCACTTGTTCTTCCACCTCATTAACCCTCGTCATTAGGACCTCTAGTTTGGATTGCATCTCATTCAATTGATTCATAGAATCAACTCAAAAATTAGAAAATATCCCAGTCATCTTGGTTCCAAAGAATCTCTCAGGCATTTGACTCAATTGTCGCAGAAGTATGGGTAACTTGAGTTCATTTTCCAAAGAAATAGTCCTCATAGTAGGCATGTCGCAACTGGTGAGCTACCCATGTAAGGGTTCTTAAGCACACAGGGAAAGCACATGTTTCAGAGGATTAAAAAAGCTGTAATAAGTCAATCTAGCTTACATATGACATTTTCCTGCATGGGCAAGTATCTTCAGTTTTATCTTGACATATCTACTGCTATCTTTCTAAAAAGCTGCTTTTGCACATGAAAAATTGCCATTTCACATATAGCAAAACACTTAAAGTCTCCCTCACACATACAACAAAAAGTCATATGGTCTCTGGAAAATTGGTTATATTTTTATCATTACTGAGAACTGGTTAAAATTAAGTTATATAAGTTTATATGAGCCTAACATACTGTCTTATTAACTAGCTATTGGTAATATGATCTACACATGATCTATAGTATAACCAAGATGTTTCCAATACTTGCTTCCTCAATGACCTGACTATGTGAAGTCTAATCATATCATAATTTACATAAAAATAGAGAACAGGGAGTCAAAAAGATGTAGTCAGGACTGAGCTACTTGGAATAATGCCTTTCTGTCCTCAGGAACAGGCAGACACCAATCCAATCCTACCAATGACTTCCCCTTCCACAAATGTGAGCTAAGCGGCTCTTTTTGGATTCAGTACAACTTACCACTGCCATGGCCAATGTCAGAGCTTGTGGTCAGGGTTGGGCAAAAAGTAAAAAGAAGCCAACAGATCCATGAATGTACTGGTCATGCTGTACTGGGTTTGGTCAAGCAGAAAGCTTTGTGGTGCCACTCCCAGCAACACCTTGATCATTCACTCCATACTCAGCTAATACTGAGTGGGTGACAGAGGAAAAGTGACTTAGCCTCATTGGACAGAGACACTACATTTAAATATTACTATTCGTTAATGGGTAGATTTGGGGTATACCTAAACCATTTGGGGCCATATCCAACTTAGTTACTAAAAAACCTGGTGGTGCTTTGTAGAAAATTTCACTATTAAAAGCAAATATCCCCTATTTTGACTAAACTCTGAAAAAGAAGTTATGGAACACTTAGTCCTACTATATAGTAGGCTATTAAGGTGTATTTGTTGAATGAATGAATGAATGAATGAATGAATGAATGCTATAGGGCTCTAGTACACTGCTGAGCAGCTCCAATATTTATGTACCAAGTTAACATTACTTATTGGTTTCATCTGAATATGTATATTTACTAAAATGATAAGAATAGCTTGTTACCAAGTATTGACTGCAGAGCTAGTGGAGCAGGGATACTATTTTGAAAATATTATACCGGTATGCTCATCTGGGGGTTCCCCTCCCAGTAAAATCAAGAACCTTTAACACCTTTAAAGAGGAGCGAAAAAGAACAAAGAAGTTATTGTTCAGCTTTAACTTGCAAATTTTATTTGTCAGTTCCATTTTCGTTTTGAGGCCCAGTTTTTGTTAAGAAGGAATGGAAATTTGTTGGGTGCCTAGGTGGCTCAGTGGTTGAGTGTCTGCCTTCGGCTCAGGTCATGATCCCGGGGTCCTGGGATTGAGTCCCGCATGAGGCTCCCCACAGGGAATCTCCTTTCTCCCTCTGCCTATGTCCTTGCTTCTCTCTCTCTCTCATTCTCTCTCTCTCTCTCTCTCTCTCTCTCTCTCTCTCTCTCGGTATCTCTCATGAATAAATAAAAAATCTTTAAAAAAAAAGAAGGAATGGAAATTTGCAAACTCCAAAGGCTTTCCTTAAAATATGAAGAATTGGAGCCTGAAAGACAATGCAGGGAAATGAAGCCAGAAAGAACTCAGAATACAATAGAACTCTCAAATGAAAGGAAGGAGGAAAAAAAAAAAAAAAACCTTTAAACCTTTTGGTCTCGGAGAGAGGTGGGGATAAGAAGAGATAGTGAGAGAAAAAATGAAGGAGTTCAGACTCAGGGCATCCTGGCTGTCCTCTAAGAGTCAAACCCCTGGGTGGGGATACAAGTGGTAATAGAAACCCCCAAATAGGACTAGAGGAATTCAAGTACAGAGGGACTCATTCCTCAGTTCTCAAAAGAATAATTTTTTTAAAATGCAAACTCCTTAAAGACGACTAACATTTTACATGCCATTTCAACATGATGCCAGGCTAACAGTGTGGGAATGGTGGAGGGTGGTATTTCATACCACAGTATGTAGAGAGCAGAAAGATGGAAATCCTGGGTGTTCCAGGAAAATTGAAGCCAAACAGCTTGGAGGGTAGGATGAAGGGCCACAGTGAGCAAAGACTTCATATCTAGAGGCTGTGGCAGGACTCACATTCTTTAGGGGAAGATAAAAGTTTGATGTCCCAAACCAGGCAGGACTAGCCATACTTCAGCGACCACCAACTCAAGACACCTGGGCACAAGATATGACCAGCCATACCCATGGAGCTTCAGAGAAGACACAGGAGACGCCCCAAGTGCCATCCTGCCACCATGATAATCGACACTTTGTCCCTCTTTCCTGTCCCCAGTCATACTGGGGAAGGAAAGAGGAGGGAGGTGAGTGAGACAGCTTTATAAGGAGTTTCAATTTTAAACTGATGGCATTTACATCTAAAAGTCACTACTTAAGTCACCTCTTACTAGCAATTTTTAGTTCCCCTCCCACAACCCACCCCCCTTCCACCATTAGCAGAAAGAATTTGAAAGCTAGATTAGATTAGTTATATAAAAATAATTTTAAGTTCCTTTCTTGGGGCACCTGGGTGGCTCAGTGGTTGAGCATCTGCCTTTGGCTCAGGTCATGATCCCCAGGTCCTGGGATGGAGTACCACATGAGGCTTTCCACAGGGAGCCTGCTTCTCCCGCTACCTATGTCTCTGCCTCTCTCTGTGTGTGTCTCTTGTGAATAGACAAACCCTTAAAAAAAAAGTTCCTTTCCTTGTGTGCCTGAGTTATATTAAAATATCAATAATTAGTGATAGCAATTATTATGTACCAGGCACTATTCTAAGCTCACCACAGTTGTTAACTGATGTGTTAATGGCAACTATTCTATGAAGTAGGTACTATTCTTTCTTTTTTAAAAAAAGATTTTATTTATTTATTCATGAGAGACACACAGAGAGAGAGAGAGAGAGAGAGAGAGAGGCAGAGACACAGGCAGAGGGAGAAGCAGGCTCCATGCAGGGAGCCTGATGTGGGACTTGATCCTGAGACTCCAGGATCACGCCCTGGGCTGAAAGCAGGCGCTAAACCACTGAGCCACCCAGGGATCCCCTTTTTCACTTTTTTTTTAAATTAAATTAAATTAAATTAAATTAATTTTTTTTTTTTTAGTAGGTACTATTCTTATACTCATTTACAAAGGAGAAAATAAAATCACACAGCTATTAAGTGACAGGACCTGGACTCATACCAGACAACCTGGCACTAGAATCAGGACTCATAACCCCCCTGGTAAACTGCAGGTAGGTGTGAGTAAATACAACTTTGCAGAGGAGCAAGCAGTACAGCTGGGATTCAACTCAGATGGCCTAGTTATAATCAGAAGTGCTTTTTGCCATGCTATTGCTTTTTTCCCCTTTTCCTCTTCTTCTGATAGGAGAACTGCTTTTCCTTTGGGTACCTGCACCTTTCCACAAGAGCCTGTCAGCCAAGGATCCCCAACAAAACCAGCTGATTGGTGAACTTCTACTCACCTTAAAGAATAAGGCCAATCAAAATCCTTCTCAGAGATTGAAACAGACCCTGGGAGACAGAGACAATCTCTCCTCTTCTGGGATTGTAGGTGCTAGGGTAGATGGTACTCATTCATTTTAGTAACCGGCATGTGAATCACCTTCTTATGTGAGGAATCCACCACCTTGGCAGCAGATCAGAGAAGCCAGATATATCAGATATTCACTTTTTCAACCTCCCTTGTAGCTATGGTGTCAGCATAACAGCCAAGCCAGAGTAATGAGATGTACAGACTCCAGGTTTTGATTAGAAGTTAATGAACTAAAGAAGTGGAGACTGCACAAAATCTATTTCTAGAGAGGACAATACACGGCAGCATCTACATCCCATTTCTAGAGAGGCTGCAGTTCTAGCAAGGGTGTTGGAGGCCCAGGGTCCAGCACCTATACATTGCCCCCAAGGGGGCTATATCAGGTCACTGAGGGGTGTCTGCAGGAAGACTGTGTTAAGGCTTCTGAAAGGGAGCCTCTGGAGCTTGCCTTCCAGCCCTCCTGGAGGTTCTGTGAGCTACTTGATAAATCTCTTTTCATAAGTCTCTACTAAAAATAACCATTTAGTTTCTTGTGCTTAAAACGAGGGAATCCGCTTTAGTTTTCTATTGCTGCTGTATTAAGTTACACAAACTTTGTGGCTCAAGACAACACAAAATTCTGGGGCACCTGGGTGGCTCAGTCGTTTGAGCAGCTGACTCTTGATTTGGGCTCTGGTCATGATCTCAGGTCCTGGGATAGCCAGTGTTGGGCTCCCTGCTTGGTGAGGAGTCTGCTTGAGGATTCTTTTTCTCCCTCTGCGCCCCCCACCATGCCCTCGCCCCCTGCCACCCTGCCCCCCCCCACACACACTCTCTCTCTAAGATAATAAATAAAATAAACCTTTAAAAACAAAAAGACAATGCAAAATTCTGTTATGCTTCCAGAAATCAAAAGCCCTAAAATCAGGGTATCAGCAGGGTTGCATTCCCTTCCGGAGGCTCTAGAGAAAAATCCATTTCCTTGCCTTGCTCAGCTTTAAGAGGCTTCTTTCTTCCATCTTTAAAGCCAGGAACATTGCAGTTCTCTGATTATTCTTCCTTATCGCATCTTCCTCAGATACTCCTTCCCTTCTTCTGCCTCTCTCTCCCACTTCCTAGAACCTCTGTGATTATACTGGGTCCACCTGGAGAATTCAGGCTCTCCCTATTTTAAGGTCAGCTGATTAGCAACATTAATTCCATCTGCATTAATTTTTCTCTACCATGTAACTCAACATATTCACAAGTTCTAGGGATTAAAATGTGGACATCTTCGGAGGCATTGTTTGGCCTATCACAGAACGTCAATGACACAGATACCTCTATCAGGTATGCTTACAAGCAACAAATGGTTAAGGAAACAGGGGAAATCTGGAAGCTACCATCTGACCTGACTGTGGCTAAATATGATAAAAATCTTCTTGGTATTAATGGTGTGGCAAACAAAAGGCTGATTTGAGCCACTATAATAGGAAGCCACTCTCCTCATCCAATTCTCTGATCATTCCGTAGACCTGGAAGGAAAAGAAAGGCACCTTTGAGGAAAAAAAAAAAAAAAAAAAAAACTTGTCACCACAGAAAAGCAAGCATTGTCCACCCTCTTCCTAGCTTTTCCTATAGAAAATATGGGAAGTACGCAATATGACAAGATAACTACATACTGGGAAAAGGGAAACATTCAGTACTTTGAATCTTTATTGACATTGGCTTTAAAATGTGCTAATTACTAGAGACCCATCCTGTGATACACCACTCATAGTTAAGGATTATAATATCAGAGAAGCCCACTACACATAGGCCCAGTATAAACCATAAAGCCATCATGTGATTATACTCCAAGTTGAGTGTATAATTGAAATAGGTAGACTCAGAAGTGGGCAGAACCTGCACATGAGTTCCCTGAACTGTGGAGAGATTGAAATGGATGATTAAAAACTCTTTGAACTCCCAACAGCTAATACAAAAACTAGTTACACCACCAAAGATGAAAGATGCATGGGTCATGATTCTTATCACATTTCCATTTACCTTACCTTTTGATCATTGTAGCAAGCAAGTTGGGTCTTATAGAATAACAGTGGATTATTATAAACTTAATCAAGAAGCATCTCTAATTGTACCTACTCTTCTAGAGGTAGTCATTTTGCTTAAGCAAATCAACATGATCCTCAGAATCTGATAGTTATTAGTCAAGAAAATACTTTTTTTTTCTTTTCTTCAGTATGCAGACTCAAAATCCCTATCTGCATGTTCCCTCAGTTGTCAATTTCCTAGATCTATGCTAAAATCTCATCAATGGATCCCTTAAAAACACCATCTCATATCTCATTGATCCTCCATATGACAAAAAGAAGTATGTTACACTAGATACCTGAGTAAGACAATGTATATAAAAAATAATGAAGAAAATCTAAGATGGTATTAGGAACTGCAACTTCAATAAAGTTTCTGGGAGTCCACTGATCTGGGACAAGTTGAGATAACACCCCCAAAGTGCAGGTAAAGTTACTAACCTTATACCCCTTCTCACAGGAAAAAAAAATGCAAAAGATTTCTTGACCCTCTTCTGGAATTGGCAGGCAACATTCCCATAAATGCATTTCTCTGACACATTGACTGGACCTAAAAGCTACACACTTTGGGTGGGGCGCAAATCAGTAGAGAGCTCTCTATCTGGTATGCATCATAGCTCAAGCAGCTCTGCTACTTGGTCTTTATGACTCAACAGATCCAAAGTGTTTAAAATATCAAATGAGGCAAATAGGGATGCTGAATAGAGCCAACGGCAAATCTCAAGGCAAGAGTCGTAAGGCGGTCCTTAGAGGTTTGGGTGAAGGTCATGCCCTTTTCAGCAAGTCATTATTTCCCTTGAGAGAAATATCTTGCTGCTGAACTCTGACAGAGACTCATCATCAAATCACGGGACACCAGATGACCATTGTGACTGGGTTATCTCATCTGCCTCACCATAAACTGAGTTCACCTTGGAGCATATCATCATCAAGTAGAAGTGTTTTTCTTAGGTTTCAAAGCACAAACACATTCTAAAAGCATAAATTGCATGAGCAAGTGGTTCATACTTTCAGCATATCCATTCCTTTTTTTAAAAAAGATTTTTTATTTATTCATTTGAGAGAATGACAGAGAGCACAAGCAGGAGGAGAGAGAGAGGGAGAGGGAGAAGCAGACTCCCTGCTAAACAGGGAGCTCAATGTGGGGCTTGATCCGAGGACCTGGAGATCATGATCGCTGAAGGCAGGTGTTTAACCATCTGAGCCACCCAGGCACTCCCAGCATATCCATTTCTGACTTAATCCAGCCATCTTCAGCTTATACATAGGATTCTGGAGAGTAGCCTGTGAATAACTGACTACGGTTAGAACTGGGTTTAGAGAAGGCTGTGCATGATTTTCTGGAAACAGCTAAAAGGTTTGTTGAAATGTTTCACATCCATTTAAGGGTGCTGCTAAGGGATAGTGAAGAAGGGAAAATGCCCTGTGAGTAGAAACTTGAGGTCTCTATGACCAGTTTTCCTGTCAATAGCAATGGCTTGAGATTATATCTATACAGATGCATTGGGATCTGCTAATGGTTTGGGCAGACATTCATATATTTGGAAGGAACAAGATTGGAGGATTAAAGGTGAAGTTCACAGAATGGTATGTAAATACTGAATGGATTCAGATTGTGAGAATATCCATGGACTTCATGAATGCTCCCCAAGAGACCCCACCAAGAAACTGAACAAATGACAGGCCACATCCTCCCACTGTGTCCTCAGTGTTTGCTGATTAAGCTCCTGAGCAACATGGTGATGTTGGCAGAAATAAAAACTATACATGGACTCAATGACATGAACTTAACACTTGTAAAGACTACCTGGCAACTAAAGAATGAAGTCATCAAAAACAAAAACAAAAAAACCAGAGCTGTTTGCCCTTTTCCGATTGACTTATTTCACTCAGCATAATAAGGGCAAACATTATATGGTTTCATTCATTTGAGGAATATAAAAAATAGTGAAAGGGAATAAAGGGAAAGGAGAGAAAATCAGTGAAATATCAGTGAGGGTTGCAAAACATGAGAGACACCTACCTCTGGGAAATGAACAAGGGGTAGTGGAAGGGGAGGTGGGCGGGGGGTTTGGGTGACTGGGTGACGGGCACTGAGGGGGGCACTTGGCGGGATGAGCACTGGGTGTTATGCTATATGTTGGCAAACTGAACTCCAATAAAAAATTTAAAACATTAAAAAAAAAAAAAAAACCAGAGCTGAAAGCTGTGGGAATAGAAAAGTTTTGTTGCTTAGAACTCTAGATCCAGCTATACCTGAAGTCCAGATTTTTCACTTATAGGGGCCAATAAATTCTCTTTTCAGATTTCACTAGTTGAATTGGTTTTCCAACACATATTACAAAAAAGTACTCTTCTCTACATGCCATGATGTAGAATTACCACACTCAGCTAATTTGTGGAATGCATAAGCAGGGGAGGGGGAAGAGGGAGAGAGAGAGAGAAGCAGGCTCCCTGCTGAGAAGGGAGCCCAAAATGGGGCTCAATCCCAGGACCCTGGGATCATGACCTGAGCCGAAGGCAGACACTTAACTGACTGAGCTACCCAGGTACCATTCTCTTATGGAAGTAAATTTGCAGTAAAATTTACCAGTTTTAAATATAGGTTAATGAGCTTTGATATATGAAAAAAGTTGTATAACCACCACCTCAGTCATGATACAGAATCTATCCATCGTTGAAAAAATTACCTTCTCCTTTTCAATCAATCAATTTCTGAACTTTTGTACATTTCCAAAAAAATTATTTTTTGCTCTTTCTTCTTACCTTTTTCCAGGATTGCATATTTCTAGTAACACATGTATTAGACTGCCTTCTTTTGGCTTACATATCACTGATGCTTTTTTCCTTTATAACCTTTTCTCATCTTTGCTTCATTTTGGATAGTTTGTGTTGCTGTATCTTCAACTTGATCTCTTTTTCTAGAATGTCTAATCTGCTATTAGTCTGATCCAACATATTTGTCATTTTTATTATTTTATTTCCCATCTCTAAAAGTCTGTCTTATATCTTCAGTTCCTCTATCATCATGTTTTCCCTTACTTATTTGAACATATCAAATATATTTATAACAGCTGTTTTTATGTCCTCCTGCATCTTTGTCATTTCTGAATCTCTTTCTATTGGCTGAGTTTTCTCCTGGCTGTGGATTATATATTCCTACTTCTTTGCGTGACCAATAATTTTTTATTGATTGCCAAAAAGAGTGAGCTTTATATCATGTGTTGTTGAATTTTATTCTGATGTACAGTTATTTGCAATCAGCTACAACCTTTTGAGTCTTGCTTTTAAGCTTTGTTAGAGCGGGTCCAGAGTAGCCTTGAGTCAAGTCCAATTTATCTCATTATTCAAATGGTAACTTGTAGAAACGTGAATATTTGCCAACCCTGTGTGCTCCAAATATTATTATACCTATCCTCCTAGCAGTTACTTCCCTGGCCTCAGTTTCCTCTCACATGTGCAAGATCACTATTCAGTCAAAGCCTCAAGGGGATCCCTCTAGAGATCTCTGGAGTTCCGTGTTTAGGCAGTCCTTTCTCCTCAGTACTCCACTCTAAAAATTCTGGCAGCCTTGACCTCCCCAAACTCTGACCTCCACCTCTTCAATTCAGCAGGACTAGCAGAGACATCCCCTCCCACCCCACCCCCTAATCTCATTTCCTCTAGATAGTAACTTGGTATAATCTTAGTACTCATCTTGTTTATTTCCTTTCTGTCAGTCCTACACTGAAAACCATTATTTTTTTGTAATTTCTCTGGTACTTTTCAGTTAACATAGTATGGTAAATCCAAACCCTATAACTCCATCCAGGCTGAAGCAGAAGTCCACAGTATCATTCTTAATGAGTGCCTAGAATTCCACTGAATGGATATATCATCTGGGATACAGGTATTTGATAGGAAAAACCATACCTTGTTCATCATTGTACCCAATGATTCTGAGGAATGATGGAAATTGACATATATCAGGACTCAATAAATATGTAAATACTGAATAAATTATTACTGAGACTATTTCTCTTTACTTCTTAGTATAAAACTGCCAAGTAAACATTTTTGTTGCTAACTTCTACCAGAATCCTACAGTAATAACTATTTATTTAGGATATATTTCTCTAAATATAAATTCTGGCTCAAAGAAAAGACAGATTTCAAGGTATTAATGTTTATTTCCAAGTTGACCAAATGGAATCAGTTTAATGTTCACTGACCAATACGTTTTTAATGAATACTTATTTTTCTATATCTTTGACAAAACTGATACTTCATTTTTAAGTATCTTTGTTAGCTTCATAGGTTTGAGGCTATCTAATTTTAGTAGTTATTTATATTTATTTGATTACTATTTAGGTGGGTCATTTCTTTGTTTTTGTTTTCACTTCTAATCCTGAGTGGTTATCTATTACACAAAAGTTTTGTGATTTTTTTTTTATTAACAAAATAGACTGGGAATTCTTAATCCCTATAACATTCATCCTATATTCAGTGCAACGTCCAAAGTTTAGAGGGATATTTGTTTTTAATTATTGTTTTCCTATCATCATGTTTAAGTCAGTTCAAAACCAAAGAGCTCATTTTCTACTCCAAACAATGAACAATATGTTCAAAGGATTGAGCAGTCTAGTAGAATCAAACAGCAAAAAGTCAAAGAAAAAGACTATAATTAAAAGCACTTTTCACAGGTCAAAAGTATAAGCTCATTAATGTTTTACCGTGCAGATGGCATTAATAAGTAACCAAAGATACATGTTCATTATTATTGTCCCCACCATTATTCCTTTGATATAAATGGCTCAGTAGATGTGAGGCACTTACCCAGATGATGAGATTCAATAGTTAACACAGTACCTAGACTCTCTCCCTACAAAAACACTCAGCGGGGTCAGTAAAAAAAGATACATATTATTCAAGAGAGAAAGAAATATCCTCACCTTATAAAAGAGATAATTTACCCCAACATTATTTATACTTGCAATAACATTGGAAATTTTCAATAGTAGTAGTAGAGTAGTAGGGGGACCCTGGACTTGCCTCATCCCTCATCCTTTAAACACAGCTAGCTTATAGTAAATGGTTAACTAAATTATGAGACCATGTCTAACTAAAGAAATATGCTGTCATTAAAAACAAGATGTTCCTTTAAAAATTGTTAGAAACATGGGAAAATGTCTATAATATAATGTTAATTTTTTTAAAGATAGGCAACTGTACCTGCACTAAAATTACAATTATGTAAAATGTTTATTATAAATATGTACATAAAGGACTAGTAGGAGATATAATAAAATATCTATCTCCATGTAGTGAGATAACAAATGGGTGATTTTTCTTCTCTTTCCTTTTATAGTGACAACATAATACTTTGTTAAGATAAAAACAACACCAGAGGCCACTTCTAAAAGGGACAGATGTGGGATCCCTGGGTGGCGCAGCAGTTTGGCGCCTGCCTTTGGCCCAGGGCGCGATCCTGGAGACCCGGGATCGAATCCCACGTCGGGCTCCCGGTGCATGGAGCCTGCTTCTCCCTCTGCCTGTGTCTCTGCCTCTCTCTCTCTCTCTCTGTGACTATCATAAATAAATAAGAATTAAAAAATAAAATCTTAAAAAAAAAATAAAAAAATAAAAGGGACAGATGCATACCAAGCTGATAATAGTAGTCACCTCTAGGAAGAGCAATGAAACTGAGGTAAGTACTTTCTCTGTGTGTGTCTCTCTCTGTCTCTCTCTCTTTCCTCAACAGATGAAGAAACTGAAATTTAGAGAAATAACCTGACTTTGGGAAATTTACATAGAAGTGAAATAAAATCCCAGACATTCAATATCTTACATACTGGAAGCACCAAACTTACACTAATATATTAGATGTAGTAGGACTATGACTTCTCTTCACATTAACCCCCACCTACCTACTACATCTGCTCTTATTATTATAGAAGAACTGCCTGAGTTATAAGCAAAGACCATCAACTCCAATTGTGTGCTAGTTCTATTCCTTCTTGACATCACTCCCTAAATCTTGTTTTTCAGTGCTATATTCTCAATTTTTTCTTTTCTACTTGATCATTGTCCAATTTGGGAGAAAATGCTCTTGACTCCACTTTCCTTTCCACCTATCACTTTATTTCTTTTCTCCCTGTTAGAGAAAATCTTAATGAGTTATCCAGGTTTGCTGTCACCTATTTCTCTCCTCCCATCTTTTCTTAAACCCTTCTATTTCAGACTTTGCACCCATCACTCCCCAGTGACCTCCATGTTGCTAAACCCAATGATCAATTCCAAGTCCTCATCTGACTTGATCTACCAGAAGTATATAAGATAGTTGATATTCCTCTTTCTATTAATAAATATTAATTTGTTTTTCTCCCAGGGCACTTTGTTTTTCCTTCTACCACTCCAGCTGCTCCTCCTCAATATCCTTTGCTGCTTCCTTCCTTCTCTTCCACCTTCTCTTTCAGTCATGCTGAAAGAAATGAAAGGCTCATTTCATGCATGCATGGCTCAAGCATTTCATGAATGAAAGGCTCAGCCTTTGGATCTCTCCCCTTCTCTATCTACCACCATTCTCTTGGTGATGTTATCTGGTCTATATCTTTCATCTGATGACCTCCAAGTGTACATCTCTAGTTTTTTTTTTTTTTTTTTTTTTTTAGATTTTATTCATTTATTCATGAGAGACACAGAGAGAGAGAGAGAGAGGCAAAGACACAGGCAGAGGGAGAAGCAGGCTCCATGCAGGGAGCCCAACATGGGGCTCGGTCCCGGGACCCCAGGATCATGCCCTGGGCCGAAGGCAGGCACTAAACCACTGAGCCACCCAGGGATGCCACATCTCTAGTTCAAACTCTCTCCTAAACTCAGACTTCAGTATCTTATTCAATACCTCTATTTGGATGTTTAATAGACATCTCAAACTTAACATTTCCAAAATGGAACGCCTGATCTTATTCCAAAATCTGTTCCACTTGCAGTCTTCCCAACCTAAGCAATAGCAGTTTTATTATTTGAGTTACTTAGCCTCCCCAAAACTTAAATTCATCCTTAACATCTCATTCTCTCACCAAAAAGTCTTATAGGCCCTACCTTCAAATTATATCCAGAATCTAACCTTTTCTCATAATATTTATTACTACCACTCTGGTGCAAACTAAAACCATCTTTGGTCTGGATTATTGCACCAGTTTTCTGACTGGCCTCCCTGCTTTCATCCATGTCCTCAGAACTTGAGTATATTTCAGAGGGATCACTCTGGTTGCTGTGTTAAAAAGAACTGTAGAGGAACAAAGATATCATCTTGAATTTTATAGTTGAGAAAACCAAGGCTTAGACAGAATGAGCTCAGGACCACATAGCTAATAAAACATTAGAAGCTATTCTTTTTTTACCTCATACCCTTTACCACCATGTTACACTTTCTCAATATGTAGGATGCCCATACTTAACTGCTTTACCTGGGGCAGTCCTGGTTTGCATGTTTTGTCCTAGTATGATTTAACTGTGCCCTCCTTTCACCCACAAATAAATCCTGCTCTGGAAGACAAACTACATGACATAGATAAATAGATTGATAGGTAGGTAGACATATGTCTGTCTACCTATCTATCTTTATATAAAATATAGATAACATATAGCAAATATATTTTAGCCTATCAATAAGCAGGAGTGGGACTAGATAGGTACAAATACAGATTATCCTGCTTACTGTCATTAACATCAAATGTTGAGTGAGATGAGTATCAGATCAATAACTATCAGCTCCCTTCAGCTGCCAGAGAATCATTTAACTCTAGGAGATCAATTAGAAATGTCTCAATAAAAAGAATCAGTGGATCTTGGTCAATGTTTCACTTTAGAGTTCCCACATCCTCTCCTCTCCCTTACCAGGGCTCACACATTGAGTCTTTAACTCTACCATTACCTTAGTCTCAGCCTCTGGTCCTTCACTGCTACTATCTGATGAACATTTTGAATCAGATTTGCTACCAACTTCTTGATATGCCCACAGTCAAATACCCGCCCCCTCCCAAACCAGCTCCCCTTTCAGACTTCCTGAATCCTATGAATGAAGTCATCTATTACCCACACTTAAGGTCATCTTTCACCTCCTCATTTGCTCTGCTCCACCCCATTCACCTCATCCAGCTACCCAGGTTTACTTTATATCTATGTCATATAGGGAACTATAATAACCTCTGCCTCTATCCGCTCCCTGCAAAAGCTTTATTTGGGAAATCTTCCTCAAGTATTGCTATAATTATAGCTGTCTTTTTCAAAGCACACATTCTCCAGAGTCCAGTCCAACTTAAAACTCCTCTAAGGAAACCTTCCACCCACAGAAAGGCATTTCTCCCTCCTCTGAATATCTATCAAGTCTCTTATCTATACCAATTGCTCAATACTCTTACCACCTGGTATTATCTTTTCTCTCTAATTAGGGTTATGACATTCCTGAGGGCCAGCCTCCTATCTCAGATGTTGTTTTTTAAATCTCCCTCAAGTCTAATACATTGCTTGGTGCTAAATGTTTTCCTTGTTCGGTGGCTGGAAAACTGAAGGACAGCCAAATTAGATGAAATCTACATGAGACAACTTCAAAAACTAGGATTGGAGTAGGCTTCTAGGAACATCTTTCTAATCTTCCTTAAAATAGTTATAAAAATATTCTCAAGATCAGTCATTAAACTCTAGTATCATTTCATCAAACTCCTCTGAGAAGATTCTCTCTAATCAATATATCTGAACAAATAGTTTTGAAGATGAAAATATATGATTCACTGCTGGACTTTCTGATCTTGAGTATATTTTTCATTTACATATATCTTCATTCTGAAAATGCTGTCTGAATTTTTATTTCTTAAAAAACAAAAGGGGATAAGTTAATTGAAAGAAAATAAATTTTATTTTTCATATTCAATACACCGAAAGAGTACTGTGTCACTTAGCTCTCTATTTCTTTGAAATAGTCGTTTAGACAGCACTTTGGTAAAGCAGAAAGAGAACTAAATTAGGAAGGATCTGGCCACTTGATATAATGTATCCCAGTCTCTCTAACACTTACCACCATTTACTTTGTTGTTCAAGTATGTGTGCTTTGAGTCTTTTGTGTCCCCTTTCAACTAAAATGTGATCTTCATGAGATCAGAAACATTGTCCATCTGCTTCTTCAGCAGTCTGTGGGTGATAAAGCTTAAGTAAATCATTTAGCTTCCTTGAGTATAGTTTCCTCATAGGTAAATTTTAAAGACTAAACTAGATAACCTTTAGTTTCTCTTTAATTCAACCACTTTATTATTTAAACAATATAATGAGAAGCATAAAAGACAAAGCTAATTGGGGTTTATGGTGGCAAAAAATCTTCAATTAGGGCAGCTATTCTAGCCAACTGGATATGTTCCATGAAATCTTTACCCTCCCTGCTTAAAGAGAAACGAACTATAACCAGGAACTAGTCCTATCATATTGATTGGTTATTTCTGTTATTGCTTTTAGATTTCTCAAAGCTAAACCAGATTCTCTTAAAGCCGGAGACACTTTAAAAGTTGACTATCTCCTTTAAACTCATTGAGATCCTACTTAATAGACTAAGTTAACTTCATTAAATGATCTCCAGTGGTTTGTAGTTTTGAATTATCTTCTTTTTTTTCTTAAATCTTTCCCACTATCCATCATTTTCCTCATTCTGCGCATTTGTAAAAGTAAAGCTTTAGTGTCTATGTTACGGGGAAAATCAGATAATTAGAATTCCAAGTTTAAAGATAAATTAGTGAATGACTATTTACATTGTAAAATTCCTAATGCTTATCCTCTCAAAAAAACATACTATATAGTTATCAACTCATGAGCTATCTTAAAATTTTTAAGGAAAGATTCAATTCATAAGAAAGAAAGCCAGTTTAAAGGTAACGATTAAATGAAACAAGGAGAGTGTTGCAAACCATATTTTTGCTTCAAGTAAGAAGCTGCAAATGTGGGGATCCCTGGGTGGCTCAGCGGTTTAGCGCCTGCCTTCGGCCCAGAGCGTGGTCCTGGAGTCCTGGGATTGAGTCCCGCATCAGGCTCCCTGCATGGTGCTTGCTTCTCCCTCTGTCAGAGTCTCTGCCTCTCTCTCTCTCTCATGAATAAATAAAATCTTTTTTTAAAAAAGAAGCTGCACATGTTCTCTCTTCCTCCATGCTGCTTGCAGAGGTGGCTGCCATTTCCTACTCAGCACCATGGTCAACCTCAGACCTCAGGTGAAGTTCAAGATTGTTCAAAAGAGAACCAAGAAGTTCATCCAGCACCAATCCAACCATATGTCAAAATTAAGTGCAATTGGAGTAAACCCCAGAGGAATTGCCAACAGAGTGCACAAAAAATTCAAGGGCCAAATATTGATGCCCAACAGTGGTTATAAGAGCAACAAAGAAGCAAAGCACAACAGAAGCTCCTAGTCCAAAAAAAAAAAAAAAAAAAGAAGCTCCTAGTCCACAAAGTCAAGGAGCTTAAAGTGCTGCTGATGTGCAACAAATCTTACAATGCAGAGATTGCTCACAATGTCTCCCCCAAGAACCACAAAGCCATTGTGGAAAGAGCAGCCCAGCTAGCTATCAGAGTCACCAGTCCCAACCCCAGGCTACATAGCAAAGTAAAGGAATAGATAGTTTATGTGCACATCATATTTATACCATAAAACTACAAAAAAAAAAAAAAACAGAATTTGCAAATGCTATCCTACATTTATAAAGTGAAAGACCACTAGGAAATCAAAAGGCTGATTTGTGGGCTCAGAGAGAGAGGAAATAAATGATTAATGGAGGCCATTTTAGATTCACAAAGACTACTCACTTAAGTGAGCTTCATTCTTTGATAGGAGTACCAACTAAATGGATATATCAGAAGACTATTATAGGCACGCAAGGATCTGAACTTCAGTATTTCTAGATAACTTTATTGAAAAAAAAAGCTTATTGAAAGCATGGTGGAATGTGGGCTGATAATCATATAGTTAGGTTAATTTCAGAACTGACTGAATGGCCTACCCAAGGATGCCAATCAAAGTACTGATATCAACTTAGAGGGGCTTGATACCACATTCTATCCACATCCCTGTATTACAGAGACTTGGAGGATAAGCGACATAAATAAAATGAGTGGGTAACATAAGGCTAGATGGAATCTCGAACTCATGGGATAACCAAGTAGCAATCCAAAATGAATTCAATGAAGTTAAATCAGGAGATTAATTTTCCATGAAAATTATATGGATAATCATTCATCAGAAAAATCCAAAATAAAACAATGGTGTGAAAAAAAATCCAAGAATGAGATAACACCTTATATCTCTTTAAAATGACTAAAACCTAAAGGACTTACAGTAACTAGTACTGGAGAAGATATGGAAAGCTGGAATTCTACACATTAGAATTCCAGCATAGACTCGGGAAACTCTCTGGCAGTATGTACTAAGCAAAATAGGTACATATCCTAGGACCCATCAGTTTTACTCCTAAATATATAACCAACAGATATGAGTACTCATATCTTCCAAAAGTCATATACTGTAATTGTCATGGTAGCTTTATTTAAAAAACCAAACAGTTGAACAGAGAGGTAAATTGTGGTATAATTAATACTATGGAATGTTACATAGCAATAAAAAGAGTAAGCTTCTGACTTGCTCGACAATATAAATAAATCTCACAGACACCAAGGTGAGAATTGAAACTGCACAATTCCACTTACATGAAGGTCAACCAGGCAAAATTAATTCAGGGTAATTGAAGTCAGAATAATGGTTACATTTGAGAAGCTGCTGGATGTGAGAGAACCTCTTGGAATTCTGGAAAAGTTCTATATGTTGTCCTGGGTGGTAGTTAGATGAGCATTTATAAATGCAAAAATGCAGATTAGTGTTTGTTACTGTATCTAAATTATTCCTCATCAAAGGATCATACAGGGGCACCTCGGTGGCTCAGTGGTTGAGGATATACCTTTGGCTCAGGTCGTGGTCCCAGAGCCCTGGGATCAAGTCCTGCATTGGGCTCCCCACAGGGAGTCTGCTTCTCCCTATGCCTATGTCTCTGCCTCTGTGTGTCTCTCATTAATAAATAAATAAAATATATAAAAAGAAAAGATAATACATATGAATAAATGAGGAGCTGGGAACTCTATTTAGATTCAAATAAGCAATTCTACAGGATAGAGAAGAGCCCAAGCCACGCAGATGAAAATATGAGTGGGTTTTAGTTATATACACACACAATCTAGGTAAATGGCATAGATAAAAGCTAACAAGGTCATAATATTCCTGAAATTGTGGTGTCAAGAATGAACAATCCTACCAGGCCTTCTCTGTAATGTCTAGAACATACGCAGGGTATTGCGGTCATTTTATTCTGAATTCTTTAAGGAGCACATCAACAAATTGGTGTGCCTCCAGAAAAAAAAAATAACCATATGTTGAACATATGTTGAATGTCTGAGGAAAGTCTAAAGGAGCTAAGGCTTTTCAGCCTGGGGAGAAAAAAAGAAGACTTACAGGAAAGCTGGATTTATTCTACATGTCCTCAGAAGGCTGAAACGGAATTAATAGGTGGAAGCTGCAAGCAGGTTGATTTGTTCTAACATAAGGAAGAGCTTTCTAAATAGTAGAGCTTCCAACATATTGCCCCAAGAGATAAATAATAAGCTGATCAAGCAATGACCAGACATCTGCCCGTACACTGAGAGGAGATGTCTGTCTCAGCTAGTGAGTTCAAGACGATGTCCTCTATGTTAATTCTGTTTTCTAGTATTTTTCAAATCAACATTAGTGTCTATATTGGGAAAATTTGACAGGACTAAAGAAAAGCCATCAGCTGCTTATCCTGTGCAGCAAGTCACCAACTGCATCCTTCCACTTAAACAAGAGAGGCTTCTCTCCTCTGCAGTGTCAGTCACATTCAAAGGCTTCACTACTTAGAAAAGCTCTCCTAAGTGGATAAAACACATTTCTGAGGACGGTAAAACAGAAGGGGAATCTCTTGATGATGGCTTTCCTGATTACCCGTAATTTAAACTATAACCATCTCTATATAAATTGCTTTCTTTTTTTAGATTATTTCCTCAAGCTATATCCCATAATGTGAGTGACAGCTGAGTAAAGGGGCATAAAATCAGTTTACAGCTCTTCTTATAATTGGACAAAATGCACTCCAGAATTACTGGAGCGATTTAAAAGTCACTAGCAACATATGAATGTATCTATTTTCCCACACCTCCACTAGCATTGGATTTTGCCACTGTCACTTATTTTTGTGTCAACTTAATTAGTAGTAGTAGAGCTCAGAGTTGTTGTCATTAATATTTCTTTAATTTTAAGGTAGGCTGGACACTGAAAACAATTCAAAGACTTTTTGAAGAAAAGAAAAAGCAGTAAGCAATCCCATAGAAATCCCACACTGTTTGGTTTGTCATGCTGTGTGGCTCAGCCTGTGTGAGCCAGACTGTTGACTGCTCTGACAGGGACCTCCTCTGTGCTCACAAAGCCAAGTGGTTCCACAGGACAGCAAACAGCGCAACTGGTGCCATCTTCCTTGGGCACTAATTGCACATTACACCGTGGTGTTACCTCTTTCCCATCCTGCTATCCTTAGTTTCAGGAACAGTTTGTCTCTCCGTGGTTATAATAACATTAAATTCCATACATAGACCCACAGTAGACCGCACTCTCATGGAGTTCACAGAAGTTGATGTGCCAACAGATCCCAAAGAGAAGATTGCTGTGGATGAGATGAGCACTGGGTGTTATACTCTATGTTGGCAAATTAAATTTGAATTTTTAAAAAAGAAAGAAAAAAGAAAATTGTAACCAAAACAAAAATGAAAACAAAAAAGATTACTGTAAACTGAACTGGTCACCTCTGTGTGGTAAAATTTGGGGTAACTTTTTTCTTCTTTAGCTACTCTGTATTTTCTAAGTTTTCCACAATGCACATGGAGTGCTTGTATACATTTTTTTGGAAAATCATCTTGATAGAAACCGTGACAAGTGGGAGGCGTATGAATAGAAAGAAGGAAAAAATTATCTCCAAACTGTATTCCCTTTGTTCTTAATTTTTTAAAAAGAAAAGACTCCCATAATAGGCTCCACTGATGCATAAATTGTTCAAAGCCGTGGATCAAGATGAAGGAAAGAGTGCAGGCACAGAAATCCCACAAAGACTGAAAGATGGCTGCAAAAGCACCTGCTTTTCTAAGTCAAGAGTTTAGGGAAGAAAAGGAGGGAGATATCCTTATGGGCCCATTTCAAAGCCAATTATATTGAATTCTTTGCAAATGCTTTTCTGTTTGAGTCCTGAAAGGTTCTGAATGCTTAGTCCACTGTGCATTACCAGGAAACACTAATATGTAATCCAACAAAAGGAGGTAGAGACTACAGGCACTTTGACCTTGTTATAGGCTGTCTAATGACCCTTTTATGTTTACATTTTCATATATAATTAAGCCTCAAGAGAATTTATAACTCAGGCAGCAGGGGAGAAGGATCCAAGAATGGTCAGTGGGGTGTCCTCCCTAAGTTCTAAAAAGTCAGTATAGTTCTCTAGCAAGACTGAAGGCAAATACTGTTTCCTTCCCCTCCCCTGCTTATTAAGACTGCATATATTAGACACGGACCACGCCGATGCTTCCCCACTACCTTAATCCTCCATGTATTTGCAACCAAACCAGAATACATGGCACGAGGGCAATTCCAAAGAGCCTTTGTTTTATAATAATAGAAAACCCATCTTTACTAATGCACATGGGGACGTAATTATTAGGATTTACCTCTTTTAAAAATTAGAGCTAAAACTACTTTTAACTATAATTGCTAAAGTAAAAAGACCTGACACATCTCAATTTAAAGTTCAAAATGCACATTCAAAATTATTCTGAGTGCTTTTTATAAAAATCATTTAACCATAGATAGGTAGGTAGATAGATAGATGATAGATAATAGCACATAATATTCTTTAACAAAACAGTAGATATTTAAAAAGAGATACTAATAAATTTGGGAGTTCAGATACTTAGAAAATGTATATAGAGTATAAAATTTTTGAAATAAAAATAGTAACCTTTAGAAAAAAACATCAAAAAAGTGAGCCCAGCAAGGTGCAAGGGCAAAATCCAGAGACTGCTAACTGCCTGGGGTTCATGTAGCTTTAAGAGAAAGCACTGCAGCCTGCAGCTGAAGTCTAAGCCCACACCTAAATGGACTTTGCTTCTCCAGAAACTTGAGGCAGAGAGAGAGAGAGAGAGGTCACCGGAACAAGTCCAGGCCAGCCCTGGATCGTTTGGGAGTCAGGATTGAACAGAAAGGAAGAGTTCAGTATTATAGTCTTCTGCGGAGGGGTTATCAGAATGTGCCTTGACTTCCTTTAGCTAAAGCAGAGGGGCAGAATTAGGGGCTTCTTAATCGTTGACTCCAAGCAAAGGAGGAGAAGGTTTGCATGAAACCCATGCCCTGAAATGTCCTCTTAGCAATTAAGGAAATTCTGCACTAAAATTAGCTGACGAAGATGAACTTTCTGTCTCCACTGTGCATAAACAGTAAGAGGGCACAGTGCACCCATCCCTTCTCGCCAGGGGAGAAGAGATGCTGGTCCACTGGGATGAAGAGCAAGTGGCCCAGAGGTGGAGGAAGTCTATCACAACAAAGAGTGAAAGAAGTGGACTTCAAGTCTCAGATGGTCTTTCTGGAGGCAAATCCCCTTTGACTCCTCTGTAGGGTGGGAGTTGCCCTGAAGACAGTCCTGAGCAACTAATGTTTGGGGCCTGCTCTGGGCAATCTGTTGGCACAGGTGTGCCAGCCCCTCAGGCATGGCCAACCTGACATGTTTCATCTCATTTTCAAGTTTTTTAGACCCGTTCCTAAAGCATGGCTTCTCTTTAAAGACATCTTTTATATTCTGGATTTCCTTGACTCTCGCTGCATTTGCTAGCCAGTAAGGAATGTGGGCAGGGGGAAGCTCCTGCTACAGTGCAACCCTGTCCTGCTCCTTTCTTGCCTCTGTGAGTTATTTCCCCCCTGTTTCCACTGTCACTTGGGAATCAGGCCTTTGACCGGCTACACAATCAGATTTAGAATGGGAACTTGACTTTCTGTCTAGATCCAATATGGCTGGATCTCAAGGCAGCCGGAGTAAGCTTCTAAATACACAAATTAGATCTTGTGAACACCCCTCTGTGTAAAACACTCCCCTAGCTTCTTATTACTCTAAGAATAAAATTCAAACTCCTTGTGATGACCTCCAAACCCTGAACAATCTGGTCCTCTGCAGCTTCCAAGCTCCTCTACCACCTCCCCTTTCTCTCTCCCTTCCCATCCGCAAAAGGCCTGAAGAACTGTCATCCAAGAGGTTGGCTTGCAGTCAAAGACCTAATCTGATTTTCTTAACTTACTAAATTATTTTTAAGCCTGCACTGTTCCAGAATAATTTAACATAGCTCTTAATCACTGTGTAAGCAACATCATCAATAAACTTAGGCACACAGTTATTTTGACAAGCCTAGATTAAAAATTACTCTTCCGGTCTTGGTTTATGATTACTCCATCCCATACATTGTTACCTCTTATTATTCATGCAGTTGTCATTCTTAACTTTCTGTGATTATGAGAGGGGAGAGTATTATCAGAGCTAAGACCTAAAGAGTAGACATTAACGTTTTCACAAATATCACCAAGCAAAATGTCTGCCCTTGAAAACCAGGATCTCTCTCATGACAGGACACCATCACATTACCCTAACATAGCACACCTTACTTTCCTGCTGAAAGGGACTTGGTCTGCAGAAGGGTGTTGTTTTTTTTGTTTGTTTGTTTGTTTGTTTGTTTTTTCATTATAGCACTTGCAGTTGGTGCCCAGCTCATGACTGGGTCCTCAAACAGGCTCATTGCCCATCTTACCAACTGCTGCCTTCTTTCTCTCTCTCACAGCCGCCAAGAGAGCACTGCTGATTCAGTATTCCAGGTGAAAGTGTCAGAACACAAACTCTGGGAGCTTAGGAATCAAGCTTCTTCATGTGATCCCTGCATGGACACAGCAAGCTCTAAGTGACTCACAATGAAGTTGAAGCTTTAACATTAGTGGTGGTTGACCAGAGGCTGGGTGATCTAGGAATGCCCTGCCTGCTCCTGGTGAGGGGTGGAGGAGAGATCTCCCCATCTGATAGATAAATACCAGTTTTCCATCATCATCATCTCTTTAAGACTTGCTGAGAGCAGCAGACACTTCACTTGCCAGATTCTAAGAGCATGGGAGGTAACTTTCCACAGTGCCCAAGCAAAGAAGCTTTCTGTCTAGGCTTAGAAGCATATTTTGGCTCTTAGAGGAATTAGCCCATTTTCCAGGGCCTCTCTTTGGTCTCTAGGTCATCTCCTCTGAAATTGCCAGTTTGTAGAAGTATTAGTAACATGAGGGTTATCCCTTCACCTTCACCTTAACCCTGGCTCACACACTATCCACCATGCCACAGGCAGCCAGCTAAGAATCACCTCACTTTTGACCTGTTGACTTTGATCCCTCTCTCTCAGGCTTCGACCCCTTTGATTTAATCTTCCATTCCTTTTCCTCTTGGCCCCAAGACTTTATCACTTCAACCTCCCCATCATGACCTTTTGCCTTCTCTAAAACACAAGTTTATGTTCATTGTCTCTTCCCCCTCCTGAGCTACTTGACGAATGTCCCTGATTCCCTCCCCATTGTGGTCTGCAACTCACCAAAAGAGTGTCCCCGAAATGAAGTTCAGACATTAGGCCTTCAACAAAAGATATAACTTGCCAGCTCCATCAACCCTGAAGGCTAGACCTCCAGTCCTTCCACCCTCCCATTTGCCTATCCCACATCTCTGCTTTTTGCACCTGCAAGTCAACATTCTTTAAATCAAATGTATCCTTCCTCTAAAACTGATTTCTTCTGGTCCGGATGACTTCTCTTTTCCTGTTCTTAGTCTCATCATTTTCCCGCTAACTCACAAATTTCAGCATATTGGCTTCCTTTTCATTCCTTTTTCAACTCAAAGGCACCACACACCACTGCTCCCTTTGCCTGCAGCACTCTGACCTTCCTTCACACCTGGTCACCTCCAGCTCATCTTTCAAGTCTCACCTGAAGGACCCCAGACTCTTCCCAGGTACTGAGTAAGTAGAATCTCCTCCTTCTTATTACCATTATAATCTGAATATTTTTATTGTGTGATTATGTATAGTGTATCAATCAAGCCTGCCTTGCCCAGTCCAGTAGCCACTAGCATATGAGGCTGTTGAGCACTTAACATGTGTAAAATACCAAATTTTGAAGACTGAATACAATAAAAAGAATGTAAAATATCTCCCTAGTTATTTTATATTAGATGTGTACATTTTAAATATCAATAATATTTTAAATGTTAAGTGAAATATATTTTTAAAATTAATTTTACCTGCTTATTTTTGCTTTTTTTTTATGTAGCTACAAGAAAATTTTACGTTAAGTGTGTGCATATTATATTTCTATGGGGCAGCACTGCTGTCTACCTTAAGTTCCATGAGGTCAAGGCTATCTTGTTTACCAGTGTATTTCCAGCTGTATTAGCACAGTGCCTGGTACACAGTAACTAGTGAATAGATTCTGAAAGAATAATTTTTTTTTAGATAATTGGGATTTATGCCTAGGATCCTTCTTTGCAGAAAAAGAGGAACCAAAGATAAAGAACTAGAGATAAGAGAGTTTAGCAGCTCACCTCTCCAGTGTCCCATGCTCTCCACCCCTGCAGTGGACACCAGAGCTTCTCTCAACCTTATATATTTAGTCATGAGATAGGGTCTAAACTGTCAGACTGAGGTGGTTTCTCAATAGTTCAAACTAAGAGCTTATTAATCTGTAACTAGTGAACATGTAGATATATTTTTCAAATTATGAACAAGCTGCCAAAACATAAAATAATAAAGAAAAATCTATATGGCAATAAAGAATTAAAGGGCTATTCACTTGATCTAAGCCACTTTCACAAATATGATCTCAGGGGTAATATCTTTTACTTCTCTCAATCCTTGATATCAGAAAATTCTTCTTTACCTGATTTCATTACACAGCCAAACATTTAACACAAATGTGGGAAAGATGAGAGTGTCTGAAAAGTCTAGTAATGTCTTTAAAGACTGTTTTACTTTCATGCTGTTCACTCACATTCACGGGCATGACCATTACTATGAAGTGACTCAGCGATTCCAAGTATCTGTATTACATTACACCCAGTTCCCTACGGTTGGCATTAATAGCACTTGCTCCAGTAAGGAAGAAGCCAAGCTGTCCTGTGATCTCTAGAAACTAATCCAGCAAGAGAAGCTCTGGTTAGTCACGGACAAGAGCACAGGGATTAGGCACTGTTCAGCCAGATGTATCAGGTGACCACTAGAAGAAAGCAGCTGAGTGCTGGGATGCCAAGAAGGCAATCCAACACCAAGATTCTTAATGCGAACATCCATTTTTATCTGAGGCATCAAGCACTCATTACTTGGCAGTATCACTGCCTTCTCCAATGAAAATTATCAGTTTAATAAAGTTTACACATGCCCAGGAAGCTACCACTCTCTCCATCTTTCCTCATGTTTCAAAATCCATAGAGCTGAGAGACAACCAGATGGCATATCCTCAGAAGTGGCAGAGTCAGCCTAAAGCTTTCTTGAGAACACAGAAATAGTACCAGGCTAGAAATAAGAAGTTGGGATTTCTATCGCTGCTATCATGTATTAATTTCAGAATCATTGAGATGACATGTGTCAGGCCTGTTGTCCAAAGCTAGAATCAATGCTACAGTTGAGATCCTACTCACAGCAGATGATTTAAACAGCAACAACCATACAACTCAGGGCACTCAGCTTCCCTGTGTCTGAGGATACTTCTACCCCAAGGGAGTCTTGCAAAATCACAAGACCCAACTGGACACTTAAGCCTCCATGAGACCTTACCAACCTAAACCTATATCCATTTCCCCTTACATCCCCAACAGAAACAATTTTTTTTTTTTGAGAGAGAGAGAGAGAAGGGGAGAGGGTGGACAGAAGGACAGGGGGAGAGGGGGAGAGAGAGTCTCAAGCAGACTCCATGCCCAGTACTGATGCAGGGCTCAATCTCAAGACCTGAGCCAAAATCAAAACTCAAAAATTGGACATTTAACCAACTGACCTATCCAGACATCCCCCCAAAAGATATACTTTTAAAATAAAATCAGAGGAAGGAAAAGAACTCAGTTGATTTTTTCTTAAAAGGATGGAGACATGTAGAAATGAGCTGATGGTACTAAGCTAGAACAGTTTGAGCAACAAAACAAATAGTAACAACATTAAATGATGACTCATAATAACAAAGTAAATATCCATCCAGGAGTTTACATTGAAATTACTTAATAAGTTATTTAATTCAGGCGAAGAGATAGCTCTTTTTTACAGAAGAAGTCCATTTGACAAAAGTAGAAGAAATAAGAGAACTAGAAAATCACCATTAGAACACCACAGCAATAATTATTACAGGTAAGATCCACAGATGGATCCTAAACTGAATAGACATAAGTTTTAGGAGAAATAGGATTTGCAAGATCTCAAAATATCCCCTCCAATATATTTATTAATTAGAAAGAGGAATACAGTAACTTTGCAAGAAGAGACATGCAGCAGATGCCATCTTAATGAAGTGATCACAGTTAACATCTCCAGTGATAAGACATAACTGACATCATGAATCCTACATTATGATCCACGGAGAAAGGCACTGACCTGAAGTCTGTTGTATTCTTGCCAAAAACATATAACCTCAATCTGCTGAATAAGAAAAAAATCAGGTGAATCAGAGGGACATTCTTCAAAATAATTGACCCATTCTCTTCAAAAGTGTCAGCATCATGAGAGACAAGGAAAGGCTGAGTAACAATGTTAACAGATCAGAGAGGAGGACTAAGGAGACATGACAGCTAAATGAGACGAGAGCGGGATCCCAAATTCGATTCTGGAACAGAAGGAGAACACTACTGGAAAATGGTGAAATGCCAACTGAGTCAACAGTTTAGTTAATAGCATTTCACCAATGTTAATTTTTTCATTTTGACAACTGTGCTATGGTTGGGCAGGATGTTAACATTTAGAGAAGCAAGGTAAAGAGTATACAGGAACTCTCTATATTTGCAACTTTTGTGTAAATCAAAAAGCATTTCAAAAGAAAAAATACAAAAATTGGAAATTAAAAGTCTGAAGGAGGGCTGAATTCTAAACTCAAAGTGATAGAAGATATTAAAATGTAAAAAATCAACATATTGAACTAAATAAAATTTCAAAACTTTGTGCAAACCTTAGAAATAAAAAATAAATGTCTGACAGAAAAATATGAGCAGATACAAAAGCCTCGGGCTATTTAACATCTTTATATATAGAGAGAAATTTCTATACAAGATGATACAGATTATTAAAATATCAGAAGACCAATCATTAAATAAAAGAAAAATGAATGCTGGCACTCCACAAAACAGAATTTTAAAAGGAGCAAAAATATGGAACTAATATTCATCCTTATTTGTGATTAAAGAAAAGCAAATTAAAACAATATAATACCATTTTTGTCTAACCATTAGCAACAATGGTAGGAACAAGAACACAAAATAATGATGAACACCCAGAAAAAAAAACTACTCATAAATTTCACTGTCAATGCTGCCTGTCTGACCAAGTCTTTGATTTGGGTAAGTCTTTTTTCTTTTTTCTTTTTTTTTTCAAGATTTTTTAAAGTAATCTATACACCCAACACAGGGCTCAAACTCACAACCCTGAGATCAAGAGTCAGATGCTCCACCAACAGAGCCAGCCAGGTGCCCTGATTTGTGTAAGTTTTTAATTGCCTTCCTGGACATCCCAAGTTCCATCCCAGCCTGACAGGACAGGAAATTGTAAAATATTACTGGATAGAAATTACTCGGCATCAGTTCACACTGGTTATTTATTTTAATCCTCACAATTAGACTAAAGATGAGATATTATTATCCCATTATCCAGTAAGGAAACTGAGGCTTAGAAAAGACAAATAATTTGCTCAAGAACACATAGCCAGAAAGTAATAGAATAATGATCTAAAAACAACTCTGTCTCCAAGCTCCTGCTCTTTATAATGCCTGGCTGTTCAAATGCTAGATGATCTCCCCCGTGGAATGTGATGAGGAGACTCCTGCCCACGTGCTCAGTGTGGCTGAGTGAGATCAGATGACTCTGAGACACTTCCTACCTCTACAACTCTAGGTTCCTATAAAATGTATTTTGATATTGGAACAGCTTTTGGAATTTTTCAAGTCTTACCTCTGAAAAAAACAAATCTCAGTAGGAAGAAACTAGTTTCTAGTTCAGGAAGGACCTGGATGCTTCAAAATTATCATGGGCGATGAACAGATTAGGTTCCCCCTGCCCACCCCAGCTCCAATCCAAGGGCCTTTAAAATGAATGTAAACAAAAATCCAGTGATATTATCATCCTGACCTTTGGTAAATATACACAAACATTCACCAACCTCATCATAAAACAAAGACTCAGAAAATGAAGGCAGCTTATATTTGAATAAAAATCATAAAGTCACTATGGGCATATTCACTAATACCACTGTTTTCTTATTGTTGTCCTCCCTCCACCCCCAACCCTCCCATCAAGCAGCCCTTAATGACCGTTTCACTATTCTGCCCACCAAAAATGGCTTTTGAGTGTAGGAAAGTATCAGAAGGTCCCCGCTGAGTTGCCAGCTGGGGAAGTGTCACAGGCCACTGAACTCTAAAATGAGCTGTCTCTGTAACAAAAGGTCCCTTCCCCTTGGACCAACTTCAAGGGGATCACACTCTGTAGCCCCCATTGCTCCTTTTGTATCCCAGTTTGATTAAACTGGGAATTGTTCTGTGCTCAGGGCTGTTGAGAACACCAGGAGGGGGATTCTAAAGATAAAGGATTATATAGATCCTTTGTTAGAAACAGACGTCCCCATTGTATGCCTTACAACATTTGAGCACAAACGCTAGGAGATTCCCACAGCTCCTAACGGTTCTGCACAGGAGACGACCAATAAATCTTGGTCCCAGCTCTCTTAGGGCAAACAGTTGCTGCCGGTGGCTAAACATCATCTAGCCACTGGCTAAACATAAGAGAAATTTTAAAATGAATATTTATGACAAAAGATATGAGCCAAAGCAAGGAAGAAAAGAAGAAATGTATATAAAATACAATAACAGTTGATATCCATAGAGCCTAGACATCAGAAAACAATGAAATGGTTTCTCTTCCTAACTATAAATCCTTGAGAGCCAGTCCCATATTTTAGTCAACTTTGATTCCCCATTGCTGCATGCAGTACATCGTTCATGGAACATGTTTAAAAACAGATGTAATAATGATACCTAGTATTTATTATGCACTTGTGTAGCTGTATTAGTTTTCTATTGCTGTGTAACCAATTATCACAAGCTTGGTGGCTAAAAATAATACCCATCCATTGTCTCACAATTCTATGGTTTGGAAGTCCAGGCTTGCGTGACTGAGTTCTCTGCACAGGGTCTCACGAGGCTGATGTCTACATATCAGTCAGCTGGGCTTATTGGAAGATTCTGGGAAGAATTGACTTCTAAGCTCATTCATGTTCTTGCCCTGCAGCTGTGGGACTGAGGTCCCCGTTTCCTTGCTGGCTGTCAGCCAAGGGTCTCTATTAGCTCCTTAAAGCTGACCGAATACAGTCTTTCTCACCTGGCCTGTTCCATCGTCACCAAATGCACATCACGTCCTTCTCACACCTGTAGTCTCTCTGACTTCCTGTTCTACCATCGGCTAGAGAAAGTTCTCTCTGTGATTAGTCTGGGGCCACCACATAATGTCCGTATCTAGGTCAACTATGTCTACATAACATGGTCATGGGAGTGATATCTCATCAGTCACAGGTTCTGGGAATTGGGGCAGAAGGAGAGGGAGAAGCTGGCTCCCTGCTGAGCAGGGAGCCTCACGTGGGGCTCAATCCCAGGACCCTAGGATCACGACCTGAGCCAAAGGCAGACGCTTAACCAACTGAGCCACCCAGGCACCACTAGCACAGGACATCTTTGAGAGCCATTTAAGAAGTGGCCACAGACACTGTTCCAAGGGCTTTACATTTAATAATTCATCAATCTTCACAGCAACCCTAAGAAGTAGGCTCTATTATCATCCTCATTTTATAGACGAGGTACAAAGAAATTAAATTATTTGCCAAAGTCACCCAGCTAATAAGTGGCAGGATCTAAATTTCAACTCAGCCAATCTAAACTCAGAATCCCACCTCCTATCCACTATTCTACATTGCTATTCAATTTACTATTTCTGAAATGCATGGATACATGAATAATTACATTAGGTATGGGATTAGGAGACAATGCTAAGGATGAGTAAACTCCTGGATTTATTTAGAAAATTTTGTTCATACATTCTTTTTTTTTTTTAAAGATTTTATTTATTTATTCATGAGAGACACACACAGAGAGACAGAGGCAGAGACACAGGCAGAGGGAGAAGCAGGCTCCATGCAAGGAGCCCGACGTGGGACTCGATCCTGGGACTCCAGGATCACGCCCTGGGCCATAGGCAGGCACTAAACCGCTGAGCCACCCAGGGATCCCCTGTTCATACATTCTTATGCTAATCATCCTCTAAGGAGATTCACAGTCTCAAAGCTACAAATCTTAGAGAACTCTGTATACCTGTCCCCTCCCTTTTCACACTTCAATTAAAACCTGTGAACTATAAACATTTGAGGCCAATATGAAAATAGAACAACTGCCTTTTGACAAGGAGGTGGCATTATAGATAGCCTTTGGCGTCAGTCACTTTCTTCCACAACAGGCATGGCTGTGCCCCAGGGTAGATATTGATAGTCACGCAGGACAATGCCAACATGCTGATTTGGATTCCACAAATAAAGTGTGAGAAGAAAAATCAAAAGGCCAAAAATTAGAGTTGAAAGAGCATAAGAAGGACAATGATCCAAAACTGAAGTCATTCCTCATATCTAAAATTGGTTTTATATGCAGCTGAGTCCTTATATGCTTCTGTGTCCTGGTGTTGCTTAGCTGAGATGAGGTAGAAATAGCACTGCATCTGAAGTCAGAAACTTAAGTGCCACTCCTGGCTCTGTTTCTTAGGTGAATTTGAACAAATCATTTAATTCCCAAATCTTACTCATCCTATCTGTAAAATAGAATAATAACAATATCCACCTCATAAAATTTTATTTTTTCTTTTATTTTTAAGTAGGCTCCACACTCATCATGGAGTCCAACATGCAGCTTGAACTCACCACCCTGAGATCAAAACCTGAGCCGAGATCAAGAGTCACATGCTTGCCGACTGAGCCACCCAGGTGCCTCCCACCCCAGCCCCACAGAATTTTAGAAAGAATCAAATAAGATACTCTCTTAGTCCGTTTGGGATTCCCTAACAGAGTCCCACAGACTAGGTGGCTTATAAACAGCAAAAATGTTTTTCTCACAGTTCTGAAGGCTGGGAAGTCCAAGATCATGGCTCAGGTAGTTTCATGTCTAGTGAGAACCGACTTCCTCATTAATGGCCATCTTCTCACTGTAACTATGCATGGCGGAAGGGGCACAGGATCTTTCTGGGGTCTCCCTTTATAAAGATTCCATTTACGAAGTCTCTCCCTCATGACCTAATCACTTTCCAAAGGCCCCCTCCTCCCAATGTCACCACGTTGGGGGTTAGGATTTCAACACATAAATTTCCAAAGGCCCTCTCCTCCCAATGTCAGCACGTTGGGGGTTAGAATTTCAACATATAAATTCAACACATAAATTATTAAATGTAAAGCCCTTGGAACAGTGTCTGTGGCAGGGTCTGCGGGGTGGGGTAAGATATAAACTTTACTTCCATTGCAGACACTGAATGGGTCATGTTCCATTTGTAAACTATAACATGCAATGCAAATGTTACATGTTATTGTACCAGGTATCCAAAGGATTGATGGAAGGAAGAGATGAGGCGTGCACAGCCACCTTGCAAAGAGAATACTTCTCCCAGTGTGAAAATCTGAGATGAACACTGGTTTCAGAAGAAAGAAAGTGAGATCAAAAGCTCTATACCATCCACTGGGCCTCTGCTGAGCATGCATTTTGCAAAATGAAATATACATAAGGAGTAAAAAAGGTAGTATCAATATTATCTTTAGAGAAAGAAATGGAGACAGGGAAAAATCATTTGTTCAAGCGGCAGAGCTGAAAGCCCAATTCAGATATGCTCTCAGTGAAGCGCTTTAGTCGGGGAAAAGATGGCCTGCTGGCTGACTACAAGAAGAAATTATGTTGCATGAAAAAATACTGAAACTCAATAGTATTAAATTAAATGGAAAATCAAAATGCTCATCCTCTCAAATCTCTATAGCCAGGTTTTCTGATATTAATATCAAGTGGCCTTGGATTGTCCTTAAAGTGGTTGTATAATCTCTAGCTTAGAGAGGTGAAAATATTTTCCATGTACAATCTCCCAGGACACCTTGATGTTAGCCTTGTGAGACCACGCAACACAGAAGCCAGTCAAGTGCACTCAGACTCCTAACTACAGAACTGTGAGATAATGAATGGGTATTGTTTTAAGCCGTGAAATCTGTGGTAATTTGTATACAGCAGTTTGCCTTAACACTTTCTTTTCCACATAGAAATCAGAAAGCTTAAAGAGAGTCACTTTTAGAGCACATTAACATAAAAGCAATGACTACAATCCATCAGTTCCTGGAAGCTGACCATTGCCAACCAGTAAGTTCTGGAAACCCAAAAGTTAAGTGGATGGCTTAAAGGCAGACAATCCAGAGTTCTTCAAGCATCCCATCACCAACGATGTGAACATGAATCCAATAACTGCCTTGAAATTAAGCTGATCATCCATGAAAAAACTTAAGCTTAGAGACTATCTTCATTATGTGCTACAAGTCCTTATAGGATACAAACCCTTAAAATACATTGCCAAAATAATCTGGCACAGCAAGTACTGCAGCTCAATGGGGTAGCTGATTTGAGTTGACCTTGACAGGGTTCTGATAGTCCTACTCCACAGAAAACTTCATGAGACATGGTACCTATGTGCAACACACACCACACACACACACACACACACACACACACACACACTTTTCCCATCTAAGGTGTTAAATGCTATACTTTAACATCTAATAATACTAGAAGGGTGTTATTGAGATGAACAAAGTTTAGTGCTACTTACCGATCCTACATATATGGTCCTTTGGAATGATGAGATTAAATATTTTAAAAAGAATTCTTAATCCATTAGCTACTCCTACCTAACATTAACATTATAAACACTCATGTCTATTCATATATTTGAAGCAGTGTAAAAGAAAAGCTAAATCAGAGAGGTTAAAAAGGAGAAGAGATCTACCAAAAGAAAAGTCATCGGTTGAACTAATTCACAGCATGCAGTGCTTGAGGGTATAAAGGCTCAGGGTTGACTCTGAGGAAGCCAGGCTGGTATAGTAAAAAGAGTATGCTCTAGAGTACGGTGGGGCCAGATGGACCTGGTCTCAAACAGTTTCTTCACAGCTCATGAGCAGTGTAACCTGAGGTCAAGTCCTTACCTTCCTGAAACTTGGCCTCTTCTCCTATAAAATGACAATAATAGTAATTAAGTGTGGTTGTGAGGATTCCTGAGAGAACATACGTGGAGAGCCTCACTCAATGCTTAGGCTTATCCTGTATTACACATTAAGAATCCTTCTCCCTCCTTCTGTGCCCCACCCCTTTTAGCAGGAATAGCAGTGATAAAGAATTTGATGCCCCAGATGAGAAGAATACTCTCGGGATACCATTCATGGGAAGAAGAAAAAAAAAAAGATGCTTCTTCATCTAACCGAGGGCCAGGAGAATGGTAAGTACACAATGCTTGAAAACCTAGCTTCACTCTTTACTAACTGGGTAACCTTGGATGAGTTGTTGAACCTACCTGCACCTCAGTTTCTTCATCTGTAAAATGAGGATAACGATCATATTTCTCTTATAGAGCCTGTATGACAATTAAATGAGCTGATAGATACTAAGTACTTATAACAGTGCTGGTACAGTAGATGTTAGCTATTATTATTAGAAGTTATTATTACTCACAACAGCCTTATACGTGCAATGCCTTCAGGAGAATAAAGAAGAAGGCTGGTGTGTGGCACAGGGCAGAACAATGTAGAACAGGGCATGGCAGCAACAAGCAGGCCAGCCTATAGGGGGTGGGAACCAGTGAATCATGGAAAAATGAGCTGTGAAAAGATAATAAACATCTACATAATGTTCACTGAATGCCAGGCACAATGCTAAGTATTTCATGTATTAAGGCGTTAAGTTATTAACTCACTTAATCCTCAAAACAAGGCTTTAAGTTATTAACTCATTTAATCCTCAAAACGAGCTTATAAAGGCAAATACAATAATTATTCTATTTTTAAGACAGAACAAAGAAGTAACTTGACCAAGATCACACAAGCAGTGGCAGATCAGGATTCAATCCCAGGTGATCTGGGGCTAACATCTGTCCATACCTGTACATTAAATCACCAATGTAGACTGCTACATACCCACCAAGGTAGACACACTAACATACCCGCATCCTATCCCCTTGGAGATGTGAGACAGCTCTGGAGTTCTTTCAAAGGTGTATGAGGTGAAATCTCAAGCCTTTTTTCTAAAAGAGTGGCTCAAAAAAACAAACAAACAAACAAAAAAAAAACCCTTGAGGACATTCAAGCCAGCGACATTGTGGGAAGAGAAAAACAGACAGACATGGATAGGTGGATGGGAAGATTTTCTGAGATAGGTCTCTATATTAAAATCAAAAGAGAAATCAAAGAAATAAAATCAACTGCAAAAATGAGAATAAAAATTATGTGCTGTAAAATTTTATTTAATTTGTATTTAAATTAGTAACGGTGTACATTTAAAACTTAGCTGTCTAGGTTCCCAGCCCAATTTCCTTCCAACCTGAAGTGTCAATTAGAGAGGAAATCTGGTTTCAAATATCATCTACCCCTCAATGCACTCACACTGAAATTAGACTTATTCCTAAAATAAGAAGACAAATCCCCAGTGATATGGACATGCTTAAGAATTTCATATACCCAAAATTCCAATTCTTTTCTATCCCAAGAAAAGAGCCAGCTGACCCCAGACTCAACACCCTTAGGCATCAGGCCAAGACCCGAAACGCCCTCCCCAAGGAACCTGCACCACCAGCTGCAGGAGATGAAGGCAGGTTTCACCTGCTAGGGGAGCACAGTCAAGTTCTTGAAACACATTGCCTTTGTTACACTTCAGATAAAAAAGGAAGTCTCACAGAAAAGCCTCTTCCTACCTATTTTAATAAGCTAGTCAAGTTTGCTGGGAGGAACAGGTTATGAAGAAGGGCCGGGCCATGTCCCAAAGTGAGATTTCCCAATTCTGCTGATTATTAAAACAAACAAAGGCACTAAACTTCACATTGGTAGAACCGATCTTGGAACAAATAGAGAGAAAGGCAATACCAGTGAAGATTTTCTTTCTACAAACCTTGAAGAGAAATGGGATCAGGGTTTCAGGAAAGAGTGAAGATGATGAAATAGCTTTGTCTCTCAACTGTTGTGACTTCTTTATCTCCAAAGTATTTGCTAGGGGCAGAGACTTAAGCCTCTGTCCAGAGAACACTAAACATGAACCTGGGATGGGAGTCAGCTCCTGCAGTAACTTCCTTACTGGGCTCCTGCTCCCAGATTCATGCCCAACTACCATCCTCCTCGCCACGACCCCCAGTCAGATTTCTAAAAGATGAATTTGCTTTTCTTCCTCCTCTGCTAAAATCCTTCAAATATTTGCTCTTGGCTATAGAAAATTAGTCAAAATCTTTAGCATGGACTGCATGCCCTTCATAACCAAACCGCCTTTGACAGCTCATCCTTCCTCTCCCACTGTGTGGTCCCTTGAAGAAGGAAAGGGATGCTCACTGCACTGGCAGAGTCTTATTTACAGATGATGAGGTCTCTGAAGCCACTTCCCCAGTCTTAGTCTAAAGAAGTTGGTACATGTAATCAAAAGATCTAAGTGGGGAGCCACTGAAGGGGGAGGGAGCAGAGAGCACATATTAAACGTATTTTAATGTACATTTGTGAAACTTCTTCTTAGGCTTTCCCAAGTCGGTACCTACAAATTCTCTTGCAAGTACATATTGTGGATTAATGAACACATCCTTTAATACGTTAGCATTTTAACTACCTTCTTTTTTAAGCTCTGACCTTTTAAATTTTAAAGTATTTCCCTTTCCTAATTCTGGTAAGACTGGGTGGGGGTGTTTCATTTAGAAAGGCTGTCTTTTCCCTGATTAAGGCAATCAAAAATGAAAACACCAATTGAAAACAAACTTTCTGAAAAATATCCACCCTGTTGATGAGACAAAAGATGACTGACCTGCTCCTTAGCTTCTTTTGTGTTGTTAATAATAGCCTGGGTCAGAAGAAAACACTTTTGTTATTGTTGCAGAGCCCATCACTGGGCTCAATCTCATGACCCTGAGGTCATGCCCTGAGCTGAAATCAAAAGTCAAACACTTGACCGACTGAGCCACCCAGGTGCCCCAGAAAATACATTTTTCAGCATCATGACTGGCAGGGCTCGGTATAGAAAGTGAATTATCTGTTCTGGGTATTAACGTTAATATTTAATACATAAGAATTCAAATGCACAAGCATGATTCAGTGAAACTAATTATATGTATTATTTAATAGGTAACTCTCTGGGCAAAACAGACTCATGCTGGTTATTCCAAGCTACAAACTCCCGAAAGCTCAAAAGACACTAATTACATTTACGGAACATTAACTAACACAAAACTTCTCGGAACTATCTTTAGCAGAATGGTGAGACCACAAGCACTCCCCACTAAAGCACACGAATTTTCCCTTCGGCTTCTCAGCCTTGGCAGCGCAGTGCGTTACATCACCGAGAAGGGCCTCTCACTCCACCTGAGGAATCTATCAGGAAATTTTATCACAAACCTTAGAAGTGACATTTTGCTCCTTCTCCATGTGGCATAGAGCTATTTCACACCTGTTAGTGAAAACAGTGTGCCTGTAAATAACATTTTTCAAGAGAAAATTAGAAATCGACTCCAAAGCATCTGTAAACAATATCCATCTACCACAATTATTGTACCACCAACTGATACACGAGTCTCAGGCTATCTATAGATATAATGAAAATCAAGTAAAAGAAAAAGGAAAAAGAAAAATGGATTATTATAATGAAGTCTCTTTAGACACTATTCTTATAATTAATCCCATTGGAGAGTTCCATTTTTAATTAATACTTTTAAAGATTTTTTTAAGACGTAGAAGAAAAAATAAAATAAATGCTTTATTAAATATCTAGTTCTGGATACACATTTCATTCATGCATGCATGCATTTTAAATTCTAGGAAAACAGGAATTTTTGTCTGTCTTGTTCACAGCTGTGTCCTCAGCTCCTAGAACAGTACCTGGCATAGAGTAAGACCTCCCCAAAAGAAAAATTAAAATAAGAGAGAGAGAGGCAAACTATAAGAGAATCTTAACTATAAGAAACAAACTGAGGTTGCTGTAGGGGAGGTAGGTGGGGGATGGGATAACTGGGTGATGGGCATTAAGGAGGCCATGTGGTATAATGAGCAATGGATGTTATATGCATCTGATGAATCATTAAATTCTACCCTGAAACTAATAATACACTGGATTGAATTTAAATTAAAAAACAAATACCATCATCTAAAAAAGAGACCTCGTAAATATTTGTTGAATAAATTCATTCATCAAATATGTATTGAGTACTTGCCATGTACCAGACCATGTAATAGGGCCCAGAGATAGAAAGATTTGCTCACAGTCAATAAAGAACCCACTCCTCTCAATTCATGAGAGGTATCTGAATGCTTCTTTGAAATATCTAACAGGCTTCTCACACTTGACATGGACAAACCAAAACTTGTTCTCCACAGCTGCCCTCTCTTCCCTTTATGCCAAATTATTCCTACCCTTACCCTTCCTGTCTCAGTGGACAATACCGGCATCCACTTGATTGTTCAAGCCACAATAACATAATCAACTTCTCTTCTACATTTAGTTCCTTCATTTCTCCACCATGATTCAGCCACTGGTGTCTCTCCCAGAGGCCTCCACTAGTCTCCCTGCTGCCACTCTGCCACAATCCAATAGAATAATCCCTTTCAAACATGCAACAAATCAGTATACTACCTAACTTAACATTCCTTCCATTGTACTGAGATCCACTGACTCCCTACTGTGAGTCACCAGCCCTAATGAGCCCTGCCTCCAATCTGCCTTCCCCATTTCGCATTGTGTCCCACTTCCCTCCTGCCCATTGAACTCCAGCCTCAATAGCCATCTTGTGGTTTCTTAATATCTCCAAATGTGTCTTCACTTGTACATGCTCTTCCCTCACTGGAATGTCCTTCGCCACAATGATGGACTCTTTCTCAAGACTCAGGTTTCTCTTCAAATATCACCTTCTGAGAGAAGTTCTCCATGACCATCTGTCCAAATTTCTGATCTTAAATTACCACTCATGTTACTTAATCATGGGTAACCAACTAAGAGATCTCCAAATACAGTCAAGCCCAAGCCTCTGCTTCCATCCCCTGCCTCCCCAAGAGGTAGAGGAATTCCTCCACTAGCATCTAACTGCCCCTCCTCACTCTCTAATTCAGTAACCTCCATGTTTATACTTTATGGGTGTTTCTTTACATACATTATATTGGGGGAGGGAAGGGGTTAAAAAAAATTAAGGCATGTCCTTGCTAGGTGGAAAAGAACTGCAAGAGGACCTCTTGTCAACTCAATGTGAATAAATTCCAATCTATTAAGCACTATTAGAAGATTTCCTATACTATAGCCAAAACCCATTCTAGCTGATAAAGCATTCAAAGGGTGGACAAAAGAAGAGGGGAAATGAAGGAAACAAATAAACAACAACAACAAAAGTATAATTAGAGTTAATAAAAGAACCAAGAAAGCAGATTAGATTGGAAGGTCAACTTGAGACCAAGGGACTCCCATCAAGTGGTCAAATAGAATGAGAAAATACAGAGGCCATTTTACTTGGCCATTAGATGGTTAGTTCCAAAAGGGGTGAAAAGAAGAAAACTAGATTAATGTACCTTCATATTATATGTGGAGAGATAGTACATCTATGCTTTATTGATTTATGAAAAAAGGAGCTTGGAGGAGGAAAGGAAGGGTGGAAAGAGGGCAAGTCTGGAGGGAACAATGCAATGTATTTAGAATAGATGGAAGCAGAAGCAGCAGTGGACATATATACAAGAGAGTCAGGAAAGAGTTCTCAGCAGAAGCTGTTTATCTGAGACCTAATGATGGCAGAATTTCCAAAAGAGAATGAAAGGGCCAGATCAGGAACGACCACAGGAAGGATGTTAAACATGTCAGAATCATTTTAAACATCTCTCCCAAGGTGTCTTTCCATCAGTGTTCTCATTCATACTTAACAGGTAACCCACTGTTTTGAATTATGCCAACCTGATTTGCCTGATAATCTGAAACACTGGCCATCATCCAGTAGTCACTAACCCGATTCAGTGACTTCCTACGTCCTGGAAATACCACCGCTCCTAGAACAACATCTGCTACTACTCTATCAGTTAGCATCAGTTACCGAGGTGACGCAGTGAGAGGAGGAAAAGCAAACTCAGACGTCACCCTGGCCACCGAGGGTGAGTGGATGCTACTCCTGGTAGGAGCTGGGACCAGGGACCAGGGCGGCCTCCTGCCGCAGCTCCCACGCACTCACTGCGCATCATTCAATGCCAGGGGAAGCACCTGCAGTGGCTTAAATGTAAGAGTTTGTAAACAAACTTTTTGTTTGTCCCTAATATACAACTGGAAAATAATGAGAGGGAGGAAATTTCCTTTTTCCACCTTGCCTTTCTTCTTCCTATTTAAAAATTGGTAGAGATCAGGGGGCAACTGGATGGCTTAGTGGGTTAAGCGGTTGCCTTGGTTCAGGTCATGATCCCAGAGATCTGGGACTGAAACCTCATGGGGCATCCTGCGCAGTGGAGAGTTGGCTTCTCCCTCTCCCTCTTCCCTCCCCCTGCTCAGGCTCTCAGATCTCACTTACTCCCTTGCTTGTTCTCTCTCACATTCTATCTCAAGTACCTAAATAAAATCTTTTTTTAATTGTTAGAGATTAACACAATGTGAAAGCAATCTTTGATACTTTGAATTCTCAGCCATTTACTTCCTGGTAATAGGTAAAGGAGGTGGGGAGGGGAGAATTTAACCAAGTTTTTTTTTTTTTTTTTTTTTTTAATCACCCTGTAACATAGTATAAAAAATTTAAAGGGCCTTCCTCAAATTACCATGACTAAACTATTCACAACAGCTAAGACTTCCCTAAGCAGCTAAGACATGCTTATGCCCGGCTAGAAAAACCAATGAGATGTTTCGCAACACATATGCAGTTACTAAAGTTTTTATGAACTTTGCATAGAATAGGTCTTCAAATATTCATTAAGTGAGTTAACCAGTGAAAGAGAATCCACGGGTGAGGGGAAGAAAGGGAAAGGAATTCTACTACAAGAATTAGCAAGGTATGAATATGCTTTGAGTATTAGACATTAAATACAATTTAATTCAAAATCAGCATCCAAATAGCTGATGCTCAGGAGACGACAGATATAAAATCAGCAGTGGTCTCAATGAAACTGTTAAGAAGGTAAGTGAGTTGACACTGGGTATGATGTAATACCCTCTCTCTCTTTTTCCTCACATTCTCACCCTCTAATCATCTCTCTCCCTGTTCTTCCATCCCACGCTTCCCTAATCCCTGGCCCCTAACATTTTTGCCCTAGTTTCCAGAGAGGCAGAGGCCCTCCACTCTGTATCCTAGCGATATTTACACCTTCAGTCTACCCAGTCTATACACTCATTGCTTAATTCACTCACCAGCAAGTTATTGAGCTCAGCAAGTGTCAGACACTGTTCTTAGTCTAGAGCTTGAAAAAAAACCACAACAACAAGAAGAAGACATACTTGGTCCCATCTTTAGGCTGTTGAGAGTTTCTGTTTAAGCCAGTTCCAATACAAAGAGACATATATTTGGGGCTCTGGGGATACATGGCCTAACATTAGAATTTAACAATCCAATTGAGGAGAAAGGACATTTGAAATTTAAAGGAAGTTCATATTGGTTAAGAGTTTAAGAAAACCACTTAACCTAAGAAGACTGCTGGTGAGAGAAATGAAGGTCTAAGATGGAATATGAACAGGAGCAAGGATTGGCCAGATGGAAAGGCAGGTTAAGGCAGGCAAGGACATGGTCCAAAAGTAGAGGTAACTACTGTGCAAAGGCCCTGAGCCAGGGGGTTAAAATTCAGAAGACATCTTTCTGGATAGGACCTTTGCTTTATATAAATCAGGCAAACTGACCACTTTCTAAGCAGGCACATTGTACTCTTCTGTCTCCTCACCAGAAGCCACATGGGAATATCCTTCTTACTTTGTCCTTTGTCCTATACTTCCTTCAAGACACAACTTGATAACTCATCGTGTCTTGCCTTAAAATCTGACTTTTAAAAAAAAAAATTTATTTATTTATTGATGACAGACACAGAGAGAGGCAGAGACATAGGCAGAGGGAGAAGCAGGCTTGCAGGGAGCCTGATGCAAGACTCGATCCCTGCACCTGGGGGTCACGACCTGAGCCGAAGGCAGACACTCAACTACTGAGCCACCCAGGTGCCCCTGACATCTATTTTTTTTTTATGTGTCTCTTTAGTTTATTAAGGCTTAATTTTTTTTTATACTAAGTCTTTTCCTACAAAGAGTTTAAATGGCTTTCCCCTATATTTCCTACTTTTTATTTTTCTTTATTTTTTTATTTAAATTCAATTAATTAACATATAATGTATTATTAGTTTCAGAGGTAGAGGTCAGTGATTCATCAGTCTTATATATAATATCCAGTGTTCATTACAACACATGCCTTTCTTCGTGTCCATTCTTTTCATCTTTCCTTTTCTTTCTTAAGATTTTATTTATTTATTCATGAGGGACACAGACAAACAGGCAGAGATATAGGCAGAGGGAGAAGCAGACTCCCTGCTGGAGCCTGATGCAAGACTTGATCCCAGGACCCCGGGATCATGCCCTAACAAGCCTAAGGCAGACACTCAACCACTGAGCCACCCAGGTGCCCCTCATCTTTCAAAGAGTTGTCACCTAAGTCCCTTATCCATGCTTGTGGTATCTGTACTGTTTCAAATGTCCTTTCTCCTCAACTACATTGTAAGAAGTTGCTTAAGAAGAGCATCCAATTGTCTGCGTCTTTCTTCCTAGTACAGTACTCTACCAGAGCAATGCTTGCTGTTTATTAATTGTGTAGTTACATGGCTTAAATGAGCAAAAAAGAACATAATTACTACCCAAACTACCCTGTCATCAGGGTTCCTGACTGCTTTCAAGGAAGAAATGGAAAACACTAAATTTTCTTGGTGTCACTTCCAGTGGATCTAAGGTAGGGATCTGTTCTGATGAGAAATTCCCTAGGTGGCTTCTGTTCTATAAACATGATCAATTTGGATTTAGGGGTTCAAATAGTCAGGTCAGCATTTTTACGACAAGAATAATTTAGGCTTTCAGTCAGAAATTCACCCTCTTTGCTGAGATGCTACTGACACCTCAATCTTCAGGACCTCTGAAATTTCCACAGAGAAAAAGAGGAGTCTCTTCAATTACCACATGAAGAGAGAGACATACTTGAGGCCTGTGGCAGTGAATTTCCAAAAGATTGGTGGCCAGAAACTGAAAGTAAAATGTCTAGTCATGATAAAAGGATACATCTAGCTGACTCCCTTAAATAAGATTTTTGAGAGCAACAACAACAACAAAAAAAAATCAAGTTTGAACTTTGAGAAAGATTATTTTCCTAGAGGCAACATCAGAGGACTTTGTGCATTTATTCAGTTCACTGGTTTACAAAGTCGTGGAGGCACATAGTTCAAAACAGGCTCTGGTTCCCTGTGTGAGATGCCCAGTAGTGAAAATATCCACTCCAAGGCTCAGAGCTGTCTTTTCATTAAATGGAAAATTCCAGTAAAAGTAACAAGGATGCTATCATATCAGCCTACTAGTACCGATGAAGTGATAACCCACAAGTGCATTTCCACATCTGAGGACAGTCTAGCAGGGTCAAGGGGCAGCAGGTAGTAATTAGTATCTGCCTGATGTAACCAGGTACATATTTTGCCACTTAGGACTTAAAGCAGACTTGAGTTGTCCTGAACTACTCACTATTATTAATACACTGCCTCTAAGAGTTAATTTTTTTTATTAACTCAATAAACACTTCTAAGCGCCTACTATGATTCAAGCACTGAGCTGGAGCACGGGTAATTAAACTCTCCCTGCCATCCAGGACTAACAATCAAGTGGTAGAGATAAATGTGTAAAACAGATAATTTTGCTAACAGGTGATAAGGGCTATAAATAAAAGTGAGAGGAGAGAACACTGGGTTCAAGTGAAGCATCAAAGAATATTCATCATACTGGTAAATGTTAGACAGCTAAAGGGACAGCAGTAGTGCTAACAACAAAGTCTGTGAGATCACTGCAATCATTCTTTAATTGCTTACCGAAAAAACACATCTTAAAACCACTTATTTTTCTATCAGAAACATACTGATTGACTCATTCATTGGTCATAACACCCAGAAATTTAAAATCAGAGAGAGAGCAAAGCACAAACTTCACCATCTCCAGGTACTCCACCTATCTCTCCAGATAAACCTCAGTTTGAGTGTAGCAGGTTCAAACTTGCTGAAACAACCCCAGAAAAGCTTGTGTGTCTCCCGGTTGCCTTTGATCAAAAAAGCAAGAGAGACCAAATCAATCCCAAAAGCAACCTAAGACACAGCTAGAGCTCTCTGCACTCCCAAGGCCCTCAAAGCAGACCTTCTCACCTACCGTCCCAGACCACAGTTAACCAGACAAGCTGCTGTTCTTTCATGGGCCATCCCCTAGCCAGAGAGTCAACACTCCCCAACTAGTATCTAACTCATGAATCATCTAACTTTTATATAGTGTCTTGCACCTAAGAGCTCACTTGGATTTGTGAATGGATGAGTTTATCTACTTCTTTTTATCAAATTGTTCCTTCTGTGTCAGATGCTCTTTCCATGTCTCCCCTTTCTTCCTGTCCCACCACAAATCTCCACCCGACCTTTCATCATACCCATCAGTTGGAGTAATACTTGAAGGAAGATGGTGTAGAAGGAAGAACAAGAATTATGGAATCAACATTTCTGACTTAAACACTGACAGTATCACCTTATTAAGTCACTTAGTATCTGTGACCTCCAGTTTCTCCTATAAAATGGGAATAATTCCCCCAAATATATAGCGTTCGTGTGGAGGGAAAACTGAGATATGCATAAAGTTCCTGATAGGCTTTGGTGTCAAGCAGCAAGTTATTATTCGATACATGCTTTCCTTTCTTAAGACCCAACTGAAATGTCTGCTGAGAAGCTCTCAGCTTCCCCACTGAAGATCCACCTCCATAAGAGCATAGCAGTGCTTCCCTAGTCTCTGAAAGCCTCTAGAGGCAGAAAATCTGCAGTTAAGAAACTTAGACATGAGGGAAAGCAGGATTAGGAAACAGAGCAGCCTTACACCTGAACTGTTTTGAATTCAGGAAAATGAAATTGTAACCCAATTTGCTAAATAAAAACAGTATGGATGGCATTTAGACTCCTTTAAAGAGCAATTATAATTACCGTAGTAGTATTTTCCATTTAGTACTCCATGCTCATTAGAAAATTTCTAAAGAGTTTCCTGCCCTGTAATTTATAATGCTGCTCATAAATTCATCTGGCTTCGAGGCAAATAATCCACATACTGCCAGAAGGTGTGTTTTATCTGCATCCAAGTGTTCGATGCCTATCTGATCTCATGGCTCAAGGCTGTTAACTCCCAAGTCTCAAGTTCCAACATGGTCTCCCAAACAGGGAAGCACATAGCTGCTTGAGAGGAAGAGCACTTTAGATAAGCTCTAATAAACCACCGTGTATTGCCAAATAGGCATTCTACTATCCCACTTCCCAGGACTCAGATCCATGTGGCTTTCCTGGGTCCATAAGAATCTCACGCCCAAAGGTTTCTGAATCCCCCAAACCCAAGGCTGCAGTTCCACAGTCTGAAACTGACCTTTCGTCAGCCTCTTCTATTAGCCTCCTTCAGGCTTCCCGAACAATACAATTGGTCCTATCCTGCCTTTTCCTTAACTCTCTTCCCTAGTACCCTTACCTGTGGCACTTAACACTTGACTCCTCCACATCCAGTGACCATACCCATAATTACTTCTACTTTAAAAACCCAAAACTAACATTGATGTGCCAGGCCCCATCCCAGCCTCAGCACTTCAAATGTATTAACTCAATTAATATTCACAACAAAATTAGGAGGTACCTCCTACTACTATCCCCATTTTACAGCAGGGGAAACTGAGGCTCAGAAGTCATAAAAGGTAGAGTCAGGATTCTAACTTGGACAGTGTGTGGTTCTAGCAGTCAACATTTGCTAAATTTCCCATAATTCATCACCCACACCTCAAGCCACATGGCATCTATTTTTGGTCTAATACTAAGGTGTATGTTCAAGTGGGGGCTCAGTTAGTTGAGCATCCAACTCTTGGTTTAGGCTCTGGCCTTGAGATCAAGCCCCACATGGGGCTCCATGCTCAGTGCAGAGTCTGCTTTCCCTCTGCTTCTCCCCTACTCCCTCTCTCTCTCTCTCTCTCAAATAAATTAATTAGTTAAACCTTTAAAAATAATAATTTAAAAAAGGTGTACATTCAGGTGAAATAAATCCTTCCAAAATCACTACCTGTTTCCTTCTCCCTCTCCCTCTCCCCCTTCTCCCTCTCCTCCTCCACTTCCTCCTTCTCCTCCTTCTTCTCTACACTTTCTAATGTCAAATAAATATTGCTTGATCAGAGCCCCACGGTGTCACCACAACTGGGTAGATACCCAGATGTAAGAGAAATGGCTCCATGTCATATCCCAAAGTCTCTCCCTGCCTTATCCCATGTCTAGCTGAGAGGCATGCCCTCTCTCTGAGGTCAACAATGAATATGTGATACAGAAAACAGAACAAAACAAACCACTATTCTGGATCAGACTGCAAATAATTCTGTACAATATTTTGCTTTCTGACAGGAAAAAACGAGTTATTTTGTAAAAGACATCTACAGCTGCAAACTACAATCTTTACTGCCTTTTAATCAACTTTAATAGATCACTCACAAATATATCATGCCCCCCAAAAAATAAAATAATAAAATAAAAACTAAATAAAATATAGAAAGCAAACAGTAATAGAAATGTAAGGAGAAATAAACAAAACTAAAATTATAAAAAAAAAAAACAAATATATCATGCCCTTGTGAACCAAGAAATGCTATCTAGGTAAAAAGCCTGTAGATTTTTTAAATAATATCTCTAATGAACATGAAAACTAACTTTTAGTGTCAAAATGTCTCCTGCACTTCTGATTTGATTCTAGGACTCACCAAGTCAGCCATGTTTACTCCATTCAATCATTCAGTAAACACTTTTTGAGCACTGGAATACCACAGTAGGCAAGGTAGGCAATACTTCTTCTTTCAGGGTGCCTATTGCCAGCATGGGACATAGGCAATAAGCAAATACTCGACTACAGATGACGATGAGTGCTATGAAGGAAATCAGACAGGATAATGTGAGAAAGACAGTGAAGTGAGTATAGGGGAAATTAGTTTCAATTGAGTTATCAAGGAAGGCCTCTCTAAGGAGGTAACATTTAGCTAAGGCCTAAAGCAAGCATGCACAGTCCAGGAAGAGGAAATAAAAATGCAGTCTTCAGGTGGGAACAAAAGCAAAGAACCTCTTCCCTTGGGACAGCTCACCATAGTATATACTTCTTCATGACTTTATACATAAATCCTCTCAACCTTAATCATCGTGGACTAAAGAATGCACATCACATCCATAAATGAGTTTCTATCCCTCGTATCGTCATAGTTGCCAAATTCCCAGGACTATTGTGTCTTGGTTCTCTCTGGAACACTCTTATCAGGGCCAGCTGCCCAGTAATACCTGTTGATGATTAACGCCGACAGACCATGGAAAACAGATTTTGCAAGTCAGTCAGCCATAAAATTCTTACTAAATAAGACTGCAGGAGATTTAGTCTAGTTCCTAGGGAGCTGGGCCATTCTTTCCTGCATATCCACCATCTTGCCCAGTCCCTCACCCCCTCTCACCCCATCCCCAGGAGCCTGATAGCTGTGTCAAGTGATAACCTTTCTCAACCTATGGGATGCCAGTAGTTAACAACTGAGGAAGGTCCTTCTCATCACTTTATGTTGAAATTCTGCTAAGACCTCAGGCTTGTAACTCATACCAGATAAGTCATTTAAAAATTCTGACTTAACTCGATAAAGAGATAATTTACAAAAAGCTTGACTAGAAATTCCTGCTGAACCTATGTCCTAGGATGTACTAGACATTCCTGATAAGCCTATGTCCTAGGTTTAAAAAGCATCATAAAGTTTAAAATAGGTAATTTTCCTTATCATCACAGTAGGAATGGATACACTTTCTTCACATTCAGTATTTTTATTATCCACATAGATGAATTTATTGGGCCTGAACTGTACAATTGCCTTAGATTATTTTCCTCCAACCCAGTCTAAGTCTCCACATTCCCAGGGCTTTGGGAAGCTCTATCACCCTTACTAACTTTACAGTGTGATATTCTCCCTCCCTTCCATCTTCACTCATTGGTCTGCATACCTCTGGAGAATGGTATAATCTTTTATACTTCTATGTTTGCAAATAACCATCTTATTGAAGAATTTTTCTTAATACCTCCAAAGTTTGTGTTTCTTAAATTGATATAATTTGCTTGTTTCTGTCCTATAGCTTAGGTCGTTTTTAATCCTAGAAATATTATACCTCATAATGATACATTTGAGAATGACAAATACAGCCAGGAGACCTAAATTCCAGTGCTATGTTTATTTATTCATTCAAAAAATGCTTACTAGATACCTATTATGTACCAGACTCTGGATCACTGATAGGTTTTTCAGTTTGGACAAGTAACTAACTTGTTCTATGCCCCAGTCTTCTTATTTGGACATATCTCTAAAGAGCACTTTGTACTAGATAATATCTACTCCTTTGCAGTTCTAAATGTCTTTGCTTCTAAGTCCAGTTCTAACCTCCATATTGTCTCTAAATCATATTTGTTTCTAAGTAAACTGACGTTGGGAAATGTCCCATTAAAATAAAGGCTAGTACTCAGGGCACCTGGGTGGCTCAGTTGGTTGAGTGTCCAACTCAGGTCATGATCTCAGGGTCCTGAGATTGAGCCTCACATAGGGTTCCCCAGGGAGCATACTTGGATCTTTCCCTCTGCCCCTCTCCCCACTCACACACTCTCTTCCAAATGAATAAATAAATCTTTAAAATAAAGGCTAGTACTGGTTATACCAATTCACTAATATAATTTCACTGAGAGAGAAAAAATATACAATAATCAATATCTCTAGAGTTTAGATGATTATTTATAAGAATAATCAATAAAGAAATCATACTCTATATACTCATAAACAAGAGTCAGAAATCAGTAATGTTATAGATGGCTCAGAACCAATTTCCTCAGAAAGAAAAAACAAGCACTGGGGCACCTGGTTGGCTCAGTGGTTGAGCATCTACCTTTGGCTTAGGTCATGATCCTCGGGTCCTGGGATAGAGTCCCATGTCAGGCTCCCGACAAGGAGCCTCTTCTCTCTCTGCCTATGTCTCTGTCTCTTTCTCTGTGTTTCTCATTAATAAATAAATAAAATATGTTTTTAAAGTAAATAAATAAAAAATAAAATAAAACCAAGCACTGAAAATATAAACAAAAAATGTAAAACCCAAAGCTGGCTAGATTATGTAAAAAACAAGCATGTATATATTTATATATACATGTATATATACAAATATATAAATATATATACATAGTACTACTGTATATGCTTTCTAAAGAATAATTAACAATATGGAACAAGGATCATAAAACTGGTTGTGGATATTAATCACAGAAATGGTCCTTCTGGGCTCATTCATGTAATTTTCTTTGACCAATGAACTTGCTTTCTTTCCAATTATGCCCCTTTGCCATAACCATGAGAATATGCCCAGGTTAGCCTGACGGATAGATGTATAAGACACACGGAGGAAAGCCAAGACTTTCCAGCTGGGACTGGCAGTTCCCCTGAGCTAAAGAGCTGGAGCTGGGAATCCAGGAAGGCTAAAGCAGCTAGAATTTTGTAGGAAAAATACCAGAGAATAGAGAGTTCTGGAGATCTGCAGTGGGTCCCCCTTGAGTCTTCAGCTAGTCAGAATACATGTGTGAGGAAACTATCCATGGTCTGAGAAACAACCACACGAAAGGATTAGAAAAATAATTCTCAGAGCTCACAAAAAGCTAGAAATAGTTCCCGTTTCCACCAACTGGGGTGGAAAAACTAATAATTTTCCATATCTTTCCAATAAAGAGACATCAGACTGAGTGACCAAAAGGGCTTGGTCTGTGCAGTGGTATAAAATCTGCCTTAGACAAAATACTGCTCTGCTCCCACTGAGAAATACTTAAAGGCAAGACTAAAAGGATCAAACAGCTTCCAAGTAACCTAACTGAATCCCAGGACCAACATCAAAATATTTTTAGGAACGCAAAATATCTAGCTCCCAACAAGGTAAAATTCACCATTTCTGCATCCAATCAAAACCTACCAAGTAATTAAGTTTGCTAGGGCTGCTGTAACAAAATACCACAAACTAAGTGTGGGTTGCTTCACAGTTCTGAAGAGTAGAAGTCCGAGATCAAGATTTTGTCAGGGTTAGTTCCTTCAAGTAATGGAGAGATGTGAGGGAAGGGTCTGTGCCAGGGCTTCTTCCTTGGCTTGTAGATGGCCCTGTGTCACTTCACATGCTAATTCTGTGTATGTGTCTGCCTCTAAATTTCCCTTTTCACAAGGACACCAGTCCTTGAATTAAGTCTTCTCATAATGAACTCATTTTAATTTGATCAGCTATGTATTAGCCCTGTCTTCAAATAAGGCTCATTCTGATATACTGAGGGTTAAGACTTCAACATATGAGTTTCTAGAGCAACACAATTCAACCCATTACACCAAGCCTGCAAATAACCAGAAAAATATGGCCCATATTGAGAAAAATCAATCGAAATGACATGAATCGTAGAGTTAGAATTTGACAAAGATGTTATAACAGTTATTAAAACTGTATCCTACTTGTTGAAGATGTCAGAGGCAAGTGGTATAATTAATGTTTCATATAGACTTGGAAGACTTACCAGGTCTCAAGTGAAACTTCCAGAGATATAAAAATATAATGTCTGAGATGAAAAATAATAGCAGATTGAACACTGCAGTAATAATTAGTAAAGTTGAAAACATAGCAATATAGAAATGAAACTCAGAGGAAAAAGACTGAGGGAAACATGAGCAGAGTATCACTGAGCTATGAGATGACTTCAAGCGGCTTATAGCTATGTAACCAGACTGTCAAAGGACAGGGATGGACTGAAAAATTATTTGAAGAAATATAGCTGAAATTTTCCGAATATGACAGAAACTAAAACTACAGAGGCAAGAAGCTCCACAAACTCCAAGTATGAGAAACATGAATAAAACTACAAGAAGCCATGTTGTTATCAAATTGCTTGAGACCGATGATAAAGAGAACATCTTAAAAAGGAGCCAGGAAAAAAATGTGTTAACTTCGAATTCTAAACTCAGTGAAAATAGCTTTCAAGAGTGAAGGTGACAGGGTACCTGGGTGGCTCGGTGGTTGAATGTCTGCCCTCGGCTCAGGTCGTGATCCCAGGGTCCCGGGATCGAGTCCCACATCAGGTTCCCTGCATGGAGCCTGCTTCTCCCTCTGCCTATGCCTCTGCCTCTCTCTCTCTGGGTCTCTCATGAATACATAAATAAAAAATCTTTTTAAAAGATAAATAAAAATAAAAAATGAAGGTGAAAAAAGTCATTTTCAGGCATTCAAAAGCTACAAGAGTTTATTAATAGCAAACCTGCCCTACAAGAAATGTTAAGGGAAATCCTTCAGGCTGAAGAAAAATAAGACTGAATGGAAATCTAGATCTATCAAAGGAATGAAAGCACCAAAATGATAATTATGTGGGGACTAGAGAGAAACTTCTTCACTATTTCCTTCCTCTCCTCACCACTCAGCCCATGTCCCTCTTAGAAATACAACTGAATGAGGCTTAGTTCCATATGCTCAATTTATATGAACATTATCTATGTAAATTACATTCATCAACAGTCATCAACAAATATTCCTTGAGTCTACTCTATATTTCAGGCCTTGGAGATAAAGTGACCAAAACAGATTAGCCCCTTTTAAAAGTTCGTTGAGCTCACATTCCAGCTTTGATTTTCTGATTCATGAACATGAGAACACAGTATTACAGTCACATCGCAATCTGCTGATATTGTTTTATTTATACGTTGTAGTCATTCCCTCCAGGCTGCAAAAACTTGGTTGTTTCTATCATCTTCATGATTCAGTCCATGAATAGTCCAATATGATAATCCAATTAATAAAAGGCCACTAAATATTGTCAGAACTGTTAGTTACATAGGCCTATATCATAATGCACTACAAAATGAAGCAATTTTACTATTTTCATTAAGTCATATTTTATCAAGCTGTTGGAATTGGAATAGGAAAAAAGGAGAAAAGGGGATAAAGAAGACATTAGGGCTGAAATAAGTTTCTATTTTTTTGTAATCCATAAATTTTGCAAAAGGATGTAATGGCGTTCACCATAGACATACACAATAATGTCAATATATAATAATTAAAATGGAAATGGAAAAAGCAAAGCCATGAATATCTAGAAGAAGCAGATATACTAGCTTCAAGTGTTTACTTAGTTAATATAATTATTAATAAACATGGTTTGGAGCTTCCTGGTAGCCTTAGCAAAAAAAGGGGAAACACAATTTGTAAGAAATTGTGCTCTGTGTTAGGGAAAAAAGTTATTAATGCACAAATACTCACTGCCTTTTTTCTTCCCTTCTCCTAGGTGTCTTTAAATATTACTTATCCCAGCCAGGTTTTTGAAAGATATTACAGCTGATAAAGGGGTGGGGAGAAGAAACAAGAATATACACCATGAAGAAACTCAGGTACTCTATGCCACCATCTGAAAGAATAATCATATATTCCGGAAACAAGTAAGTATTATGAAAGTCATTCTCTCACCCAAAAAATAGGTTACTCCTTCAAAAGCCTATGTAAATTCTACTCTACCATTTTACACTGGTTAAATGAACAAACAAGTGCTCTTTGGTAAAACTAAATAATTGGAAATCAAAATAGTGAAATGCTGAAATCACCATCTTCAAATTAGCAATGGCTATTTTTATGCTAGGTTTTGATTTGAGGAGAAAGGGAAAAAAGTATATTCTAATCTACTTCCTAGGAACAGCTGTAATCTGCAGATGCTTATAATGACAAAACTCAAGTAATTAAACATCTACATTTAAAAATCTGTTCAACGGGGGTGCCTGGATGGCTCAGTCAGTTATGCATCTGACTCTTGATTTCGACTCAGGTCATGATCTCAGGGTGGTGAGATCGAGCTCTACATAGGGTTCCACACTCAACAGGTAGTCTGCTTGAGACTGTCTCTCTCCCTCTCCTTTTGTCCTCCCCCCCCCCAATAAATAAATAAAATCTTTTTACAAAATCAGTTCAACAGCAACAACAAAAAAGTCATCTGTGGATTTTTACTTATCAAACGTCTAGAAAATGGCCTATCTCTAAATGGACTGTCATCAAGCTTTACAGCAGATGTGTTTAGGCAAAAAATTTAACAAACAAAAAAACGAAAATGAAGAAAGAAAGCAATATTATTACCTTGATACTGCCTAGCTGCCTCTTTTATGGTATAAATATATAGAAAGAGACATTACTATGGAAGTATCAGTCTATCTCATGGCTTTTGTGTGTTTTTGTCAAATCCCACAGAAAGCAAGATGGCATTAGAACACTTGGCTATTTCCCTATGCTCCATTCTGTTTTCACAGCCTTAGTAACCCTTTGTTAGAATTTCATCAACTTCTGAGTTCTCTTGTTGGCCCTTTTGCAAATAGGTAAATAAGTTACTGGGGAAAGTTCCCATCGCCATTCATTCATTAAATTAATATCGGTTGGCTCTCTGATGGGCCAAATAGGATTCTAAACAGAGAACAAAATGAACTAAAATCTCTGCCATCATGGAGCCTACATCCTAGTGTAGGAAGAGAGACAATAAAAGAAGTAAGTAGAGACTATGTCAAATGGTGGTAAGGGTGATGAATCAGGGAATCAGGGAATCAGAGAAGGGGAAGAGGAAGCTGCTGAGGAGGAATGGCAGTTTCAAAGAAAGAAAGGTCTCAATGAGAGAATATTTGAACCCAAACCCACAAGATGTGAGAGAAGGAGCCATATAAACCACTGAAAGAAAGAGGATTCCAGATAGAGGGAACAGGCTGCTCAGGACGGAGAAATAGCAAAGACCAGTGCAGCCAGAGAAGGGGGGTGGGGGGGATAAGTCAAGCCATGACAGAAGGAACAGAGCTACATAGCAGATCATGCAGGTCTCAGAAGCCATTGTTAGTATTTTGTTTTTCACTCTGAGACAGATAAGAAGTCATGAGGGGTTTGAATAAGGAGAACCATGAAATGACAGATGTATTTTAAATTCCCATGTTGGCTGTTGTGTTGAGCACAAACTACAGAGGATCAAGGGGAGAAACCAGTAGCCTCTATCAGAAACTACAGTGTTTCTGGCAAGACCAGGGGTTGTGGCATCCATCCATGGTAAAAACAAACAAACAAACAACCTCTTGTAGACAGCTGCCCATCCAGCAATTTTTGGCCTGGGTGCCAGGGGTTGACAGTCATATGAACTTTTAAAAAATGTTCATTGATCTTTAATAAAGGTATCAGAAAGTTTTGGAAGCCAATACAAGTCTCCAGTTTACACATGGAGACTGGTATGAAGATCTATTGCCAGTGAAACTCGAACCACAACAATACCTCTATTTTTAAGGGCTGAGATTTATTCACTGGAGTTTCTGCTTTGATGACAAATAAGGATTCTCATTTGTTTCTACTTTTGCTATGGAAAATACTTTCTCAATATAATCAGATCATGTCCTTCACTTAATAGATGTTATACAGTAAGCAAAATTAAATTAACTTATGTTTTGATGACAGAAGATTTACATTAGTTCAGTATCCTAATTCTTGCCAATAATTCATATTAAGTGGACATTTGGATATAGAAGTAAATGATACATGAGGTTGGCATGAATTTACACTGAATCCCAGGGTACACTTGAGAAATGTGATTATTTTTTCAAATGCCTTTTGAAAACACATGTTTGTGTTTTGTTATCATACTTTTTTCTCCTAAGAGAAGACTGCAGATGAAATCTGGTTAATGAATTATGGCTAATCAAGATATGGTTCCCTGTGATCCCAGCCTTTGAGGGCTACAGTGCACATCATTTGATGACTCTACAGCTGATTATGATACACACCAAATAATTACTGAAATTCATCATCTTGTTTCTGAAATAAACATATCACTAAACTCAACCGTGATTCAAAATATAGATCAAAATACTCTCTCCCATGATAAGCCTGTACTTTTATAGCCTTCCCTGCTATTCTCACTACAGCAACATTTTTCTGGACTGACAGGACTGTTAATCATATTTCCAAGCCATGGGTTATTTACATCCTCCAGTACATTTCAGTGAAATTAATTTGAGTTGTCCTCCTTTCTTACCAGCTTCTCAATAAATCTTTCTGGCAGTTTAAATAGAAATATCATCAAGACAGACTGGCTTGTGGCAAAAATCACCACTGTTAAATGTTCTGCCGAGAGCATACATAGTAAAACGAGAAAAAATGGAAAATGAAGAATTTTTTCAATAACTATGAATAAAACAGAAACCAGAAAATATGTGAAATGACACATGATATGGATAAGAACAAAATTCCGAAAGGAGTATTACATACCCACTCTATTAGTTTTCTAGGGCTGCCAAAACAAAGTACCACAGACTGGGTGGCTAAAACAACAAAAATTTGTTTCTGACAGTTCAGGAAGCTAGAAATATAAGATCAAGGTGTCATCAGGTTAGGTTTCTTCTGAGGCCTCCCTTTCTGGTTTGTAGAATGCCATCTTCATGTTCTCATGGCATTCTCTATGTATACCTGTGTCTAATCTCCTCTTCTTATGAGGACACATGTCATACTGGATTACATAATGACTTCATTTTAATTTAATTACCTCTTTAAAGACCATATCACCAAATACAATTATAGTCTGAGGTACTGAATAAGTTTTGGGGGGGAGCACAATTCAGCCCATAACACACACTACTTAGGAAACATTCACAGAAAAATAAAAAGGAAACATACACAGTATAAATCTATTGACATCTCTTAACTATTTAATGAAGCATGATTTTTGATTCTTTAAATACCAAGAATGTGCTAAGAATATAGCATTTGACTATTCACTCCCCATGTAAAGAATGACCACTAGGTCTTTGTATGATCCATCAGACCCATGGCAGGGACAGAAAGTACTCAGAGGCACTGGAGTCTAGCCCACTTCCTGTTCAGCATCCAGCTCTGCATTCAGAGGATAGCCACTAGCCAGGCTCAGTGTGTTATGAAGAATCTTTATCACATGTCCCAACATGTAGCATAATTCATGAAGCCAGAGAAAAAAAGAATTGCTTTGTGTTTCCTGAAAGAAAATTTACCAAAGTAAAAGTCATCCCTTTGCTCTTTACATTTTCTAGCTACATGTAAAAAACTGCAGCTTCCCAGTTAGACTGGAAACATGGAGTCCAAACTCAAATCAAGGCTAGTATTGGGTAGCTATCCATGGTAGCCAATCATTCTTGATTCTTAAGAGCCTAGATCTGGCTTCCGAATTCTTCTCAACATAGCTACTACCATGACTGTAATTGAGATTGATGTCATTTAGCATCCCTGGCCCAGACAAAGCTGGCTGCCAGAAGTTATTGCTTGCCTCTTTCCAAAAAGCAGCCCCTTCAGCCAGGGGTTTCCAATTACCAATTCTGCCTCAATTCTTGACTGGCCAACCTAGAATTGGTCTCTGTGTTAACAAGAACCATTTTTAGAAGGCTATCATGGATTCAGATTTTGTAGAACCTAAAGTTCATATTATGTGGAGGTGGAGAACCCCTTGTAAGAAAAAGAGTGTAAAAGGGGATCCCTGGGTGGCTCAGCAGTTTCCCACCTGCCTTCGGCCCAGGGCGCGATCCTGGAGTCCAGGGATCGAGTCCCGCGTCGGGCTCCCCGCATGGAGCCTGCTTCTCCCTCTGCCTGTGTCTCTGCCTCTCTCTCTCTCTCTCTGTCTATCGTAAATAAATAAAAATAAATCTTTAAAAAAAAAAAGAAAAGAAAAAGAGTGTAAAATTATAGACAAAAGTTTGTAGTCCCTCCCAGGACCTTGGAAGAGTCCCATTTAGTTGGGAAGCCTGACACCCAAGCTTCATTAGTTTCAACTAGTCTACCAGCCCCTGTCACAAGCAAAAGTTGCCTTAAATCAACTCTTTGCTTCCATTCCTCTTCATGCACCACCCTTCCCCCCTTTCAGCTCCTGTTTGTCTCTATTTTGTTCTAAATGTCCTGCTATTTCCTCATTGTCCCACAGTTGATTCTGGTTCATGGATGGTAACAGGATGGGCAAGTTAGGAAATGCAAAATTAGGATTGAGCTTGAGAAGTACCCAGACCCAGAGAGTACTGCCATCTTGTTTAGAAAGGGGCATGCATTTGGTTACTTGGTTCTGAGATTAAACAGAGGTCATATTTTGAGTGACTTAGAGATTAGACTACAGAGTTTAGCAGATAAGGGCAAGTCCTCTCTCTCATACCACTGAGAAGTAAGTAGGAAGTTTTCTGAAAATGGGTATACAATTTCCACAGAGCCTAAAGCCTTTTCAGTGAAAGGAACCAGGATTACTATGTAGTTCCCCCAATATTTAAAGTGGTAAGAGCTGATGGAATTTACTGAACTAGCTTTGTCCAAGATTGTATGATTAAAAAAAAAAAAAAAAGGCAGTGATATTCCCAAAGGGAAATGAGAACAGTGAAATGAGACTGGACCAGATGGCTGATCCTTTCCCTAAGATGGCCAGAGGGGACATTGATTCTGAATCCACAAGGTGAAGGACACCACCTAGACTCCATAGAAGCAGCACTTACACTCTCCCCAAAGTAGCTGTGAACAAGCAGGCAAGCGGAGAGACCAGTACTACCACTGAGCTGTAACTTTTGGGAACACAGAACTTCTCTAGTGCTGTGTCCACAGCTGAACAAAAAACTGATGACCAAGGAACACCTTTTATAAAGGTTTTATTTATTTATTCATGAGAGACACAGAGAGAGAGGTAGAGACACAGGCAGAGGGAGAAGCAGGTTCCCCATGGGGAGCCCAATGTAGAACTCAATCCCAGGACCCCAGGATCACAACCTGAGCTAAAGGCACTCAACCACTGAGCCACCCAGGTGCCCCAGAGGAACATCTTTCACACATTCACATTCCCCTTTTCCCTAGCCCCCTCCGTACACATATCACTCAGTTTTCTGCGGTAGTTCCTAGAGCATCAGGAGCCCTTGACTCCAGTTCTTCCCACATGGGGCAGTGATTTTGATGACTGTGGCATGTCTGGGATTCTGTTGTATTCCCAGTATCTGGGAATCCTTTATGAACCCTGTATTAAGTAAGCTTTTAAGTAGGGTGGAGTAGGTATGGATTTGGGAGTGAGAGACCTAGTTCTGAATCCTAGCTTCTTCATCATATACCAGTTATATGATTTTAAGCAAGTGGATTTAACCTTATGAACTACAATTGCTTCATCTGTTACCTAGGTTACTGTGAGCGACAACTGAGTGGTTTTGTCCAAAATAGGTAGCACAGGCTCCAGTGTAGCATGTGTTCAGTAAATATTAGCTCTGTTCCTTTGCACTCCCAAGGACTTCCTTGGCAATGTTTAGCCAACAGGAAGTTTTAATTTGGAGTATGGAATTAAATTATGGTAAAAATAAACTCTCTTATTATCACCATTACCTGTATATCACTATTGCAATTCCACTGGAAGCTATGGTCACACCAAAGTAAGGACAAGTAAAGGATAAAAAGGCCATGCTCATTACAAATTGGCCTTAAGTTTGAACACTATATAAACATTGGGAAATAAAAGCAGAAAACTGGGCATCAGTCAACTTGAATAGGATGATTTTAAAAATGCAGCTGTGCTGATAATTTAAGTGAAGAGCAACATCCATATGGAACCCAAAGACTAGAACCTGAAATAACTTGCTTTGGTGTAAGCAGAAGACAAAAGCAAACTGGCCTCCAAAAATTTTCCTGGCAAACTCCACCTTGAACAGATCACTTACTTACTATAAATTCTCTCCACCCTTAAATATACAGGCTAGGCTATCACACCCTTATCTCTATTCACATATCATTTTATGTTTCAGGTTTATCCCTCTAAATTTATTATCAATTTCACCTGAGAAGAAGTCATCATTTGTATTTCTTTTGTACACTCCCCTTGGGTAGGAACACAAGAAATAAAAGGGGGTGGGAGAAGAAAGGAGATAGTGAGGAGGGAAGGAATAAGAAGAAAGTGGACATAAAGGTCTTCTTCAAAAGAGAGTCTGAACTTTGTGGTAAAGAATCCTGTGGTGAAATATTTCCATGCCAGGAACCTGGCCATTTGCAAACTGATTGCTCTGAGCTGTTCTTAAACCTGATGCATCCATCTTATAATAAATGCATGTTGGAGAATCCAGTATAAGGAACCATCTGCCATGCTTGACCTGAATCATCAACAATAAGCGAAGAACTGATCTATAAACCATATTGGTCATTAGTGACAAGTTAAATGTGGAAAGCAAATGCAATACATTCCAGAACAGCTGTTACATATAGGGACCATGTAGCAGAAATACTTACACAACTGGCTTTATAAAGAGCTTTGTCTTTAAACCCAAATTCAGGGGTTTTCCTTTGACGACAGTACCTAAAACAAGGAATAGGTAACCTTGACAGAAGAACTGAGAATAAGCACTACTCAAGTCCCCTGAAACTCCACACCACTATGGTAGAGGAGGGATTACACCTCTCTAAACATGCTACTTTCTACAGGTAATCCCTCCTGCCTCTCTGAATTCCCTTAGCACTTTATACCACTCTTGAAGCTTATTATGTGCCACATCGGATTGTCATCCTTTGGATTCATGTCTTTTGATTTCTACCAGTTAGTTTCTTTAACGCAATGACTTTGCCACATATAACCTCACATAAGGCTTTTGAACCTCACATAAGACCAAATTTAGTGCTTTTTACTGAGCCTACAACAAAGAAACATCTGTTGTATAAATTAATAAAATTCTTGTCTTTTAGTCTGAATTTTATTCTCTTATCTATTTCTTCATTTGGGCTCATGCCTCCACATCCATTAATTATCTACAGACTTTGATAAATACACAGGAGACAGCATGATCTAATAGCAGAAGCATGGGTAAGAAGTCAGAAGATAAGCATCTAATTCTGGTGCTTTTAATAAATGTAAAAATGAACATTGGGAAGTCACATAACTTTTCTATACCTCAATAACCTCATCTATAAAATGAGGAAAAAGAATATCTGGGGATGCCTGGGTGGCTCAGCGGTTGAACGTCTGCCTTTGGCTCAGAGTGTGATCCTGGAGTCCCAGGATTGAGTCTCACATCAGGATCCTAAGGCAAATTTGTTATGAGACTCATATAAGATGATTCATGTGTGTGCACATAACCCAGTGTCTGGTGTAAAATAGGCGTTAAATAAATGTCTCCCTTCTTTCTTTGTTTCTTTGCATGCCAGATATTCTTTTTTTTTTTAGATTTTATTTATTTATTTATTACTTATTTATTACTTATTTATTTTATTTATTTATTTATTTATGAGAGAGAAAGAGAGAGGCAGAGACACAGGAGAATCAGGATCTGCTTCTCCCTCTTCCTGTGTCTCTGCCTCTCTCTTTCTCTCTCATAAATAAATAAATAAAATCTAAAAAAAAAAAAGAATATCTGGCATGCAAAGAAACAAAGAAAGAAGGGAGACATTTATTGAACGCCTATTTTACACCAGACACTGGGTTATGTGCACACACATGAATCATCTTATATGAGTCTCATAACAAATTTGCCTTAGTTTCCCAGCTTTACAGATGAGGAATTCGAGACTCAAGGAAAATAACTGGCAAAAAGTCACTCAACTAGTAATTGGCAAAGTGAAAACATATATTCAGAAATTCTAACTCTAAAGCAGTTCAGGTCAAGCCATTTGACATTTAGTGAGAGCCACTCAGCTGGCACCATGATGGTTGCCAAGGATACAAAGGTGAACTAAACGGAAGCTAAGTTTCTACAAAAGCATGAAAACACATAAATAAATAATTGTGCCAGAGTATGCATATGGGATTCCTTCCATCTGACCTTGCTGCTTTTAACGAGGCTGTGAAAAATTAACTATGTACAAGTCAAAGATATATTTTAAGTGCCTGTGCCTAATAGTATTTGTACTAGGAAATATGCTTTAAATATAGTAAATAACTCTTAGTCCCTATCCTTATGAAGCTTACAAACTTACTGAAAAAAAACACCAGTGCATGAAGTGGTGAACTTCACTTATCTTGAAAATTCACTCACATGGAACAATACATTCTATTAAAATAATAGACAAAATTAATATTGCTAATTTTGCTTTTGAGTCAGCTTATGACTATAGCAATGAAGGCAAGTGTCTCTGTAATATAATGAACAGAAGTGTTGTCATCTATCAGGGGCTATGACTTTCTGAACATTATGTCAACTAATCACCATTAATTAATCATCCCCAGGTTTCAGCACATTTATAATGGGAAATATTTTACTATCCATATTCTAGCTTTGACCATATATTCCTCTATAATTAAAGGTACTTTTTGGTTTAGCAACATTTTTAAAATTTAATAAAGGTTCTTCTCACTTGAAACAGCAATGTTTAATTTGTAAAATCTTCCTTCTTTTCATTCACTTAAGTATTGCAAATACTATACATGAAATCAAAACATCAAAATACGTAAAGAAAATTTTAAAAGAATGTCAAGCCAAAAACGAACGGATCATTAATATTCCTTCGGTATACTTCACTTTTGTGTTATTAGGGGAATTTTGCAAGCAGAATTTTTTTTTAATTTCTTATTTTATTGTTGAAGCAGTGTTTTGGTTTTTGTTTGAAAGATTTACTTATTTATTTTAGAGAGAGAGAGCACAAGCAGGAGGGGAGAGGGAGAAAGAGAGAGAATCTCAAGCAGTCTCTACATTGAGTGTGGAGCCCAATGTGAGGCTCATTGTGGGGCTCAGTCCTACGACCATGAGATCACTACAGGAGCCGAAACCAAGAGGTAGATGCCCAGCCAACTGCCCCACCCAGGCACCCCTTGAAGTAGTGTTTAAAGCATATACACATAACCTGTAGGTTTGAATTCGGTGACTCATTCTTATTAGATATTCATTGCATTAAAACTAATGTGTAGTTTCAGAATGCTTCTCCCTATGGCATATCACAAAGGATTGAATTTTTTATCCTCCTATACAAAATAAGAGCTGCGAATTACTTCTTTGTTCAAATGAGCATTTGGAGGGAAAAGCCTCAGAAAATATTTGGTAGAAACACACGTCTCGCCACTTAAAAAAAAATTATTAAACATGCACACTTCTCTCTTCTGAACAGGCAGCCACTGAACCATTACAGTGAGTTCATATTTAACATTTCACAGTTGTCTTGTAGAACAAGCATTCTCTCTAGAGTCAATAAACCCTTAAATCAAGAAGAATTTGCTGTGAAGTCAATACCTTCATATTTGGTGATTGTTTAGGAAAGTTCATTGCTTCTGGAACACATCACAAAAGAAAGAGGTTAAGATTTCCAGAAACTTAAGTTAGGAAAGGTCAAATGTTAGAGGATGTGTGGAATCTAAGGCTCTCCATCTTTTCTCAATACAGCCATTTGCCTTTGGGCCTCAGATGCTACCTTCTTCCCACTCACCCATTTTGTTCTGAGCTATTCAGGGATGAGACGTTTTGTGGGAATAAAAAGCACAGGACCCAGATTGCCTCTACTGAGAAGTCACAGGGCTCATCTCATGTGATGCCAGGACATCAGAGTAAAGACAGAACAACAGTTATTCTAAGTGGAAATTCACCATGGTATCGAGGGCTTCATAGTCAATAGGTAGCACAGTATGCGCTGTGTGCCAGAATTTGTCAAAAGTTGTCCTGTATGTGAGTGCCTTGTGGAAGGTGCTTGTGTGCATGCACTAAAGGAACAGTTCTATTACAGTGTTCATTTGGGGCCCCAGTATCATCATTTGGGGATTCTTCTACCTACACATTATGTTGAAGGGGAATATGATCTTATTTTCATCCCAGACACCTGGGCAAAGTCTACACTAGGATCAGAAGGAAGCATGGAAGCAAATGAGGTCCCAAGACCTGCAGGTGATCCAGTTATATTAAGAAATATTCACTAACTTCCTGTCCTACACCCACTAACAAGGTGGTAGCAAAGCAGCTGCAAAAAGCACTTAAAAGCATTAATACTTCCATACAACTATTTCACCCATCCCCTACCCAGCTCCCCTCTGGTAACCCTCAGTTTGTTCTTTATGGTTAAGAGCCTGTTTCTTGGTTTTGCTCCCTCTTTTTTCCTTCTCTTTGTTCATTTGTTTTGTTCCTTAGGTTCCACACATGAGGGACACCTGGGTGGCTCAGTGGTTGAGCATCTGCCTTCAGCTCAGGTTGTGATTCTGGGTCCTGGGATCAAGTCTGACATCAGGCTCCCTGAGGGGAGCCTGCTTCTCCCTCTGCCTATGTCTCTGCCTCTCTCTATATGTCTCTTATGATAAAATATTTTTTAAAAAATTACACATAAAAAAATTACACGAGTGAAATCGTGGTATTTGTCTTTCTCTAACTGACTTATTTCACTTAGCATAATACTCTCTAGCGCCATCCCTGTCATTGCAAATGGCAAGATTTCACTCTTTTTATGGCTGAGTAATATTCCATTATATACATGTACAAATATCTCACATCTTCTCTATCCATTCATGAGTCGATGAACACTTGGACTGTTTCTATAATTGGCTATTGTAGATAATGCTGCTATAAACATGGGGTCCATGTATCTCTTTGAATGAGCATTTTGGCATAAAAACCTAATAGTGCTGAATCACTGTATTGTACACTTGAAACTAATGTTACACTGTATGCTAACTAGAATGTAAATAAAACTGTTTTTAAAAAAAAGCATTAACTCATGGCCACTGTGTGCACCAAAAGAAACGTTAGAATACTTAGAGCAGCAATCTAAAAAAAATGAGACATTCCTGCCAATAAAGTGGATTGGAGCCATGTAATTTGTATACTAAATAGCAGTTAAGAGTTATTGAACCCTTCTCATAAAGGGTTCCTAAGCATTGTGTTCTACATACGGTAGTCCCCCACCCCTTATCCCTTATGTGGGATACATTCCAAGGCCCCCAGTGCATCCCTGAAATGACAGTACCAAGCCTTAGATATACTGTTTTTTCCCATGCATACATACCTATGATAAAAAGTTTAATTTATGAACTAGACACAGTAAGAGATTAACAATAACTAATAAAATAGATCTATAACAATACACTGTAGTAAAAGTTATGTGAATGTGTTCTCTCTCTCTCTCTCAAAATATCTTATTGTAATGTCCTCAGCCTTGTTCTTGTGATGCTGTGAAATGATAAAATAAATGCCTGTGTGATGAGATGAAGTGAGGTGAACGACAAGCCTTGTGACATAGTGTTAGGCTGCTATGGATCCTCTAAGGATTTGTCAGAAGGAAAACGTCCACTTTCCATCACAGTTGATGGCTGGTAACGGAAACAAAGAAGACGAAACGGGGCCTGGAACTATAGCCGAGAGGGGACTACTGTTTATCACCTAACCCTCACACTAAGCCTATGAAATAGGTACATCATCATCTCCATCCTCCAGATGAGGAAAATTTGGCCTAGGGCAATTAAGGGACTTAACTCGCGATCACACAGCTGGCAAGAATCAGATTCCAGGAACCATGCTTTCCACCTGTGTTGTCCAATAGAGTTACCACTCACCACATGCGACTACTTAAATTTTGATTAAAATTCAATAATGTTAAAAAGTCAGTACTTGGTTGCACTGGTCATATGTCAAGTGTTCCAATAACCACCTATGGCTAGTGACTGCTGTTTTCGTACAGTGCCAAATAGAGAATACTTCCATCACTGCAGAAACTTCTATTTGACAGCAATTTTAACATACACAAGTCTCATGAAAATTAAAGAAATTTGTTTAAAAATACACACACTTCCCCCTCATCTTATCTCCAGTGGTTCTCATGAGGGGAGTATCATCTTATCCATGGATGGCAGCAGAAAAACAGAACAAAGATCGACAGTATCACCCCTGTGGTACAGGGAGAAACTTGGAGCAGTGGGAAATCCCACAAGGCACTCAAGAAACTTCTGTGTGGATACTCCAGAGATCTGTAAGATTTAGCCTACTACTTACTTTCACATGTTAAAGGAGGGACCCTCTGATGACAAAAGGAGTAGACCTTCATGTTGCAAATATAAATGTGACCCATTGTGCTCACAAGCTGGGAAGAATGGCAACCCATTGGCTTTACAAGTAGCACCGACACGCCGTGTTTGACAAGTGCAGTTCAAGGAGAGTCAGTGCTTTGAAAACATTCTGGATGGTTCTAAAACATCTCTTAGAATAATGCTTGTGATAAGAAATCATAGTTTTCTATGACATGAAATTTTTAAAGAAAATATTTTTATTAGTAATGAATGTAATGTTTCAAAATAAAACTCTAGTACACTTGATCAACATGGTTTCTTTCAATAGTAAGAGTTCCATACTCTCTTGCTGAACTGATGTTTCTTTAGAACTTAATGTTTATGCCAAAAGGTACATTATAAAATGCAGATCTTGTTTGAGAAGCTATCAGAAATTACAAGCAAAATTTTAATACTTATTATATTTTAAAGTAAAATGAACCAGCTAACTACAGTTCTGGATCACAAACCCAAATAGTTGTGATTTAGACAATATAATAAAATAGTCCCTAATGTATATTTATAGAATAGCAAAATCCTTTTTGTTCAATATATTTCTCTCCTCTCCCAATTTTTTTTCATAAATTCATTTCTTTTATAGCAAAATTTGTTCTTGTATCATTTGAGAAAGATTATTTTTTTAAGTCAACACATTTCACCTCACCACTGTCCCTGACCAAATCATAAGATATGAACCAGATAAATCCATACTATGTAAAAATTTACATGACGAAACATCTCCCTGACTTGGCTGTCCAGCTGCCTTCTCCCCTGATTTCCTTCCTCAGAGCTAATCACTTTTTCCAGTTTCTGATAAACCATCCTCAAGATATTCTACACAGTGACATCATAGGAGTCTATATCACTTTTTAAAATACAAATAAAAACACCACAGTAATAACAGTTTACACAAAAATCATCAATGGATGCTCAAATTAGTAGACAAGAAAGCATAATGTCAACAAGATATTTATGTAGTCTCAAATTAACTCCCCACAGGACACTTTTAATTATCAAAGGAAAAGATAAAAAGGACCATGGAGAACCCAGCCACCACCTTAACCACATGATCTAGTTCATGTCTCCAGCAATGAGACATATCAACATCATGTATCTCATGATATGTACTGGGAAGTGCACAACACCACTTCTGTGATATTCTTGTGAAAATATTACAATCTGAATCTAATCATGAAGAAACATTAGAAAGACCTATTTGAGAGACATTCTACAAAATATCTGGTGAATACTCTTCAAAAATGTCAAGGTCCTAAAAGGCAAAGACTAATGAATTGGAGGAGCTGCCCCAGGTTAAAGTCGGCCTAAGGACATTAGTGGAACAATTGAAAAAGAATTTGAAGAGGGGTGCTTAGGTGGCTCAGGTCGTGATCCTGGGGTCCTGGGATCGAGTTTGACATCGGGCTTCTGGCATGGAGCCTGTTTCTCCCTCTGCCTGTGTCTCTGCCTCTCTCTCTCTGTGTCTCTCATGAATAAATAAATAAAATATTTTTAAAAAAAGAAAAAGAAGAATTTGAAGAAAGTATGTAGATTAATTTCCTAGTTACGTAGTGTTAATTTTTGGAGGAACTGAGTGAAAATAAACAGGACTTTTTTGTACCATTTTTGCGACTCTTTGTAAGTATAAATTATTTCAAACTGAAAAGTAAAATTTTTTCATTAAAAATACAAATGGTAGTATTCTGTATGTACCATTCTCCACCTTCCATTTCTTACTTAAAAATATGTCTTGAGGATCTTTCTGTATAAGTATAGATACTGAATTTTTAATGAATGTGAAATGTTCCATTTTATGAATTTATAATATATTTAACCAGTTCCTATTAATAGGCACTCAGGCTGTTTCCTAGCACTCGAAGTTAACATTCTTTTATGCAAGACTTCTTGTATATGTGGTAAAGCCACTCTAAATGTGCAATAAACCAATGGCTCCCTTCCTGTAAGAGTTAGAATCCATGCTGGGAGGAATTCATCCAGAGTAATGGATGTGGTCAAGCCATTTATCAAATCCAAATTTGACAAAAAGAACACATCTTATTTGCTGATACTATATATTCTCAATGTTGCTGTTAAAATGAACTGATTTTTTAAAAGTTGTCTTGTATATTGAATACATATTCTTTGACTTTCTCTTTTCTTCTAAATTGATTTAGGAGTACAAAAAAGGCCAAGCTATTACAAATTTTACCAATTAAAGCATTTTTTTAAAAAAGATGAAATTACATCCTAAATTAGAAATGCAAATGTATCTATCTTCTTTAGAAATTAAGACTCTAACCAAGTCTTTGGGATGCAAATCAGCTGTTTCAAAGATCTGCATCCCAAAGGGTAGACGGGAATTTTTTTTTTTTTTTTTTTTTTTTTTTATGATAGTCACAGAGAGAGAGAGAGAGAGAGGCAGAGACACAGGCAGAGGGAGAAGCAGGCTCCATGCACTGGGAGCCTGATGTGGGATTCGATCCCGGGTCTCCAGGATCGTGCCCTGGGCCAAAGGCAGGCGCCAAACCGCTGCGCCACCCAGGGATCCCTAGACGGGAATTTAAGACAAACTTGATCATTAGAAGGACCTAAGTAAACCCTAAATATGATAAAATGATAAAGTGCATTTATCTACAAGAAAGATTCTATCAATAATCAGAAAACTCTGAATGCCATAGAATGAGAATTGATAAATACATTATCCCTCTCTTCTCCTTCCTGCACTAAACATAAAGTTGCTTATTTTCCATTTGCCACTCTGACTTACTTTAACAAGCAAGGTATCCTAAACCCAAGTTCATACTTAATGAAAGAGGAGAGAGCTTTTTGTTAAAATTGTTATTCTTATAATTCTTTCTCCTTCAGTCTTCTATATGTTCTTTGCCATTAGGACAGCATCTACATTGCATTAGGTTGAGTGCTTCCTAAAGTGAATGAAAAGTTCCTTCTACTTTTTAGTTTATAACAAATCAAAAGCAAATATGATGGACACCTGGGTGGTTCAGTGTTGAGCATCTGCCTTCAGATCAGGTCGTGATCCCAGGGTCCTGAGATCCAGTCCCACAACAGGCTTACTGCTGAGAGTCTGCTTCTTCCTCTGCCTATGTCTCTGCAATTTTCTCTGGGTCTCTCATGAAGAAGTAAATAAAATATTTTTTAAAAATCAAATATGATACAGAAAACCAATAAACATTTGGGTTTTCTCATGAAGATCAGGTAAATAGAGCACTGGATGAGGTGGGGGAAGGCTATTTAGGGACCCTTTATTTCTTCACGGAGTACTTAATAGAAACAAGATATTATATTAAGAGTCATTTCAAGAAATAGTTGGGAGGCTGTATCTGTTTCTGGTGGCTGCTATAACAAAGTACCACAGACTTGACAGTTTAGAACAACAGAGATTTATTCTCTCACAGTTCTGGAGGCCAGAAGTCCAAAATAGTATCACTGGGCCAAAATCACCCCTAGAGCCCCCAGAGGTTCTAGAGGAGAATCAGTTCTTGCCTCTTCCAGCTTCTGGTGGCTGCTAGCATTCCTTCACTTATGGCCCCATCACTCTAGTCCGTCTCTGTGTTCACATGGCCTTCTCCATTTCTGTCTGCTTCAGATCTCCCTTAGCCTCTCTCTTATTAGGACATCTCTCATTGGATTTAGGGCCCACCCAGAAAATCCAGCATAATTTCCCATTTCATGATCTTTTACTTAATCACATCTGCAAAGACCCTTTTTCCATATGTGGTCACAGGATCCAGAGATTAGATCTTAGACCTGATATCTTTGGGGGTCAAGGTCCAGCCTACTCCTGAGGGTCTTCCCTTTTCTGGACAGCTATGTTCAAGAATGCTTGTGATCAAAAGGGTGCAGAGTCTGTCATGAAATGAGTGAAGAGCGTGTGTTTTTGTTGCCCTTGTTTGTCAGAGTACCCATCTGAGACCTTGATGGAGACTATACTTACTGACATAAAATACAATCAGCAGGGGATAAGAGAGGAAATAGCATGGTCACCAAGGGAAGCCCAAGGATGGCAGGACCCAGGCTCAGCAGAACACTGGGCTGGGAGCCAACAGTACTTTTATCTACTTAAGGTTTTGTCAGGTCCACCCTGACATCAGCTGATCTTAGCCTCCCACAACGATCCCCAGGATTCTCACACTGTCAGAGGGTCCAGCAGAGACAGTTATGATAACACATCCCTAACACATCCCTTCACTCCCTCCCCTGTGCCCATCCAGTTCTAGTTACTGGAATGTCCTTTCTTTCACAACTCTGTATATCTGTCTCATTCTATTCATTCCACCAGATGGTCTACTATTTCCTATTACAGCTCCAAAGGATTTAGATTAAAATAAACCGTCTATAGTTATCACCTATGGTTCTTTCCCAAGTTTTTATTGAAATCCCAGTTATTAACATGGTGTAATGTTAGTTTCAGGTGTAGAATTTAGTGACTCAACACATACAAAACCCAGTGCTCATCACAAGTCCACTCCTTCATCCCCAACACCTATTTCACCCATCCCACCCACCCACCTCCCCTCTGGTAGCCCTCAGTTTGTTCTCTATAGTTAAGGGTTTGTTTCATGGTTTGCCTCTTTTTGCTCCCTTTGTTCATTTGTTTTGTTTCTTAAAATGCACATATGAGTGAAATCATATGGTATTTGTCTTTCTCTGATTTATTTTGCTTAGCATAATACTCTAGCTCCATCCATGTGATCAAAATGGCAAGATTTCATTCTTTCTTATGGCCGAATAATATTCCATTGTATATATCACCTCTTCTTTATCCATTCATCAATCCGTGAACACTTAGGCCCTTTCCACTACTTGCTATTGTTGACAATGCTGCTATAAACATAAGGGTGCATGTATCCCTTTGAATTAGTGTTTTTGTATTTTGGGGGTAATGCCTAGTAATGCAATTGCTGAATCGTATTCTATTTTTAACTTTTTGAGGAATCTCCATATTGTTTTCAAGAGTGGCTGCATCAGTCTGCTTACACCAACAGTGTAAGAGGGTTTCCCTTTCTCTGCATCCTCACCAACACCTGTTGTTTCCTGGGTTGTTAATTTTAGCCATTCTGACTGTGAGGTGATGTCTCATTGTAGTTCTGATATGTGTTTCCCTAATAATGAGAGATGTTGAGCATCTTTTATGTATCTGTTGGCCATCTATATGTCTTCTCTGGAAAAATGTCTATGTCTTTTGCCCAATTTTTTTAACTAGAATTTTGGTTTTTTGGGTGTTGAGTTTTAGAAGTTCTTTATATATTTTGGATACTATCTCTTTATCAAATATGTCATTCTCAAATATCTTTTCCTATCCTATAGGTTGCCTTTTAGTTTCATTGATTGTTTTCTTCACTGTGAAGAACCTTTTTATTTTGATGTAGTCCCAGTAGTTTATTTTTGCTTTTGTTTCTGTTGCCTCTGGAGACAAATCTAGTAAGCAGTCACTACAGCTGATGCCAAAGAGATTATTGTCTGTATTCTCCTCTATGATTTTAATGATCTCCTATCTCATATTTAAGTCTTTTTTCTATTTTGAATTTATTTTTGTGTATGGTGTAAGAAAGTGGTCCAGTTTCATTCTTTTGCATGTAACTGTCCAGTTTTCCCAACACCATTTGTTGAAGAGACTGCCTTTTTTTCTACTGGTTACTCTTTCCTGCTTTGTTGAAGATTAATTGATCATATAGTTGTGGGCTCATTTCTGGGTTTTCTATTCTGTTCTATTGATTGTCTATTTTTGTGCCAGTACAATACTGTCTTGATTACTACAGGTTTGTAATATATCTTGATGTCTAGAATTGTGAAGTCTCCAGCTTTGCTTTTCTTTTTCAAGATTGCTTTGGCTGTTCATTCAGGGTCTTTTGTGGTTTCATACAAATTTTAGGATTGTTAGTCATAGCTCTGTAAAAAATATTGGTATTTTGATAGAGATTGCATTAAATATGTAGATTGCTCTTAACAACATTTGTTCTTCCAATCCATGAGCATAGAATATCTTTCCATTTCTTTATGTAATCTTCAATTTATCAGTGTTGTATAGTTTTCAGACTACAGATCTTTTACCTGTTTGGTTAGCTTCATTCCTAAGCCCTTTATGGGTTTTGGTACAAACATAAGTAGGATTGATTCCTAGATTTATCTTTCTGCTGCTTCATTATTTTTTTTCTGCTGCTTCATTATTAATGTATAGGAACACAACAGATTTCTGCACACTGATTTTGTATCCTATGACTCTACTGAATTCGTGTATCAGTTCTAGCAATTTTTTGGTGGAGTCTTTCAGGTTTTCTAAACAGAGTATCATGTCATCTGCAAGTAGTCAAAGTTTGACTTCTTCCTTGCTGATTTGGATGCCTTTTATTTCTTTTTGTTGTCTGATTGCTATAGTTAGGACTTCTAGTACTATGTTAAATAACAGTGGTGATAGTGGATATCCCCATCTTCTTCTTAACCATCTTAACCATCTTCTTAACCATAGAGGAAAAGCTCTCAGTTTTTCCCCATTGAGAATGGTATTAGCGGGCAGCCCGGGTGGCTCAGCGGTACAGCACTGCCTTCGGCCCAGGGCGTGATCCTGGAGACCTGGGATCGAGTCCCACATGGGGCTCCCTGCATGGAGCCTGCTTCTCCCTCTGCCTGTGTCTCTGTCTCTCTCTCTGTGTCTCTCACAAACAAATAAACAAAATCTTAAAAAAAAAAAAAAAAAAACAGCTCTAACATTTGTCATTTGTGTGAATTGCTTCACAGGGATTGTTTTGAGTGTTAAATAAGATAATACTTTTTGTTGTTGCTGTTGTTTTAAAGATTTATTTTTATTTATTTGAGAGAGAGAGAGAGCAGGGGAGGGGCAGAGGGAGAAAGAGTTATAAGCAGACTTCACAATGAGTGCAGAGCCCAACATGGGGCTCAATCTCACAACCTTGAGATCATAGCCTGAGTCAGACACTCAACCAACTGTGTGTCACTCAGGTGCCCCTAGATAATACATATTTTATGTGTCAACTTGGCTAGGTTCTAGTTCTTAGCTATTCAAGCAAACATTAATCCAAGGTTGCTTTAAAAGCACCTTATACGGGCAGCCCCGGTGGCTCAGTGGTTTAGTGCCGCCTTCAGCCCAGGCAGGATATGATCCTGGAGACCGGGGATCGAGTCCCACGTCGGGCTCCCTTCATGGAGCCTGCTTCTCCCTCTGTCTGTGTCTCTGCCTCTCTTTCTCTCTACGTCTCTCATGAATAAATAAATAAAATCTTTAAAAAAAAAGCATCTAATACATGTAATTAAAGTCTATAATCAACTAACTTTCAAAGAAATTATCCTCAGTAATCCGGATGGGCTTGATTCAATCTGTTGAAAGGCCTTAACAACAGAGCTTCACCTCAGAGCCAAGAGCTCCAGCCTGTCCTTCTTAACAATCTAGCCTATAAACCCCCACAATTGCAATATGGCAATTCCTTGCAATCAGTCTCTTGATATATATCTCCTACTGGTTCTGTGCCTCTGATTGAACACTAACTGATATGATATATAAAGCTGTTGAATAGAGACTGACACAGAGTAAGGGCTCAGAAAGTCTTTGTTACTATATTTGTTATCAGTGGTGGTGGCGGTGGTGGCAGTATTGTTACCTAACATAAACTTCTGGAATTTTCCTACACTGTTACATTATTCTGTCCCATTGATTGCAACAAGCACATTCTCTCTTATCGGATCATGTAATTCAATGCTTGATTCAAAAAATGCAACCGCTAAAATACTCCACTTCAGACAAAGCAACATCACATTTCAAATCATGGCATGCAATTTCCACAGCCCAATAACTAATACACTCCCTGAAAGAGATACATTTTTAGTCAACCATTAGCCTAAAGAAATTCTTTAGCCTAAAGAAATTCTTTAACTGAGTAGTTAGTGCAAATCCTATGTTTGCATTTTTTAAACCTAGAAATTATATAATTTCTTTTAATTTGTTTTCCTTATATTTTCAATATTCTTTCAGGAATATTCATTGTCACATCTCCCTTTCTTCCCCTACTATTTTCCATTTAACATGACAGGATTTCTTAAACTCTGTAAAACTATTTGCTTGGAGCAATCAAGCCTCTACTAATACCTTTATTATATCTGTAACTGCTTCAACTTTGTACCAAGAGCCATACAAACAATGCTGAGACCTGATAAAATCGCATTTTCCACTTACCTAAATGTTCCATGCAAATTTGAAATACAACGCAAGGTATTTTTCACCTTTTCTTTCTGATAGTGTCTATTCTTTCATTACTACTTTGTCCTCCAGAAGTATGCTTTACTGGTTCATTCAAAAGTCACGTGCTGAGCAACTATCTGAGCAAAAAGATGTATCACATTTCCTATTCTTGTGGATTTTTTGAGAAAAATGAAAGACAGACTCAAATAACTATATTACTTGGAAGGCTGATAACTGCCCCCAGAGTGATTCAGTACTACAGTGATTCTGAGAACCGAAAGGTCACACTTGCTTGGGATGGGTGATTATATAAGAAAAGCTTAATGGTTGAGATGGCTTCTGAGATTTTAAAAATTTTTTTCATTTAAATTCAATTCATCAACATATAGTATAACATCCAGTGCTCATCCCATCAGTGCACTCCTTAGTGCCCATCACCCAGTCATCCCATCCCCTTCCCACCTCCCCTTCCACAACCCTTTGTTGTTTCCCAGAGTTAGGAGTCTCTCATGGTTTGTCTTCCTCTCTAATTTTTCCCCACTCAGTTTCCTTCATTTCCCTCAGAGTCTCTTTCACTATTTCTTATAGTCCACATATGAATGAGACCATATGATAATTGTCTTTCTCCGACTGACTTATTTCACTCAGCATAATACCCTCCAGTTCCATCCATGTCAAAGCAAATGGTGGCTTGGCTGAGTAATATTCCGTTGTGTATTTATACTGCATCTTCTTTATCCATTCATCTGTAAAGGACATCGTGGCCCTTTCCACAGTTTGGCTATTATGGACATTGCTGCTATGAACATTGGTGTGCAGGTGTCCTGGCATTTCACTACACCTGCATCTTTGGGGTAAATACCTAGTAGTGCAATTGCTGGGTCATAGAGTAGCTCTATTTTTAACTTCTTGAGGAACCTCCACACTGTTAGCCAGAGTGGCTGTACCAGCTTGCATTCCCACAAACAGAACAAGAGGGTTCCCCTTTCTCCACATCCTAGCCAACATTTGTTTCCTGTCTTGTTAATTTTAGCCATTCTCACTAACGTGAGGTGGTATCTCATCGTGGTTTTGATTTATATTTCCCTGGTGGCAAGTGATGCAGAGCATTTTTTTCATGTGCTTGTTGGCCGTGTGTAGGTCTTCCTCGGAAATCTCTGTTCATGTCTTCTGCCCATTTCATGACTGTATTGTTTGTTTCTTGGACATTGAGTTTGATAAGTTCTTAATAGATCTTGGATACTAGCCCTTTATCTGATATGTCATTTGCAAATATCTTCTCCCATTCTGAGAAGATTCTTAAAGAATGGCTAAGATTATAACAAGCCTGCAAGGGACCATTTTAAAGAATGAAAACAGCATGTGAGCACTGGAAGTGAATCACTTTATACGTGAGGAAAGTGGGAGCCAGACAAGAATATGCCCAAGGACATGCAGCTAGTCAGTGGCAAGAAGAACCTGAAGAGAGTCCAGAAACCTCAAGGAAGCCCATCCAACACCTTCTGTCTGCAGTTCCCCATCTCTTCTAGTTGTTATACAAGACTGAGATCTGAACTGCCAGACCTTCCATTTACAGTTCGTCAAGGCTACCATGCCTTGTATCCCTTTCTATTCCACCACTTTCATTCATTCATCCATTAACCCCCTATCATCTGTTCATGTGTCTCCCTCCAGTCTGGATCCCATAATCCTATGTCCATCCTTTTCATCCTTCTCCACCCTCTTCCTTCCTAGGCCATACAGAACTTCCAGTTTGCACCTTCTCTGAATGATTCCTTCACCTCTTTTCTCTACTGAAACCTGTTCTTCCTAAGTGCTTAGGAAGAACAAGAAAAGCTTGCTGCCTTCTTTATAGCCCATGAACTTTAGAGTCTGGTTATTGTCCCCTTAGCTGCCAGGGTGACTTTCAAAGCTTTTATTTGCCTTCCCTTCTTTAAAATATGCAGCTTATTGGAAGCCCATACCATCAGACTACAATTCACTCACTTCTACCTGCTTATAGATCACATATGTCAATCTCCTGGTCAGTTCCCCACATACTAATGACTTTTTTCTCAGTCTATCACCCTTCGTGTCCTGACTACTCTCCATGCCCAGAAACCACTCACATGCAAACTCCTTTAATTACTTTCCTTCTCTCTCCCTCCTTCCTACTTACCCAGAAAATCTCCACACCTGATTAAACTCAACTCTAGCCATACTCAAGTAACTGAAATTTGATAAAGCGATTTAGTTAATCCTCCTAACTAGTTCCACAATAAATTCATAAGTCATAGAATCACTAAATGGATATCTGACACTTCCTGACAACTACTTACATGTTCCCAGTACATTTGCTGACTGTAGATGTAGATGACCATTCCACACTTTGTGCTCTCCCCTCAAACATCTTTGTTTCACCTTAGCCCTTGACCTTACTTTATATTGTCCCGGGAAAAGTAGAAGCAGTTTAAAGGGAGTGCCCTTATCTTTCTGTATATTTGCTTTCTTCTGTACCTATTCATTCTATGTTCTTTCCTACAGATACTAAGGAGTTGTGTCCCTTCTAAGAAGGCCCACCTGCTCCACTGGGATGTCCTGATCCATGTCCTCTTATTACCTTGCAGTTGTGCACCCTCTCTCTTACATCATCTATTTCTACCATTCTTCTGAATTGGTCTCATCTTATCTAGTTTATTTGTTCCTAAAAATTACCTCCCCCCCATTGACCCAAAGTAGCCTGTAGTTTTCAATTTCTTTCCTCTCTTTATAGTAAAAACTTCAGAAGAGTAACTGTACCCCAACTTTCTTACTTCATAAGAGGCTGTCAAGACTAACCTCTCATACCTACTTCCCTTTCTACTCAACTACTCTCTGAAACCTTAGACCCCATCTGTCTCTCTCCAATCTGGATCCCACAGTTCCATGTCCATCCTTTCAACTTCATCTGTGTCCTCATCTTGACCACTCCAATCAAGCTTCTGATCCTTCCATTTCCTTGTCAAGGTCCTCAATAACTTGATATCGCCTAATCCAATCGAGACATCTGTGCCCTCATCCTACTGAACCAGTTAACAACATGTAGCATTATTGACCGCACCCTACTTTTTGAAACACTTTCCTCTCTTGGCCTTAGTGTCACCAACTCTCCCAGTTTTCTTCTTACCTCACTGTCCCTTTTATTTTTTTAACTTTTAAGCTCTTTTTCTACCCAATCTGAACTTTGGAGTGCCCTGGGATTCTCTTCTTTTCTTTACCTACATTTATTTCCCAAGTGATCTCACCTGAGGACTGGGGTTCCAGTCACTACCACTAGCAGAGTATAGACGCCTGATGAGGCTTCATGGGATTTATAGAGAAAAGCAAGGGTGATTCTAAGAAATTGGGTTGCACTTAACCAAGTGTACCTCCCATCAAAACCAAACAGGGTTCCAAGGTCACAGCCTGAGGTTCAGTCACATACTCCCTTTTCCCTGGGTGGTAGTCTTTCCTCAAGATAGGGCATCACACAGGCTTATCCAGAGCAATTGTTTTTGTTTTACTTCTACCATCCTGCTCTGAAATTCCTGAAGTTCCTCTTACTTCCTCTCTGGAGTCCATTTCCTGTCACAAAATATTCAAGAATGAATCTTACACAATCACCTCTCATTTACCCTGATCCTCTGACTCTGCATCCAGGGTTTTTTCCCATGTCAGGCTGCCCCTCAGACCCTCACTTATAGATAAGTTTCATTTTATGCTAACCTGTATATGTCTTTTGCATGAGATTCTTACCCTCCATCCACACTACCCCCCAAAATAATTGAGTATCCATACATATGATTCCATAAAACACTAACAGGCAATTCACTATGGCACAGAGAAGTTTATTTTTCCAAACAAGTAAGACAAAAAGCTTAAAAATAATAAACACATTATACTCATGCATATGAACAATATAAAAAATAATATATGTGTTTTCCTATTGTTTTCCTTTGCAATAATTTCTTATTATGTCATATTTCAAAACAAAAGCTAGTTTCCATAGGAAGGTAAAACAGATTAAGTCAAACAATGAAGAAAAGAGTAATGTTCACCAGGTTTAGATTTGAAATCTTACATAGCTTTTCCAAAGATACTGATGTTTGCTGGCACTTTACTACTTTTAATCTTTAGCATGAAATTTAAACTTCTATGGAGATAAAATTATATTTAAAAAAACAACACCCTGGTTTCTTCCTGGTGTGATCCTTGGATAAATTTCTTCTGCAATTCTTTCCAATGTGAGTAATATATCTCTTTCTTTAGCTTTTTAAAATAGATTAGATTGCAAACTGTCAGGAAGCATCAAGTGACAACTAAAGCAAAATAACATATGAAGGTTTATTTCATGTTTCTCAAAGTATGTTCCACTGACAATGCATTCGTTAGTAATGATGTTTATGACAAAGTCTATACTTTTGTTTGGGTTATGAATCATTTATTTATGACCTTTAATAAGAACCAGACATTGCCTCATTACTGTCTAAGAACTATGTCTTGCAATGAATTCTGGTAAGGTCTATTTTTTTGTTCATTTGTGTGTCATGTGTGTTAAAAATTAACAGTGAGATTATTAGGTGACCTGTTCAGGCCAGTGATCCTAGGACTATAAATCTGGCTAGTAAGCATTAATTAATTTTTATCAGAAATTTGGGTATTCCAAAGGAAGAATTACTGAAGTAGTCAGATTCCTTAGCTTTACTGGCCATCATTAATCACATAAACCACAAAGCAACTATATTCCAACTTTGGTTACCTTAACTGCTCAGAGGATATAGACACAGATTAACTAATAGCACATTCATTTGTTACTTGTTCTTGGCATTTAAGGTATATTCTTGAACCAAGAGTTCGATTGATTAGTGAACTATTACAAGGGCAGGAATGACCCTGAGTGGCCTAAACAGTTTGGAGCCAGGCAGACCTGCATTTCAATCTCAGCTCCACCTTGTGCCAGCTATGTGACTTTAGGCAAATTGATTTATCCCTTAGCTTCAGTATCTTCTTCTGAATATCAGAGTGCTAACATGTAACCTCAACAAAACTGCAGTCTGGATTTATTGATGTAAATGTAGGTACAGTATCTGGTTCCCAATGTTCCTTTCCCTTGAACAATTTTACATTGGGAATCAGTGGCAGACTCCATCATATCACAATTGCTAACTGATTTGCTTAGGTATTCCTAGAGTATTTGCCTATATGTTGCCTCTTAGAGACAAAAAAATTTCTAGGGCTTTGAAGCTTAATGATAAAACCATCTGATAACCTCTGTCTGATGACACATTTTATGACTAGAACTCCACTTGCAAATGCTATTGAGCTAAAATAATAAAAATATGAAAGTCTTTATGAAAGAAAGTAATACCTGTGGGCCCAGCTAGATTTTTTTTAAACTAAATTTAGTCAGTTTGTAATACCCACTGAATTCACTAAAGTATATGCTTCAAAGCAAGGAGAAGGAAGTGGCTATCTCAACTACAAAACAAAACAAAACAAAATGATGATGTTGAGAATGCAGAAGAAATTAAGATGAGATCAGAATAAACACATATTCCATCAAAATGTTCCTCTGGCTTCGCTGATAAGTACATGGTAAATGCCACACTAGTCAAAACAATGTTATTTCTGACTTGGTCCCCAAAATAGAGAATCACAAATTAAATTAGGTTACATTCATACAACAAAGTTGTATGCAAACATCAAAAATGATATTGTAGAAGAATATTCAATTTATTTATTAGAAGCATATTTAATAACATTGAAATATGTTAATAATTGATGAATTGATGATATTAAAAAAGAAGCTATGAAACAGTATAGGTAGCATTCTTCTAATAAAGAAGGAAAGGATTAACAGATGGAAGGAAGGAAAGAAAGAAGGGAGGACAGAAGGAGAAAACACCAATATATTAATAGTAGTTTGGATCATAGAAATTTGGGTGACTTTTTATTTTTTTCTAGCTTTATTGAGATATACTTGACATATAACAACAGTTAGTTTAAGGTATATAACATTATCTTATACACATACATATTGTGAAGTGATTAGCACAAAAAAGGTTAGTTAACATATTCATCATTTCACCTACTTGTAGTTTCTGTATGTTTTTGTGCACACACTGGTGAGAACATTTAAGATCTATGCTCTTAGCAATTCTCAATATACAATACAGTATTACCTATAGTCACTATACTGTATATTAGATCCCCAGAATTTATTCATCTTATAACTGAAAGTTTGTACCCCAAACAAATCAAACTGGAAATCAAACGCAATATTTTTTGTAGATTTGTAAAATCAAACTGGGAAATCAAACTCAATTTATTTTATTTCAAAGCCCAACCTCCTAACACTCTATGTATAACTTTCAGATATTAGAATAATCACCTCACTAAGTTCTGCAATAAACTGGCCACATATGAGGTACTATATTTAATTCTACACAATTTAAAATGAATCAAGAGGAAAGTGAAAAGAATTCTATAAAGTCTATGGACTAAGAAAATCAAGAGAAAGAAAGGTTGGTTTAGGTGGAGAAGTTAAAACTCATGAAGGGCACAAAGAGAGGGGTAAATTATTTTCTCTTACTCCTGTCTCATCTACTCTGGTTCCTCTAGGGAACAAGCTTCCCACCACCACTCATGGAAAGCTACATCTAGCCTTTCATGACTATTATTGGACTTAGATATTGAACTCCCAGTCCTCATGGTCTTTATCACACAAGAGTCTTCTTGGTCTTTGTAGGCTCTCCTAGAACTTCTAGATAACCCTTCCCAAGATCATCTCTGCCTCTGACCATACCATCTTCACCATGATGTTTTCTTAAGTTCGTTTCCTGGTAACACACCAACCAGACTGAGCTGGCCTCAGACACTTCCCTCTCCTCTCTACAATGCCATAATGAGGAAGCCCCTCTATACCATAAACATGTATTTTCTTACCTGGCCTTGCTCCAGAGATCAAGGGCTAAAACTGACAGGATTTAATCATATTTTGGCTTGCTAAAGAGATATTTCTAATAATTTTTTTGTGTGAATAAAAACTTTCACAGTTCATCATACAATGAAGACACATCCCTGGAAGCATGGTATGTATACTGCAGAGTGAAATCCTCATTATGTGATTACTCAGGTAGCACAAGCTGCTGAAATAAATACCAAATTTTTAGTAGCTTTAAACAATATAATATTATGTCTCTTGTATTAATCAATGAGAATGTTTCTAATTGACTGGTAGCTTTCCTGCATGTGATGATTCAAGGACCCAGTTTCCTTCTATCTTGTGCCTCCACCATCCTCAGAAACACATAGGTTTGTTTTGTTTGTTTGTTTATTTAACCCAGCTAGAAATGATAGAACAAAGAAGATGTTTCTTAATGATCTCAGACAACAAGTTATTTGTGCCAGATTCCAAAAGTGAGAGCTAGTCATATACCCCCACTAAGGTAAAAGGGGAACTGAGAAATGTAATCATTGGCCTCTGCCAAGAAGCCACTGCCCAGTAACTATTCCTCACTATGGAAGAGGAGTGCAAATCTTTGGTGAGGAGCCCATCACTGCTACTGTCATTGAATAATAAAATAAATGGGCTCTAAGTACTGTCTTTTTTAAAAATATTTTTTATTTATTCATGAGAGACAGACAGAGAGAATGAGAGAGAGAGAGAGGCAGAGACACAGGCAGAGGGAGAAGTAGGCTCCATGCAAGGAGCCTGACGTGGAACTCGATCCCGGATCCTGGGATCACGCCCTGAGCCGAAGGCAGACGCTCAACTGCTTAGCCACCCAGATGTTCCTTTAAGTACTGTCTTAACTCTAATTTTCATATCCCTCAACTTTCATAAAGGTTCAGCATACAAGAAATATCCACTTGTATTTAACTGCAAACTCTTCAAATTTCTAGAGTTTGAACATGTTAATCATAAGCTCTTGTATTAGCCTTTAAGGACTTCGAGGGCAAGAATTGACTATTCTAAACGTTCTTTACTCAGAGCCTTGCACTCTCTCCTGCATGTAAAAACTGTCTAAGTATTTGTTGAGTAAATGAATGGAGCATTATATTACCCAGAGCTCCTTATACAAAATGAACCTGAATTCATCCTTGAATTCAATGTTAGGTATGTTTGTTTCTCAAGATAAATTGCTATGTCTGTCTGCTCCTACCATATTAAGCTAGTCATGATTCTATGAGTATAAAATACCGTGGTATTTCATACATTTGCATATAGATACAGCTTCCTCTGCTTGGATTACCCTATCCCCAATATTCACCTGGAAAATGCCTTCCTCTCCCTCAAAAACTGGCTCAAGAATGACCAACCACCTCTTCTCCACACAATCTTACCCAATTCTCCCAAAAGACTTAAGTGCTTCTTCCCCTGTGTGTCCATTATACCCATTACAATTCTTATTATAATTTATGATAATTATATGCTTATTTTCTGTCTCTCCATTAGATTATAAACAATCTAAATGTAAGAACTAGGGGCACCTGAGTGGCTCAGTTGGTTGTGTCTTACCCTTGGTTTCAGTTAAAGTCATGATCCTGGGGTTGTGAATTCAAGCCCCATGTTGGGCTCCTCACTCAGCCAGGAATCTGCTTGAGATTCTCTCTCCCTCTTCCTCTGCCCTGCCAGCTTCTCTCTCTCTCTCAAATAAATAAATTTTTAAAAAATAAATAAATAAATTGCTTTTTATCTTTATGTTATCAATATCTTGGGCACTATCTTATATATCAGAGAAGCACAACTAATATTTGTTAATTTATATATTGTAATTGTTTTAATGTATTCCATGCTTAAATAAAAACGTATAGGTACTTAAAGAATGATATGCCTTCCTCTCTCATTTCCTTTTCCCCAAACACACAGTGACCTGATTTGTTGAAGCAAATCAGAGTAGATAATGAGAGCAGATAATCCTCAATATCATATTTAATGTGGAAAACCTTGGGGCACCTAGGTGGCTCAGTGGTTGAGCATCTGCCTTTGGCTCAGGTTGTGATCCCAGGGTCCTGGGTTGGAGACTCACATCAGGCTCCCTGTGGGAGCCTGTTTCTCCCTCTGCCTTTGTCTCTGCCTCTCTTTCTCTGTGTCTCTCATGAATAAATAAATAAAATCTTAAAAATATATATTAATTTGGAAAGCCTCTGATTCCTCTCATATTGCAATACTTATATATCTCTAAACAGAAGAATACAGTCTTTGTTGCATGACATTACAGTTTCATAGTGACTGATCCCTAACTGGATATTAGCCAGAATTTTGTCGGTATGATAATCACTTCAACAGAAATGGTTTTCGTATTTTTTATTTGTAATGCAATATTTACAAATTTCAAAGGCTTGCTTGCCTTCAAACTGAAATCTTTAACTTTCAGATATTATAAGAGAAGGCAGGAAAAAATTAACATTAACTGAACACTCATGGGGTCCTTGATGCTTTACATACTTTATTCATCAAAACCTTCATCAACTTAGAGAGAGATAAGCATTGTTATCAACATTTAGACATGAGCAATCAAAGGCTTAGAAAGTCTAAAACAATGTTAGAATCAGGATTCAAATTCAGATGCATCAGGCTCTGTGGTAGGCCAAATAATGACCCCCGAGATGTCCATAACCAAATCCCCAGGACCTGTGAATATTACATATGGCAAAATCAATTTACCAGATGTGATTAAGGATCTTGAGATAGGGAGATTATTCTGGATTATCTGGATGGCCCTACTTGTAATTGCAGAGTCTCTGTAGGAAGAAAGAAGAGAAATTTTGACTATGGTAGAGGAGAAGGCAGTGTGACCATGAAAGCAGAGATCAGAGTGATGCATCCAAAGACTACTGGGGTACTTTGGAAGTGGAAAAGGTAAGGAACAGATTCTCCCCTGTAATCTCCAGAAAGAACCAGCCCTGTTGACACCTAGATGTTAACCTCTTAAGACTTCCTTTGGACTTCTGACTTCTAGAACGCAGGAAAACAAATTTGCTTTGTTTTACATCTGTGGGATTTGTTGCGGCAGCAACAGAAAACTAATACAGGCTCCAAACTTAAAACCTATGTAAAGAAATTGAGTGCAACAAAGACTCAGTGCATTCTCAAGAACAAGTCCTGCAACACCACCCCATCAGGAAAAGCCAACAACTGGAGCCATGTCAGACCAGATAGGGAAGTTCCAAATATGAACACCCTCCAAGAACACTTGAGCCGTCATCATGACTATTCCAAAGTAAAATCTGAAATTCTTTAGCCAAGTGCTCCAGGCAATATTCCCAGCTGGGAGGAAGGAATACTGTGAGGGCCAGTCTCTCAGGTAGCCAAGTCATAAAACCTGTAGAACTAAAGAAAAAAATTGAACTAAACCCACAAGCCTGAAGTGGCCAACACAAACCTCAGTAGAACTAGTTGTACTTCCAGTAGCAAAACACTTTTAAACAAGGGCCATATTACATTTCCAACTCTTGGGGCAAAGCCTTGCATATGTCCTACAGTAGCCCCAGGACTGGAATTTACCAGAGAATGAGTAACTTAGAAAAAAAGCTTGCAAACTCTATGCCTAGCCCAGATGGAAAAACAAGCCACTAGCTTTGATGCAGTACAAACTCCAGACCTCATGCCAGCAATAGCCTCCTCCAGGATTACATTTGGCATCAAAATGGAATTATAGTAGTTTGAATTACACATACTTTCCAATGCAAAATAAGTACTACCGTGAACTGAAAGAAAGTTTGTTTATCTCTTCTGTTGTTCATTGAGACGATTCTCACTGGCTCTTGAGGCTGCTGTCCGGTGCACCCCTCTCAGGGGAAGTGACTAAACAGGAAACCACCAACACGGCCAAGAGAAAAGAGAATCTTCTAAATAAAATTAGCTTTTGTGTTCATGAACCCTTTTTAATGTTGATGGATATTTCTGCCTGCAAAATTTTCAGTGTGAGTCTTCTGAAATATTCAAAAAGGTAAGGCTCAAAGGTATAAACAACAAGTTGTCCATGTGGTAAGGCAAGTTTTTCTGGTGGAGGTGGGCTGTAATCTGATTGAGGACAAAATGTAAAACATCATGAGAACTATCATGGGAATCTATAGGGGTTTTAGAAGTAAAGGTTTAAAGTAGTAAAAATATTTTCTAGAAAGCCTTAATGAGACATCTATTCTCAAATTTTAAAATTTTATTTATTCCTTCACCAGTCTCCTCAATTTCTGACATGGTGGGTACAAGAATTGTCAGAAGTCCAGCAAACCGTACCTTAATGCTTTAAAATGATCTTGACCATTTCAGATCAACTACCTCAGAAAATATCTCCCTAACACTCATTAAAATCAAATCAATAGGTAGTAAATGAACATCAGTGATCTGTGAATTGCTGTGGGAGATATGGCAGTCACAGTCGCTACCCTCTCAGGGCTTACAATCTACTAAGGAGAAAGAACACAGGTATGTAAAATATTGACTAACAAAGTTTTAAATAATGGGTAAAAAATAGAAACCCGTAACAATGTAGTACATGGGTAGACAACACATGATTCTATAGACAAAGACCACCATAGGGGTTTAAGGAGAAGGGAATCATATTAAAACAGCAAGGCTAGGGGACTAGGGAATTCAGTTGTTTCTATCATGTTATGGTATGGCTAATGCACAGTGAATAACTGATATGATGGAGAGGGATGCAGACACTGGAGTCATATAGATCAAGTATCAAACCCCAGCTCCACTACCTGCCACGTATCAGATCTGGGCAATTACTTAAATACTCTGAGCCTGCTTACCTTCCTCTGTAAAATGTAGATCAAGCCTACCTCCCAAGATTGTACTGAGGTTAAAGTGAGAAATGCATATAAAGTTCCCAGCAGATAGCGGATATTCAAAAATATTAAAACCGTTTTTTTTGGCAGGAGTTCTTTAGTCTTCAACAAAATTTTTTTCTGAAATTGTTATGACACCCTATTATTCTTGTAAAGACACATTTTATTTCAGAACTCTCCTGCACAGGTAGTGTCATGAGCTTTTGTGATTGCCCAGTAAGGTATGGATTTACAGACTGGTCATCATGGACACCACTCAGAAAGTGATTCTACCCTCAGAAACCTAATTCCATGGGGGCCTGACTGGCTCAGCCAGTAGAGCAATGTGACTCTTGATCTCAGGGTTACAAATTTGAGCCCCACAATGGGCATGGAGCCTACTTTAAAAAATAAATACAATAAAATATTTATCTTAAAAAAAGGAACACTTTAATTCCGGCCATTGCCACAGGACACAGAGAAGCTACATATTTCCTCAATTCTGTGACGCACATTTTCTACATATTAATACTTCTGAAATAGGAATGTGACTTATAAATGACATCCAAGGAAATTTGCCAGGAATAGCCTTTTAAATAAAGTGTTGCTATTAATACAGTAGTTTGTTTTAAAATTAACAGCATCTTGGTCTGGAGGAAATACAGTCATGGCATTAGAAAAAAATGGAACTTCCGTGGAAAATAGAGGTGGGCTCAAGTGTAGAGGCAAAAACCACAGGCTTAATGTACACTTAAAAATTGTTAAGAAATACTTTTTGTTCTACATATGTTACTACAAGAAAAATAATTTTAAGCCACAGAATATGTAACCATCTCCTGGACTAAGAAGTCATTATTGTGCAAGAGAAGAAGCATTGTACATGGCATATTAGAAAAGAACAAAGTCTTCCACAAAAACCAACTAGTTCTCTGCTCTCCAAGCCTATCTTTATGGAAAAGCATATGCATAGCCTAAGACATCTCTACAATTAGTCATCCGAGCTTTATAGCAGCATGTGTTTGCTCCCACGCAGGTGGATCTAGACCCATTGGAGATAATGGTGAACACTCATCTCTTAGTCATACTCAGCGAAGTTCACTTAGTGCAGAAGACCTAGGGAAGGATATTGGAACGCACCAGGGATTCTTCAAAGTGCTCTAGGGCTATGTTATAGCCCTCCAGACCAATATGCTCTATTGGTTCTTCAGGGCAGAACCAATCAGTCCAACAGGTAACTTCTCATCCCATTCACTGAGTCTTGCTGCTGTTTCCAAAAAGTGATACAGTCCTGGTAGTTCAGTATTCCACAATTGGTGCTGCTGGGTCAGAAGGGGTTCAAAAAGGTGGCTCATCCCTCCACACCTCTCTTGGCATATGTTGCCATATGAAACGTCCAGGATTGGGCATTGCCTAGAAAACTTGGCATTCCAAAAGTCTAATGGCCAAGTCAGTCTTTGGAAGGAAAATAATTTTTTAAAGATTTTATTTATTTGAGAGAGAGAGAGAGACTGCATGCAGAGGGGCAGAGGGAGAGGCAGACTCCTTACTCTGCAAGGATCCCAGCCCTGGAACTTCAGGATCATGACCTGAGCCAAAGGCAGATGCTTAACTGACTGAGCCACCCCGGCACCCCATGTAAGGAAGAATTTTGTTTTTGACAGCCCTGTTGTTAGCAGCATCCAGACCTGACTCCTAATTTGTTCACAAAACATTGCACAAGCACCAGCACAGCTGGGGAAGAAGCCGAGTGACATCCACAGAAGAGCTCACCATGCCCACCCTATTATGGAGAGTTGCCTCTGGAGTAGATGCTCTTTGATCAGTACTCTTGCAGGACATACCCTAGAGCCCAATGCAAGAGTATCATCTACGGATTCTCCCCAAACCTCCTTGCCGTCAGTCCTCAGATCTTCTCTCCCTCCAGGCAAAATGGAATACAAGGTAGATTGCTCAAAACTGTCCATTGGGAGGATTTGCCTCCTCCTCCAACCTCTGGAGCAAATGGCTCTGCTGGCACCTCCGTGGTCCATGTCCAATGGGTGTCAGCAGACCCATCTGTAAACTGCACTCAAGCTTTTCCCCTTTGCCTGAATGAAGTAAACAAGCCATGAAACCACAGGTGTGGATGCTACAAGCATTATGGCAAAACCAATGAAAGCAATTGAAATGCCCAGAAATGGGGGATGGTTAAATAAAGCATAGCATATAAAATGAAATAATATGCATCTATTTTAAATGATGCTATATATATTCAATAAGATTTTTTTCTTAGATTAAAAAACTGGTTGCTTTAAGATTATGAACATGCACATTAGGAAACAGCAGTTATCTCATAGATGCAAAATTATGAGACGTTACTTTTTTTTGCTTATTTTAAATTGCGTGCTATGAATATGTATTAGTTTTGTAATATACCTTTAAAATAAAAACCTTTGGTAGACAAAACACTGCTAGCGCTCCTGACAACAAGCATGTTTTGAGTATCACTGAATAATAATGCTAACGTCAGTGGAATGATTTTGCTTGCTATGGAGAGTAAAATAAGCAGGGGGGAAAGTCATCTTCTGCAGAAAATTGTGTAAAGTTATTTTTCAAGAGATGCAAGGTACTCAAAAGGGACTTTCTAAATTTCCAGAAAACAAATTCAGTCCTTATTAAAATGTTAATTCTAGTTAGCAAATAAATTTTTGATACATTAAAAGTATATCTTTATATCATATCCTCTTCTGTAATCAATATATATGCTATACTTAAATCTATTTTATTAGGATTTAAAAAATACACTGACTTATTTGAATACTATATGTTTGCTTTTATAACATACTGTTGACCATAGCAATGACTTGTTTCAAAGTTCAATCCTAATATTGTTTCTATAGAGAAAATACAATTTATATACAATCTCCAAACTGATGTACTTTATTAAAGGGTTTAAAACATGCTACAGAGAAAACTATGCAAATAAAATTATGCAATGACTTTCTTGGCCAGAACCCCCTAAAGATAGATTCTCCTTTATACTCCTGTATGAGGGTATTATTTGCAAATCTTTTACTGTATCCAATTTAGGTGGCCTCTCCAACAGGTTAACTGCCAATAGACAGGCCCACATAAATGCATTTACAAAGTTCATCTTTGTCATTTGGGCCAGAGACTAAAAAGAATATGGTACAGATTCTAAAAAGATTTTCTCCCAAACTGTTATTTTTGTGTTTGATCGACAGTCCCAATTACCCTTCACAAATATACATTCAGTTTCTTTGGGGAAGTGTTGAGGTTATGTATTTAAAGAGAACTGCAACATTACCAGAATGACATGCAATTTAGTCAAAGCATTTTTCTTCTGCATTATTAATGGCTATTTCTCTCCCACCCATGAGTACAGACACTGAGGCTGAGGGGGGCATTTTTCACACTCTTGTATTTGACCACTTCCTATCTAGGGGCCATACATTGACTTACATTCCACTCTCATGTCTAGAAAGAAGAAAGAAAAGTGATTATCATTCAAATAAAATGAAACTCTAAGGGAAATGGCATAAAAATAATTACCTACATAATTTCTTTCCTAGAATACAACATTTCCTATAACATATAACATTCTATTTGACCCAGGATAAAGTGGGATGCAGGTTTCTTATGCTTCTAGAAGGCTTCATTCATCCATATGCTATCACCATGTTTCTCCCTCCCAGCATTCTCTATTTCATTCACCCACAGAATCCTCACTGATTATAGAGACTAACCTACTACAAACTTTGGGAGGGCCTTCTGCCTCTCAAAATCTCCCCCACTGGTCAGAAATTATACCCTTAAAAATTCATTTGGGGGAGTCTTGAAGGCTTTTTTTTCAGTCTTCAACAATTTCACCCCCCCAAAAAAGTAAATACTGTTCCCTAAGAACATCTTGAGGGTGTTGAGGGTGGGGAGGAGCCTGGGGAAGGAAGGAGAGAGGGAGGCACAGAGAGAAAGAGAGAGAGATCCAGTAGGCAGGAGCAGAAATCTTACTGGAGGACAAATTTCATCTGACTTCAAATAAAAAAGCATTTCTATAAGCTACTCAGTTTATTCTGCTGCAGACTCCTTTGTGTTCACATTGAAAACAAAATGATGACAAATAAAAATACCAAAGTTGTAAACTATACCACACTAAAGTCAGAAGTAAGAAAAACGGGAAACCTTAAACACTTTAGTGGAGGGCAGGAGGCAGGAATGAGTTCTGTCTTACTGAGCTATGGCCGGGGTGTTTTGTTTTGATTGTTCTCCAAACTTCCTTCCCCAGTTGCACCGCATCCCTTACACTCAAAGCAGATATTTCTGATCAGAATGTTGCAGCTAAAAGGCCAAATGACGGCCCTCAAAGAACAGCCATCTCAACCACTGAACCATGAAGCAATCACCACAGCCCTGTGCTCCCCCAGGCCCAGAGAGGCTCACATTCTGGGAAGGAGGCACCACCAAGGAAGAAACAGAACTCCACCCTTCTTCCCACAAACCAGTCAGAGGTTCTTCCAGGCTGGTGTTGGGCAGACCAGGAGGGAAAGGATCTGATGATCTGTGTCTTTCCATCCTTTCCTGCACTGCCCCTTTCCTGGAATCCCTCAAATCCCACATCCCACCCTGACAGTCTACCAACAGCATCTCAGTGACCTGGTACAGGCTCACTTTGTCAGGAGATGCTGAACACGGTGAAAAACGTGCTAAGGGACCCTACCTCACAATGGGAGTTGGAAAGCCATGAAGGGAGGTGTCTCACACACACCACTCAACACAGCGTGCACAGTCCAGCCTGAAGAAGGCAGGTTCTCTCTCCACCCAGCAACAGCAAGCATCCCTCACCTGCAGCTCAAGAGAAGCCACAACCACTTCAAACTCTCATTTTCTTCCAAATAACTTTTGTTCAAAACAACCCCTCCCAACTGCCCCCTTTCCTCTATAAAAGGCTACACTCCTCCATTGTTCTTTGGACTTGCCTGCAGTTCACCATAGTTTGCTTATCTCAAATTGAGATTCCTCTGCTCTTACCAAATAAACTCAATTTTCCTAGCTGAATCACTTACCTTTTCCTTTCAAACGTTGACAACACACACACACACACACACACACACACACATACAAAAGCCTTCAGTACTTCCCTATAAATTGCTAGTGATATAATTTATAATCTGTGGAGAAAGATATTTCAGATGGACAACTGTTCAACAGGGTGCCTTCGAAGTAGCCAGTTTTTGTTCTTCCACTGACCCTTGCAAACCTGAGACCCTGAGGGGCCCGGCAGTGACTACTCTTCCTCTAACCCAGGCTTTACTAGAGCGTGCCTTGAGTGCAGTATCTCCTGCTTAAAGACCACCTGAAGACCATTTTACGTGCAGTAGCTGGCTAGGGCTGCCATTACCAAACACCACAAACTGTGCGATTTGAACTACAGAGATACCCTACTATTCTGGAGGCTAGATCAAGGTCTTGGCAGGTTCGTTTTCTTCTGAGGCCTCTCTCCTTTTGGATGACTCCCTTGTCACTGTGTCCTCACATGGTCATATGTCCTAATCTCCTCTTCTTATAAGGACACCGGTCACATTGCATTAGGGCTCACTCATATGACCTCATTTTAACTTAATTATCTACTTAAAGGCTTATATCCAAATACAGTGACGTCCTAAGGGGTACTAGGGGTTAGGGCTTCAACATATGCATTTTGGAAGGACACAATTCAACCCATAACACTATCCTTCCATCTTCAGAAAGGAATTTCAAAAGCCACAGAAGGGTAAAATCACTGTTTTGTGATTGAGCTAGAAAAGTTCAGTTAGGCTTTCTTTGAAGAAAAAAGGTCCTAGCAATCTGAAATGCGGAAGAGGTGTTTCAAAATGGAGAAATCTGTCAGAGATTTATTTCCCTGTTGAGGTTGTCCTCAAGGAGGACATACATCCAGGAAAGAAACCAACCTGACCATGAACCTGCCATGACAGTACCCAAAGGAAGCTGAAGGGTCTCCTGTGTTGTCAACAGGTGGTACAGGATGGGGATTACAACTAAATTGGATGCATTAGTTACTTTGGATAGCAGGCCATGAATGAGACCAACTGAGATCACCCAGGCTTGATGACTTGAAAGAGTAATCTGACCCAGTAAGAGTATCTGGCACTACCTAGATTTGTTTGCCACCTAACACACCACACCTTTTTTTGTTTTCTTTTCTTTACTTTCAGTAACAGCAACAACAATACTAGCAATAGCAATACCACATATTGAACTTTCACTGCAGAACCAGCATTGGGTTCATTGCTCTTTTATACATTTTCCCATTTAATTCTCACAACATTGTCTCTATTAATAGGAAGAAAATACTAAGAAAATATTAATAGGAAGAAAATATTCCCATTTAATTCTCACATTATTGTCTCTATTAATAGGAAGAAACTGAAGTACATTGGAGTTAGATTTACTATTCAAGGTGCCACACCTTATAAGAGGAAGAGCTGGTGTTTGAACCTGAACTCTGACTCCAGAGCTCTTAGCTACTTCTTTTCACTGATGCAACTTCACGAGGCAATACAGTTTGACTAGAATAGTGTTGTGGAGAAACACAGGTTTTAGCCTTACAAAAGGCAGTGTTCAATCCTAGTTCCATGACCAGGGGCAACTTATTTAATCTCTCTATACTCAGTTACCTCCTATATGACCTAGGGATAACTTATGAAACAATCCAATCAAAGTAACTCATAAAGAGTATCATTTTTATTATTACTATTATTATTTTCTCTCTGAGTTCTATTCTATGATTAAACTGGTAATACTGTAAATCAATAAAATGGCATTAAAATACAAAATAAAGTAGTAAATGGGAGTTGCCAGGGGCTGGAAGTAAGGAAATAAGAAAGATATTATCTAAGAGTACAACTTGCAATTAGTAGATAAATAAGTCCTAAAGATCTAATGTACAGTATAGGGATTATAAACAACAATATTGTGGTATTAAATCAAGCTTGCTAACAAACTGGATCTTAATTTTTCCCACCACAAAGAAATAACTATGTGACATAATAGAGCCATTAGCTAATGTCAACAGTGTCAATCATACTGCAATATGTAAATGTATCAAATCAACATGTTGTATACCTTTAACTTTATACATTATACACCAAATATATTTTAATTAAAAATAATAATAAAATACAATTTAAAATAATGTCTTGCATTGCAAGTTCATGTCAATTAGTACTACTAATTTAAAATTACCCTTTTAGCTCATTCTTTAGCAAAGGTGAAATTTTAATGGGCCCTTCTTTTTTACCTCCCTTTTAAAATCACTATGGATTGCTTATTAAATTGCATTTTCATTATCCCTACAGCATCTCAATCTCTTAGGAAGACTCAATGAATAATTTAAAATTTATGTTTAATTTATTATACAGGCTTATAGCAATTCTTTTCATGGACTGATTCTTGTTAAAGTTCTCAAGGCCTCAAGGCACGGGTGGCTCCATTAAAAATGTATTTCTCAGTCTTCTTGAGGGATTCTCTTTAAAAGTGCTGGGATGGGCACATTCATAGTTAATTGACAATAGATTACATGCTACTTTATTCACCACATTTGAAGAAACATTGCTTTTTTGTCTGATAATTAGTTGTGTGTCAGTACTTTCCATTACCTGCTTTTTGGATTATAATTAAAGCATATGACATAAGACAATGTGACTGATTCAACTATTTCCTGGGAAATGGCTGAAGGCAGAACTGCAGGTGTGAATCTGGAGTGGGAGAAAGAGATGCAGAGTGGAAAATCTGTTCTTCTAAATTGGGCCTTAGAAAGTTACAGAAGAGTGGTACACAGTGGGGAGGCCAGGATCCTTCTTTGGCATCAAGCAGATGCTCTGAATGGAATAATGAAAAAGATGTGGGACTCTTTTCTCTGGTTGTGACCACCTGTTTGGAGCCACTTATGCATCCCCATTTCCTGGAACAGAAATGAAGCCAAAACATGGCATGTTTTTCTGCTGAACCTATTTCCATACACTGTCAAATGGCTTATGTTTTATTTACATGTAGCCTGAGTTTGAAGTCTGCTAAGACCTAAAGGGGGCCTTGTTATGTAAGACTTTGATGCATTCTATTTACTGAGTCAAAAGTGTTATTCATTGGGATGCCTGGGTGGTTCAGTGGTTGAGCTGCTACCTTTGTCAGGTCCTGATCCCAGGGTCCTGAGATCGAGTCCTGCATCGGGCTCCCTGTAGGGAGCCTGCTTCTCTCTCTGGTGTGTCTCTGTCTCTCATAAATAAACAAAGAAATAATCTTTTTTTAAAAAAGCGTTATTCATTTATAGAGATATGAAAAATGTGAATACAACCAAGTATAAATCCAAAATAACGTCATCTGAGAGGCATTAATTCTTCCCACATTAGTATGTATCAATATTTTTTTAGAAGGTACTTATGTATAAAAGTTTCTCTTACTTTATTTTGTTCAATAAGGAGTCCAACCAGCCTTGGGAAAACCTCTCCTTGTCTGGCTGAGAGGTTCAGGGAAGCCCTACACTGTTAACAAATGTGGTTTTCACTCTACTTGCCAGACAGATGGACCATCTGATTTAGGGTTGGCTCTAGCATTATCTATTAAAATAACTTTTTTTTTCCCAAACAGATGAAATTATTTCTATTAAGTTCATATGAATAATGGCCCAGGATTAAATACAAAAAAAATTAGGCAATCTATTTGTAAACATTTCCTGGGGGAAAAAATATGGCTATTTTTACTTAGGCCTTATTTAGTGCGGACTATTAAAAGCAGCTGTTGAGAGGCTCGATGTTGATTTCACTCATCATTATGTCTCCAATACCTAGCACAGAATCTGTTAACACAGTAGATTTACAGTATGCGTTAAATAGGCAAAAAATATGTTTTTAAAAGTGAACAGTCCTCAGCATCCTGATTTATCTCATATAATACATTCAGATAGAGAATAAATGTGTTTATTCTTCAAAACATCAACCGCTTGTAAGATATGCTTGCCAGGAGGTCAGTTTCCTTTCAGAGAAGAGAAGCCATTAGCTTTGATGAAGACCTTCTTGGATGCAAATCACAAGACCCAACTCAACCTTGGGAATGGGAATAGGCCTTTCATTTGCAAATTTCCCGATAATCCATTTTTAAAATAAGCTATTTTAAAAATAAGACCCTGAGGGGATCCCTGGGTAGCTCAGCGGTTTGGCACCTGCCTTAGGCCCAGGGTGTGATCCTGGAGTCCTGGGATGGAGTCCCACATCAGGCTCCCTGCATGGAGCCTGCTTCTCCCTCTGCCTGTGTCTCTCCCTCTCTCTCATGAATAAATAAATAAAATATTAAAAAAAAATAATAAGACCCTGGACTTTCAGCAGTACTACTTCATTTTACAGATGAAGAATTAAAATCCAAAGGCTATAATACCTGACATTAATTGACATTATGTATTTAATGCTTGAGGCCCTAAGGTAAATCTGTAAGTGTATTATCAATCCTCACACTGCTCCTGTGGAGAAGGGGCGAATTTAGCCCTGTATGATGCTGGGGGAAACTGAGGCCCAGAGAGGTTAAGTGACTGATCTGATTCCACATGGCTTCAAGTGATGAAGACAATATTTGGACCAAGGTCTGTCTGGCTCCAGAGCTCAGGCACTTAGCCAGTGTCATTTATAGTCCCTGTGCTCTCTTGTCTTCTTCTGAGAGTCACAAAGGCTTTTGTAATGTCCATTTCTAGAATTGGCACTTTCATGAAACAGAGTCTTCTAAGATCTCACTGCAGAACCAGCAAAAATTCTTTAAAAAGAAATGAGGGGTGCCTGGGTGGGTCAGTTGGTCAAGACTCTGACTCTTGATTTCGGATCAAGTGATGGTATTGGGGTTGTGAGATCGAGCCCTGCGTCCAACTCCATGTGGAGCATGGAGTCTGCTTAAGTGTCTCTCTTTCTGCTTCTCCCCCTGTTCTCACTCTCTCTCTCTTTTTCTCTCTCTCAAAAACAAACCTCCCCTTTATTTTTAAGATTTTATTTATTCATTCATGTGAGAGAGAGAGAGAGAGGCAGAGACACAGACAGAGGGAGAAGCAGGCTCCACTCCTGATGTGGGACTCGATCTCGGGACTCCAGTATCACACCCTGGGCCAAAGGCAGGTGCTAAACTGCTGAGCCAACCAGGGATCCCACAAAACCCCCTTTAAAAAAAAAGTAGAAATGATAGTGAAAATGAATGAAACTGAACCCTTTGAGGCAGTGGCCAGGGTGCAGGCACTGAGATTTACTAATCTCATATCAGTGTTTTGGTTCTAGGCTTATAGCCCTTGGGTCCCCCAGGCAGCCTCCCCTGGTTGATTTCCAGATGCTAACAGGCCTTCTTCTCTATTTTAAGCAGGCTGAACTCCTTAAAATTCTTACTATGAAGTCTACATTTTCTTGTCTCTACTCCCTTACAGAAACTGTCCTCCTCATCTGACATGCCGTGCAAGAAGTTAAATATGGCTACGGATTTTTTACAGCAATTCCTATAAAAAGGTGGAAACTGTTTCTCTACTGCCTTGAATCTGGGCTGACTTTGTGACTTGCTTTGACCAACAGAATGTGGCAGAAGTGACATCCTATGACTTCCAAGCCTCGGCTTCCAGAAGCCCTGAACCCTCTGCTCTCATCCTCTTTGGACACTGTGGTCACATGAACAAGTCCATCTGTGAGGATGAGAGAGACCACATGTATAGTCCAGCAGACCAGCCATTACAGGAAACTTTACTGAGACTGAGCCACCAGACTGTGAGCGAAGCCATCCATGACCACCAACAACTGCAAACAACTGCAGAGGGAGATGAGCCATCCTAGCTGAGTTCTGTCCCAATTGTCATGACAAAGAATAGCGACAAACTGAAGAATACTGACAAACGAGTGACATCCTAAGCCCTTAAGTTTTGGGTGGTTCATAATGCAGCAGATCACTGACCCGTGGTCCTTTATTCCGTTCTTCCTAAGACGCCTACCACCTTCTTGTAGACTGAACTTCAAGGTCACCCCTCCAAGAAATTTTCCCTGATGAAAACTTTCCTTGCAAAGCCAGCCTCACTCAGGTTGAAGATGATGCCCTCTAAGGACACACAGACCTAGCTTCCTCCCTCAGTACTTCCCCATCCACTGGCTGATGCCTAGGATCTAGCTGTTAAAGTTTAATTACTTACATAAAAGCATAAATGTCTATTAAATTTTAAGAGTCCCTGGAAGGGATAACAACTTTGTGCTTTTGATTTTGCTCTTATTATAAAAGTATAAGAAATTGAAAGTGACCCTAATGTAAGGTCACTTTCCCAAAGAGAAAAAAAATAATTTTAATGGTTTCTACCAATTTGAATATAAGTCTTTAGGGAGGGACATCAATGAAAGAGTTATGTATCTCATTTCAATGTTTGATTTATTAATTTAAGCAAGCATACATATTTAAAGTAACATTATACAAAACAACATTTGATTTAGAATTATTTCTTTCTTCTACTCTTGCATTCCATGAGGGTATTTGATTCACATTTGCCATATGTGTCTAGTGGCAAGTACTCTCCATATCACTAGAGACACTTTTTGCACCATCTGACAATTTTCCAGATGGAAAACATCATCCTCTCTTCCAACTAATTTGTATGTTTTTTAAACTATAATGCCACCATTGAAGTTTTTATCCCAAGCCGCAAGTACCCACACACAAAAAAACACTAAGACAATGATTTGTCTTAGTCATCCTACAAGTATATATTCATGATCTTCCCAGGGGAACCACTTACAGTATTGCTATGTAAGAGATTTTCAGAAAGCTGTTCATGATGATATCCAAGGCTTGCAATTTAGGGAACAAATTCATTAAATTCATGTTAAATTTCTTTGCTTTTTTTTTTTTTTTTTTTAACCAGAAGACTACCATAATCATCTAAAAGTTCATGATTTCTTTCTTTCTTTCTTTCCTTTTTTTTTTTTTTTTTTTTTTTTTTGAGAAGAGAAAAGGGTGAGGAAGGCAGAGGGAGAGAGAATCTTAAGTAGGTTCCATTCCCAGCCCGACTCAGGGCTCCATCTCACAACCCTAAGATCATCACCTGAGCTGAAATCAAGAGTTGGACACTTAACTCCCTGAGCCACCCAGGCACCCCAAAAGTTCATGATTTCTTAATGTCATTTCAAGCTAATGTGTTTTCTCCAAAGAGTATTTTGTGGTTCAAAAAAAGTCAGAGCATCCCATAATACAAAAGACTCTGAAAGGATCAGAATGTAAGGCAACTCCCTCTTTTCTGAAAGAAATATTTTTGGAGAAAACCAAATTTCCTTATCTGATATAATGTTAATACATTTTCATTCTAGAAATTTCAGATGATACAGAAAATTAGGTAAAAATTAAAATCATTTATAATGCTATAATTAGAGATCATCATTTAAACATTTTGGTTCATTTCCTTCCAGATCTTTCTTTTATGCATGATAATCTATTACATTAAATTCCATCAGCTCTATCTCTACTTAACATTATAACAGAAGCATTTCCCTTATTAGAAACTCTTGGTAAGAAAGATATATCATGCATTCAACCACCATCCTACGTTTATATTGTCTGGGGAAGGTATCTCAAGCAAACCCCAGGCCCTTGTACCCTAGAATACATGGTTTTAGATTCTTTTTCTAAAGATTTTATTTGAGAGAGAGAATGAGAGAGAGAGAAAGCAAAATAGCACACACATAGGGAGAAGGGGCAGAGAGAGAGGAAGAAGCAGGCTCCTCACTGAGCAGGGAGCCCGATATAGGGGCTTGATCCCAGGACCCTGGGATTATGACCTGAGCCGAAGGCAGACACCTAACTGACTGAGCCATCCAGGCACCTCAGATTCTCTCTCTCATTTTTTTTTTAACTTTGTTGGGCATCTACCCATGTAAAATACATTAAAAGTGAATAAAGTTCAGTTCAAAAGAAAAAGACCTGTAAATAGTTGCGTAACATATGATAAAAGGGAGAGAAGGTTTCACAGAGAAGTCAACATTTGAGGATTTGGGGGCTTTTACTCTTTGTTAATTGCTTCCTTTTAGGATAATAAGACTCAATTTTTCAAGTGTTTGCAAAGTCAGAGACACCTACAGGAATCTTTCCCCAGCTAGATTCCCAGAACACCGCGCCTCTGCTCTATAAAAACCAGCTGGACCACACCTTTATTATGTACCAACTGCAGGTTTCCAGGACTGGGGAATTTTCCCTGAGAGCAGGTTGGATAGGGGGGCAAATTACATGAGGGCACCTGGGCCTGCAGGGATGGGCCAACAGAGCAGCCAGGAACAAGTGCAAACAGGAAAGGCCAGAACAGCTCTGCCGCTCCCACACTCATCAACACCTTGCTTTGTGTTTCCTTGTCCCTTGTGCACCACAACGACACCTACTCCCTGTGTGCTCCAGTCCTTTAAAATAGGCAGGCTTCACTTCCCTCCAACAAGCTCTGGAGTTCAGAGGAGATAAGCACAACCTGTACTCATCACGAACTGTACTAAATCTGTGGCCTGAGTTCAAGGCTCAACATCATTACTTACTGTGGGTTCTGTGTGTCCCTGGCTAATTCCCAACCTCCTTAGTGGACACATTCCTGTCCAAACAACCTTACTCTCTCTCTCTGTCAATAGATACAGTCACAGGCAAGTGACAGAGGTGCCACTTCTGGCCACATTGACCCTACAGATTCTTCACCTCAGATCTGTTTCTCCCTTGTACATAGCACTTCGGATTTAACAATTTTCTGACTACCTTAAATGGCTATACTCACTACTCACCACAACCCACATAACTCAGTCTGTTTATTTCTCCATTGCGTGGATCCCTTTCTGAAGCGATCTTTTTTGTTGATTTACTTGTTTATTGTGTGTCTTCCTACTAAAATACAACACGAAAGCAGGAATCTTGCCCAATGCTAACACAGTGTGTGATACTATAGATGGAAGTATGTGAAAGAATAAGTGAACACAGACTAAATGTGGCTCCAGAAGACAGAGAAGTGGGTCCTGGAGCAAGAAAGAACATCTCTGACCTACAAAGCTCACAGTTTAATGAGAAGAGAGAATAAAAAACAAAATAATTGCAATACAGTGTGAAAAGCATAAGCACAGATGTATACGTAGGAACAAAGGTGGTACAGAGGAAGGGACCTAGACATTTTCTGAAGGAAGCGATTTCTGAACTTAGTTTCAAAGAATTAGTGGAAATCTGCCAGGTAGGTAATGAGGGAAATCCTTTCAAGAGGGCCCCTTGGATCTCTATTCTGACCTAAACATTGACCTCATTTCCCTTCCCCAAGGAAACTCAGGTTAAAAATATCCTTAAAGATCACCTAGTCCAATGGTTCTTAAAGAGGACTTTGCATTTTTAAATATGTCCTCAAATTCTCTGATACTCATCTTCCGTGGAGCCTAATTCTCCTCCCCTTACCTGGGCTATATTGACTAACTCATTTCTAACGAAGACTATGTGGCAAAATGGTGAGGTGTGACCCCAGAGACTAGGTCATAAAATGTGGCTTCCATTTTACTCTCTTTCATGGGTCACTCATCCTGAAGAAAGCTACTTGTCATGTTGTGAGTACACACAAGGCAAGGTGCAAAGACCTCTTGCCCACAGCCAGTGAGCCTTTCTAGAGACAGGTTCTCTAGCTCAGTTGGGCCTTCCAGATGACAGCATCAACATCTTGGCTGCAACCTCATGAGACCCAGAGTTCCACACAGACAGAAACTGTGAGATAATAAATGTTTGTTGTTTTAAGCCACTAAATTTGGGGGTGATTTGTTACACAGCAATAGATAATACAAGGCCTCAAACAGTCTGCATTTGTGGGAATAATAACTGTATTCGCCCTGTTAGAGATTGAAACTGGAGAGTTAAAAATATTTATGTGGGGGACCCCTGGGTGGCTCAGCAGTTTAGCGCCTGCCTTTGACCCAGGGCGCAATCCTGAAGTCCTGGGATTGAGTCCCACATAGGGCTCCCGACACGGAGCCTGCTTCTCCCTCCTCCTGCATCTCTGCCTCTCTCTCTCTCTCTTTCTCTCTCTCTCTATGTCTATAATAAATAAATAAATAAATAAATAAATCTTTTTAAAAATGTTTATGTGTTAATTCATTGAAAACAACAGTAATAAATTATATAGTACATGTTAATTCAGAAAACATTTTTATGAAACATTACAATTTTGCAAAGCAAAAATTAGTTACAAGAATGGCATCATTTTACATTTGTATAAATCTCTTTATCACGTTATTTAATGGGAGATATCTGGATTTTTATATATATGTCTGCATTTAATCACTTGTAAAATCACAAATCATGTAACTTCTGAAAAACTCCACCATACACTTGTTGTTGTTTTTAAAGACTTTATTTACTTATTCATGAGAGACACACGGAGAGAGGCAGAGAGAGATGCAGGCTCCCCGCAGGCAGCCTGATGTGGGACTCCATCCCAGGACTCCAGGATCACACCCTGAGTCGAAGGCAGATGCTCAACCACTGGGCTATCCAGGTAGCCCACCATACACCTGTAAGACAGAGTGAAAAAGTCATTGATCTTGTCAAGGCTTTCTATAACACCTGTCACTAGTAGATGCATAAGTCACATGAGAGCATAACCAGTGACTAGAATCCCACTAGTTTCCAAGAAAGCCCACTGCTCCCCCAAAACATCACTGGTGATTAGAATGCTCTTACCTCTGCCACACTACCATTGCTCCCCCATTAGGCTGGTGCATGCTTCTTAAGACCATTCACAATAAGTTTAATCATTCCTTTAAGGCTAAGATGCTTATATAGTTTATTTTAAGGATTATTTATAACTCTACAGTTTACAGGGTACTTTTGCCCATTTTCCCTTAATAAATAGCTCAAAAGAAGAACAGTTCCTGATACTTCCAAGGACCTTATGATCTCTTACCAGACACAAATATTCCTAGAGCGACTGTTTTCAGATTATCAGACTGCCAGAACTTAGAGATGACATAAGGGATGGTAAAATTAAAAGAACACTGAAAACAATCAGTGCAACTTATTTATTTTATTTTAAGATTTTATTTTCAGGGGCATCTGGGTGGCTCAGTCAGTTAGGCATCAGCCCTAGGCTCAGGTCACGATCTCAGGTCCAAGGATCAAGTCTCACATCAGGCTCCCTGCTCAGCGGGGAGTCTGCTTCTCCCTCTCCCACTGCTGTTTCCCCTGCTCATGCTCTCTCTCTCTCTTTCTCTCTCACTGACTCTCTCTCTCTCTCAGATAAATAAAGCAATCTCTATACCCAAAACAGCTCAAACCTACAACCCTGAGATCAAGAGTCACACACTCCACAGACTGAGCCAGCCAGCCAGGCACCCATCAATCAATTCACTTGAAAGCAGAGATTTCTTTTTTCTGCTTAAGGCACAGCTTTCTGATTGCATTAGATATCCAAGTCTTGTGTTTTAAGTTCCTCCTATAGCATCCTGAAAGTTTCATGCATGTTTCCACATGCCTCTCATGCACATTTGGGGTTTAGTTGTTCACCAAAATTGTTCCCCAGGTCCCTGTTTAGAGATGACGTTGGAGATGACGTCTGCTGGTTTGTCAGAATGGAAAGACAAACTTTGTGGCTGGTTCTGAAACATAGAAACAAGCCTGAAAATATTTCCCAAAAAACTATCCAGAATAGAGAATAACGTTTCTCTTCATGTTACCCTAAACTCTGAAGAGAAAGAGCAGTGCTCAGTCAGAGTTAAAACTTGAGAGGAGAAATCCTCTCCTATCCACATCAAAATACGTGGCAGCACTCCTACTACCCCCTTACCCAGAAAGCACACTGTTGATGGGAATGTAAGTTGGTGCAGCCACTATGGAAAACAGTATGGAGGCTCCTCAAAAAACATAAAATAGAATTACCATATTATCCAGCAACCCCACTTCTGGGTATCTACCCAAATGAAATCAGGATCTCAAAGTGCTATGTACACCCCATATTCATTGCAGCATTACTCACAATAGCCAAGACCAACAAACAATATGAGTGTCCACTGACAGATGGCTAAAGAAATGGAATGGAATGGAATATCATTATCCATAAGATTGGATACAATTGAATATTATTCATTCGTAAGAAGGTAGGAAATCCTGCCCTTTATATGGACGAAACTAGAAGGCATTATGCCAAGTGAAATAAGGCAGATGAAGACAGACACTGTATGATCTCACTGATATGAGAAAGCTAAAAAAAAAAAAAAAAAAAAAGTTGAACTCATAGAGACTAGAATGGTGGTTACCAGGGGCTAGAGGGTAGGAGAATGGGGAGATGTTGGTAAAAGGATACAAATCTTCAGTTCTAAGTATTGAAGACCTAGTGTACAGCATAGTGACTTTAGTTGATAACTCTATATTGTATACTTGAAAGTTGCTAAAAGAACAGATCTTATGTAAGCATTCTCACCACATACACACAAAACAGGTAACCACGTGAAGTGACAGATGTGTTAATTAACCTTATTATAGTAATCATTTCAAAATACATACATATATCAAGTCATCACAATGTGCAGCTTCTCTTACAATTTTGTCAATGATACCTCCATAAAGCTGAAAAAAAAAAAACAACAAAGAAAGTGAATATACGGTTACAAAGAAATCATGATGTATACTTAAATAACACAAGTTTATATACTGTCAATTATATGTCAATAACTGGGGAAAAATAAAAAAATATAAGAAAAAAGAAATAAAAGTGAAAACAAAAGGAATTGAATCTACCTGACAGGCATTTGTTAATATTTTCAATGTCCTAATTCAGAAGGCTCCATTCAGAAAAGATACTTCTATTACCTTTCAGGATTTATGGAACAGAACATTGTCCCCCAAAAAAATCTAAATTAATATCACACAATTCATTCAGCTATTTCTTATTCCCCCACTGTATAATAGAGGAAAGTGTAAGATTAGCGATTTACTTTTGATAGTAACAGCTAACATGTATTGGGCACTTACTGTATCAAGGATTGTACTAAGTGCTTTTCAGCTTTAGCTCGTTTAATCCTAATAACTCTACTAAGTACCATTGTTATACCATTTTACAGATGGGAAAACAGTTTAGAACACAAACAGCTATGGTCCCAGAACTAGAAAATGGCAGAGAAGGAATTGAAAGCAATTTATGAAATGCCAAAGTTCAACCTCTGAATCAATGTACTGTACAAATCCAGTAACATGATAAACCTTGAATACATTTGGATTGAAATGGTAATTTTTTTACACTTTGATCTTGGAAATGATGAACTGGGAACTACCTGGTAACACCAGAATAAAAGCTTTTGACTTGTCACAACATGCCTATCATGTAGAAGACCTTGAAATGACCTTCCAGAGCAGGAAAAATGTTCACTTTAACAGTGACTCAAGATATTTGAAAACTAACAAAAGGAGAAAAGAAACAGTAAAAAATTGATTTGAATGCAGAAGAAGGATACTAATTAAAGCCATCTGTGTGGTTCCATGTACATTTATTTACATGGTTATATAGATTTTGTGCATTTATTATATATGTTTTCATTTATAGCAACAAGTTCTTCCCATTGGACCTCTCAGACCACATCTGAATGCTGAGAAGTGGCATAGTATGGGCTTGAGGGCCGTCTTCATGTGGGTCTGAAACCTTCTGCATCTTCTATTGGCTGTGTGGCCCTGGACAAGCCATATAAATTCTCTAACCTCAGTTTTCTCACCTATAAAATGGAGGTAAAAAAAAAAATAGTGAAGGATATGCTTTCAATATAGGATTTAATACATGTAAAGCACATGGTGCTTTGCTTTAATATTTGTACCATTATAATGAGCAATAAGTATGGCCATCTGATCAGTTTTGAACACTTGAAAGAGTTTTGTTTTTTTAATTAGAGGAAAGCACTGTCCTCACCTCCCTCTGTTCTGCTGCTGTGTTTCTAATTTATCATCTCACTTCCTCACCACCTCCCATCCTGGGACTTCTGTATCATTTCAGCAAATACAATAACTTGCTAAAGAGAGGGGAAAGACAATACACAGAATAGAGGACTGGAGTAACAGAAGAATGAGAATAAAAAGTGGAGGCTATTTTTAAGTTTATAAAACAACCTCAGCTGACATGTGGCAGAAATAGATCTACATCGTGAACAGAGAAGGGACCGTTCTTCGTGAAACTTCTTGGAGTGAAAGGGCAAAATGTTTATAGCAGTGAACTAGCCAGGGATGGTGGAGACCAGACCTGACCATTCCACAGGCAACGTTCCTGTCTGGCCACAAAGAAATATCCAGTATCCAGATACAATCACACTGATTGCACCATCAGAACAGCCAAGACATCTAAACTAGGAACACGTGAGCCCAGAGGCATATTCTATGGGATTTTAGAAGACTGAATGGGGAGAACCAAGAGATATCATTCCAGGGCTTGCTACTGGCTTTAAACATATGGTATTAAACATGTATAAATTGGAGATAACACAGACCATCTGCAAAGCGTGCATGAACAAATTAAGTGCTCAGTAATCTTTGGGAAACACTCATGTCTGATACACCTTTTATTAAAGGGGAAGAGAAAGTAGATCACAGGTTCTCAGCTTAGAATGGAGAGTGGGCTCAGCATCTGAGCCTGGTGAGAAAAAAGAAGTTGCTTCTGGGGGCCTGGAGGGCAGAGAAACAAGGAATCCTCCTACGAGCCTGTATTGGGGTCTACACACAGATGTCATTTGTGTTTAGAAGAGTATTTATTATGTTTGAGATTTATTATACAAGAAGAATATTGTCAATGGACCAACTTCTAATGGATAGGTAGTTGGCGAAATACTTATCGTTGACTCACTGTTTGTTCTTGGGAAAGCTATTTAATCTTTGTCATTTTAATTAGTCTGTCAAGCAAATATGGGAAAAACTATGGCCTCCCCCTGCATTTTAGAGAACTGAACCAGAGGGCCACTGCCCATCAGGAGAGCCACCACTCAGCACAGATCCGTTCTTCCAAGTCCCTGATGAAAAACTCTGTTCTGTCACAACCGCCTGTGGAGAAGGGAGGAATGGGTCATGAAATCTCATGTGGAAATTCAAAAGGTGAAAAAGAACAGGTGAGAGTAGTCAGTGGCCTGAGGTATCAATGGAATTTGAGACAAATGGTGAAAAATAAGAAAATATAAGACATAGAAGAAAGCACAGCACAATATCCAAAAAATAGAAGAAAACATCCCCACTGAGTTTTGCAATCTGAAGGCATAAATAAAAAATAACAGTAAAAATTAGGAAGGAAGGTTGAATCCGTGGGGGGGTGGGGGCAGAATTAAAGTAAAAAAGACAGTGTTAAGAAAATTCTAGAAGCTCATTCCAAAAATAAAACCAGGCAGAGTTAAAATGAGGGACAAAAAGTAAAACAGTCATGAATACGGAAGATGTCCTCCTTTTGGGCTCTTTCTTGTTCATTAACTTTTAATTCCTTCCCCTTAAATAAATGATTGCAAGTTATTGTCCATTTCTCCTGGCTTTACAAAAAAAAAAAAAAACTGCCTCACAAGAACCATGAAGCCAGTAATAAGTTGTTTTAATGATAAGTGTAAATTGGCCAACTGAAGAACAGTGCTTCAGGAGGAGTCACGGAAAGTGAGAAGCCAGGAATCTGAGTGTATCTGTATTCTACCCAGCATCAAGCAGGGAGAGAGACACTGGGACTCATTTCTATCCGGACTTTAAATCCTTGCCTCTGGAACCCATGTGAAGTGCATCAATGAAATGGATTTTTTTTTTAATGTGTAAAATTGAGTGTAAGATCCTGGATCCCCTGTAAGGGAACACAAAGTAATCTTTGCATCTCCCCTACCATGCTAAAACTAATCCCGTGCAGGTCTACAGGGGTGCCTGCCAAGTGTCCTTGCCAGGCCCCATCACAGACCCCAAATGGAGTAGGAATTTCTTCTGACCCTGAGTGGCATTCTTCAATTGTGACTTTAGGAGAAACAAACATATTAGCGATGTGTTTTTTTCTTTCTTAAATCACAATCTAAGCAAACTAATAAACTAAATTTATTACACAATTAGTTATAAATATCTCAACTGATAATGGTACACATTTCAACTCTGACCGCCCATCTCTCTGGCTACAGGTGGCTTTGTAGCATCTCAGATCAACTCCGTCTTCAGGATTTTTTTTTCTGATTCTGGATATTTTTTACATGTACATGAATATTCACATGTATGTGTATAGTTTACATGCAACACACATACACAGCCGATGTATATCTACAATACTTTCTAGATGACCTCTGAATTTCCTTAATAGCCAGTTATTCAATTATAAGTGTTTATTCCCCTTGCTAAAAAGGTGTTTTTAAACTATTCCTACTATCCTCTATTCCCCAGTGCTGATCTGCAGAATACATAGAAAAAACTAGTAGGGATCAAGTTAAAAATGCAGATTCCTGGGACCCACCTCTAAAAATCCAGGTTCAGAAGCACTGGGGTAAGGCCCAGAAATCTATATTTTTTAACATATTCCCTATTTTGAGACAAGAATGGACATAACTGCCTGAGCTCCAATATCAACTCCCACTTTTCCTCTGTATTGGGCAGATTACTTTCTCTCTGCCTTCCATGCCCAATTTTGGGGGAAGGGAAAGTAGTATATGTGGCACTAGCATGAGGATTAAGTCAGTTAACAACGGTTAATCCTTGAAACCGTATTAATGGGTACTCAAACATCTTAATCATTTCTTGTCTTATGCACATTTATATAATTGTTTTTGAAGGTTTGGGGTTTTGCTTTTGTTTTCAAATAAGTATGCAACTATTTTTGCATGCAAAAAAAAGAAAAAGCTAACCCTCCTTCCCCCTGGGGGATGGGTTTGGGGATGGGTATGAACATCCCCAAGGCTACAGGAACACCAGTACCCCTTCCTCCCCCATGCATTTATATGTAAGCTGTGTTGTGCAGACCTGCAGCCCACCCCTCACCCCACCCCATGCTCCTCCTGCAAAGGACCAGGCAAGCTTCCAGTCTCAAAGTGGCCCTTCCTCTTAGACTCTTGCTCCTTCAGGGCATGCCTCGACACTCTCGGGAAATTGGGCAACACCCCATAACTGCCTGCCTGGCCACAAGGCCACTTCGCTGTGCCTTTTTTCTTCCCCTTTAGGCCCCTAGCCACCCTATTTCCTGGGTTCCTGCCCTGCCCTCCCCCACCACATTTGCTCTGTGACAGACTCCTGTGCCTTTCCTTTCTGGTATTTAGCACAAGTTCTAATGATATATTAATTTACTAAAGTAATGGAGGCAAGAGCCATGTCTACTTGGCTCATTACTATATTGTAGCTCCTAATACTGTTCTTGGCACAGAGATGGCACTCGGTAACACATTTTAAATGGATGGATGAGCAAACAACTGCCCCCATCTGCCAAGCCACTCCATGTTGCCTGACCCCAGGGACTGTCTCAGGCAACCCGAGTCAGGGGCAGCCGGTCTGTTGTCCCTAGGGCCTGGCGGAGAAGAAAAATTGATTTATGAGGTGGGTGCCCCCAGCAGGACTATCCTCTAGGAAATAAAGCAGCCCCTTCTTTGGGATGGTTCCTGTGCTGCCACTCTGCAATTGTCCCTCCCCAGATGGCAAGAATAGGAATAAATCGCCACTCTTCAAAAGGAACCCCCTCTCTTGACCTACCACCCCCTACCAGAAACACCTCCAAGCATTTTAAACCCTCCACTCCTTTTCCTGCCCACTCCCCCATGCAGACAAACCCTGCCTGAGAGACCGATAGACCTCTCTTAGTCCTCTGTGGTGGCAGGTCCTCTTCAGATAAAATGAAATGGCAATACGTTCAAGTTAATTCTACAAGGATTCTGGATTTTGTAGTGATTTCTAATAAACTAGTGTTTACTAGAAAAAACCATACCTGTTTTTCCAACCAAAATAATCCACCCCTAACTAATAAGTTTCGAGGTTCCTGGATGAGATGTGTTAAAATAAATAATACTTTCATGCTAGTGTGGCAGTAAAGGTGAAATGCTCCCAATACCAATCCATTAAAACATAGGAATTTTATCCAGATACTGCTCTAGGTCTTTATTTTCTAGATCTCCTTTATGTTCATCCTCAAGAAACATATTCACATTACCTAGTAAAAGGGAGAGAAGGTCGGAGTGAATTTTTCTAATTACTTTGCCACCTATGACATGGTTGCTTCCTCACCAGTTACATTTTCTATTCAAACATATTGAGTTCATTTTTGAGTTTCGTTGTCTGGGCCTCAGATTTTTACATAATTTCTAGGCATGGAGCAAAAAAGAACAATTAAAATATGTGCTGGCTCACAGGTTATTCTGATCCTGAGAATTGTATTTGCTTCTCTTTAATCCTCCCTTATTAAGTATACTTCTAAGAAGTGACTTCATGCATCTTGCAACATACCGCACCCTTTAAAGTGGAGGCTTCCGTTGGAGCGCTTCCTAAAACCCTGTGCTGCTTTGCATAATGCTCCCCAAGCCCTTATATTAGAAAAAAGATAGGCATCTGCCCGGTGCCTCTTATCCTATCAGTTCCCAAAGGCACAAAGCATGAGCTACATGTCGTAGTCTCTATACAAAAGCAGGAAAAGTCATTGCCATGGAATCGTATACATTTGTTTAATGTCATTTTAAACTGTCATCAACTTCACTGTCTACTTACAAATCCACCTTCCTACCACCACAGAGGATGCCCAGGACTCTAGGACTCAGACCTGGATCACTCTACCCTCCATTGTTACTTCCACACCTGTGGAAAGCATCTTAGCAAAGATGCTTCTGTGTGAAGTCACTTCTTCTCCTTCTCACTACCACTTTTATCCAATATTAATCCGTCTTTTTTTCTTTAGTCTGAGGTAAATCTGTCTAGAAAAGCTTCAAAGTTTTTCACTTGCTCCAAGAAAAGCTTCCAGAACAAGATTGTCAACCTGGATTGAGAACATATTTAAGCAAATGCAAATTACATGATTTTTAATTTCTTTTACCCAACTTTAGCTAGGAAAAGCACAAAGGACTCACAAGATGAAGATTATACTGAGTTGTGTGCTGGAATTCCAGGATTCCTCATTTTTTTCCCCCTTAATCCTGGCCACTTCTCAAATATCCTTTACTAGTTCCTCCTCATCTGTTTGACACCTTTTTTAAATGTATTTTTAAATAGCTAATGCTGTTAAATTGAGACATGATTTATATGCCATAAACTTCACATGTTTTAAGCATTCAATTCAGTGATTTTGGGGGTAAATTTAAAGTTACACAACCACACTACTACAATCCAGTTTGGGAACATTTTCATCACTCGAAAAAGGTCCCTTGTGTATGTTTCTTAGCCAGGAGCTTAGTCTTGGACCACTGCTCTTTATACTCACATCCTAGATGATCGCATCTGGTCTCCACATTTTAAATACCAGATGCATACTGATGACTCCCAAAATCTATATCCCCACCCTGAACCTCTCCCCTCATCTCCTCTCAGATGTCTAATAGGCATCTCAAACTCAGCATGCCCAAAACTGAGTTTTGATCTTTCACTAAAACTGCTCCTCCCACAATCCTAACCAGTTAATACTAATTGTTTAGTCCAGTTGCCCATGCCAAAACCCTAGGAGCCATCCTGACGCCTCTCTTTCTTCACATCCCAACACCCAATCCACCAAGAGGTCTTATTGGCCCTACCTATAAACTATAACCAGAATCCAGCTACTTCTCATGCCGACACTGCTACCAGCTGGGCCTAAGCCACCACATTTCCCTGCTGGATTTTTGCCAGAGCCCCATTACTGTTCTCCTGCTTCTGGACTTCCTCCTTACTTTCAGAAGCCCAAGTGATTCTTTCATTTTATTTTTTTAAGATTTTATTTATTTATTCATGAGAGATCCAGAGAGAGAGAGAGAGAGGGGCAGAGACACAGGCAGAGGGAGAAGCAGGCTCCATGCAGGGAGCCCGATGTGGGACTCGATCCCAGGACCCCAGGATCACGCACTAGGCCAAAGGCAGGTGCCAAACTGCTGAGTCACCCAAGCATCCCCCAAGTGATTCTTTTAAGTTTTAAGCCAACCTATGTCACAACTCCGCTCAAAACCCTGCAATGGCTTCCCATCTTACACAGAACAAAAGCCAATATGCTTACAGCGGCTCACTGGTCCCCAGAGGCACTCCCCAGGAGCACCTGTGGTTCCCATAAGGCCTCAACTCCTAGCGCTACTCCCCTTGTTCTCTGCTTCAATTTCACTGGCCTCCTTGTTCTTCCTCAAACACATCTGGCTCAGAACTTCGGCACTGACTATTCCTTCTGATCGCAAGACTCTTCCCCAGGAAACTGCCTAATTTCTTTTTATCTCCTATAAGTCTTTCCTCAAGTCTTACTTTTCAGTGAGACCTATCACTATCACCCTGTTTAATACCATAGATTCCCCCCTGCATTCTCAATTCCCCTTACCTTATTCTACTTCTTCTTATTGCATGGAATTTCCCACTCTTTAACTTGACAAGCTGCTTTAAACACTTGACAGGAAAATGCAAAGGGCAAAGAAGAGCCAAGATAATTTGGAAGGAGAATGAGGAAGGATATTACCTCCACCAGATTTGTTTTTAAAGATTTTATTTATTTATTCATAAGAGACACAGAGAGAGAGAGAAGCAGAGACACAGGCAGAGGGAGAAGCAAGCTCCATGCAGGCAGCCCGATGCAGGATTCTATCCCTGGACCCGGGATCATGCCCTGCGCCCAAGGCAGATGCTCAACCGCTGAGCCACCCAGGAATCCCACCCCTAGTAGATATTAAACTCACTATAAAGCCACAACCATTAAAAGGGTACAGCAATGGTGCAGAGATGGAAAAAATGGGACCAATTAAATAGGACAAAGGGCCCAGAAATAAACCCATGTCTACATAGGAACTTGGCAGATGACATGCTAGCATCACAAATCATTGAGAACAAAAAGATTATTTAATAATTTGTGCCAGGGGCATCTGGGTGGCTCAGTGGTTGAGCATCTGCCTTTGGCTCAGGTCCTGGAATCAGGTCCCACATCAGGCTCCCCACAGGGAACCTGCTTCTCCCTCTACCTATGTCTCTGCCTCTCTCTCTGTGTCTTTCATTAATAAATAAATAAAATCTTTAAAAAAATTAACTTGTGCCAGGACAATTGGCTTTCTATTTAGAAAAAGATAAAATTAGATATCTATTTTACATCACACACAAAGTAGATTCCAGAGGGATTAAGGGGCTAAACACAAAAAGAAAAACTTTCAAACCTTAGAATAAAATATAAGAAATATATTTATGGGGGATCCCTGGATGGCTCAGCGGTTTAGGGCATCGAAGGGCATGCCCTTCGGCCCAGGGCATGATCCTGGAGTCCCAGGATCGAGTCCTGAGATGGAGTCCCACATCGGGCTCCCTGCATGGAGCCCGCTTCTCCCTTTGCCTGTGTCTCTGCCTCTCTCTCTCTTTCAGTTTGTGTCTCTCAAGAATAAATAAATACAATCTTTAAAAAAAAAAAAGAACTATATTTATGACATCTGAGTACAGAAAGTTTTCTCAACAAGACAAAAAATGCACAACCATAATAAAACTAAAAGGCAGCCTATGGAGTGGAAGAAGATGTTTGCAAATGACATATCCAATAAAGGGTCAGTATCCAAAATATATGAAGAGCTTATAAAACTCAACATCCCCAAAACAAAAAATTCAATTAAAAGATAGGCAGAAGACATGAGCAGATATTTCTCCAAAGAAGACATACAGATGGCAAACAGACACATGAAAAGATGCTCAACATCACTTACCATCAAGGAAATGCAAATCAAAACTACAATGAGATTTCACCTCACACCTGTCAGAATGGCTAAAATTAACAACATAAGAAGCAACAGGTATTGGCAAGGACGTGGAGAGAAAGGAACACTCATGCACTGTTGGCGGGAATGCAAACTGGAATACAGTATAGAGGTTCCTCAAAAAGTTAAAAATAGAACTACCCTATGATCCAGTAATCGCACTACTGTGTATTTACCCAAAGAATACAATACTATTCAAAAGGATACATGCACTTCTATGTTTATAGCAGCATTATCAACAATAGTCAAGTTACGGAAGAGCCCAAATGCTCATCAACTGATGAATGGATAAAGAAGAGGTGCTATGTATGTGTGTATATACATATATATATATACACATACATACACACACATACACACATTATATACACACACATTATATATATATATATATACACACACACACACTTACATACTATGAAATATTACTTAGCCATAAAAAGAATGAAATCTTGTCATTTGTAAGGACATGGATAGAGCTAAAGAGTAAAATGCTGAGCAAAATAAGTCAGAGAAAGACAAGTACATGATGATATTCATATGTGGAATTTAAGAAACAAAATAGAAGATCATAGGGAAAGGAGAGAAAAAATAAAATAAGATGAAATCAGATGGGGATACATACCATTACAGACTCTTAACCATAGGAACCAAACTGAGGGTTGCTGGAGGGGAGAAGGGTGGGTGATGAGGTAACTGGGTGATGGGCATTAAGGAGGACACTTGATCATGAGCACTGGGTGTTATCTGCAACTGATGAATCACTAAACTCTACCTCTGGAACTAATAATACATAGAGGGTTTAAATAAATACAAATGAATAAAATAAAATTTAAAGGCACCTGGGTGGCCCAGTCAGTTAAGTGACTGACTGGCTCAGATCATGATCTTAGAGTCATGATATTGGCTCCACAATGGGCTCCATGCTGGGTATAGAGCTGCTTGAGTCCCTCCCCACCCCCACACTCATGCATGCTAAATAAATAAATAAATAAATAAATAAATAAATAAATAAATAAAATGTAAATGTTAATATATATGAATAGGCAGAAAATTTACTAAAGAGGAAATTTATCTGGTCAATGTACATATGAAATATTTTCAATCTTACTAAATGATATATAATTAAAGTGATAATGATTTTCAACTGGGTTCACAAAATATAAAAGTAAACCTGATAAGGCAAAGTGTAATTCATAAGAATATAGGGGGAAATGAAACTTTTACACAATAATTTGGTATGTAAGTTGGTCTAACTACTTTGGAGAACAATTTGACAATATCTAATAAAGCTTGAAATGTATGAATGGTACAATCTTATAGGTTCATTTTTAGAAATGTACCTGGAGAAACTCTCTTATATGCACACAAAATTACATACAACAATGTTTATTGCAATTTTGCTTGTGATTGCAAAAAATAATGGGAAATAATTTAGATGGTCATCAACAAGAGAATGTATAAATAATTGTGATACTGTATGCATTGAACTAATCATAACAATAAGTTTCAAAAACATCACTATTAATTTTTTTAAAAGATTTTATTTATTTATTCATGAAAGACACAGAGAGAGAGGCAAAGACATAGGCAAAGGGAGAAGCCAGCTCCCTGTGGGGAGCCTGATGCGGAACTTGATTCCAGGACCCCAGGGTCATGACCTGAGCCAAAAGCAGATGCTCAACCACTGAGCCACCCAGTGGCTGTGATTTAAAAAAAAAAAAAGTACAAAATCATATATTGAATAGAATATTCATTGTGTTAACTTTTATAATACAAGATATTTTAAATATAAACACATCTATTAAAAATGTAAGCCACATACAAGGAAAAAATATATACACTTGTAGATCACAGAAACAGACAAAATCTTTCCTCCCCTCCTAGAAATCTACTCCCCCGTATAATATTTACCACTACTTTCAGTGGTATTTCCCTTTTTTTTTTTTTGAATGTCCAGTGGTATTTCCAAGAAGCAAAGTCTATTTTCCCATCTCTTTAGTCTGATGTCTTTGTTGACACTCATTTTCACCAACAGAATGCAGGGAAAGCAATGTTTTGCCAGAGGCCTTATACATTTCCATTCCACTTTCCCTCTTTGAACCTCTCTGTTGCCTTGTGAATAAGCCAGAGCTAGGTTGATGAGTAATGAGCAACCCATGGCCAGCCAATTCCATCACTTCAAGCCTACAATCAGCTAACCACCAGACACATGATTAAGACCACATCATGATGAGCTAGCTCCCTGCTGACCTGCCAGTTGACCGTAGACACATGAGCAAGCCTTATTAAGATCAGCCCACTCTATCTCATATCAATAGAACCACCCAGCTGACCTATAGACTCATGAATAATAATTGGTTGCTGTTTTAGGACTCTAAGAGCTTGGAGTAATTTTTTACACACAGCGATAGGTAAGTGCTGCATACACCATCTTCAGAACAATGACCTCTTAGGAGAAAGGGAAGGAAAGAGTATTAAGGAGAGACAAAGACCTTTACCTTTTACACTGAATTTTTTAAGAATTTAAAAACTCTCAAATCCTTTGTAAAATGTGGATTGCAGTAACTTGAGTCTGTTATATTATTTCCAGAATTACTCTGAATACTTGAAATGCTGCCTAATTTGTTTAAAGAAACATGCTACTATTGTTTTAATTTTTGACATATTCATATGAATAGAGTAGAACAAGACATGACTACAAGATTTGTTTCATCACTGGGATCTCATGCAGACTGGCTACATAGAAACTTGGAGATATTAAACTTTGACTTATGTTCTTGACCACATGAGCCACCATGACTCAGACTAACTAAGTATTATGGTCACACCTAATTCTGCTAGTAGCACATAAAAAAGAGCTAAGAGAAAAAAATCAAACCCTCAATTAATCATAACTCAAGAAGCACATTCTCTTTCATGAAAAAATCTATTTGGGGAAACAAAGACAAAAATGTTATCAAAGATATTCTTTGATTTTCAGATTAAGCGTTAGCATCAGCGATGAGTCATGCTAATCTTCTCATGTTCAGTATTAAGGTAGGAGAGTAGCTGTACACTTCTGAGAAATATTTTCATCAAAGGCTGGGGGTTTCTACTTGATCTTCATTCTACCAAAAACTTAATTTCACTTTGCTTCCCATTCGGCATGCTCCTTTTATTGAAAGAGTTGCTTCTTTCCTCTCTTTCTTTCTTTCTTTCTTTCTTTCTTTCTTTCTTTCTTTCTTTCTTTTTTCATTCTTTCTTTCTTTCTTTCTTTCTTTCTTTCTTTCTTTCTTTTTTTTTTTTTCCCTATATCTTGCTAGAACATACACTTCACAAAGACAAGTGTATTTGCTGAATCACAAGGAAGAGGGTTTTGGTGAAGATGAAAGAATGCATGTGAAGCCCTCACAGTTGACCATGGGTGTTGCTTAGTTAAATGTAAGATTGAGTTCACCTGCCAATATAAGTATCTAGCAAATTTGAACTTTTGCATTGACTACTGTCAGGTGTAAATTTTTTAAAACTTTTGAATAAAGTTAATTATAAGAAAAAATAGCGTGGTTTATTTCATTTTTGCTGCAATGTAATTCCAAGATTTAAAAAACTCACACTGTAAGAGGATTGGGAGAAGACCTTAAAAATAATCTATGCAAAACTAGGTCTATCAATCATGTTTCAACTATACAATAATTTAAAAATTAAAATGAAAAATAAAAATTTGGGATCCCTGGGTGGCTCAGCAGTTGGGTGCCTGCCTTCGGCCCAGGGCATGATCCTGGAGTTCCGGGATCAAGTCCCACATCAGGCTCCTTGCACAGAGCCTGCTTCTCCCACTGCCTGTGTCTCCGCCACTCTTTCTTTCTGTGTCTCTCATGAATAAATAAATAAATAAATAAATAAATAAATCTTTAAAAAAATAAAAATTGTTACTATTATTTAAAAAAAAAAAAACTAGACTCATCCATAAATCCCAAGTCCCTAATGCTGAAAAAGTTCCACTAATGTTTACGTGCCAAGAGATTTCTAAAGAGCCAGTATCCCTGGTTTTGATAGGATCCTTTCACTCTAAACCCCATAATCTAATTAAATGAAGAACCCAGTCTGTACCTAATACATTGGGTGAAAACATAGCAAGCAATGACCAATCTCTCTGCCATTTGGAGCCAGGAATACAAATACTTCCTTTACATGGAAAGTAATGGATAGAGTGAGACCAACATCATTCCAGGTGGCAAGAGATGAGAAATGGCATTTGTGGCCAAAAGACAAGGTCAAGGGAGGGGATTTGGAAGAGTCTGAGGTGAGACAAACAGACAAAACAAAGTAGGAAGTGTATGCTCTGTGGCAAGTCAAGTCACATATGAGCCAGGCCAGCAGAATAAATTAAGGCTACCCAGAGCTAAGAATGAATCAATCTCATTTATAAACGGGCTAACCCTTTCCAACTTACTTATCTATTAATATATTAAATGCCCTCTTTTTTTTCTGCTGCTTCTACCATCCATAAGTGATTAAGATATAGTTTGTTATCAGTTGTTTAGGTTTAATTTCTAATAAAGAATGATGATACAGCTTCAAGAATAGTAAATCTGAAGGCCAGTATGGCAGAGTTAACCAAATAGCACAATCACCTATTTTAATATTTGAGGAAATAAAAATCAAAAATATGTATCAATAATATTTAAAATATGAATATTGCTTACTATACTTTACATGGCATAGAAGTTTATACATATTAATTCATTTGATAATATAATACCTTTGTGAAAACCAATACTACTATCATCCCCATTTTACAGATGTAGAGATTGAAGCACAAATCCTAGCTAGTACTTGGTAGACCTGAGGTTTGATCCCAAGCAGTCTAAATCCAGAGCTTATATCTTTAACCACCATATGATTCTGCTCCCAAATAGACAAAATAGGTATGTGAGCAATGTGAAAGCAAAAAGGAATAAAAGCCCTCAAGCACTAGACAAGAAGAGTCTAAACTTATGTCATAAACTTTGAAAAGATAAATCTAAAAAAATAGAAATAAAAGGAATTGAGAGTGTCTATTAGTCCTGTTCTTAGTTACCAGAAACAATATTGAATATTTTGAGTAAAACAAATCCAGAAAATTCTTGCTAACACATCTCTCCTCTCTCCCCACTCCACCCCCAGAATTTAGAGATATGTGCACCGATGAGTGCACGGCAGTATCAGGAGGAGTTAACACTCCAGGCTTTACCATTTTCCAGGGCTCCATGAAAAACTGGAAAATGAACTAAAGCCTGAGAGAATCTGTCCAAGAATAAAATGCATTCCCAACTAGTTTAACTGATCTTCAGTATAAAATATTTAACAAAATCTCAGATGAGAGAATGGGGATCAGGTCTTCCAATGAAGACTGCATGTAGTTCTAACCTCATTATGTAGCTCATAAACCATGCTCTGAATGAAGAGAAACAAATCTCAGATGAGGTAGAAAGTGTCCAGAAGAATGCACCTACATCAGAGCAAACTAAAGTTCAGTCCACATTGAAAATGAGCAAGATAAAAATTAATGACTTAGCAAGGCAAACACATACAAAGGATAAAAAAAATAAAATAAGATTAAAAAATAATTTTTTGAGTTCAGAAAACTAATTGAGCACCAAAACCGTACCACTAGAGTAGGAGTGTACAAACTGGAACAAATCCAGGATACCACTTATTTTTATAAAACTTTATTGGAACATGTATTGTCTGTGGTTACATTTGCACTACAACAGCAGAGTTGAGTAACTACAACAGAAACCATATGGCCTACAAAGTGTCAAATATTTACCAAAGGTCTCTTTGCAGAAAAAGTTTGCCAACACCTGCGTTAGAAAATTAATACATCATAAACGAGCTGGGCCTCCTGTCCTGGACTTTAGTCCCCCATCTCTGTGCTTTGGCTTTCTAGTTATACTTTGAAATCATATGTACATTAGTGTAAAATCTAGTATGAGATGGTGGCTCACACTTTGGGCCTTCAAACCCAGCCCCTGAGAACTACCACAGTATTACATGATTTTAAAAATGTACACTTCAGAACCCCAACCTAAGCCAAGCATCTTTGATAACATAGAATTGTAACATCCAACGTTTATTTAGCACTCTATGCTAGGTACTATCGTGCCTTCATAAAACAGAAAAAAATGACAAAAGTGGAATGCAAACAAATAAAATTTAGGTGATATTACCTCAGTGGATAATACTCCCTTCTTTGACAATCCTTTTTTTTTTTTTTAAGATTTTATTTATTTATTCATGAGAGACACAGAGAGAGGCAGAGACACAGGCAGAGGGAGAATCAGGCTCCATGCAGGGAGCTTACGTGGGACTTGATCCCGGGTCTCCAGGATCACACCCTGGGCCAAAAGTGGGCACTAAACCACTGAGCCACCCAGGGATCCCCTAACAATCCTCCTTTATTGATCAATCTAAAGATGAGAAAATGAGGAAGCAGAAAAATTAGGCTCCAAGTTTAAAACACTTTATTCTACTTCTTTAAACATGTTTTATTGGAAGCATCTTTGCAGTAAACATTTTAGTGATTCATCTACGTTATTAATGTTCAGAAAAAAAATGTCAGGCTGCAACCCTGATTATGAAGATTGAGAATGCTTTCAAAAAGTTACAAAGTACAGTGCAAAATTATATGTTACTACTTTAACCTTGGTTAGAAATAAAAAGAAAGCACATTTTATTCTCACTGGAGTTGGATTGAAATTTACAACTTTGAGGAAAATACCCACTGAACTAGCCTACTACTATCTCTTTAAACCCCTAATTCAAGCTTTCACAGTTCCCCTGGGTGTTTCTTATTACTGAATAGATCTTAAGTTAACTTATTTGAAAATAATTATAACGTCTCATATAGAAAGTAATTTTTGTTCAGAAATAAAATTTCTCAGGGCGCCTGGGTGGTTCAGTCGTATAAGCGTCTGCCTTCAGCTCAGGTCATGATCCCAGGGTCCTGGGATGGAGCCCCAAGCTGGGCTCTATGCTCAGTGTGGAGCCTACTTCTCCTTCTCCCTCTGCCTGCTGCTCCCTGCTTGTGTTGTGTGTGTGTGTGTGTGTGTGTGTGTGTGTGTGTCAAATAAAAAAATAAAATATTAAAGAAAAGGAATAAAATTTCTCAACATGCACATACATCATTATAATACTGTCACTATTTTTTATATTCTCTCTGGTCACTGCATTTTCAATTTTAATTGCATTCAAGCACCCAAGATATGTCAGAATATAGTTAGACGTTGTTAACTAATCAAACATTTTATCATTTGTTCTTCAAATATGTATCCAACCCAAACCATGCTCTCCAGGCACTGGGCAAGGTGCCGGAGCCTCTAATGACTAAGCCCCAGGATTTTTAGAACTAAAGTCATGACTACAGATGAGCTCTACTGAGATGCATATGTAAAACAGGTGTAGGAAAAACTTTTCTTCTCATAGGTGAACTCTGATCATTTGGTGATTTCCTGCAGCATTTCTGAGATTTCTTGGATAGTATCGGGGATGAGAGAAAATTGCCAAAATCAGTTAGCAGTGTCTGCTATTGGGCACACGTGATTTGGTTCTTTTTGTATCTTCATGATTTATTTTTGCATGAAAAAAGGACCAAGTAAGGAATACTGGATAACAATATTTATGATATGAGTGAAGGAAACAAAAAGGCAGAAGAAAACTACTCCACAGCAACAGCAACATCATAGAAGCTAAAAGGAAGAGAGTATACAGGAGGAAGTAAACAACAGTGTCAAATGTCATATTCCTTGAAGAAGGACATTTGGCAAATTGCGATTCATTAGTGACTTTCCTAAAACCAATCTCAGGAGAGTGAATATTTCTTTATTCACAGCTATCTACCCTGAAATTGCAACATCTAGGCTGTGTTCATCTGGTATATCCAAATCTCCATGGTATCATTTTTCTCTACAAACACATAATTCTAGGAGCCTGTCTTAATGCCATTCTGATGCTACACTCATACACCTACAATGCCTTTTTTTTACTAAATTTTTTACTTGATTTTTGCTAAAAATCATCTTCTGATTCAATAATTTGAAATATGCCACTACTATACAATATCTACAACCCCCATGATATAAGATTAGCTCTCATCAACTAAAGTTCAATAATGAGTTTTGAAGGGCACCTGGGTAGCTCAGGGGTTGAGCATCTGCCTTCAGCTCAGGTCATTAACCCCGGGGTCCTGGGATGGAGTCCCACATCGGGCTCCCTACATGGAACCTGCTTCTCCCTCTGCCTATGTCTCTGCCTCTCTGTGTGTGTCTCATGAATAAATAAATAAAATCTTAAAAAAAAAAAACAAAAACGAGTTTGGGGTCTCTAGTATCTAATCTATTAATCAATATTTTAGGCTTTTAAGTATATATATTTTTAGTATTTAGGTTTTTAGAATATATATAAATCCTGAATTTGGCTTGGGAACTGCAGTATAATTAATTCACTACAGAATACTTTATCTAAGTCATATTGCAATGCAAAGGGAGAAATAAACATGATTTCTCAATGTGAAAATTCACTAAAACTGGAGACAATTTTGCACACGATTTATAAGACTCACAATGCCAAAGATACAATAGGATGAGTACAGCCAAATCCAATAGCATGTCCATGGCCAATCTGCCACACCTCAATGGTGAGAATCTTGAAATACCAGTATTTCCATTCACACATCAAGGCTTGTTCTAGAGAAAGGACTGAACATAATGTTTCAGATTAATCAAATTTACCCACACTTTTATAAATCTGAAGCAAAAAATAAAAAAATAAATCAGGAGTCAGAGGAATGGAAAGAACCTGAGTTGGGTAGAAATAAACCACGAACAGAGAGCTCAGAGTTGTGACTTAGTCTATTCTCTACTGTGAAGCTGATGAAAATGATTGACTTGCCTGGTCATAGTTTTTACATGTAAAAAATGAAGGAGAAAAGTTAAAAGATCACTGAGGTTCTTTACTGTTTGAATACCCTATACCACTATGAGTCTACGATGATAGGAAAGCAAAGCAAGATATGAAGAGAAATTACAACACAGAAGATCGGCCTCCATCTCAGGCAATAGAAGAGCCCCTGTTTTAAAGATTAGGTTTGTACTTAGGACATTTAGAAAAACTGCATTCAAGTTTACTCAGAAACAAATACTGGTCAGTCTCTGGGGCATTTTTCAAGCTGCAGGGCTATTATGAAGGTAAGCTATGATCAGCTGAAATGTGCCTGTATAATCAAATCATCCTTGTACAAGTAAGGAAGAAGGAAATGCCAATCCATTGCATCATGAGTCATTAAGTGAGTCACTTAAGCTATGTCAATAGCTTGTGTAACAAGAAAAAAAAATCCGTTGTTACCAAATATTAGGGTAAGACTTGTGCCACATAGTTTAAAAGTCAAGATCACAACTTTGTTGTGGCACATACAAACTACCAGCTCACTACTTCATGACTGTACCTTATTACATTAAAAATATTTTTTCCTTTTATTTTTATGTCTGGTAAATATGAAGTCTTCATTTGGGGGCAGTTCGTAAACCTACAGCAGTCTAAAACAGTCTAGTAAAAAGATCCATTCTAGCAAGCTAGTCATTATTCATTCCCGACCTGAATGTTAAATCTTTTAACATCTTTCTCAAAGACCAGTATAAAAAGGTTAATCATATAAAAGACATAAGGTCAGGGGTGCCTGGATGGCTCAGTAGGTTAAATGTTCGCCTTTGGCCCAGGTCCTGGGATCAAGTCCCACATCGGGCTCCCTGCTTCTCCTTCTCCTAGGCTTGTGCTCTCTCTCGATCTCTCTCTCTCTCTCTATCAAATAAACAAATAAAATCTTAAAAAAAAAAAAAGATGTAAGGTCAAACCACTTGGTTTTTTAGAATCATCAGGTGAAATCCAGTTCTGAACAGATAAAGTTGCAGTTTGTACTAACCAAAATGTTGAAAGAGTACCTCACCATATTTGCCATTTAAGTATAATCATTACTCAGTTTTTACTATATTTCAACTGCACTAAGCACTTCACATAAATTGTCTCATCTAATCCTCACGGTAATTTGGGGGGTAAATATCCTCATCCTTATTTCACAGATGAGGAAAGGAAGGCTTAAGGAATGGAATGTCAAAGTGGCAAAGCCAGGCTTTGAAGTCACTTCTCTTAACCTATGTAGGAATGAAAGTGTCACAGAGAGAAAATGAGCACTTATTGAATTCAGGAGAATAAAAACTTGTACTTTCTTGCAAAATCAAGTGAAATTCTACTTACCTGATGGCACTCTGGGATATCCATCGGGCACTCAATAAGTGTGTAGTGACTGACAGCTAATCGATCAAGCCTGCAATTCTATGAGATCATCATCAAAGATGAGAGTTTGGTTGTGATAGCAATTGGGTCAGGTAGGCAGGAAAGGTGTTACTATCCCTTGTCTTACAAAGGAGCATTTACAGAAGGCCAATGAGGATAAATAATGTATAGAAGGTCACACAGCCAATAAGGAAAGAAGCACAGACATACATGTAGGTCTCCCCAAACCAAGTCCAGTGTTCTTCCCAGAGTGCCACACAACCTTCCCAAACAGGGTAATCTCTCTAATCCAGTGAGGACCATTTACCTGTTGTAGTTTATTGCTTAGATTCTTAATGATATACCAAGACTATCTTGAACTTTCTTCCAATCCCAAATATTCTGTTAAGCTACATATTTGTGACTTTGAGTATAGCCTTGAACTGGATACAGCACCACTCTACTGCCTGGAGGAGATGAACTGAACTCTCCCACCATAGAACCCAGAAGTAACAAAGTGTTTGCATATGATGAAGTAGTGATGTTATTAGGGCTTCAATATGACAGGAGATGGTCATCCACAGAGAAGCCTTGGAATCATTGCAAGGAACTCTGTAAATGTTTGCTTAATAGGTAATTCAATAAACACAACCATAGTGACCACTTACAGTTTGGCCAGTGGTCTCCAGGTTGGGGAGTATGAATCCCAAGGGGTATGTATATCCTATGATCCACTAGGTCATTAGAAGCAAATATTAAAATTTTTACATAAATTTTTATCATCTTTTTTAAATTTCTATTTTGTTTTATAATCTATATATTATATTTAACATGATGATACTTGTAAATTATTTGTGAATAAATATAAACACAAACATTAGTATTACATTATATAAAAGGTTTTATTAATGAGGGTACAGAATAAAAAAATTTTTGGAAGCTTCTGATTACGATCAATTCAGCTGCCTTGCCCTCTATGAGCCCCACAAGGGCTCCATAACACCTCCTATAGTGGTTCTGAAATTTTTAAAAATCATTTGGGTTGCTTGTTAAGAATGGAGATTACAAGGTTTCATCCCTAGATATGCTGATTCGGGAGATCTAAGGCAGGATCCGCACTTTTAACAACCAGGTAATTCTGCTGCAAGTAGTCACAGGGGAAACACTACCTCACAAGCCTGCAGGGGACTGGGGAATCACCCCTTCTCCAACCATCAACTTCCAATACTTCAGTGTAGTTTTGAGAAACCTCAAACCCCCTTGAGAAGGGGATAAAAGTTTTCCCTGGTAGGAATAAGTGCCATATTGGTTATAAGCTTAATGCCTTGAAGAAAAAAATATAATGACAATAATAATAGTAACAATAATAGAATCAGCTACCGCTTATTGAGCTTAGTGTAAGAGTATTTCTAATCATCACAATAATCCCAAAAAGTTGCTGTCAACAGCCTCACTTGACAGAGAGGCTCTCAACAAAGTTAAGCAAATTACCCAAGATTTTCCTTACTTCTTCTAAAAGTTTCGAGGCCTAGCAGAAGAAAATTTGTTTACAACAAACCACTGTCCCACTTGTGGTGGGGGGGGAGGACAATTAGGCTACTATATTCATCGTTTTTCTGCATTCTAATTCACATGATTTAAAGGTTGCTGAGAACCACATTGCTGGTGCCTTCACTGCCAGTCTCTGTCTTGTCTTTGTCCACTGTGAACAATCATCTCCTTCCGTCATCTTAAAGCACTAATAACATCTACCTCATCGTGTGTAAACATTTTGTTATGAGCTTGGAAAGTCCACAGGTGGTTTATCTATACTGTACTGTATAATCTACCCACAAAGGTTAATTAAAGATGACAAGTGTTTTAAATAAAAACATTCAAATATTTATGTAGAATTTCACTTCATGCCCTCATCTTTAAAATGAAAGGTTTGGGCTAAACACTTGCTCAAATCCTGTATCCCAAATGTCGAAGAAGAAGAAGAAGAAGAAGAAGAAGAAGAAGAAGAAGAAGGAGAAGGAGAAGGAGAAGGAGAAGGAGAAGGAGAAGGAGAAGGAGAAGGAGAAGGAGAAGGAGAAGGAGAAGGAGAAGGAGAAGGAGAAGGAGAAGGAGAAGGAGAAGGAGAAGGAGAAGGAGAAGGAGAAGGAGAAGAAGGAAGGATAATTTATCACCACTTTCAGCAATGCATAATAGTCATTTATTTAAAAGACTTCTGATTTTGATGCCATAGCCACCTCCTGTCTTCCATGTCTTCCAATGTGGATTCATTTTCTTCCCAAGTTAAAGCAATTTAGACAGTCACCCTGAGAAATACACACTATCCCCAACTACAATGGCTGTTAGGTGAAGAAATGAAGCAACTTAGTGGTACGAAGACTATGTAAATCTCAAAAGTCCAATTCCAAAAGCCACACTAATTACAGTCTTATCTCCTCTCTCCAACTGCTCACTTTGATGGAAGCTAGCTGCCTTATCATGAAGACACTCAAGTAGGCCCACAGAACTGGCTGAAGGCAAAACGGAAGAAATTGAAGTCTCCAGCCAACAGCCATGTAAATGAGCCACGTTGAGCCTGGGATGCACAATCTTGGAAGCAGACTCTGGAGCCAAGCCTTCAGAAGACCTCAGATCTGGCTGACCCTTAGGCTACAACCTCATGAGAGATCCTAGGCCAGAAATATCCAGCTAAGCCATTCCCAAATTCCTCTCCCTCAGAAATCATGTGAGATAATAATGTTTGTTGTACTGAGCTTAAACATACACACACACACACACACACACACACACACACATACACACACCAGCAATAATATTTCTAGGACTTGCTCCTGAAATACATTGCCCAAACCACCACCCCCTCAGAGATTTGCCCTGGAAGGAAATCTGGTCTGGACACCAAAACAGTGTTTTATAGTTGTGCTTTGTCGACTCCTGTTACTATTTCATCAACTCCTAAATGGTTATCAAGAACTAACATACCTCTTCCTTCTCACTGCTCTCTTAGATCTAATCTGGAAGGGAATGGTAAGTGCTGAGGCACCCATGGGTCTGATCTTTAACCATAAACTCATTGTTGAGTGTTGGCCTCTCATATCAAATCATTCTGACCCTGTTCTAATCACCAAGCTTGTATTAAAGTGGCCTACAGCTACAGATGGAATCTGTCCACAATAAAGGTAGTGTGACCACTGATATCTAGCTTCTAGGAGATTCTTAGAGTCTGCAAGGAATTTAGTTGGTCTATGTCGTCTGTTGGTGTGACATTCATGCTATAGGTCCATTGTTTCTATCCTATTCTGTTGAGATTCCTAGGAATTTACACAAACAGGTGCCAAAGATGAATTGTATTTCATTTTGGCCCAGAAGGAAGCAAGGAGGGTTCTAATTATTCAAACAAGGAATCTGTGAATCTTTGGATCTTAATGATAACTCTTTGTGACTATAAATACGAGCAGTAAGTCCTTTGGCTGGTCCAGGATGCCAGTGTAATAAGATAAAAATCAACGTTGTTTTCGCTTGCTCCATATGGCCCTGGGGGCATATCCTCACCACAGAGTTCATTCTCAGACTTCAAAGCAAATTCTGTTCTGAAGAAGTGATGCATTTGGAATTGAAGGATGAAGCTAAATATATACTGGTGTATAATGATGGTTGGAAAGACTTTTTTTTTTAACTTCCTTGTCTATGTTTTTCAAATCATAGGTTTTGACTTTGAAATGTGTGCTGCCCACATGAAATGACCCAGATACAACCCAGTACCTTTCTTAATAGGGGAATTCTCCTATTTTACTGTCCTTCATTTTAAGCAATTTGCACTAAGTTTCAAAAAATAGGAGCATTTAGTGATTTATTATCATTTAATTTCATAAACAAAAGGCAGAGTATAGCTTTTATTGTTTTTAGATTTTAATGGTTATGTTTCTTTGTGCCACAGACCTTTGTTATTTGCTAGAAATAAAACGTAGAGAAGCCACGTTGCCTTCCTTTATCATGCTACTGGCACCCATCTACACCATTCCAAACAGATCCAGTTTGAACCATTCTGCCAGTAACTAGCTATGGGCTACTGGACCTCCATTTCCCCAACACTGGAAGTTTTGGACTACACAGTGTTTCAGGTTTTTTTCCATGGTAATATTCTGTAATCGCCCCCCCTTTCAAAAAAATTTTTTTAAGAAAAGCTTGTGAAAAATCAACCCTTGTAGTTATAGTTACAAAACTTAGACTAAAAATAGTCTAGCTCAAGGCACTTCTAGATAACCTTCCAACATGTCCTTTGATTGTCTGCATTCTTTCAGGGAACACAGCCTCTTCCTTCCACCCTCTGGATCTTCTACTCTCCAAGGAAGGGCTTTCTCCCCAATGGGTTCCTTGGTTCAACAAATTTCAAAGTGAACAGCTGAAAAAAAAAATAACACTATAGCACTGCAACCATTTATTACAGTAGTTTCTAACCTGGCCATGGCCATCCTATATGACCTGTCGGAACAGAAGTGAACAATTGGATGTACTCTGGTTCCTGTATATGTAGTCCTCTGTTCATCAAATATCTTCCCCTCCTTTGAAAATGTGACTGTGTGAACCCTATTCTAGCTTGCTGTCCTATTCATCAGAGACCATAAACTGACCGCCTACAGACTTTGTTCAGCCTACAGAGATATTTTCCTTATCCTCCACATTCTAGAAGGACCAAACATCCTAGTGTGTCCAGAACTCTCTCAGTTTTAGCACTGAAGGACCCATGTTCCAGGAGACTCCTCAGTCCCAGACAAACCTGGATGATTGGTCACCTAATTAAAAATGTTGGCCCAAGGGGTGACCCAAGTGGCTCAGTTAGTTGGGTGTCCAACTCTTGATTTTTCCTCAGGTCATGATCTCAGGGTTGTGGGATCGAGTCCCACACTGGGCTCCACCCTCAGCATGGAGTCTGCTTGAATTCTCTCTCCCTCTCTCTTTGTCCCTCTCTATATATATATAAATAAATAAACAAATAAATACAATATTTTTAAAAATAAAAGTGTTTGCCTGAGAAGTTTTTTTTTTTAATTAGTTGCCAAGATATAAATACCAAGTGGTTTCATAGAAAAATCCAGATTTCTTGGCTTCTCTTTAAAAAAAATGAAATGTCTGGCACCAAGTGGTCCTCTTTCGTGGCAACAACCAGCAGGAGCTGAGTAATCGCTGCCCCATTAGGTAAGTCATGTTATTTCCAGGGTCCCACAGGCCTTGGCACTCCACGCTACTTCCCCAGAGGCTGAACACCAGCCATTCATCACTGCTCTGGGGCTATTGCTTTTCCTGTGTTAAAGAAAAAAGTGAAATGTTCCTTCTATCTCTGTCTCTCTCATAAGGGGCAAAACAAAAGACCTACCAATAGAAGAAAACATATTTTTATGTGTAGAAGTGAAGAATATTCCCACCTGTTAATAGACCTGACCCTCCACACCCAGTACATGACCAACTGGACTGCTAGGCACCGAAGTCCTGATGTACATACTAGGTTCTATCATTTCTAGCTGATGGCTGGTGACTTTAGCACTTTTACTAAAATCCGGCGGTGTTTTCCTATGTGCTCATGCTGCTAGCACCCCAGAAACATTATTAAACCATGTTTCAAATATTTGATCTTTTGTGACAGGAATTCAATTTCTGTCATTGCTTCTGCCTCATATAAAAATCAGATAAACCTTATTTTCCTCACCAGGGATTTCTTGAGTTTCAGCCTCTCTAATTAATTTCTGTGCTTCATTAATCTTGAAGTCATCAAGGACTCTAGGCAAACACATATAACCTGGGGCTGGCAATCAATTTTAATATTCTTTCACACGGGAATATTTATAAAATGGTCATCTCCTACATAAAACCTTCAAAGAGGTCATCTTTACATTCTTGTCTATTTTTGCAGGAAGTTAATCCTCATCTATAAATCCTGAATAGGGCACCCTGGGTGGTTCAGCGGTTTAGCACCGCCTTTGGCCCAGGGCGTGATCCTGGAGATCCAGGATCGAGTCCCGTGTCCGGCTCCCTGCGTGGAGCCTGCTTCTCCCTCTACCTCTCTCTCTCTCTCTCTCTCTCTCTCTCTCTCTCTCTCTGTGTGTGTGTGTGTCTCATGAATAAACAGATAAAATCTTTAAAAAAAATCTATTTAAATCCTGAATAAGCAACTAACCTGGAGGGAGTAGAGATTCTCAGCTTCACAAAGGCAGGGATAGTGCCCCTTTTTTGGCTCACCATTTTAATCCCAGCAAACAGTACATGTCTGGCCCATAGTAAGCACTGGAGCAGCATTAACTGAATAAATGAATAAAGGCATGAATAAATAAATAAATGTTGCAGAAGAAGGAGTAAGCTTTGAAGTTGGGAGGATATGCAGTCAAATCCCAGTTTGTGATCCCAGCTCTTCCTAGCCAGGTGTCTTTGAACAAGCAAATTCCCTGAGCCTCATTGTCCACGTTGGCATAACAGAAATAATATCTATGCCTTAAAGGGAAGCCATGGGGATTAAACAAGAGAATGTTCAAGGCCCAGTCCCCAGCAGGTACTCAAAAAGAGAAGCTGTTTAAAAAGTTCTTCACGAGGAAAATTGGAAAGAGTGGAAGAAATTCTTCAGCTATCTTTAAATATGAAGTAGTTAAAAGGAAGAATTTAAAAGTTGTAGACAGTTTTAAGTTTCCTAAATGTGAAAAAAAATAAAAGTGACAAAGCATATTCTAAAATCTTGCTCAGGTTTTTCTCTATCTCGATATTTTTAGTTGAGCAAAGACTCCCCAGTTATCACTTCATACTGATTCTATTTAAAGTTAGATTTTTAAGTGTGTAAAATAGATAAACCAATGACATACATCTATCAGAGCAATGAGGTTTTAAATCTTGAAAAGTATGCTGGTGTAAAGTTAATAATAAGAATTTGTGGGTTTTATTCTTCCAATAAAATGAATTAAATAATACACATATATTCACTGCATTGTGTGAGATGATTGATGTACACAATATATTTTATAAGAATGGATTCATTCAAATAAATAAACCTTTATGGATTTCAAATAATAAAAAAGAAGTAATGGATTTCTTGCTTAGCCAACACAAAAACTGACAATCTGAGATTCTGTGCCATTTAAGCCTTTTCTAAGACTTGAGTTTAACCACTGCTCTAACATGGCCAGCTCTGAAAACAGTGCTCAGGCTGAGCAATCGCACACTTTTCAAGTTGCAAGGTATCAAGAGTTCTACTCTCCAGGAGATCTCAGATCATGGTTTTCCTGAGCCTGGTCTGTCTGAGACTGATGCTTTAGGACCGTGATGCTATTCATGGTCACAAACATGCTCCTGCAACTTTGGGGGAAAGTAATTATTTCTGAAGTGGTGTGAACACTCCACATCAGGACTGTGTACAAGAGACTCTCTACTATTTGGCTGGATTTTTAGTATGACCTTATTGCCTGGCAGATGTAAACTTGAAGATTCATCTACTTTTTTATCACTCGTCTCTCCATCCTGCCTTGTCACCACACCTGTGTTATAGGTGGACTGACCCTCAGCATCCATTCTAACCTCCTTCCAAAGTGCCTTCTTGAGCAGCAGAGACTGGAAAGCAAAAAGCCACATCTCCCAGACCTCTTAGCAGCCAGGGTTTTAGTTTTAATTTGTTTCATTAATCAGAAGAAAAGCACAAGAGCTGGAGGATCAAGTAGGCTGAAGGACAAGCTTTGGTCGCTTAGCTCTTTCTTTTGGCCAACGCTGAGGTAGCGGTACCTGGTTTCTCTGGGGCAGTTTCCTGATCTTGACAGCTCCTGATGGTGCTGACCTTCTCGTGCTAGCTTTGTGATCCTGACACTGGTGGTTTGGTCTCAGAGCCAGCAGCTGGCACCTCAGCTTCCCAGTTCAGCAGGAGAGAGGTCTCCTGAACAAAGGACAGTCTCTCCCTTGGTGGTCCAGTGCGTGTGTGGCTTTCCAGGTTGTTCTTGAAAGCTCAACCTGGAAGCTGTTTCTTCAGCCCTCTCAGGGATTCTGTAAGCCACATGCTGTAGTTAATCCCTTTCTGTTTAAGCCGGCTAAAATGGATTCTATTCTTTGCAACTGAACCCTGACAGACACAACCCTTAACTCCTAACTACTGAGAATCTCATCCCGGCTGAAATTGCTTAGGAGATGAGCTTATTCATTCAATCTGCACATAAACTAGGGGCCTGGAAATATTCTCATTATGAGGCTGCCATGACAAAGCAGATAAGTTGAGGCTCAGAAAGCATTCTTTTAAGAGAGAAAGACAGAAATTCACCATGTAAGGAATAATTCAACATACACAAAACAAATAGTTTCAGAGATAAATGTAATGAGGAAACTAAATCACAGTAATGTGATGCAGAGTAACTCTGGCCGGCAGGGAGAGGCATGTTGGAAGGAGCCATCAGGGAAGGCCTCTCTGAGCAAGTTACATTCAAGTAGGGACCCAGGGTCCTCCCTGTGATGACTTGTGGATAGAGCTTTCCAGAAGCAGGAACTGAGAGAAAAAGATGGGACGTTGAGCCTGAGCTCAGGATGTAAAAGAGGCAGAAGGAAGGCCAGTATGATTATAGCTTAATGAGGACAGAGGCACAAGGTAGGAGCCCATTTCATTTGTTCATTCATTCATTAGCTATTTGCTAAGCACTTACTATGCAGCGAGCTCTCTTCTGGGTGCTCACAGTATAGCAGTGAATAACAGAGACAAAAATTCCTGATCTCATGGAGGTTATATTCTAGCAGGGGGGAAGGGAGTTAAATAAATAGGTGAAGGTCTCCCATGTCTAGAGATCTTTTTGGTTGTCAAAACTGGGAAGAAGAAAAGAGTTGTTAGTATTTAGTGGACAAGAAGCCAGGGATGCTTCTAAACATCCTACAAAACACAGAGTAATCCTCAACAACAAAGAATTATTCCAAAATGTCAATAGTGCCAAGGGGGGAAAATCCCGGTATTATGTGGTAACAAGAATCATGGAGAAAAAGGTAGAGAAAGGTGATGGGGGAAAACAGAAGCAGGGCAGGGAAGCAGTTCAGGAAAGAACACGTAAAAATATAACATCTGAGGGGCATGCTCAGTGGTTGAGCATGTGCCTTTGGCTCAGGTCATGATCCTGGGGTCCTGGGATCAAGTCCCTCATCAGGCTCCTTGCAGGGAGCCTGCTTCTCCCTCTGCCTGTGTCTCTGCCTCTCTCTGTGTCTCTCACGAATAAATAAAATCTTTAAATAAAAAACAATATAACATTTGAACAAAAACCTGAATGAGGCGAGGCAATGGGGCGTAAGAATATCTACAGGAAGAACATCACAGGACGAGAACAGGAAACAGCAAATGCAAAGACCTCAGGGACGAACAACTGGGAAGCTCCAGGGAAAGGGATGGGGCAGGGCCTCATGAGCAAGGGGAGAGGAGCACAGATGAAATCGAGTTTCTGCTTGTGCTCTGAGTGATCGAGAATCAATTACCAACTCAGATCAGTTAAGGAGCTTTGGGCAGAGCAGTGACATGATTTCTGACTTTGTTTATAAGTGGATCACACTGGCTGCTGTTTGGGAAATGATTCATAGCAGAACGAGGGCAGAAAGCAGGAAGACCAATTAGGAGACACTTAGTGGATTATGAGAGCAAGAGACCAAACTGTGCTGTGAGCAAGCGGAAGGTCTGAGTTGCTGCGCACTCTGATGGGGAGAAGCAGGGGCTGCGGGGCAATCTGGGAGGCAGTGGAGATCAGGGATTCCATGCTGGACCTGTTCAGTCTGAGATCTCTACTAGAAATCCAAATGAGGATGTCACTGATGGTAGAACAGGAGTCTGGATTTTAGGAGAGAAGCCTGAGCTGGATATGTAAATCTATTGGAATCAAGGAATAGATGGTATCTAAAGCCACAGGTATACAGTCACTAAAGAACAGAGTATAAAGAGAAATCTGAGGACTGAAGAGCTAAGCAGGTGGCCCAGGTTATGCAGACCATTAATCAAACTGCTAAAAATACATAGTCAAATATTTTGCTAGAAAAGACAAGTTACAGGGCGCCTGGGTGATCCCATCAGTTAAGTGACTGGCTCTTGATTTTGGCTCAGGTCATGATCTCAGGGTCATTAGATCGAGCCCTATGTCAGGCTCTGTGCTCAGCACAGACTCTGCTTTATTCTCTCTCTCTCCCCCTCTGCCTCTAGCCCAGGTCACGCTCCCTCTCTGTCTCTCATATAAAATAAATAAAATCTTTTTAAAAAGGCAAGTTATAATTTTAAATATTTAAAATGTATTATTTCTGTTTAACCTTCATATGCTCATCTTTCAAATTAATTCTCAAAAGTAGATAATTATTGCTATAAATTCCTCAGGAAAAGACTAAAAACAAGTCATGTAAAGCAACAGTATCATAGATTACTGAAATTGTTAGAGAACTCCATATTTAGATAATAAAAATTACTCATCTGATTCTAAAATATTAGACATGGCAAAACTGACACCCCACATGGCCAGGTCATAAGCTAGTAGGACTTTAGAGTACCATTTGCCCAAAGTCACATGTTAATTAGGGGCACAAAGTTAATTAGGGGCACAACCAGAATAGGAAGCTTAATCTTTTCTTATTCTTATGCTCTTCTTATTTCACCAGGCTGAGAAGTCAACTCAAAACAAAGAAGAAATTCTCCTGCAATATTAATTCCAACTAGGGCAGAAATTTGACGTGTTTCCAAATAGTTAATATTACCAAACTCATCCTATAATAAACAGTCTGTAGCATAAAGCAATGCATCTCTCTGTGGAAGAGTGAGAATCTATCTTGTACACTGAACTCAAGGATAAAACACCAACCCTGTTTGGGGAAGGCAAAATAAGCCCTCTGGCACCTGGCCCTTTTGCTCTAGCTACAGGAGGAAGGTAAGGAAGTGAGTCAACATGGAGATATAAGTTGGTCAGCCCAAGATTTTGTTCTTACCGTGTAATGAACAAGGCAACATTGAGAAAACTGTTATTTATCCTTGATGGAATACTCCATGAGTGTCGTTGGTGCAACAGTAATAGAATTGAAAGTGATTCTCTGCTTTGCCTACTCTCCTTCCCATTCTTACCTCAAAAAAAACCCACTCAGAAATATACACATTATACACATTTATTTCCGTGGAATGAAGTGAAGATTGCTATGTGTCCATTATACACAAAGGAACAGAAACATCAGAAGGGGAAGTGAGCTGGCCCAGTCACCTTGTGAGTCAGTAGTGGAAGAGGCAGTGTTCTATCCCATGGCTTAGCCACTGACCATATCCCTCCTCTGTGTTCAGTAAGCAAGCCCAAAGAGACATAGCAGATCTGGGCGTGCACTAGCCCAGGGAAGGGGGAGATGCACAAAAGAGCTTACATTCAGGCAGTGAGTAACCCATATGGCACATCCAGAGAATGCAAATCAAAAAACCTCAGACTTCAAACTTCTGCTCTATAAGTAGATGGCATTTGTATTCTATAGAACAATATCTGGGCTACTTGCTTTTTTGTTCCTTTTTTTAAAAAAAATCTGAATAAAAGTACCTTTAAAATGTCTCCTTTGGATACTTTTTTCTAGATAAATATGTTTTAAGGTTGCTTTCTGCAACTCTATTTACTTCCTTTCTTCTATTCAGTATAAAATAACACTGGAAACAGGAAATATGATTTAGTAGGAACCTTCTGTTGAAAAGAGAACTACTAACATCATCTTTGAAAAATCAAAGGGTACAATAATCTACATTTCCAAAAACAAGTCCTTTAATGTAAAACTCTCCCTTGCTGTCTTCTGGGAAATAGAGTCCTTAAGCAAGTAACCTGACTTCTACTGCATTATTCTCCCATGTGATAGAATTTTACTTATTTTCTAGGCCATTCTTGGAAAAGACTTTCCAATTTTACCCACACTTTAACACTAAGCTCACTTAGCATCTCTTCTTTGAAATTTTCTTGATTATTACTCCCAGGCAGAGTGCATCTTGTGCCTAAATTCATCCACTAGACTGAAATGTCCTTCAAGCCAGGATTCTATTATATGTTATTCTATCCTGTACTCTCTTAGAGTATCTAACATGCACTTTTGCACAATATAGGGTAATCTAGAAGGAAAAGGTTATGTGGCTACCATACTGAAAGGGATGTTTCTAGGTGATTATAAATATGTGAGGGGAATATGTGAACATGCCTAGAAATACTACTAAAATGGGTATTTACGTGTATTCCATGTCATGCTAGGTGTTTAAGCAGAAAGTGGATGGTAACTCTTGAGAGATGCTATAGAGGAGTTCTTACAGCAAATGGGGAGGTAGATCAGATGACCTTTAAAGCCTTTCCAACTCTAGATTCCAAAATGATTTTTAAAAAGTTATGCCTTAACCGAATAATTCTGTTTAACTATTGCTTCCATGGACACTGCCTCTTCCATAGATGGTGCAACTCTTGGCGCTTTTCCAAACAGCATGATTAAAACACCCCAGTTTACAGTTTCTAAGGTAAGCTTCCCAGGAGGCTTCCTTTTTTTTTTTTTTTTCTTTTATTTACGATAGGCACGCGGTGAGAGAGAGAGAGAGAGAGAGAGAGGCAGAGACACAGGCAGAGGGAGAAGCAGGCTCCATGCACCGGGAGCCCGACATGGGATTCGATCCAGGGTCTCCAGGATCGCGCCCTGGGCCAAAGGCAGGCGCCAAACCGCTGCGCCACCCAGGGATCCCAGCCTTCTAACTTCGATGTAATTCCATCCTCCCTTCACTTGATCATCACAGAGGCCCAAGGTTCAGGAAGTCCACAGAGTGGTTGGAAGTTAGACTCTGTAACTGTCAATCCCAGAGTCAGAAATTTAAGTTTATGTGCCAGTTTTGTGCTTACTTGCTCAGCATGCTTGACCTCTGCAAGCATTAAGTCAGATCCAGAAGAGAGTGTGAGAATGATTATCTCAACATTTACCACTATTGCTCTTTCTTATCTTGTCAGTTGGGAATATTGAATGGACTTTTGGTGGGCAACCCAGGTGGCTCAGTGGTTTAGCGCCGCCTGCAGCCCAGGGTGTGATCCTGGAGACCTGGGATCGAGTCCCACATCGGGTTTCCTGCATGGAGCCTGCTTCTCTCTCTACCTGTGTCTCTGCCTCTCTCTCTGTCTCTCATGAATAAATAAATAAAATCTTTAAAAAAAATGGATTTTTGGTTATCACCATTCTTGCCCAATAATAAGCGCTGATGAAAGGCACAGAGCAAAGAAGAAAGCATGCTCCTTGAATATGCCACACTTGCCATGATTGGTGCTCCTTATGATAGCATTACTATCTGGAGCACACGCACAAAATACTGCTGAAAGGGACTATGCCCAACTCTATGGAGTAAGGGGGATTTCGGGCATCAGTGGGGTTTGAAGACTAAGTTAGCAAGAGTACTTCATTGCTGTCTGTCTGTCTATCTGTCTAAGTTCTAATCACAGCATATATCACAATAATGCTAGTCCCTATGTGTTGCAAATGTAAGCAGTCGAACTGATGCAGACTAATCCAGACCCAAAAAGTAATGTTACAATATGGTAAGCTGTTTCTTTATCTTAATTTTTTTACTACTTTGAAGGAAAAAGCTGATAAAGCAGAAAATACCTCAACAGACCTGTCACAGGTTTCCTTTTACCAATATATTTCACAATATAAATCTTTTTTGTGAGGTTAGTACAATCTTCCCCAGCTAGAGATTATTCTTGTCAATATAAGGATAAACACCTGTATATTAAATTCGGAAGCACAATTATCAGAAATTACATGAAGTAACTTCAGCTAATTGAAAAATATGTTCTCCGTTTAAAACTGATCCCTGGTGTTTTCAAGAGCTTCTTTGCCTTTATCGGGAAAATGGGATCTGCCTTGGTACTTGTGGAAGTAGTAACAGTGCAAAGCAATCAAACCACCTCCTATGGTTAACAACCCAACACATGAGAGCAAGGCCATTATTGCTTCTAAAAAGGCTTCTTCCATGATATCATTGTCAAGTGCAAGAAGATTACGTTGATGCATTGCTTATATATAAATATATGAAAAAGCATGTCCTAAGAGGGTTCTAATGAATATGGCAAAAATGCTCAAACCCATTCTATGGATTAAAGATTTATGTATGTATGTATGTGTTCATTCATTCATCCATTCATCCCTTTATTTATTTATTTATTTTCTATGTATTTCCAAATTTCTCTGATTTCCTTACAAATACCAGTCTTCTGTCGCCTAGCACATGTTGGTTATTTATTAAATAGTTCCTAGGGTGAATTAAATCAAATATCTGGTTAATCAAACACTATAAATTCACTCTTGCTGACCAAAAAAAGAAAGAAGGCAGGCATCTCATCTCAGTTGCTATAAATCTGGTGAGTTTATTCTGGGACAAGTGACCAGAATCAGATGAGTTACAGGACCCTCAATAACTCATTGCGAGGCTAGAAAGGAAGAATCCCATCCTTTCACTTTTCTGCTGAGAATCACTGACCAGAGCATGGAAAAACCCCAAGCTCAGCACCTCTGCTTTCTTTAACCAGTCCTGCTGGCGTCCTGGCAGACCAATTTGGAAACCATGATTAATCCCCTGGTAAACAGAAAATAGGCTCTGGAGCCAGGAGAAGCCAAACCTGAGTCACCCTCTGGAGACTCTACTCTTAGCCAATTTAACTCTATCTCCTCCTCCAAGAGCTGGCTAACTTGCCTGGTGATTTTCAGCACACAGAAATGCCTTTCCTTGATGACAGAGGAACTCAAAGAAACAGAGACTGAAGTGTCTCTGTGACTGACCACAAGCTGGTGTAACCCACATATAAGCGGGGTTACCATGTCCTGTATGGTTCACATGAAATTGGCAGGAACACCAAGCTCCATAAAATGGAAAGTCAATATCCTTCACAGTTTCTCCAGGGGTTGGGGGGAAGAAGGACAATGTACCTAGATTTCTCTTTGTCATCAGTGGCGCAACTTATTTTGGTCTGCCATCCACTGTGCCATTGCACGAGAGCTACGTGGTTGTTGCCTCATGCTAGACATGACCCTGCTTCCTTCACACACATACCTCACTGGTGCTTTCCCAAGTGTCACTGACTCAAGGCTCTGGGTCTGACTAACTTTTGTGCAAGATCCAAAGCAATGGTGACGATATACATGGAAGCACCAAAAATTAGTTAAAAGTAAAATTAAATAGCCCTGTACTTTTTTTAAAGCCCTGTTCTTAAAAGCCCTTCAACTGCCCTCGCTCCCAAAGGTTTCTTACCTGCTGTTCTTTCTCCTCAGGCTCTGCTCTCCTCTGTTCTTACCTTCCTTCTCTACTTCCTCCCTTCCCCTCTTTCTCCCGTTAACCCCTTCTCCTAAATTCTATTACTTTATTATGTGTTACTTTGGTTTCCCTATTTGCAGATTATGTCTTCACCTTGCATGCCGAAAACATTTTCCTAAGAGGAACTTTATGACCCAGTATTCAAATACATTTACACACACCTACACACATGGATAAGCACACTCACAGACACATAAACACACACACAAACACCTGTGACCCTCAGAAAACACAGGAGCAGAGCTGTGAGTTCCCAGGAGCTATATCCATAGGACTAGAATAGGAGAATTGAACAGAATGAAAAAGAGATTTTTAAGTTGTGTTTTAACTCTTAGATATCAGTATGGATTTTCCATTACTTTTCTAGGGTGCAATGCTCACTGGAAATATTAAAGATTCTCAGCTGCTGTGTAACTCTGAGGATAGGTGGGCACCGAGAAGTCTAGCTTCTATTGTTCAGCACACAACCTTGTGCTTCTTTCTGATAGTTCAGGTGATCACTTTCCCCAGGTCCACATACTGTTTCAGCCTCTACACTTTTGCTCCTTCCCTCTCAATCCCACCACACACACACACACGCACGCACGCGCGCACGCACACACACATCCAGTTGCTCTTGGAATGTTTTTCCACATTTCACCTCTCTGAATCAGATCCATTCTTCAAGATTTTCTGCATAAAGTCTCCCAGATTGTAGCCTTTGATTTTATTCTTTCTCCCACCAGTCATTTCATTTACCTAGGTATTCCTCTCAAAAAGTAATGTGCATTCTATGAGGGCAAGGACTGTGTCTAGTGCTTTCTACAAAGGACCCTGTATTAACTAGCCACAGTTCTAGACATGCAATAGATGCTTAGCTAATGTCTGTCAGATGGACAGACCACAAGACCTTTAAACTACAGTGTAATTAACCATAGCATAGTTAACCACAAATACTAATACGTCTTGATGAGGACAGCTAAGAAAACCCAGATCCCTGGAAATAGCATAGTACAGATTTTGGTAGCTCTCATCTCAAATCCAATAGCTAACCTTTTTGTGACCTTAAGCCAGTCACTTAACTTTTGTGAGCATTACTATTTCCTATTTGTAAAATAAAAAATAAAAATAAAAATACCTGCTCTCACAGCTCATCAGTAGTTGCAAGGATTAAATGGGAATACAGTATTTCCCCCTTATCTGCAGGGAACACATTCCAAGACCCTCAGTGGATGCCTGAAACCGTGGATAATACCAAGCCTTATATGCTTTCCTATACATACACAACTATAATAAAGTTTAATTTATAAGTTAGGCACAGTGAGAGATTAAAAGCAATAACTAATAATAAAATAGAACAATTATAACAATAAATGTAATGAAAGTTAAAGTGCTCTCTCTCTTTCAAACTATCTTATCGGATGAGATGACGCAAGAAGCAGTGAATGACACAGACATTGTGATGTAAAGTTAGGTATTATTGACCTTCCAATGATTCATCAGGAGGAGGATCATCTGCTTCCTGACCCATTGATGATGGGTAATGAAACTGTAGAAGCGAAATCGTGGATAAGGGGGGATTACCATGTATATATATATGAAAGTGATCTGAGAAGCACTGTACACAAGAGAAGTACATTATTACAAGTATTATGATCCTCTGGGTATTTTTAAAAGAGCTTACATACTTTATCAAGCAGCATAATTATAGATAGAAAATCTCATATTTATTCTGAAGCATTGCCCAAAAATAAATGTTGCTATTATTTTCTAAGAACATTTTCTTATCCATAAAGGAAGATTTATTACAGTTCTATAACTCATGCAAATATATAAGCAAAATGTCTCCTGTTTTTTTTTTTTTTCTTCAACCCAACAGAATTTGTTTCATTTCCTGCAGGATTAGCTATCATAGGAAAATCAAGGTATATAAAAGCCATCTTGGATGCTAACATTATGAAAATTATTACACTTTAACTCTCAATAGCAGACTGTGTTAGGAAAATATTTTAGATGTGGCAAATTTTACTAAACACAAAAGAACAACTATTTTTAGAATTTTAAAATAATAGCAAGTACATTTTCTTATTTTAAGAATCTAGTGAATTTTTAAGTATCTTATCCTACAGATTTTTCTTATTTTAGTGTGTATTAGTTCCTGTGGCTGCTATAACAAATTACCATAAACTTGGTAGCCCAAAACCACAAAAATTTGTTGTCTCACTGTTCTAGACACTAGAAGTTTGAAATCCATTTCATCAAACGGAAATCAAAGTGTCTGCAAGGCTACCCCACATTCTACCCACAGGCTCTGAGGAGGAGTCCATTCCTTGTTTCTGCCAGCTTCTCTTTGGTTGTGAGCATTCCTTCACTTCTGGATGCTTCACTCCAGTCCCCTCCTGAGCACAGGACAACCTCCTCTTTGGCATAACTTGTCTCTCTCTTATGAGGATGCTTGTGAAGGCGTTTAGGGCCTACCCAGATAATCCAAGATAATCTCTTCTCTCAAAATCTTTAATCACATATGTAAAGACCTTTTTTCCAAATAAGGTAACATTTACAGGTCCCAGGGATTAGAACATAGATCTTTCGGGGTGTCATTTTCAACCTAGTACACCGAAGTTCTCAAACTTTAGCATTTATCAGAATCATCTGGAAGATTTACTAAAACACATACTGCAGGGTGCCTGGATGGCTCAGTTGGTTAAGCATCTGCTTCAGCTCAGCTCACATGATTCTGGGGTCCTGGGATCGAGTCCTACATTCGACTCCCTGCTCAGCCAGGAGCTTGCTCTACCCGTCCCTCTGCCACTCCCCCTGCTTGTGCTCTCTCTTTCAAATAAATATATAAAATCTTTAAAAAAAAACAGATGAATAAAAATAAAACACATATTACTAAAACCCAAGCCTAGAGTTTCTATACAGTAAGTGGGAAATAGGCTTAAGATTTTGAACTATTAGCAAATTCCCAGGCGCTGCTGCCGCTTGTCTCAAGCTCACACTCTGAGAACCACTAGATTATGTTATCCAGTGCTTTTAAAATTATCTTCTTATTTCATTCCCCCCCCCAAACAATAGGTCATCAACTTTTTAAAAAAAGATTTTATTTATTTATTCATGAGAGACACAGAGAGAGAGAGAAAGAGAGAGAGAGAGGCAGAGACATAAGCAGAGGGAGAAGCAGACTCCTCACAGGAAGCCCATTGTGGGACTCCATCCCTGGAGCCGGGACCACGCCCTGAGCCAAAGGCAGGGGCTCAACCACTGAGCCACCCAGGTGTCCCGGTCATCAACTTTTTGTAGGCCTTTTGTACCTAGTCTAACATCAGACATGTTGACAGTAACAGTGCAGCTGCTACCTGTTTCTCCTTCAGATAGTGCCAGGCTTTCTTCTCACTAATCGAGCTCTGCAGTGAGACATATCCAGAGATCAATTTTTTTTTCTTCCATGGATTCATTTGGTGCTCCCATTGGTGAGAGAAAGCATAGGATTTATTAGTTCACATTCCTTAGCTCAGCAGTCAAGGGCCATCATACTATGACTTTATATCATTCTTCCAGCTTGTAGCTAGACTCCTTGCAGGTCCCCAAACACCCTCTGCACACCCTTCCCAAGTAGGAGACTTCCACATGAAGTTTTAGCTACATGAATTATCTGCTAAAGCTCCATCTATGCTTATCAGAACCCCGAGTATTCCAAGACCTAAAAAATAATATGCTAGGCTTTTCTGGTACCTTTGGCCATATCTTGCTAAAAGATGCACAAGATAAATCAATCACAGATGCTTACAGGGGTAAGCACCTGCCTCTCCAAAGTTCCATCTATGCTTATCAGAACCCTGATGTTCCATGAAGTCCAAACCAACTACCTAGTCTTTCTTGTTCAAATCAGTATGGTCACTCCCTCTGCACAGAACTTTCTATAGCACTTCCTGTGCTTTTAGTGATTAACACTATTCTCTCTCTCTTTTTTTAAAAAAATTGTATTTACTTATTCATGAGAGACACAGAGAGAGGGAGAGAGAGAATGGCAGAGACACAGGCAGAGGGAGAAGCAGGCTCCACGCAGGGAGCCCGACATGGGACTCGATCCCGGGTCTCCAGGATCACACCCTGGGCTGAAGGTGGCGTTAAACCGCTAAGCCACCCGGGCTGCCCTACTATTCTCTTTTGAATCATGATTATCTATGCAACTTTTAATGCCTCCATGTATTATAAACTTCTTAAGGGTAAAGATTATTGCTTGTTTATTTTCATTTATTTTGTGGCACCCAGGACTGTGCTAAATATTTGTAAAATTAGCAACAGAATATTGTTTGCTGTTTAGCACTTCATGTCTGCTCTATTCTCTCTGCAGTTCAGATGCACAGGTGCAGCAGCTGTTTTTTGCTTTGATGGCTCTGTATCACACTTTTTGGGGGGAACTGCTTCAACTTCACCCCAACTATGTGGCTCTCACAAGTGCTAATCACAGCACCCTCTCACATAACCCATATTCCTTCCTACCTTTCCCGTGGATGTGAGCCTCTTTCTTAGGATTTATTAACTAAAGTCTAGAGAAATGAGGCTTTTCCTTTCAGATAGAGAAGCTAGGGCTCTGTCATCCCTGTGAGGAAAATAGGCTTAAGAGAACGAGGTTAGCATGCAAAGAGATAAAAGCATAATTAGAACAGAGATGGGACTCCTTATGCCATCAAATCCCCAGGCTCTGTGGTTCCTGCTACCTGGCAGTTTCATTATATGAGCTAATATGGTCTACTCTGGTTCAAGTTAGATTTTGTCACTTGCAGTCAAGAGTACTGACTACTGGGAAAGGTAGGACTCATAATCCTTTCATAATTCTTGTGAGAAAAGTAACACCTCCATTGTCCTGATGAGAGTTTCTAACTCCCTATGTATATTACACCAGGCACAGACCTTGAAGATATTAGGTAGAAAGGAAAACTATACATAAGTAATTGTTATGAGTAGAAAAATAAAAACAGAAAAGTCCTACTCTTTCCCTTCACGAGAAATTTTCACAGGACTCCTGGTGAGGGAAGCCAATGTTACCAGTTTTACATGTGATAATTTTAAAGAATAAGAGCCAGAGAGGTCAAATAGCCTGATTCTCTCTTTTTAAGAAGCTTAGATATAATAGAAGCTTATAGAAGCTTCTATTATAAACAAATTAAAAATTTGTTTATAACAAATTAAACAAATTTTTAAAAGTATACAATTAAATTGTAAACAATTTATTGTTTACAATTAAAAATAAAGTATATGTAAACAAATTAAACAAATTAAAAATAAAGTATATATTAAATATACTTAACGTATATTTATTTAACGTTAACAAATTAAAAATATATGACTACTGAGGTAGAAGGATGAACAATGTGCACCGTGGAGGCACAAAGGAGTGGATATTTCAACCTGGAAGCATTAGAGAGAAAGGACTGACTTTATGGAGGTAGTAACACTCGAATCCAGTTCCTTGGGGCAGAGACTGGCTTACAATATCAAACTTGTTCTTGCTAGACTTCTACTCATCCATATGAGAAGCACTTGTGACTCAGTCAACAAGGAACTTATAAGACACCTATATAGGTGAGGTGCAAGCTAAGTAAGACAAGCATCCTCTTTTCAACAAGCTCATGGTTTAGAGAGAAAAAGAGAAAACCTCAACTTTTATTTTTTTAAAGATTTTATTTATTTATTCATGAGAGACCCAGAGAGAGAGAGGCAGAGACACAGGCAGAGGGAGAAGCAGGCTCCCCACGGGGGGCCCAATGAAGGACTCGATCCCGGGGTCCCTGGGCTAAACTGAAGGCAGACGCTCAACCCCTGAGCCACCCAGGTGCCCCAAAATCTCAACTTTTAAAGTACAGCATGATCAGTGGATAAAATGATATGGTGTCTAGGATTTTCTTTCTCCAAAATGGATGGGTAACAGGAAGCAAGTGGAGGAACTGATGAAATAAGGCTTGCAGGGGGATGATAATTGTTGCAATGAGGTGTGGTGGTTTCGCAGTGTGTCAACTTGACTACACTGAACCTCATTTCCCATAATTCTCTTCCCCCTATGTTTCCGGTTACAGTGGTCTGCCAGACCCATTCTTGTTTGGAATTGGGGGAATAGAAGCAAAGTTACAGCTATTTTTATAGCCTTACATATTGTTTACCTGCTTATTCACCAGCTTGGCTGGTGACCAGCCTACCTACCTCTGTTCCACCTACCCCTGGAACTTCCTTCAGCTTCTCCAACTCCAGGGCAAGGTGTGTCTACCTGGCTCTTTGATCATGGGCTCTGAGTTGAGTAGGACACCCACGCTACCGAGGTGAGAGGCAAGATGAGGTTCAGTCCATCCTCCAAGTTCCCGGCTCCAGGTTGTTCTTGCTTCTCCACTTTACAATCCTCTTCCCTTCCTGATTGCCCATCCCGGGCACCCAGCAGCAGATGCAAGGACAACAGCCTTACAGACACTATGGAATGAGGTCCCACAGTTGCAAGACTGTAGAAACCTACACACATGTATATGTATACAGGTGTCCCCCGCTTTTGAAAGTTCACATCATGCCACTTTGCTTTGATGAAAAGACCTACATTAGTACCTGTTCTGGTTAAGCAAAAGAAATCCTAAGAGGATTTTCACTTTTCAAAAGAAAAAAAAAAGGGAAAAATAATGTTCAGGGTTTGCTTTGCAGTGAGCCTTTATAGAAGCAATGAACACCCCAAGCAGCGAGCGCTCCTTCCCTGGGGAACTACATTCAGCAACTCATCGAGCTGCCATGGCTTTGAACTGTGTCTGTAAGAATCTGATTTATCTTGTGCATCTTTTAGCAACATGTGGCAAAAGGTACCAGAAAAGCATAATATATTGTTTTTTGGAGTCTGGGAACACTCAAAAAAATTTCCATATAGGGGCGCCTGGATGGCTCAATCAATTAAGCATCTACCTTTGGCTCAGGTCATGGTCCTGGGGTCCTGGGGTCCTGGGATCCAGCCCAGCATCAGGCTCCCTGCTCAGCCAGTAGTCTGATTCTCCAGTTCTGCCCTTCTACCCCCACTAGTGCTCTCTCTCCCTTTCTTTCTTTCTCTTAAATAAATAAAATCTCTTAAATTTTTTTCTCCATATAAATAAATGGGATTGATTTTTTGCTTTACATCATTTCAGCTTGTGAATGGTTTCATAGGAATGCTCTACTTTGGGATAGCTAAGGAAACCTATACTTAGACCCACACATATCCTGGTGCTTCTACTTTACTTATTAAACTCTGAATACTGGGTGACTAGTACATCGTGTTCATGTTCTTACTCTCAATTTTTTGGATACATTTGACATTTTCCCAATTACTATTTTCAGTTCTCTATGGGAGAATTTGGTGATAGATGTGTACAAGATGCTGTAGAAGCACTTGAGCACAGCCATCTCAGACATGGAGGAAGGAGCAGAAGGGTCCTTCTCACGGGCCAATCTCCCTGTTTGTATCATCAGCTCCCTTTATTTTCTTTCCCCCTAAATGCAGGTCAGGTTAATCCCTTGATCCTCTTCTCTCTAAGCATCCACTCCCAAATTTCAGGCAGCCTACTTGTGGCATAATTCTTAATTTTCCATAAATATCTCAGTACTCTTACTGAACTTCCAAACTCTCATTTCCAACTCCATGTTCCATATCTCCTTATTCACAAACAGCCAAATAACATTACCTTTCAGAAGTAAAAGCTAATTCTTCTGACTTCCAGTTTCTCTTGGTCATTCATTTCTGGTCTCTAAACACCAAATCTGGAGTTGGCTTAGACACCACCTCTCTTCCGTACAGTCTTTGGCCATATCTTGTCAATGTACTTCCACAGGTCTTCTGCTCTAGGCCATCAAAATAGACTTTCTTCTCTTCATTATCTCACTCATCTGATCACTCCTTTATTCATTCAACAACAGTTTTCTAAACACCTATGATGTAGAAAATCTTGAGACAGAAAGGAAAAAATATATCCTTATCCTGTGTCATTGCTTAAAAACTTACAGTGTATCTCATTACTTATAGAATTAAACCTGTGCTCTTGGACTTTAAAGCCATCTAAAATCTGGCCCTGTCTCTGGGAGATGTGACTGCTCCCAGGGTGAGCAAACTGTCAAAGAGGCTTTGGGGAAAGACTGTCTCCAGAACAAGAGCAACCTTGGAGATCAGACTGGGAAAATGTTTGTCTTCCTGTATCATTATGATTCTGGCTGAGAATTAAAAGCACACAGGTTTCAATTTCTTTCTATGTTAAAAAAAAAAAAACTGTGATTGTACAAATGATATGTGTCCTTTTTTTTCTAATTTCAAAGTATTTTTCAAAATATGAAGAAGCAAAAAAAAAAAACAACAACAACAACAATGACCTATCATACCACCACCCAGAAATAATCATTTTTTGTATTTTGGTGAGTTTTCTTCAAGAATACTTACAGCTTTAATTTATAACACTATAAAATTTATAGCTTTAATTTGGATAACACTGTACATACTGTTTTCTAATCTATATATTTCACTTAACAATTTGTTGTGAGCAAATTACCATGTCAATAAATATATTTTTCATCTATCATTTTTAAAGGTGCTGTGCTATTCTATTGCATGAACATAACAATTTGTGTACACCCTTTCCTTTTGGGGGACATTTAGGTTATTTAGGACATTTAGGTTATTCTGATTTTTTTTCTACAACAAAAAGGTTTGCAATATCCTTATAGACGAATCTTTCTCTGCATTCTCAATGTTCTCCTTAGGATAACTTCCTAAAATAGGATTTCAGGATCACAGGGAATATATATTTTTAAGGGTTTTGATAAGAGACCATGTCTTTTTCTGAGGATCATTTGAAACATTCATATGGGGTTTCAGCAACATGCCAATGATATGGAGTCTGAAAGTGACAGAACTAGGGATCCCAAGGTGGCTCAGTGGTTTAGTGCCGCCTTCAGCCCAGGGCGTGATCCTGGAGACCCGGGATTGAGTCCCACGTTGGGCTCCCTGCATGGAGCCTGCTTCTCCCTCTGCCTGTGTCTCTGCCTCTCTCTCTCTCTTTCTCTGTGTGTGTGTGTGTGTGTGTGTGTGTGTCTCATGAATAAATAAATTTAAAAAAAGCTTTGAACGTGGCAGAACTATACATAAAATGCCCTTAATCCTTCACTCTCTAAGGATATTAGAACTCTTGGGGGCCAGTAAGTTAATTAATTCCTTGATACAATATATATTATCTTAATAGTTTGAAAGACAATAGTTTATGTGTAGATAATACACTCTGTAAGAATTTTACTCATCATTTTATAGTACTACTTAATTTCATCCAGGGTTTGTTTCTATGAGTAGACATTTGGGTTGCTATTGTTATTTTTTTAATAAGTAGATATTTTCTGTTTTAGCACAATAAGATAGTAATAAGTTTGTGATGAGATGATATGGCAGGACACTTCCACTCTACCATTCTATAACAATAGAACTTACCTACGGAACTGAGAGCTATGTATCTTACCTCCCTTGCAGCTAGGTATGGCCATGTGACTAGGTTCTGGCCAATGATATGTAAGCTAAAGGGATATGTGCCCTCCCCTCTGCCCTTCTCTACTTCCCACCGGTTGCAATGCAGATATATGGCAATTGCAAGGGCAGCCATATCAGACCACAAATTGAAAACTTCATGTTGAAGATGATAGAGCAACTAAATAGAAAAAGCCTAGTTCCTTCTTGTACTGTGAAACTACCAAATCAGCCCTAGTCTACCTAAGCTTGACTATTTTGTAAGAAAGAAACAAATTTCTATCTTGTTTGAGACTATTATTTTGACTTTGTTTTAGGAGCTGACTTGGTATCCTAATACATAGGGAAGATTTGGGGAGCTTGATTATTTATTTTAACTGGCCACTAACAAAATAGTTCAACTGATGGATCAAATTGTAAAAGAGACAATTGTAAAAGAGACAACCTTTTTAGGTTAAGGGGCAAGGAATATTATTAATAGTCAAGTAAGTAAAAGCCAAAATATTTTACCAGAAAAATGTGTACAAACTCTTTTACCATCTAATGAGCTTTTTCTTTGAATCAGAAATCCAGTTATGTAAATGAATTATTTGGCATACTGCCTTTTGGTTTGCTTCTGCATTGTGTAAAAAGTTATACTTAATAATCTTGGTTTAATTTTATTCTTGATTTAATCAATTCTTGTTTTAATTTCTGTGATTCAAAGACTTCTTCACTGTCCTTGATATTCAGCGATAGTATAAAGGTAAATAAGTCTTCAAATCATAAAAATTAACTTAAATTGCATATGAAAATATGCAAACATTACTGTTTTATAAATTCTAACTGTATTTACATATTATCTCTCTAAAATGACCTAGATACCACCAACTGAATGATAATTTTATAGTACTAGTAAATATATGAAGCTGATGATCTTTTTAGCACTTTAGAATAAGGAACATCAGAAGACAGAAGCAATTAGGTCACAGATAAGTTGATTTGTAGACCTTGGAGACTTACTATAAGTAAGTCTTATATATTTTCTAATATATTTAGGAAGTTATCCTAAGAAGAACATTGAGAATGCAGAAAAAGATTCATCTATAGGCATATTTATTGCAAAACTTTCTGTTGTAGAAAAAAATCACAATAACTTATATATATGTATATATGTGTATGAATATACACATATACACACAAATATATATTTATTTATATATGTATATATGTGTATGTATATACACATATACACATAAATATATATTTATAGCCATATATACATCTCCAACATTCATTTTTTTCTTCTTAATAGCACCTGGATTTATTTTTGGGAAAGAGAAGTCTCCTGAGTAGTGTTCAGTCCTATAATTCCAGTTGCATATATCCATGGAAGTTGAAAAGACTAGATCCTTTCCAGTCCCCTATTCACCCCAGCCAAGGAGCAGGCATATGAGGAATTAGCCATCAGGTGCTGTCCCCTGGACTTTTGAAGCATTAAGACAGAAGGAAAGAGCAATGGCCATAAGAAGTATTCTGAAGTGCCTAAAAGTCCAGGACATTTCTTAGACTTATTCCCTAATATTCTATCAATCCTGAGCTCACCATCAACATGACCAAATCCTTTCATTCCAATAAATACTCTTTAGCTTTAAAGTCAGTATTTCTTAGCAGCAGACAAGGGACTCTTGCCACCATATAATCTCTTACCACCGTATGATGTGACCTCTCTTTTCCTACTGAATAATCTGTGCTAAAAATCTAAATAAATGAAGAAGGGGCACTTGTGTGGCTCAATAAGTAAAGTATCTGCCTTCAGCTCAGGTCATGATCCCAGAATCCTGGGATTAAGCCCCACATTGGGCTCCCTGCTCAGTGGGGATTCTGCTTCTCCCTCTGCTCCTCCTTTCTGCTCATGCTCTCTCTCTCTGGCTCTCTCTCTCTCTCTTTCAAATAAATAAATACAATTGAAAGGAAGGAAGGAAGGAAAAAAAGAAAGAAGAAAGAAAGAAAGAAAGATAAAAAGAAAGAAAGAAAGAAAGAAAGAAAATCATGCTGAAAGTTTTATAAGGGTATAAACATTATTTTGTTAGCTATAACTTGAAAATTCAGTATGCGTATTTTAGTTTTCTTCATTTTTGTTTTAAGATGCAAATATTTTGTCTGAAATGTTAAACATATTCTTCAAAACTTAGGTAATTTTTTAATTCTTGAATTATTCCTTTTTATACACTAATTTCACATCTCATGAATCAATCTGTGTTCTTTAAAAAGAATTAGTAAATATCTGATACAGTTTCCATCTCATATTTTATATTTTTCACACAAGGAACCATAAACAATTAAGTTGGTAGCCAACTTAATTGTTAAAATCAGTTAACTCAACACTCCTAATGGACAGAATTATTTGCCTCTTATTTGCATGGTATTTTACACATCAGCCAAGCAGAAACCACTGGTTGCTAAGCAACAGCTTTCCTCTCAATGACCAGAAATAGAATACATAGAAGGGCAATTTCTAAAATACAATATACATATATATATATGAAGTTAAAGAGAAACTCAGCCCTAGTTTGGCTGTTCACCCAGAATGCTTGTCATGAATATTGAATTCATACTGACAGTGTGTGAATTCCAAATATATTTGATCATGAATTCTTCAGTAACTACATAATCTTGTATTTTTCCCCATATCTTTCTCACTACTGAGAAACCATGAAGTAATACAGAAACCAGGTTTTGAAGCAAATTTCCTTAGAAAAACTACTTGTAAACTGTACACTTAGGTTTTGTTGAACCAAGTCATTGCTAACATAGCATTAACATTTCTGTTGCAATACTTCTTTTTTTGGTTAAAACTACACATTCAGGAGAGCCTGGGTGGCTCATTCAGTTAACTGTCTAACTTTTGCTTTTGACTCCTGCCATGATCTCACCATTGTGAGATTGAGACCCACATATGGCTTGGTTCAGTGGGGAAACTGCTGGAGGTTCTCTCTCCCTCCCTCTCCTTCTGCCCCCCCTCCACTCATTCTTTCTCTCTCAAATAAATAAATAAATCTTTTTTCTTAAAACTACATATTTAATGCTCTGGGAGGATATACTCTAACCAATTAATAGTGATTACCAGAGGGAATGACCATTTGCTTTGTCCTCAATGTATTCTTTACAATAAAAATAATAATTGCTAGTAGTTGCTGGGTGTATGTGAAATGCTGGGCCCTGTTTAAGTTTATTCTGTGTATTGTTACATTGGTATCCCCTTTTGGCAGATAAGGAAAGGAGGTCCAAAGAAGCTGTGTGACCTTCTCAAGGCCATGTATCTAGAAAGCAGTAGAATTCTAATTCTAAAGCAGAATTCTAATTCAGGCAGAGACACTCCAGGTCTTCACTTCACTATTCTTCCTTTTCTAAGGCAGTTCATAAAATACCTTTTTTTCTTCATTATACTATCTCAGGATGCACAGAATTATATCTGGGTCCAATTCATTAACAGCTTTTCACCTATGGTTTAAATCAGTTTCACATCATTAGGAGTTAAGAACATAACAAACCTAACAAGTGTATAAGGATCAACATGTGGGCTGATTTCAGTCAACAGAGAATTGAAATGGTGCCAATTCAACTGAACCTGGGGCTTCACACAGTGTTTACCCAAGTAGACCATGCAGTTACAGAACTTTCTAAAGAATTGCTTTAAATAAATAAGACTTCTGGGAATTGGTTTTCTTCTCAAATGTATACTTAGTAACTTTTAAAAAGATTGACTTAGTAGACAAAAAAAAAAGTAAAAATTAAAGACAAATTCTTCTCAGTTAGAGTACTTGATAATAACTATCTGTTCAAGATGTAGGAAAAGTATTTGACAAAGTACAACATCTATTCATGATATAAAAAAAAAACCCTCAACAGGGATCCCTGGGTGGCTCAGCGGTTTGGCACCTGCCTTAGGCCCAGGGCGTGATCCTGGAGTCCCAGGATCGAGTCCCACATCAAGCTCCCTGCATGGAGCCTGCTTCTCCCTCTATCTGTGTCTCTGCCTCTCTCTCTCTCTCTCTCATGAATAAATAAATAAATAATCTTAAAAAAAAAAACAAAACTACTGATTGGGAGAGGATATTTGCAAATAACACGTCCAGTAAAATGTTAGTATCCAAATACAAAAAAACACCTTATGCCAAAAAAATAAATAACCCAATTAAAAGATGGGCAGAAAATGTAAACAGACATTTCTCCAAAGAAGACATACAGATGGCCAACAGATACATGAAAAATTCTCAACATCACTCATCATCGGGAAGATGGAAATCAAAACTATGTTGAAATCACCTCATGCTTGTCAGAATGACTAAAATAAAAAATAAAAGAAACAAAAAGTGTTGGTGAGGATGTGGAGAAAAATGCTCCTTTACTTTTGGTGGGAATGCTAACTGGTGCAGCCACTGTAGAAAACAGTATAGAGTTGCCTCAAAAATTTAAACATAGAATTATCATATGATCCAGTAATTCCAGTACTGGGTATTTACCCAAAGAATACAAAACACTAATCTGAGAGGATATATGCACCCCCTATGTTTATTGCAGCATTATTTATAGTAACCAAATTATATTGTATCTATGCAAGCAGCCCAAGTGTCCATTGATACATGTATGGATAAAGAAAATAGGGTATATATATATATATATATATATATATATATATATATATATACACACACACACACATACATATAATATATACATATATAATACATATATGTATTGTAATATATTATACACACATATAATACATATATATGGTATGTATGTATACATATATCGTGAAATAAGTCAAAGAAAGACAAATACCATATGATTTCACTAATGTGGAATTTAAGAAACAAAACAAATGAACAAATTTTAAAAAAGAGACAAGCCCCAAAATAGACTCTTAACTATAGAGAAGAAAGAGATGGTTATGGGGCCAGGGAGGGGAATGGGTGAAAAGGTGAAGGGGATTAAGAGTATATGTACCTTGATGAACACTGAATAATGTGTAGAATTGTCAAATTATGGTATTTTACACCTGAAACTGATACTGCTGTATATTGGCTGGAATTAAAAGTTTTAAAAATACAAAAATATAAATAAAATGCTAGTGGTTTGGAAAATAAATATCCTTTCAAAGTAATTTTACCTTCTCTTTGTTCTGTCATTTGAATTTCTAAAATACTATATAATGATAGAAAGCCATGTTTTAGTGTATGTTTCTCTTTTTCTTCCTCACTTTTGAGCTCAGTGCTGAAAAGGTATTTACCAGCAATCAGCAGAAATCATTTTCTCCTTCAATTACTCCCATCCTAAGGAGGTAAATAAGGTATTCAAAGTAAAGAAAAACATAAAACAGGCCAGGAAGGAACCACTGAAAGTTTTGCTGACTAAAATCTGGATTTAGGAAAGAAAGAAAATCCCAAATGCAGTGTTTGGGATTAGAACTTTTTAAAGACTTTTTCTCATCCATTTATTCATCCATTCATCTAATATGAGGACATGACACTGAATGAAATGTCCAATTTAATGCTTACCTACAAAGAGAGGGCACGGATGCATAAACCTGAAATCATAGTTTAATAGGTAAATGCTATAATGGAGGTAGGAAGAGAACCACAGAAGTCCATGGAGTTGACCACCCAAGAAACTGGGAGTCCAGAAGGCTTCCATAAAAGGGTAACATGGGAGCTGGGGCTTGAAGCATGAGCAGGAATTTGCCATGGAGTTGAAAGGAGTTGATTTCCAGAGTTAGAGTTAATAAATGTGCAAGGTCCCGGCAAGATTAAAGGGGTTATGGTGTAATAAAAACAGTGAGATTAGGCTAGGGAGATAGGATGGGCCAGGTGGTTAAGGATTTTATTTATGGTAGAGAATTTGGACTTTATTCTGTGGGCAACCAGGACCTGATAGAGTTGCTAGAAGACAAGGAAGCATGTTATAAATATGAATGTTATAAACTATGGCAATATAAAAATAAAAGTAGAACTAAGGAAAATTGGGAGGAAAAAGAGTAGAACAGTGGATACCTATGCAAATTTCCTCAACTTTCATAGCTAGGAGTCAACAGATACATCTTAAAATCAGTCAGAAAATAGGGGCCATCTATATTGTCCAGTCATTGAAGGCAACCTCTAGAACTGAATATATTATTGAAGGTAACAAATATCAGAATATTACAAAAGATAGTAATTTAGATAGAACTTTCCATGAGAATCCTTCCCATTCTTTATGGCAAGTAATCAGTACATATAGCTCAGAATTGATACATCAAAAATAGAAATTAGCAGCAGAGCTTAAAATAGTTGCCTTTGCAGAAGGAGACTTGGGTGGAAAATACTTTCTGGGGACACCTGGGTGGCTCAGCGGTTGAGCATCTGCCTTTGGCTCAGGTCATGATCCCCAGGGTCCCAGGATTGAGTCCTGCATAGGGCTTCCTGCACGGAGCTTGCTTCTCCCTCTGCCTATGTCTCTGCCTCTCTCTCTCTCTCTCTCTCTCTCTCTCTCTCATGACTAAGTAAATAAAATCTTAAAAAAAAAATAAAAAGAAAAAGAAAATACTCTCTGTTGGTTTTGATACCTAGAATTCCCTGTATTTGACACAAAAGACAAAAGTAGCATAGATGCTCTTTCTTCCTCTTTCATCACTTTCTCCAACGGGGTATTTTTTACTGCATTACCTTTATGATACAACCTCTTACCTCCTCTCTTAGGAGAAAGTCTCCAAAGGGATGTTTATTGCTTTTCTGGGTACTGTCCTCATTCATATAATGAGAAAAACAGTCTTTAGCCCAAGCACTAATGATAAAATACAGACTCCTAAAGACTTCAATGAGCTTAAAATAGTCACTACCAATATCTCTTCTCTAGGTACAGAAAACATAAGGAACAAGAAATGCAAAGATTTTCATCATAAGTTAATTGAGAAAAAACTGTTAATCGTACCATAGGTGCTAAATTAACATTTTTTCTATTTCTTCATGGTTTTTCATGCATATTAGGGAAGCTTCAAACCTTATTAAAAACCATCTTAATTACTTAAATGGAAAAATGTCACAAGGGTTTTAACACTCGTTTGGAAATAACATCTTTGTGACAAAATTCAAACTAATTTTTTAAAAACCACATTCGAAAAACTCAACAACCTGCCAGAAGATTATGCTAAAAAGGAAAAAGCCAGTATCCCTTAAAAAGAAAATGTCTGTGTTACCGTTCTTCAGACAAAAAGAATGGCATCCACTAGATCATATGCAAATACAATTTTTTAAATATTTCTCATGGTAGGCTTATCTACACAAACATTGAGGCATAATCAATAAGTCTTTCCTTTTCTTGTGCAAAAAAACGTATATATTTATGAGGTCATACTTTATAATACTCAGAAGTACAGGGACTGACTCTGCAAGACTTGGATTAGAAACTCAACCTGAAACTCAATCGTAACCATGGACAAGCCATTTGATCTAAGTCTTAGTTTTCTAATTCTACTTACTCCAAGAGTTGTGATGAGGGATTACCCAGAAGAATGGATGTAAAGTGCTTAGAGGTTAAAAAGGACCTTTTTAAAATAATAATAATAGTAGTAGTAGTAGTAATAATAATAATCATCATCGGGGATCCCTGGGTGGCCCAGCGGTTTGGCGCCTGCCTTTGGCACAGGGCGGGATCCTGGAGACCCGGGATCGAATCCCACGTCGGGCTCCCGGTGCATGGAGCCTGCTTCTCCCTCTGCCTATGTCTCTGCCTCCCTCTCCCTCTCTCTCTCTTTCTCTGTGACTATCATAAATAAAAAAAAAAAATTTAATAATCATCATCATCATCATGGCTGGAGTTAACATATAATAAGCAAAACATTAGAATTTTGTTTAGTTAGGTGATATGGATCCAATAAGGGACACCCAAACAGTGTCCTAGGAAAAAATAACTAAAACTCACAAGGCAGATTATGACATCAGCCAGTCCCTCAATGGCAGCACAATCTATTCAGGCCACCTCCTGCTGGAGGTGAATCTCTTCCAAGAAATGACTTTTCATTGAGAACTATTTTCTCATGAGCCAGAAAAGATTTGGTTACCATCTACTGGAGTGAGAAGTGTAGTTATGTGATCAAGGGTAACTCCTACAAAACACTTCATAAATCCAAATGCTGAATGCCAACAGGATTTTCTTCTGACAGTTTTATTCAAACATGTTGACTGTTCCAAGGTCAGGCAGTCTTCTCTGGGCAGGGAATGAGGTGGTGAAGCAGAGGAGGTATTGAAAATATGCACATGGACAGAGAAAATATGTAACCTGAAAAGTCAAAAATAGTACTATCTGTCCCTTTATGGAAAAAGTTTGCTGATCCCTGCTATGGAGTCTAGACACTGACCTTTGAGAACCTCTGCCTTAAGGATTTCAAACTCTAGAGGCAATAAGATCAAAACCTTGACTCTTGCATAACTAATGATATAACCGCATTCCTCTAGTCTTGGTTCTAGGATACTGAATAGAAAAGGACATTTTCCTTCCTCTGTCTTTTTGCTTGAATTTTTATATATGAAATCATTCACTATTAGACAATCAGTTTATTGGATGACATTGAATTGTCATTCAATCAGAAACTGTCATTTGTTCTATCACTGGCATTGAAACTGAGAATAAGAACAGGAACTTCCCTGAGGCCAATAACCCTCTGGTCATGCAGCATGCAGTGTTACCACCCAGCAACAACAAATAATACTCAAAGCTAGAAGAACAACTTGAGAATTCTGAAAACCATTTTTTTTCCACGCATTTTTTTTGGCATTAGAAGGACTGTGCAGGTGCCACTACTTTGAAGCCAGCAAACTTCTTTTACTACCATGTTCCTACATAAAATGCTCCTCCAGTATTTCAGTGTTTGCAAACAGTATAAAGCTAACATTTGTTCCAGCAAAAAAAAAGTGAATACATTGTACTAATAGTTTTCTCTTTTATGGATTGTGTACAAAGCAGTAATGTCTGGGTTACAAACATTATGAATACAAATGTAACTATTCTTAGAGTGGTACTCCCTATTCTCTCTCCACTGTTATCACGCCCACCTGGTTTGAATAGTGAATTTAATACAGGAAATTATTTTTTGAGACTCCACCATGTGCCAGACAGTAAGTTGGGTACACTGTTGAACAGAACATAATCTTCTTCTATAAGAAAATAATTATTTGAAAGTGGATATACAAAGGGTGCTTGGGTGGCTCAGTCAATTGGGTATCTGCCTTCAGCTCAGGTCATGATCTCAGAGTCCTGGGATTGAGCCCCCTGTTGGGCTGCCTGCTCATTCCTGCAATGAGGAATCTGCTTCTCCCCCTCCCTCTGACTCTCTCCTTGCTCATTCTCTCTCTCACTCTTTCTCAAATAAATAAAATATTTTTTAAAAAGTGGATATACAAGAGTTATCCATTGACTCATTCATTTATCCAACAAATAAATATATTGAGCTAAATGCTATACAAGGGGCTGGGATTTTAGCAGTGAAAAAAAAAATCCTTTTCATCTTAAAATTTACATGTTAGTGGAGGGAGATATATATTAAGCAACATAAGTAAATAAAATAAATTAATATAAAACAGAGAATAAAGAATGACAGAATACGAGATGAAATTTTAAACAAAGGGGACCATAGAAGGCCTCATTGACAATGTATCATTTGAGAAAACTGGTAGAAATGAGAGTATACATTACAAGGTGGGAAGTGTTCTAAGTAGAGGGAATGGTAAATGCAAAGGTCCTGAGGTAGGAGGGTACCTTGGCAACCTGAGGAATAACAATGAAGGCAGTATGCCTGGAGCAGAGTAAATAAGGAGAAAGAGTAGTAGGAGACAAGGGAAGTGGGAAGAGAGATCATGTTAGATAGTGTAGGCCACTGTGAAGACTTTGGGTTTTAGTCTAAATGAAATAAAGAGCCTCTGAAGGATTTTTTTTTTTTAAGATTTTATTTATTTATTCATGAGACACATTGAGAGAGAGGCAAAGACATAGGCAGAGGGAGAAGCAGGCTCCCTATGGGGAGCCTGTTGCGGGACTTGCTCCCAGGACCCTGGGATCATGACCTGAGCCAAAGGCAGATGCTCAACCACTGAGCCACCCAGGGCCCCAGCCTCTGAAGGATTTTGAGCAGTTGTGGAACTGACAGATATTTTAAAGGTTAGTTCTGCTATGAAAGTATTAAGTATGGAAGACTGTATAGTAAAGGGATTCACCTAGGCTAAAAGGTCAATGAAGGCCTCCTGAACAATGGTATTTGAGCCTGAAGAATTTGTTTACTGTGGGGAGTTAGTGCTAGGGCAAAGGGAGGTGCTCTCTTCAGACAAGATGGCCAGGTGATGAGAGAAAAGAGCAAGTTGGAGGCTTTTAATGCCACAGTGAGCATCTTCTACTTTCTCTTAAGTCTAATGTGGGGAAGGGAGTGACACAATTTATTCGAAGTTTTCTAACAACTATCAGATTGTTATTTGTAAAATGGAATCAGTAGTGGTTTTTCAAACCACAGGTCGTGACTCATCAATTCAGGAGATCACCAGATGGCGATTTTTAAAAAATGAAATAGAATAGAAAATATCAGAATGCCCCTCAGGTTTTAAGGGTAAGGATAATTGCAGGAAACTTTTGATTCTGTATTTATATATACGTGTGTGTGTGTGTGTGTGTGTGTGTGTGTGTATGCGCTTGCATGTGTGTGTCATTGCCCAAAGTTTGAAAGTCACTTGATTAACAGGAAAGAGATTTAAAAAAATAAAAGGGAAAGCAGTGGAGGGAATATGCTGGAATCTTTTTAAAGGTATCTCTGATCACTGAGACAAGAGAGAAATAAAGCAGCCTATAAAGCTCTTGCGGACCCACCTAATGGATCCTAGGGGCAAATGAATGGTCCAGGGCAATTGAGCAATTGGATGGATGGCTGAAGTTGAGATTGTGGGTACGTAAAATAGTTTAGATTTCAACATAATACCTGCAAGTCATCACAATGGAGATACTCAGTTTAGAGCACATGATAAGACTGGACACTGAGATTTGGAACTGGTCAGCACTGATAGATCTAAAAAAAATGTTAAAGATTTTATGACCAGTAATCCCATTTTACCTTACAGTGATTCCATGCAATATTTGGGGGCAAAATATACTAAATCTTTTGGGACACAACATTTACCCCCCAAAAAATTATTTTGCATCTCTGGAATTCACATTTAACCAGGACTTCCGTATTTTATCTGGTGATTCTAATCAATGTTCAAGTACTCTGAGAACAGAAACTAATATACCAGTTAGGACACAGTGACTACAACCCAGCAAGAGATAAGGAAGCCCTAAATTTAGTGTTTCATGAGGGATTCTTTGCTTGACTTATATAAATGCAAATTTGAAATGTAAAACTGAATTCTTAACCTTGGAATTAATTACAAGCACAGTGATGTCTTGCAGAGGTTCTCCTCCCTTGGGCTCAGGACTCTGTAGCTCAGATTCCTGTTGTGCTCCACTGTCTGCTCTGGCTCAGCTGGGGCTACAGTATCTCATAGAGCACATACCCCTAAAGAGGAATCTAAGAGCTAACACCTAGTTGGTGGAGGAAAGTTCTGTCTGCATTTTCACTTGCATAGATCTTGTTTATAGTGTTGAAGTTGACATAAAAACAAAAACTGAAAAGCTCTATTATGGATATAGCTTTCCTTCAGGAAAAAAAAATTTTTAACTACACACACTTTCAATATATTGAAATGACTTCAGTGATACAGCTTTTTAAAATAAAGTCAATGAAAAATGACATAAATACAAATCCAACATCTCAAGATTATTTCAAAATACATATTTTCTTCTTTCAGGGCAGCTGTGCCCCTACCATTCTGAAGTTTCACACACTATACACTATAAACTGAATTCCTTGGCCTTGATTTATCAGCAAACACTGAAGAATTCATTGTCCCCTGAGCTCAGACTCCAAAGGGCTCCATGGAAGGGAAGGAGCAAGCAATTATATACACACATACATGTTCTCAAAGTACATTGGCAGATCTCACCCTGATAGCTGCTTGGTTTTCTGCAGGCATGCATTCCATGATCATATACATCTATAAAGGAATTCTTTAAAACTTATAAGGAGATGTGTAATAGAAATATGACTAGAGAAACATGAGTGACATCTGCCATGTAACCATATTACATTTCAGCATCAAGATTCTTTTTTCTAAAAATATTATTTATTTATTTATTTATTTATTTATTTATTTATTTATTTATTTAAGAGAGAGAAGAAAAGAGAGCAGGGGGAGGGGCTGAGGGAGAGGGAAAGAGAGAATCCAAAGTAGACTCCCGGCTGAGCATAGAGCCTGACTCTGGGCTCAATATCTCCACCCTGAGATCATGCCCTGAGCCAAAATCAAGAGTTAGATGCTTAACCAACTCAGCCACTCAGGTGCCACTCAACACTCAGACTCTAATGTAACTTCAGTAAGGGCAGGAATCCTACCCTGTGCTCTGTTTGCCAATGTGGTTTGCAAAAAAAAAAGGGACAAGATCAAGACTCTACAGAGCCCATCATTATGCTCAGAGGGATGCAGAAACTATTAAAAGTTTTCATTTTTAAATTTCTCAAAAGCAACTTAGCAAACAAAGGTAGACACTTTGTTTCTTTCACTCAATACATGTCCACTGAGAACCAATAAGTTGGGGATGCCTGGATGGCTCAGTGGTTGAGCACTGCCTTTGGCTCAGGTCATGATCTTGGGGTCCTGGGATCGAGTCCGACATTAGGCTCCTTGAAGGGAGACTGCTTCTCCCTCTGCCTATGTCTTTGCCTCTCTCTGTGTGTCTCTCACGAATAAATAAATAAAATCTTAAAAAAAAAAAAAAGAACCAATAAGTTGCCAGGCATTCAAGAATATACAACGGAAAAAGACAGTCTTTTCAACAAATGGTGTTGGGAAAACTGGACAGCAATGCAAAAGAATGAAACTGAATCACTTTCTTATACCATACACAAAAATAAACTCAAAATGAATTAAAGACCTAAATATGACACCTGAACCATAAAAATCCTAGAAGAGAGCACAGGCAGTAATTTCTTTGACACTGGCTATAGCAACGTTTTTCTAAATATGTCTCCTGAGGCAAGGGAAACAAAAGCAAAAATAAACAATCAGGACAACATCAAAATAAAAAGCTTCTGAACAGGAAAGGAAACAATCAACAAAACAAAACAAAGTCCAACCTACTGAATGGCAGAAGATATTTGCAAATGACACATCCAGTAAGGAATTAATATCCAAAATATGTAAAGAACTTATGCAACTCAACAACAACAAAATAATCCAATTAAAAATGAGCAGAAGATGTGAATAGACATTTCTTCAAAGAAGACATGCAGATAGCCAACAGACAGGTGAAAAGATTCTCAACATCACTCATCATCGGGGAAGTGCAAATCAAAACTATGTTGAAATATCACCTCACGCTTGTCAGAATGGTTAAAATCAAAAATACAAGAACCAACAAATGTTGGTGAGGATGTGGAGAAAAATAATTTGCTCTCTTGCTTTATATACAACGTCTGATCTGAATAAGGAGAATCAGCAAATCCAAGATTTTGAGGAAAAGACTGTAAAGCATGAAGATAGTATAAAATAGATTCTTGGTATGTGTTCAGATGTTAACTTGAAAATGTGCAAAGAGAGTTTCACAGAATTTTGAAGACCATGGTTTAAAGAATTTAACCCAATTCTAGCTCTTACACACAATACAGCAACAAGCACAGGCCTTCTACGGGGAAAGGTGATTTTGGATGCATTTGGATGATTCTCAGCCCAATCCTCAGGAATTTCTGCCCATTCCTGGGGAAAAGACACCTATAATAGTGCTGGTAAATAATAACATGGGGCCACATTACCCAGACATATTTGGGAAACCGCTCAAGGCAGTACTGTTGGAATACAGGCTACAACATAAGTGAGGAGTGAGGTACTATCTTCATAATCATGTACGTCTCAAGAGCCACAGGGCCTGGGAAATATCTGAAACCACAAGGTAGCCAGAGAGACCACAGGCCAAACGACTTGTGTGACAAAACTTCAAGATTTCCTGTGGCAGGCGGGAGGGGTCAGGAGGGCTCCTTCTATTTTCTCCAATCTGTACAATCAGCATCTCATTGCTTGTTCTCAGGAGTCCATGGGTGTGGTCTAGGGAAAGTAGAGAACTCTTTAAATAAAATGTCTAGGACTCATTAAATATGAAATCTCCTTCTTCACTGTCTCTCTGTCTAGCCTCCTGCTCTTACCAATTAAAAATAAAAGAAAACCGAGACCCAGGGCGCTGAATTGTCAAAGATTCTGAGCTCTCCTAATTTCAAGTCTAGAATGTTAGCTACAGATCAGACACTACTGGAAACCGACTGTCTCGGAAGGACATAGCTTTATATTTTCCTCAAGTTGTTTTTTATGTCATTTGGCTAAGAAACAAAATAGGCCCGGGTTTGGACAGGAAGCTGGGTATGAAGTTGTAACTGTCCTGACTCACCAGGTGCGTCAACCTCCGTGGGTGGCAGGCAGCTCTTCCACCAACAGGACAGGCCCCACTGAGAGATGCGGACTGGGACATGCCTGGATGCGGCGTGACCAATAAGGACACGTCACTATTTTTCTTTCTCCATTTTCAATGAAGTATCCCTCAATTTGACAGTGCCACCCACCCATTGGAGGGACTTTGGGATCGCTGTGAATAGCAGAGGCCCCATTTGCTAAAGGAAAGAGACCTCTTCCCTCTTTTATGTTTAGAATCCCATTAAAGATTTACAGCACCAAGTCGCAAAATAGATAATGAACATGAATTTGATGTACTCACAGGAAAGATCAGCTATGTAGTCTCTCAACAGAAATTCTCACACTTTACTAAATTTGAAGACTTAAACTTTACATGTTAAAAGAGATTTGTAGACTTCTTTGTCAAGGACCTCTTTCTATGGGTCTGGTGCTATACCACGTTTCTGAAAAGTTCACATTTCTTTTTTTTTAAAAAAAAAAACCACTAATTCTTTTTTTTTTTTTTAAGATTTTATTTATTTACTCATGAAAACAGAGAGAGAGAGAGAGAGAGAGAGGCAGAGACACAGGCAGAGGGAGAAACAGGCTCCATGCAGGGAGCCTGATGTGGAACTTGATCCCAGGTCTCCAGGATCATGCCCTGGGCCAAAGGCAGGCGCTAAACCCCTGAGCCACCAGGGATCCCCAAAATTCACATTTCTAATCCAAATTGGTGTAATATGGTTCCCTTTCAGACTTCTATGGTTATATACACTGGGTGACTTGACAAGATCTTCTGAATCATTTTTTAATGACCTATATTTCCCAAATAGTTGTTTCTGACCCAATCCAATTCAACAGCTACCTTTGTGACCTAACACACCTCCAAGGATAACTTAAAAGAGGGATGGCAAGCACAAGGATGGGGAGCTTCAGTCTCTCTCTCCCCACACAGGGCAGATATTGCTCGTCAATTTCCATGCTTGTTCCACTGTAGAGACTTAGTCTTGATTCTTCACAGCCCAATACTGCAAACAACACTGTCAACTAATTGGAATTGACATATAAATTGAAATTTATTAAATCACTAGAAAATCTATTATTGAGAAGTTTCTTTGAACACCCTAAATCTTATGTGTGGCAACCTAATGTCACATTCCTAGTGGTAATGTTCTTAAGAAGACTCAAAAGTTCCATCTCTTTGTTTGAAAACATTAGAATTCTAACTCCCATTCTGAGTTTCGAGTTGTTGGGATCCCTGGGTGGCGCAGTGGTTTGGCGCCTGCCTTTGGCCCGGGGCGCGGTCCTGGAGACCCGGGATCGAATCCCACGTTGGGCTCCTGGTGCATGGAGCCTGCTTCTCCCTCTGCCTGTGTCTCTGTCTCTCTCAGTGTGACTATCATGAATAAATAAGTAAAATCTTAAAAAAAAAAAAAAAAAAAAGAATGTATACTGAGTTTCGAGTTGTATCAGAGAATAACTTCAGGTGGAGAGATAAGGAACAGATTATCTATACTCTATTTTAATTCTTTAAAATGAGTAGACCTCTTTGATTTCCCAGATTGTCCCTGGAAAAAGTCCATCTTGAGAACTATGCCAGGGCTGGACATAGCAGCTCTGATGACAATGCACAGGCAAGGATTTAAGCTGATAAATGCTATAACAGCCAGCACTGTTAGGCTGCAAGTGATGAAAAGCCAAATCATGGGGCTTATGGGGAGAAAAAAGGAAGTTAATTGACTCATATAAAAAAGTCTAGGCATTGACTTCAGGCATGGCTGGATCCAGTGCAATATCATTGCACTTTGGTCTCTTTACATTTCTCACATCTATTTTCTTTTTTATTGCCTTCACTCTGAAGCAAGTTCTCTCCCTGTGATGGCCCCAGCAGCACTAGCATATATCTTCCAGGTTCATGTCTAGCCAATGTCCAAGTATTTGTTCTAATTGGACCAAATTTGGTCATACATCCATCCATGAACTTTCATGGCAGCCAAAGGGTGCTAGTCCAAGAAGAAAGAAGAGTGAATGCTACACTGCCAGAACCAGTAGCTTTCCACCATAGTAATGTGTTACCAATTCTATATTGCTTTTGAGCTTTGTAAATGTCTAGGTACTTGTTTTCTAAAATTTGGACATCTTGAATTCTTAGAACTATCTGCTCATATCATGATGATTACCTTAAATTCAAATGCTCTTTTTGTTATAGAACACACTAGTTTGTGAGAAGGTTCTTATCTACTCAGTATGTTGCTTCTATATTTTCGCTGAAGTTCCAAAGCTTAAAATAATAAGAGACAATTCCACCACCACTCCCTGCCTCTTTCTAAAGAGAGTGCCTGAAACATTCAGGCCAGACTTAATAAAAGAAAACAAATCCGGGGACATCTGGGTGGCTCAGTGAGTTGAGCAACTCTTGATTTTGACTCAGATCATGATCTCATGGTCTGGGATCAAGCCTTGAATGGGCTCCCTGCTCAGCGGGAAGTCTGTTTGGGATTCTCTCTCCCTCTTCTTCTGCCCCTCCCCCCACTTGGTCATTCTCTGTAAAATAAATAAATCTTTTTTTAAAAAAAGGAGGAAAAGAAAACAAATCAGTCTAGTATCTATGAAACCCTCACTTACAACTTTTATAGGACATGGTCTAATTGTGAAAGATCAAGGAGGACAAGAACTCAAAGGAGTGGAGAGTGTTTGGCCCTTTTTCTTCCTCTCCTCACACAGATAGAAAGGTATGCCACCTCCCAACCTCTCCCGTAAAGATGGAAGGAGTCTGCAGAAGGGGAAACAGGCACCTTGCTTCTCAGCAGAAGTATAACTTATCAGATGGTGAGATGAGAAAAATAAAGCAGAGGAAGTGATGGGTGTGGCTGTGTCTCACTTGAGATGGAGTGATCAGGGAAAACCTCACTGATAAGAACACGCTGGGGCCAAGGCCTAAAAGTAAGGACAGGAGCCATGCAGATAGCTGGGGGAAGAGTGTTTTAAGCAGAGAGCATAGAAAACCCAAATGCCCTTAGCAAGAATGTGTTTAGTATTTTCTGGGGTGGAAAGGAGCCAACAGGATCGGAGAGAAATGAGCAAGAGGGAATGTGGTAGAAATAAAGGGTGGAGATTAGAATAGAGTTGCATTCACTACAACAGGTGGAGGGTAATGGAAGAGCGAGAGACAACACAGCACACCCTTCGTGCTGTGCATGCCTGAACTGTGGTTCAGACCTAGGCTGGGGGCCGGAGGAGGCCAGGGAAACTCTGAATTATATGTGATATTAGATGTAATTGGATTAGAAAATTAGGTATTAGGTTTGGATTTAGACTGAAGTGTACTTATCTCTTAATACCTGAAAGTAAGCTTTACTTTTCAGATATTAAAGTGGCTAAAAAGCCATGAGATCTTTGGGAAGCATTATCTACAGGGCAGGAATGAGAAGGTAAGTGCATGCTTAAAGATTAGAGAAAAATAAAGCCATTCCTTATGTGTACCTCACAGAGTTTACCTTATTCAATAAACTGATTACTTTCTAAAAGAATCAAAACCCTTGTGATTCATCTGTGTATATGTATACAACATAATATTTTATTTATTGTGTGTAAACTCAGTAAATATTTGCTAACTATCAAGTAGTATAATATGCTATATGAGGGAAAAACGATGTGGCACTAGATAATAGTCAGATCAGGGAAAGCTGGGGTGGGACCTAACTTTTTAAATTGTATAATTCAAAACTTGAGATTTTTTTTGTAGGGTTCACATGTGGCCTCCTGAACTTTCATCAGAGTCAGCTACAAAGGACTCGCTGTGAACTTGTTAGAGAGGATCAATACCCAAATAGCCTATGACACAGAAAATATATTTGCTGCTTGCTACTCTTAATGTTCAATGTAGGGTCCAGGAAGTAGAAACAGCTGCAGGATTGTAAGATGAAATCAATTGAACAGAAACAGAATTACACACAGAAGCAACACTTTTTTAAATGATGGAAATCACTAAATTGGCTATTTCCACTTCTATTTTGGGCTTAAACAAGATGATAGTTTCTTATTCTTTCACAGAGAAGAAGTCCAGAATGTGCCAGTCCTGAGTAGAAATGGCAGCTCAAAGGTCAGCATGAGCTAGACTCTTCTTACGGCTCTGCTTTGGTCAGTACTGGACCTGTCTCCTCATGATCCACAGTGGCTACTTGATTTCAACCCATCACATCTGCATCCCAGCCAGGCAGGAAAAAGAAGGGAGAAGAGTAATCCTCTTTTCTTTGAAGGATACTTCTATGAAGTCCTCACACAATTCAGTTTGCCAAAACTAACTGCAAGGGAGGTTAGGAACTGTGCCCTTCAGTATTATGTTTCTAAGGAAAAAAAGGAGAATGGATGGAAAACATAGTCAACTAGCCATTTCTGCCTCATCTTGTTTCTCTTAAAAACCTGTGGATGAACTTAGATTGGATGCTTTTTATCAAGAAGAGTTACTCCCTTATGTCTGCATGTCAGGTTATTGTGTGCATAGCTCTATTTATGCTCTATTTATGGTTATATATCACCTCGATTAGCCTTAATAGTTAAGTCCACTAGTTCCAAAGACAATAGTTCAGTTATATAATCTATCAGCATCCTCCCTGTCCAACCCTCCACCAATGAATTAGCTGTGCCTGATGATTCACTTGTCATCTATGGAAAATTATTAATAAATTGATTCAGTAAGCATGTAATGAAAGGCAGAGTATGGTGGTGGAACAGGGGTGGGCTTCAGGTCAGACACTCCTGGACTGAACTCCTGTCTCCAACATTCAAGTAAAATGACTTTGGGTAAGCTTCCAGCCTCTTTACATTCCCATTTCCTTCTCCATAAGATAAGGATGATAATAAATACCTCTTGAAGCTACTATGAGGAATGACTTAAATAACATGAAAAGTGACCATATGCCTCTATATCACTCAAAATTATTATTCTGTAATTCATTCACTGTTCCTGGAGCATCTGCAATATGCTCAGTATCATGATGGCTACTGTGGTTGTTAAAGCATAAAGAAGCATGCAGGAAGCTTGTGGCGTAATGCAGGAGCTTAAGACACCCAGAAACAGGCTCTGCAGAGTAGGAGAGGTTTTACATACATGCCACATTAGAATGATACCTCTCTTGACTGATATCAAAATGGTAGATACATTATCTTCCAGAAAATGGGATGATTCAACCTGTTAAGAATCCATGTGCTTGATTTGCTGTTTGGTAACTAATGCTGACTTGTGGGTCACCCGATGTATGTAAGTAAGGTCACATGAAAGACTTGCAATGGCCCCATTGCTACATTTTTCTGAAAAGTGACAGAGAAGTTCCTACCATGCATGGTACTCTCTTGACTACTTTGTGAACATCACATAGTATGTTAGGTTAGAATTTGAAAGCTAAAACAAATTGATCACACTACCAAAATTCAGGCAAAAGTCACTTTCTTTACATCTGTATGTCTTCAAAGCTCAAGGCAATAGTAACAATGCACTATCCAGTCCCCCCTTCCTTTGCAGAGATGTGTCAAAGATCTCTATGTGCCTGGCACTGGGGTTGCAAGGATAAATAGGATGGTGTCTGCCCTCTCAGGATGTAGCATACAGAAGGGGCACAAACAAGTGGAATTTTCATTACCATATGATTCATGGCTGGAAGAGGAGCGCTCTCCTGGAGTGCTACATAAGTTCTATTGGAGGGGACAGCCCACCCAGCCTTGGCCAGGCAGGAAATGGTGCCTGGAGGAAGCGAGCTCTACACTGAGGCCTAGAGGATGAGTAGATATTAACCAATTGAAGGGTGCTTCAGTCAGTGCAAAGGCCAGATGGAAAGGGCATGGTATATTCAGGAAGGGAGGGATTCAATGTGGCTAAAGAGGTACATGAGAGATGAGATTTGCTAGGTCCAGATATTGCATCCTGGTATAGATACCTACTGTGAAAAACTTTGATCCCCACTGTGATGATTCAGTTCATAGGCTTCTCCTAATTTTCTAGGAAATGAAGAGAAAAAAACAAACAAAACAGGATTCATAATTTTTATTTTTTATTTTATTTATTTATTCATTAGGACAGAGAGAGAGGGAGAGAGAGAGAGAGAGAGAGACAGAGAGACACAGGCAGAGGGAGAAGCAGGCTCCATGCAGGGAGCCGGATGCAGGACTCAATCCCGGGTCTCCAGGATCACACCCCCGGCCGAAGGCGGCGCTAAACCTCTGAGCCACCAGGGCTGCCTCATAATTTTTACATAAAAATAGTTTCATGTAAAAATCTGAGAAACAGCTACATAATGTCACTTTTCCACTGAGAAGAAACACAGGAAGCAGTATATCATTTGTGTATATATATTCTAAACAGCTTTCCAATTCATTACAAGTGCTCAACTTTTAGTACCTTGGGTTTCATTCTTTATACCACTTCAAAAACAACACAGTAGGGGGCTGCCTGGGTGGCTCAGTGGTTGAGTGTCTGCCTTCCACTTAGGTCATGATCCCCAGGTCCTGGGATCCAGTCCCACATCAGGCTCGCCGTGGGGGTCTGCTTCTGCCTCTGCCTCTGCCTGTGCCTCTGCCTCTTTCTGCATCTCTCATGAATAAATAAAATCTTAAAAAAGAAGTAACACAATGAGGGGGTGCCTAGTCGGCTTAGTTGGTTAAATATCTGCCTTCGGCTAGGGTCATGATCTCAGGGATCTAGGATGGAGCCCCAAGTTGGGTTCCCTGCTCAGTGGGGAGTCTGCTTCCCCTTTGCCCTCTGCCCCTTCCCCGGCCCCTCCTCATGAGCGGGCACGCAAACGTGCATACACGCACACACACACACACACACACACACACATACTTTCTCTCACACACACAAATACATAAAATCTTTTAAAAAATAACACAATAGAGAAATGACCATGATTCTGCTGTGTTTTTTAAAAAAATTTTAATTCAGATTTAACTTCTTTCCTTGATGTAGACCCTCAAAGAAGTTCAGGCTACTTACATACATATTACTATCCCTCTGGGTGAAAGAGCCCATCACATTTCATAAACTTAATGGGATGAATAAGAACTGATGCAACACTAAGAGATTACCCAGAAATTTCTACATAGTGACACACTGGCCAATTAATGAAGCTAATTTCTCAGTAGGCAATCTGGTACCTTTAAAAAATGCATATAACTAAAGGATTTTTCTCTTTCATTCATGGTTAATATGTAAATCGGATATCCATAATTTCATTCCAGATAGAGGAAGAGCAATAAAATTTTCATGATTTGGCAGACTTTAAATCATTTACAACACTATAATAAGTTATTAAAGAAAGAATCTTAAAAAATGACAGAATTATTTTAATAGCAAAGAAAATGTTAGTACTTTGCAGCGAGAAGATTCTCAAATTTCCTATTCAACTGACAAAGAAAATAATTTCCAAAAGTTCAACTAGTAGATATTTTCAGAAGACAAAAATCATTCACGAAAATACTAGGCGAGGTGCTACAATCAGACAAAAAAAGGAACCATGGTCCTTATCCCCACAGAGCGAAGCACAAAGTGGAATAGATTACCTTCTCCCCATAACAGTATGGATTTTCAGGCTTCCACCACTAATGGAATAGAACATTCCTTGAACGTGAACCACAAAAAGTGGAGGTGACAATCCTACCTCCCCTTCGGCGTATTTGAGACCTCTTTGAGAAAGAGAAGGAATGTTAGGTAAGGAGATCCAATGTCCTTGTTCTAAGTCATCTGAAGTATCTTTACTCCCTCTGTTATGTGCTATGCCTCAATAACCACTCCCTTTCTCATTTTCCTAGTCCTCTATCACACCCTTGTCCTCCACTGACCACCTTCATTATTTAGAAACATCCATTTGACAGAAAGAGCCATGAAAAGTACATGTGACTTTGACGTTCATTCTTCCAACACTTCTAAGATGCCTGAGGGCAGAGGAACAGCATACTTAAGAACCTGAGTTACTGTTATATATTCAAAAGTTCAGTTCATTCATCTCTTAAGTCTGCAAGTATAAAAGTGTCATGTGGTGGATTCAGTAAGTGTTACAAGTGATGTGCCTGGGCTCAGGAAGAGAGAAGAGAAATTATGTATGCCAGAGTAACTGGGGGAGGCATTTAAATAAATACATATATACATATTTACTTGTCACCCACCACGTGCCAAGTATATAACTCTGTGAAGCAAGTATTATCATTCCCACTTTAAGGATTAAAAAACACAATCATTAAGAAGACAAGAGATTTCCCTTAAATAGTCAAGGAACAGAGACAAGATACAGGCCTAGAACTTCCAGTCCAGTATTCCTTCCATAACACTTGCCCACTTCTTGGAAGTGGCAAGGTACAAAGTCTGTCTTGAAAGATAGTTAAGAGCAAGGTATTGAGAAGAGAGGAGTGTGGAAGGAAGAGAAGTGTGTCTCATGCCTGGTTACCCTTAAGGATAGTGGTAGAACACACCGCCACTGCAGATTTTCCTTCACATTTTTCTCTCTAGTAAGACATTAGAGACAAGACGATTGGGAAAGAAAACCTTACTTGACAATTCTGTCCCTGAGGGTACCAATTTAGGAGGACCATAGCCACGAGGGATCATTTGCAGGGGTGGGAACCCTTAGATAACAAGTTCATGATGTTCCATCTTCAGTAGTTTTGAAAGCCCAATTCACGAGAATCTTGTAAAATTTCATCATGACCTCATTGCCCTTCATTCTGGTCTCTTCCAGACAACAGGACAATTACACAAAAAGGGGAACTGATGTTATAACCCCACTACTCTGTCTTTTCTGTTTCTTTCTCTAAAGAAGTCTCTTGGCTTCATTTGTTAAGTGATCAGTTTACACTAGCAACAGTTGGCTGCTAGGCCAATTGAACTACAGCGTGTAACTTTCATCTATTCTGGTATCAAGTTTTGGATGTGAACACAACAAAAGATCTCTCCTGGATTGATTGTGCTTTATGTTACCACACTTTTGTTTATACATTTGATTGTAATGTTTACATTAAAAACTCAGCTTAGTATAGAGGCTGCTTATTCCATGCCTTGCTTAATTTCAACAATTAAGTTAATTTTTTAAGGTGTTTTGGTTGAAGAAAACCTTAGGTTACACATTAGAATTCAAGAGCTGAATATACAGTTGTTGGCCACATAGTCCAAAAAGGTAGTAGGCTTGAAGGTCATATAATGTCACGAAGAATGTCTGAATGACATGAGAAGTTTGAATTCCTAAGCAATTGTTGAAAGAGAAAGAAACAATTAGGGGGTTTTGGTTACTGGAAGGGGGGGCTACAATTGTTCTCAAAATTTTACCAGTGATGACTTTAGAAAACAGCAAAAGGTCATTAGTAAAACAGTTGGCTTGGATAATGTAATAATGTAATAGTCAATGAGACTAATAATGAAGGATCAAAATATTCCGATTATATAATCTGTTCTGATGCAAACTCTCTATGGAAGTCTTACTAGAAATACGGAAGATTCTCTCTAAAAAGGAATACTTTTTTTTTTTTTTTTTTTTTAAAGATCTATTTATTTAGGGCAGTCTGGGTGGTTCAGTGGTTTAGCACTGCCTTCAGCCCAGGGTGTGGTCCTAGAGACCCGGGATCAAGTCCCACATCGGGCTCCCTGCATGGAACCTGCTTCTCCCTCTGCCTGTATCTCTGCCTCTCTTTCTCTGTGTGTGTGTGTCTCATGAATAAATTTTTTAAAAAAGATTTATTTATTTATTCATGAGAGAGAGAGAGAGGCAGAGACATAAATCTCTTGAGGGGTTTCTCAATCTGGGCATTACTGATATTTAAGAGATGATTGAGATGGTTTTCTTGGTGTGGGGACTGCCCTGTGCCATGCAGGTGGTTGAGCAGCATTCCAGGTCCACTAGATACCACAGCATCCTTCCCCAGGGCCTGTTTCCAGATATTGCTCAATGTCTCCTCAGGGCAAAAATCACTCTCCTTCTTGGGGAATCACTTGCTAGGGTGAAGCCTAGAGACTGCATTTCTAATAAGAACATCCAGGTAGTTTTGACAAATATGGCCAGTGGACCAAACGTGAGAAACACTGAACTAATGTGTTGAATTATGTTCCCCCTCCAAATTGATATTTAAAGTCTTAACCCTCGATACCTCAAAATGTGATCCTATTTGGAAATTGTCATTGCAGATTTCATCTGATGAGATCATACTGGGTTAGAATGGGCCGCTGATCCAATATGACTGGCATCCTTATATAAAGGGATAATTTGAATCCAAGAGATAAGGACACAGGGAAAATGACATGCAAGCCAAAGAACTACCAGAAGCCACGAGAAAAGGCTGGAACAGACTCTTCCCTAACTCCTACAGGGAGAGAGCATGGCTCTGCAAACACCTTGATTTCATACTTCCAGCCTGCAAAACTGTGAGACAATAAATTTCTGTTGTATAAGCCACCCAGTTGGTGTTACTTTGTTACAGAAGCCCTAGCAAACTAATATATAAAGAAAAAAATAGGAGCCAGAGTTTTAGCACTAGGATGCTTGAAGCAGGATCAGAGAGAAAAATGGAAAGATTACGGACTGGTACCAATTCCTAATTTATCTTTCTCACTGCCTGACATAAAATAGAAGTCGATAGCTTTCATTTTTATTAAGCACTCTCCAAATATATCTTGTCTAAGTTAAATATTAAGAATAACACAATTTGTTACTTTTTAAGGTTGAAATTGCCAGCGTTCCACTTTCAAGTTTTCATCTAGATTATAGGGTACTTGGATAGATAGGCTTGAGTCTGGAGTTGCCTAGAAGATGAATTGGAATTTATAAAGTATGCCATTATTATTATTTTTTTTTAAAAAAGAAAAACCTTATTTGAGAGAGACAGAAACGGAGAGAAAGCACAAGCAGGTGGAGGGTCCGTGGGAAAAGCCGACTCCTTGATGAACAGGGAGCCCGATGTGGGTCTCCATTCCAGGATCCTGAGATCATGACTTGTCCCAAAGGCCAACGCTTAACCGACTGAGCCACCCAGGTGCCTCTAATTATGCCTCTATAGAAAAGGTAGTATGTAAATGTGAAATTCCATCTAAGGCAAAAATGCAGGGACTGATCACACTGTAGCTTTAAGAAAAGTGTTGACGGTTTCAGGTCACAAAGGCACTATTTAGAGTACAGCAAGAGGGACCATGTGTCCAGCAGGCCACGCAGTCATGTGCCTCCCCGAAGTAGGCAATTCGTACTCTCTCACTGAAAGAATGAAGCCCATGATATTAAAAGACCTTAAGAGGCATGTGCTCCAACAGTTCCATTTGCAACAAAAGTGAACACTGCTGTCACTTAGTAATTATCAGAAGACAAAACAAGAGCCCCGTCTGTGGCAGATGGTAGTCTTTTTCTCCTCGAGATATAGGAAGCCTAATAGATGTCTCAGTTCCTGTTCCCTCCCACAATTGAATGGGGGTGGTGGGAGACAAGCCTCCTTGCCTTAAGATTTTAGAAAGAAAAGTTAGTGACGTTTCTATTGCAGGTGAAGGGCCCCGACATTTATTTTTCCTGCTCCCATAAGCATAAATGGTTCATGATAAAGCATGGCAGGCTCCTGGGGACGCCTGGGTGGCCCAGGGGTTGAGCGGCTGCCTTCGGCTCAGGTTGTGATCCCGGGGTCCTGGAATCGAGTCCTGTGTCACGTTCCCCTGCACGGAGCCTGCTTCTCCCTCTGCTTGTGTCTCTGCCTCTCTCTCTCTCTGTGGCTCTCATGAAGAAATAAAAATCTTAAAAAAAAAAAAAAAAAAGAATGGGAGGCTCCTCCTAGAAAGGTGGACAAACTAAGCGGAGGGGTCAAAGACAAACAAGGTCTGGCCTAGACCGCTTCAGCGTCCTCCCCAAATCAGGATAAACTAACAGGACATTAGCCTGGAAGCCTCTGCCAAGCGCTAGACTTTACCTCAGCAAATCCCCTCACCTTTAATCTAGGAAACTTTCCAGCATGCTCTTCAGAGTCACATGAAGTCGCTGTCAGAGCCCAGTATGACCTCCGGTGTCCCCTCTTGGGGGCCAAGCTGCCCCGTGGATCCCTAAGTTTGCCATGTGGTCTCAAAGGCCCCCACGAGGTTAGGATAGCTCTCCAGGCTGCTTTTTTTCCAAAAGAGGGCAAGGCCGGCCAAGGAGCGCCACGCTCGGACCAAACAGAAATCCGGGGGACCAAAAGCAGAAGTAAACAGCTTTCTTAGCGCAACGCTAATACCACGGAAGGCCTTCTCCGACCTCTCCAGTGGTGGGTCTTTTTTTCTTTTTTTCCGGATTCTGAATCCTTCCACCCCTTCCCCCAGCCTGCCCCTCCCCCCAGCCCCCCGACGAGGGTTAAGGGCCCGCGGCCAGCTGCAGACTCTAAGGTCCACCGCGGCCCGCTCCGGCCCGGGGCAGTGGCCTGGATGTACATTTGACGTCGGGAAACCTAATCTCCCACGTCTGAGCTCCGGCTAGTGTGCCCCTAGGGGGAGGCAGAACAGGTGAAGGCGGCCGGAGGAACCCAGTTCCGGCACAGTCCGAGAGGGCGAGGAGAGGGTGCGAGGCGCGGGAAGGAGACGACAGCGCGATAAGTCGGGCGAGTGGCGCCCGAGCACCGCGCCTCTCCCCCCGGGATCACCTTGCCCTGACCTAGTTGAGCCGCGCAGGCAGGAAGCCAGGCGGGCGAAGGAGGGGGCGGGGCCGGCAGCGGGGGGCGGGGCCGCGAGCGGGCGCTTTCTCGTGCTCGCGTGTGATTGGCCGACGGGTTCGGGCCGGAAGCTGCCGGGAGGCTTCGGCGGCGGCGGCGGCGGCGACGGCGGCGGCGCACGTGGTGACGTGCGAGGGGGTGCGGCGGGAGCGGGCGGCGGCGGCGGCGGCAGTGTCTCCGGGACGCGCGTGGAGGTCGGTCGCCCAGAGCTGCTCGGCACAGTCTCTCCGCCTGCTGCCTCGGCGCGGCAGTGCCAGCGAGCGAGCGAGCGAGCGAGTCCCCGCGAGCCCTCGGCGGCGCGGCCCCCTCCTCGCAGCCTCCGCGGACTGACCGCTCGTCTTCCCGCGCGCCCGCTCCCCCCTCCGCGGCCTCCAGGCGCTTTCCGAGGGGCCGATTCCCGCCCGCTTCCTCCTGCTCCCCATCGAAGCTCCAGACATGAGTTTTTCCATCTCTTCAGAGATGAACCAGGTAATATGCGCAGGTCCTGGTCGGTGGAGGGGGAGGAGGGCGCGACCGGAGTCCGCGCCGAGGGATGGTGCGGCCGGCCAGGGAGCCGGTGCGGGGCGCGGAGCGGCGTCCTGGTCCCGGGGGAGGACGCTCCGAGCCGCCGCCGCCGCCGCCTTCTGGGGGCGAGGAGCTGGTGCCGCGCGGGGCCCGCGCTCCCGGCGCTGCCATGGTTGCCGCGTCGCGTCGGCGGCCGAGGCCGGTACGGGCCGCCCCGCAGAGAGCTGGGGCGGAGGCAGTGGGGCGGGAGTTTTTGCCCGGGGGGTCCGGGGAGGGGGGCCGGGTCGCGGCGCCGCGGGGCAGGGATGCCTGCCAGGAGGGGGACGCGGGAATCTCTTTTCCCGCTGTCAGGATCCAACCGAGAGTCTGGACTCTCCTCCCTGGGACCGTGGGGGCGGGGAGCCGGCCCCGGGCCGCTTGGGCGCCTCGGGCCTGGGGTGGGGTGGCACCGCGTCCCGGATCGCCGTGGGCCGCGGGGTCCTTTGTTCCCGCTCCACGTTGCCCGCTTTTCTTGCCAAGCGCGGGGAGAAGGGGGCGGGAGGAGGGAGGGAGCGGCTGCCCTGACGTGTCGGCGCTGAATGACTGCGTGGCCGGCCAATCCCAGCCGGGGGTGTGCGGGCGCCGGGCTCCGGGCGCCGAGCCTTGCAGCCTGGGGAGTGGGCGCCCTCCCGGCCGCGCGCGGAGGAAGGCCCGGGGCTACCACCCGGCGCTTCAGTCCACTCGGAGGCCGTCGCTACTTTGTTTTTTTTGTTTGTTTGTTTTTACAAAAGAAATCGGCGGAGAGGTTTGCTCGTTTTCCATTCTCACACGCATCTTGCAAACCGATGTTTCGTTATAACACATTCTTGAAGGTAGGAAAGTATCAGGGAGCATGTAGGAGATGGAGAGCTGAATGTGAGAACGCTCGGGCCACAAGTATTTTAGAAACAGATTTGCTTTTTCCTCCGTACGTACCAGCCAGATCTATTGTCTGAAGCCGCTGACGTTTCAAGACCTATAGCAAGTAGAAATCCGATGCCTAAAGGGCGCGTTTTTGTTTGCTGATGGCTGTTGCCCGCGATGGAGGATTAGGATACCCTGGTATCAGGCTGTTCCTTCAGGACTTTGTGATGATCTTCTGCCTAATAATAAGTAACCAGTCTGGAAGCCTAGTCCTATTAACAGTTCAACAAGTCCAGCGTGGACCAGACTACCAGAATCCGCATTTTCTTTTAATAATGCCCGCGCTGGAGGTTGATTTAAGGATAACAACATAATGATGAATAGTTTTAGCCATAATCGTGCTGAAACTTAGTGTCTTAAAGATGTTGGGGGGGGGGGCAGTTGTGTATCTGGAGAGGCGGCAAACACTAAGAATTGGATTAACAATTGTATCATTAAATGCTAGCTGGCAGCATTTATCAACTGTCTGTAATTTGGTAGTTGGTGGTAAAACTGTACTAGAACAACAGACCCAGAATGATTTTCCTCTGAATTTTTCTAATACATGAAATCCCTATAGTTCATAGATATTAATTTCTTGATTTATCTTAATTTGCAGTTTTGTTTTTCTAACACCCCCCTCTCCCCCCCACCCCAACACCGCCAAAAAAAAGCCCGAGAGGATCTCAGGTTTTCATTTTAGTTTTAAATTGCTGTCTTTGGGGCTACTTAACTTGGGAGTGGGATTTTTTTCTTGCTTAAGGTATATTTTAGATGGCAATTGAATAGTTTTGCAAATGTGGTTTTTTGATGTAAGATGTTTTCTTACTAGGGAAATGTCTTAACCACTGATACTAAGATGAAGTACTGCTGAAAATCATTCATTGACTTTTCAACAATATGATTTTATAGGGCAGCCCGGGTGGCTCAGCGGTTTAGTGCCGCCTTCAGCCGAGGGTATGATCCTGGTAGCCCCAAGATCGAGTCCCACGCCAGGCTCCCTGCATGGAGCCTGCTTCTCCCTCTGCCTCTCTCTCTGTCTCTTATGAATAAATAAATAAAATCTTGGAAAAAAATATGATTTTATAATCAAATCTCCATGAAGGAGTTCTAAAAGGTTGGAGATCCTTCCACTTTATTATGCTAGAGAGTGTAAATGGAGGAATTAAGAACAAGGGAGTGATCTCTGGGTTTTTGTTAACACATAAAATATATGCTTATCTGCACTTGTAAACTTGAATTACTACGTTGTAAATGATTTCTAAACTTATCAGTATTTTCCCACCTAGCTGGTCAGTATTCTTACACTTTTGGTATCAACCTGGATACCCAGCAGATACCTGAGCATTATCATGCCCCAAAGCAAATTCCTTTTTTTCCCTTTTTTCCTAACATTAAGCATGCAGCAAACTAAAAATAAAGGTTAAATCTTTTTGGAATTCTAATTTTGATACTGATTTTGATGGTGCCACATAAACCAAGCTAATAAGCAGGGGGATATAATATCTTAACGTCCGTACTTACCATATTTTATCTGTTCCTCTAGACCCCCCTCATCCCCCCAGTTCTAAAAGTGTTCTTGCTATAATCTCTTTCTGCTCCAGCATTGTTTAAACCTTAGCATTGATCTTTATTTCTTCTCCCACTATTTACCATATGCATCCTGCAGACCATAATCCATTGAAACAGAAACAGCTTCAGTTTCTGGAATATGTATGCTGTCATACCACTTTCCTCTTTTGTTTGAACTATTTTCTTTCTTTTTTTTTTTTTTGAACTATTTTCACTGCTTGATTTATCTGTCTTTCTGGTTGGTCTGTGAAGTATTCAGGGCTGGGGAATGGAGTTAACTCTATTGGTATTATGAGCATCCCATTCCAAATTGTGCCTGCCATATGTTTGGTGCCATAAATTTGAATCTAAGAATTTCAGAACAATGAGGATGGAGCAAGCAAGTTAGTGAGTTTGGTGAGTTTTTTGATATAGATGGATAGTCGTGGTAGTTTGAGAGGGGACATGGGTAATGTTTATTTTTTTAATTTGTATTTATTTATTTGGGAATGTTTAACTTCTAGTTTTACAAAGATTAATTTACTTTGTATAATTATAAAATCTGTCTTTAAAAAATAAAGTTCATTGCTATTTTGTGAGTTGGCTGCCCTCAAAAGAGTGCCTTGAAACTTAATATTTGTAATTTGCCTTGAAGTTTTAAAGATGCTTTGAAAGTTTGAAGATAACATTTTATCTTGCACTTACTGAAGGCCCAAGAAGAATTTGGAGGGGAGACCATATTGTGCCTATCTTTTTTTACAACTCTTGGGTAAGACCTGTTGAATTGTGTTTCGGTTAAGCTAATCTTTTGGGGGCCTGTGGTAACATAAAAGTGAACTTCTGAGTGTTACTAAAGCAGTTTAATTACTCATTTATGAGGCTTGTGTCTCCATTTTCTTGCACTGGCCATACTAAGGAACTTAAGTGTATTCACCAGACTATATTGTATTTGACCCCAGTTTTAATTTTTAAGGTGGATTAGCTGAGTGTGTATTTTAAATACCAAAGAAAATTTTGTAAGGCTTTAATTCCAGTGTAGTTAACATACTGTGTTATATTAGTTTCAGTTGTACAATATCATGATTTGACAGTTCCATATATGACTCAGTGCTTATTAAGACAAGTGTACTCTTAATCCCCTTTACCTAGTTCACTCATTCCCTACCTACCTCTTCTCTAGTAACCATCTCTTTGTTCTCTATAGTTAAGGTTTATTTGTCTTCTTTTTTTCCCATTTGTTTCTTAAATTCCACATGAGTGAAATCATGTGATATTTGTCTTTCTCTGCTATATTTTGCTTAGCATTTTACCATATTGTTGCAAATGGCAAGATTGCATTCTTTTTTTTATGGCTGAGTAATATCTCATTGTGTGTATATATATGTTATATAATGCCACATCTTTATCCTTTTATCTATAGATAGATACTTGGGCTGCTTCCATAGTTTGACTCTTGTAAGTAATGGTGCAGTAAACATAGGAGTGCATATATCCCTTTGGAGTAGTGTTTTCATATTCTTTAAATTCCAAAGAAAACTTTTTAAGTTTTATACTTTTATGGAACTCTAGGATGTTGGGGCTTTTGGCTTGGTTTGCCTTTTCAAAGAAAAAAATTCTGCCTACATTTTTATTCTACCAGTTACTGAGGTTGAGTTTCATAGAGCCTCATGAATTTTTAGAATTGGTTGAAACTCAATTTGCCCATTGCTTACTTGAGTGAAAGTGACTGTGAACTTTCAAAGACATGATTTTGCAGGGAGGAGTTAATATGACCTCCTCCAATTTGGGGGTGAGGGGGAGGTGAGAGTAGGGACCTATAGCATATAAAGACAGTAAATGAATAAACTAAATTTGCTGCATTAATTTAAATGTCAGGTGGATCCGGGCTTATTCTTAAAATCAAGTAGAGTTGAAATGATCATTAAAGAACATTGAAGAGATGAAATTCATACTAAGACCTTGATGTACTAGAAAGTCCTCAAGTTCTAAATGTAGAACTCATTCTATTGCAAAACTAATATTGTACACATTTGTATGCCTAGAGTTGCTCCAGAAATTCTCCAGTGTTTTCTTCCAGTGGACTGAAGTGGCCAAAAACAATTTAAGTTAGAAGTTCCAATTTATGAGCAGCCTGGGTGGCTCAGTGTTTTAGTGCCTGCCTTCATCCCAGGGTGTGACCCTGGAGACCCTGGATCGAGTCCCACGTCGGGCCCCCTGCATGGAGCCTGCTTCTCCCTCTGCTTGTGCCTCTGCCACTCTGTCTCCTCTCTGTGTATTCTCATGAATAAATAATAAAATGTTTAAAAAAAGTTCCAATTTATCAAATATAAATAGATGTCATTTTTATTTTTGGTTAGATGAAGACTAGTTTACAGATCAACACTGAATAAATAAAACTGGTCAGTGTTTAAGATGTTCATAAATCTCTATATCATAAGTTTATGATTTTTCAAAAAGCATATTTTAATTATAGCAATATAATTGGTGTGGAGGGATTCCGCCCCCCCCCCCAACCCTTCTTTTAAGAACAGCTTATGAAACTGAAGTGAGGAGTTACCAAGCATGTCTGTGGATTGGCGACCCAAGTATATACCATATATACAAAGATTTTCTTAATTTGCGTTGGGTCTTGGCTAAAAATGTCTGAAGGCTTCCTTAGGATGGAATGTACTGTGTACATAGAATTGTGTGGTACTTGGAAATCATTTGTTAGAACTGATTTCTTAAAAGCAGAACTAATCTAGATGCAGCTGTAGAGCAGAAGAAATCATTATTACGTAATGATATGATACAGTTTCGTTGCAGGGGTAAGCATTGACTGCAGTCCCAACCTGAGTCAGTATTACTCAGGCAGGGTATCCTTGAAATAGAACTTAAGTTATGGAGAAACCAGTTAGGGCATGTGGTATCCAGCTACATTACAGATTGTGCGTGTTGAATTTAACAGTTTGTTCAATTAGAGTTGGACCAGCCTTCAGTGGGTTCTTGATTAAGTGATTCTTCATTCACCTGAACCTAATTGTTAGAATTCTGGGTTTGATTGATGTATAAGGAAAATCCAGGAAATTTTAAGATGTCCATTTTAAAAACTATGCACATCTTTCAAATTATTTATTTAGTTCTAGTTTCCTGAATTTGACACTTATAGTTGATGACAAATGAAAATGGGGGGAAATGGAGGTGGGGGGGAAATGGAGGTAGGGAGACTGAATATGATTACTTTGAAGATGTGGTTTGAACCAGAATTGATTCCATTAGTAGTTTATTACTACAGATGAGAAAAAGGACCGTATAAAGAACACGTATTAGTACTTTCCCTTTTGTTTATTTGGTTCACTTCAACAAAGTACTCATCTTTATATTTAAGTTTCCAGGCTAGTTGTTTTGGTAGTAGGGAGATGGGGTGGATACAAAGATGAACATGACAGGCTCTGCCTTCCAAGGCCTTGAATCAAGGAAGATAAGTAGTTCCACAGAGGCCCAATCCAGAACAGGCCAGCTGGAAGATTACACATGCCTTGCAGAGAGGGTTCAGTATGTGGAAAATATGGAGAAACTTCTCACACCTGGAAGAATTTGGCAGGGGTTCTATGGAGGGAAGAGTTCATCTGGCAGAGGTTGTGTTTAGGGTATTCCAAAAAGAACAACAACTTGAACCAAAGGTACAGAGGCTGGGAAGAACAGACCACATTTTGCAGAACAGTGTATCTGGTTTGACTTTAACAATGTATACATGTATAAGAATGATGCCCAGGGATCCCTGGGTGGCGCAGCGGTTTGGCGCCTGCCTTTGGCCCAGGGTGCGATCCTGGAGACCCGGGATCGAATCCCACGTCGGGCTCCTGGTGCATGGAGCCTGCTTCTCTCTCTGCCTGTGTCTCTGCATCTCTCTCTCTCTCTCTCTGTGACTATCATAAATAAATAAAAATTAAAAAAAAAAAAAGTACCTTAAAAAAAAAAAAAAGAATGATGCCCAAAGGTTGCTTGCTGTCTGGTGAAAATGGAGAGATCATGTTTGTGTGTTGCAATCTAATAATAAAGAATATTAGAGTTAACCAATATTTATATTTGTTCTCTAATCTTGTGCTTGTATATCTCACTTAAATGATACACATTTTTAGCTCCTGTCTTCCAGGGAAGTTTTTTTTTGTTCTGTTTTGTTTTTGGATCACCTGAATAGTTGCAGATTAAATGAAAAATGTTTATGTATAATTGCATTTGTGTCATTTACATCAGCATTTCTTTAAGGACTTTGTATGATCCTCTTAGATCAATGACAGTCTTTGACCATTGTCATTATTACAGATTATGATGCATGATTATCACAGAAGAAATTCGTGTCTATAGCTTTTAAGGACTTGATTACATCATTTCAAGCCTGATAGTTTTGGAATCACCATTAGAGCTTAAGACACCTCTGCCTTCACTTCAACCACCTGTCTTCATACCTTGAGGAAGTGCTGAGTTTTAACACTCCTTTGTCCTTGGAATATCTAAGAAGTCCCAGAAATCCCGTTTCTTGCCAGTTCAGTAGGTAAGTGAATATTCAGTGCCCAGTGCAACATTAAGACACATTGTTTTTCTGAAGACTGTGCCCAGTACACTAATAGCCTTTCATAAATTTCTTGAAGAGGAAGTCAATAATCATTTGTAGAAAAAAAAACATTTTTCTATTTTTTTCTTTCTGCAGATCGTTTTGAATTAAGTCAGCTCAAACTGAAATCTATTACTGCTTTTTAATGATAGATCTTGTATAGCCATTTGTCAGTTCACAAGTAAAGGTGAAATGGGCATTTTTAAAAAGAACATTGTTTCTAATATCTATTCTTTGGAGATAAGTGATTTCTAATATCTGAACCTTGCAAAGGGAACAGAAGTTAAGTTTGTCTTATATATCATTTTTGTCATTTGGGAGTAAAGCAGCCCAAATGAGGGAAACCTGTGATTACAACTTTACGTCCTTCCAGGCTTCTTAGGTTGCTTGTTCTATGGGTTTGGGCAGGGCTGGGTTGACCTTTCTTTTCCCTCTGCAGTGAATGTGTATGGAAACCTAGACAAAGGTGTTGAGATACTCACCGCTGTATGAATCCTTTAAAAGACTTAGGACCAAAGTTTAGGGGGGCACAAACACTTGGACATTCAGTGCCAGTGTTTATGCAGTGTTTTTGTGTAATAACATTTTTGTGTTGATAGGATGGAATTTAAAAATAAACCATATTATTCTTCAAGATATAATTATAAAAATCATTCACAAGTAAAGTAACACAGCTTTCTTTCTGCTCTATAGCCAAATTTATAAGCAAAAATGATTCCCAATGGATATTTAATGTTTGAAGATGAAAATTTTATTGAGTCTTCTGTTGCCAAATTAAATGCTCTGAGGAAAAGTGGCCAGTTCTGTGATGTTCGACTTCAGGTATTTAAAACTTAATTGGAAACCTACAAAAATGATATTTTATTACCAAAAGCAGTAAGTTCTTAGATTTGCTTATTTTATTTTTCATGGTAGGCATTTCATGAAATAACTTTAAAAAAGTGATTTACCTATAAACATTAGATAAGGAATCTAATGTGGTAATTAGCTAGAGAAATACATAGTCCACAATACTTCTAATTTTAATTCCTTATAATTTCAGGTCTGTGGCCATGAGATGTTAGCACACAGGGCAGTCCTGGCTTGCTGCAGCCCCTATTTATTTGAAATCTTTAATAGTGATAGTGATCCTCACGGAATTTCTCATGTTAAATTTGATGATCTCAATCCAGAAGCTGTTGAAGTTTTACTGAATTATGCCTACACTGCTCAGTAAGTGCTTTATAATTGTATAATTAGGAGATGCCATCAGGAAATTCCAAGTCTCTCTAAATTTATTTCAATTAACTATCTGTTTTAAGGCTTTAGTATCCTAAGTGATAACTTTTTTTTTAATAGGTTGAAAGCTGATAAAGAATTGGTAAAAGATGTTTATTCTGCAGCAAAAAAGCTGAAGATGGACCGAGTAAAGCAGGTAGAGTACCAGAAGTAACATATAAGGGGGACTGTTAGTAACAAGTCTGCTTTTTCATGGTTAGGATGCATAATTTATCATAAGCAATTTGTCAGGGACGCCTGGGTGTTTTAGCAGTTGAGCGTCTGCCTTCGGCTCAGGGTATAATCCTGGAGTCTCCGAATTGAGTCCCACATCGGGCTCCCTGCATGGAGCCTGCCTCTCTCTGTCTGTCATGAATAAATCTTCTTTTAAAAAAATAAGCAATTTGTCAGTTTCAAGAGCTTAAAAATGGCCCCTTTTTCCTATAGAGGAGTGAATGTTATTTTTTTTGTAAATTTATTTTTTATTGGTGTTCAATTTGCAAGCATATAGAATAACACCCAGTGCTCATCTCATCAAGTGCCCCCCTCAGTGCCCGTCACCCAGTCACCCCCACCCGTGAATGTTATTTTAACCATTTGTTAACCATTTAGCTACAATAATATAGCAAGGTCATACTTCTCTCGGATAATTTAAGCTAAACCCTTGGTCTTCTAGTAGTCTTCTTGGCCAGGTAGCTGTAGCAGTCATTGATAGCAGGGTGTAAAATACTCTTTTGTCTCAAGAGTTAATTAACTCATATTCCCAGATCATTTGTTCGTCAACCCTTTGGAGTGTCTCTTTAAAAGGACTCTTTCTAGAATTTAACGTCATTGAGAACTGCTTCATAATTCATAAGATAAAAAGCATTTAATTCTCTAATTTGGAGGTCAGTATACTGCAAGCATCAAGCCAGCTGCCTGTATAAAGTTTTATTGGAACACAGATTTCATTTACATATGGTCCCTGGCTGCTTTCCACCTAGTGACAGAGTTGAGTAGTTGCAACAAAGACAGTATGTCCCAAAAGCTTTAAAATACTGTTTAGCCCTTTAAGGGGAAGTTTCCTGATCTCTCCTGTAATGTCATTTCTCTGCTTAAAAATCCTTCTATACTAGAGTAGCCCCTGGGTGGCTCAGTTGGTGAAGCACTTGCCTTCACCTTCCTGGGATTGAGCCCCACATCAGACTCCTGCTCAGTGGGAAGCCTGCTTCTCCCTCTCCCTCACTTGTGCTCTCTCTTGCTATTTCTGTCACTATCTGTCTCTCTTAAATTAAAAAATCCTTGTATGATTTATAGCACATATTCCTCAAGTTAGCATCACCGGTATTCCCTAATATTGTTGTTGTCTTTCCAAAATTGTTTCCTATTTATCTTTTGCTCCAGCCAAACTAAATTGTTCACAGTATCTCTCTTCCCTACTTCCTCTATTCTGCATTCAACATCATCTTTCTTGTAGATCCCAGCTCAGATATTGCCTTCATGATAGGTCTTATCTAATTACTCTATTTGGAAATACTTATTTGAATATTTCATATGCATTATCACAGCATTTCAGTGTGTTGCATCTTTCCTTCAATAGCTGAGACATTTGTATAGCATTCTTTAATGTTTATTGTTCGTATGCATATGTTCTTCCCAATGATAAAGTTGTTCAATTAAGGCAGTGGTTTATGATTCATCTTTATATCTACACATAATGCTTATACATTGAGTATTAAATATTTGTTAAATAAAACCTATGTAAGTATTGGTATTGTGTGTTTCTTTTCCAAGGTTTGTGGTGATTATTTACTATCTAGAATGGATGTTACCAGCTGCATCTCTTACCGAAATTTTGCAAGTTGTATGGGAGACTCCCGTTTGTTGAATAAGGTTGATGCTTATATTCAGGAGCATTTGTTACAAATTTCAGAAGAGGAAGAGTTTCTTAAACTTCCACGGCTAAAGGTAAGGAGTAAAAATCTATAAGAGGTACTTAGTTCCAGGCACAGAATCTTTGTCCATGTTTCTAGCATGTAAGTAACAGTTGCAAAAAGAAAACAGTACATAGCTTAAAAAAAAAAAAAAAAAAAAAAAGAAAACAGTACATAGGAATAATACTGTACTTTTAGCAGTGTAACAGTTTTCTGCCCACCTGTTTTATTTTTTGGCTACTGATTTTCTTGTAAATTAGACTAAATGTATGGAATGCAGTTGGGCATCTGTGACCGTTTTATTATGAAATTGAGTACTAAGCTGAGAATTAGAGACTCAACACTGATCTATGTGTTGCTGTTTTTTCCTAACTCTAGTTGGAGGTAATGCTTGAAGATAATGTTTGCTTACCCAGCAATGGCAAATTGTATACAAAGGTAATCAACTGGGTGCAGCGTAGCATCTGGGAGAATGGAGACAGTCTGGAAGAGCTGATGGAAGAGGTTAGTTTTAAAGTAAATGGGATTCAACAATTCTTAAAAATTATTTTGCTATAACATGAAGGATTCCCTTTCACTTTTATTTTATAACCATGACCCTAAAGAATTTAAATTTTGCTATAGGTACCCCTAAGCTGAGAAACAGGGGGGGTGTCCAGGTGAGCTGAATGAACTGTTCAGTTTGGTCTTCTGCTTTTCTTTTTTTATTTCTTTGCTTATTATGTGCTGTTAACTTCCTTTAAGTAGCATGTAATTTGCTTTAGAAATGGGAAGTGGTACTGAAATTTTCTGTAGATTCTTAATTTTTCTTCACAGGTTTTTGCTTTAAATTTAAAAGTAGGTAAAAGCTTCTAATGGTTGTTCCTCCCCATTGATTTATCTCCCCATAGGTTTATTAACAAAACTAGGATACCCAAGACTGAAGAAACAAGAAGAAACCTCAAGTGTATTGACACGTAAAGAAGCAGCAGTCCTGCCCCAGTTCTCCTAAGAAAAATCCGCTGTGGGCAGAGAACGATGATGATTTAATGGTGTTTACTCCTTTACAGGATTCTATCTTTAAAGCTTTGTGTTTTTCAATGGTGTTGTTCATACATATAGTGACTCACTTAACTTGGGCTACTTTTTAAAAATACACAAGAAAAATTTGATGGCGAAATGGTGGGAATTAAACATATGCAGATGGAGCAGTGGAGTGACCTTGCATCTGTCATTTCACTTAAGCCTTTCAGATTCACTAAAGGCTTATCAAATCTGTTAGACCTTTAAACGTACTGTTATTATGTTCTAAGAAGGCTAACAGGTGATCTTTAAGTTTTATATCATTTCCCACTTGAAAATCAGGTGCATTAACCATGTGTTTGCATCTGCTAAGGGAAGTATCTACAGCTTGTTTGCGTTTTGCATTTGCTTTTTATCTGTTTTTCTTGACGTTGCCTACAGGACAGAAATATGTTAATGCAAATCAGACCACTTCAAAGGTGTAAACCATATTCCATATTTAATTGTAAATATGTACATTCTTTTAAGAGCCTATATATATTGTACTAGTGCTTTTTTCTTAATGCTATATAATAGAAGCTATGAGAAAATGAAGATTTCTTTCAAGCCAATCAAGCCAAGGACTCTTCGGCCAGTATTAGAAGATTCTGTATTTGATTTTTGTTTTTTAAATTTTTACAACCATGACCTGTATTTTCTTTACTTCGGGATCCTGCCAGAGCAAGATGTCAAGAAGTTCAAGAAGCACACTGGAGGTTACCTTGAGGCGTTTGTGTGATCTTCATACTAGTGGAGTAGCCATGGAGACGGTAGCCACATGGGTGTTCTGTTGCTGTTTTGCAGGTTCAAACCTTGTACTACTCAGCTGATCACAAGCTGCTTGATGGGAACCTACTAGATGGACAGGCTGAGGTGTTTGGCAGTGATGATGACCACATTCAGTTTGTGCAGGTACACATTGCACATCTGAGGTAACCTCAGGTTAAAATGTGATTAGAGCATTTTATAGTGTACTGAAATTTTCCTTTAATAAAGGAAAGTGGAAGAATTTCATTGGTATAACTGAACAGAAACATTTTCGGGACAAAACAAGCCTATCATTTTGACAGTTACTACTGTTTTTTTTTTTGCCACATAAAAAGAAGTGAATTCAACACATTGAGATTTTTTTTCCTCAATGAATAGGATTTATAGGTAGTAAGAGAAAAGGCCAATAAGATGAAGCAATGTAGAAATTGATTTTTTGAGTTAGATTACAAAACATAGTTGTTTGCGACAAATGAGTGTTGTTAGACCCAGATTTTTTTCAAAAATCTCAGGTATAAACTTTTTTTTAGTCTGTGGACAAATAATTAACAGGAAAGTACACAAATCATAAGTGTCAAATAGTGAACCCACTAGTTTAAACACTGCTTGGTTCAAGAAGAGATTTCTACAATTCTAGAAGCCTTCCCTTGCCCATTCCCAGTCACTTCCCTATACAACCTAGAAGGAAACCATTATTCTAACTTCTGAAACAATAGATGGGTTTGCCTATGTTTGAAATGTACATAAATGGTCATATAGTATGCATTCTTTTGTTTGACCTTTAGCTCAGTATTGTATTTATGAAGGATAAACTAGAGTAGGCTGAGTTAACCCAGTTTTAAGGAGTGGTTTTATTTAATAGTTACCAAGTACATGATAGAACTAACATTAGGTACTCAGGTATTCTGTGTCAGTAGTGGCCAAATATCTTTATTTTCACAAAAAGTGTCAGGGTTTGAGTTAGTTGAGAAATTTGTTCGTAGTTGTGCATTTTGAGCATTTAGGATATTTTTTCCTCGTAACTCTAAAGATGTTACCATTTTTTAAAAAAAATTACTCTTTCAATAAGCAAAGTTGGAGTGCCTGATAAGTTAGGCCATGATGTTAGGTATGGGAGACAGAAATGTATGTGAGAGACAGGTCACAAGATTGGAAAAGTAAGTAAATGCCACCTGATGGCTTACACTTGATTCTATAGTAGTGAGGAACTTTCAACGATTTTTAGACCAGGTACGAGGGTGATACGAAGAGAGATTTTTGTAACTTCAATAAGCGTGAAACGGCAATAATCCAACAATAGGGGGATTGATTAAATTACTATATTTCTATATAGCAAAAATCTATGCATTGGTCGTATTTTAGACACATGGTTAACTATCAGGTAGGCAGTCTCTAGGTCACGGGACTCTAGGTGATCTGTGGTTTGTTTCCTTTTATTTTTCTTACTCTACTAAATGATTGCATTAAACCCTTCAATTATTTATGACCAAGTACAAAGGTAGACTAAAGCTTGTGAGAACAGTTTACAGACTATTACAGCCAGTGGCTATAAAATGATGAGTGCTTGATCCAAGGGCCTGAAGGAGGAAGAGTAGACTGTAGACATTTATAGTTTCAAAAGTTAGTGATCATTTAGAATAAGAAAATGAGGGAAAGGGAAGAATTTGAGAAGGTGGGATTCTGACTGTGACTCATTAGAAGAAGGTGGTTCCTTGGGTAAAGATCATGAAGTAAAACAGGATGAGGGGACACATTAGGCTTGAAAAATAGGAAAAGGGTTTGAGAAGAAGCCATTAGGAAAGGAAATAAGAATCAAAACATTAAAAAGCTAGCGAGCATAGGAGAATGATAGTTAACTGTGTCAAATCATTCTTTGAGAGGTTATGTAGAAGAGGGTTATAGATACCTTCTCTTTCGCATTAGTTTTGGGAGGCCACTTGGTAACCTTTAGTGGGTATAGGTTCCAAAGAGGATCCCTTAGCTTAAGAAGTAATAGTGTCTGAAAAAGAAACAGTCACCAGAGATTACCCCCTGGGAGCTAGAGGCAAAGAAAGTGGGACCAGTGGGTGGCTGAGTGAGAGAAGTTGATGGAGGAAAGTTTGAAGATAAAGAAGAAAGGATGGTGTTTGAAAATGTTTCGGAAGGAATATAAAGGAATTAACCAGCATTTCTGTATGACTTGTTTAAAAAACAAAACAAACAAAAAAACCCTAGTGGTTTTCATTGTTACCATGCTTTTCTCTTTCACGTTTTTTTCTCAATTATAGTCTATATGTTAGAATAGTTTTCTTACTATGATAAATGCTCTTAATATAAGCATCGTCAATATATAATACTTTGGATCCCTTCTTCCCACAGGTTAGGATGGGGTTTTATGTACCTTGTAATTTCTAGTAGCAGAGGACACAAGTCTGTCATAAAAAGGCTTTATACTCAGAATTTCTAATCTTTTAGTTGTGTTGCATTAGGCAATGCATGTCTTCTCTGAGTATTGTTACCTATAACAAGATTGACAGTACTGCCCTTACTGGATTAAAAGAGATGATGTGAATAAAGCGCCTATATACCTAGGTATATAATGTCTAAGTAGAATTTTTTTTTCTAAGTAGGATTTAATGCTAACATGGTACATTCTCTGCCTTTTCTCAAAATAGCCTACATATTCTGTAAAAATGGCCCAGACCAAACTTTTCACAGTTTCAAGTAGCTGCCAAAATCTTTTCCTCTAAAGAGTGTTACGTGGCTTTTTATTTTCCCCAAAATAGGAATTTCTGCTATAAATCTTACCTACCCATGTGGCTCTGGCCCTGGGGATAAGCAGATTTGGTCAGGTACTGGAAGGTGGTACCTGTTCATTTGGTAGTTCTTCTTAGGATGTCTTTGACTCCTCTAGTTCTGTATGATCGTATCCTTTAAAGTGTCAAGGGCTAAAGTAATTGGGAAAAAACCATCAAAGGGAACTCATACACAAGAACAAAATATGATTCTCTTACAGTCATTTGAAAATTTATAGCTTTGCCCATTTCTCCTCCTCTTAGTGTACCTGTGTATTCTACTTTTGTGAATGTTTGGTTCTTTTAGTATTATTGTTCCACTTCTGGTTACTATTTTTTATTTTTGTGTTTTGATGTAGTTCGATTTGTCAAAAGCACGCTATAATACCTATAAGGTGGTCCTGAAGAAAAATGCCATTCAGTGTTTTTTTTAACTGCCACTTTTGTCCTGGAAAATAACTTCTCAGAGGAACTGGATTGGATAAATGTCTGGTCACTTTTGCTGGCATTGAATGAAAGATCTCCATACATAGGATTTAATTAGGTTTCACAGTTGCTTAGAGACAATGAGCTAAATGTATTATTTCAGATAATTCATACCCTTTTAAATTAATAACTTCTTTTGGAAGATGATTCTGTACTTAATATAAAGAGCATGTGAGCTTATGTAGATAATGGGGGGGGGTCCTTCTTTTCCTCCTCCATTGAGGTATTGTGATAGTTGATATGCAACTTTTTTGGGTTTTTTTTTTTGTTTTGTTTTTTGTTTTTGTTTGTTTTTTGGCTTAAGTTGAGCTTTTCCTGACCAGGCTCCTTGTCTAGGTGTAGTTGTTTCATTACAAGTGGAGATGGAAGTATGCCAATAATTTGTGACAGTTGGAAAGTGTTGATTTGTCTTAAATTTAGGTATGCTATATAGGTCATACATAGGTGAAAGATACTCATGTTTTTTCAGTGTTGTGGAATAGCAAAGGAACAGAGGTACACCAGGTATAGTCTTTGGCTAGGTTTCTGTAGCTACCTCTTGATTTTGCAGAAAAAGCCACCACGTGAGAATGGCCATAAGCCGCTAAGTAGCAGTTCCACTGGATGTCTCTCTTCTCCAAATGCTACAGTACAAAGCCCTAAGCATGAGTGGAAAATCGTTGCTTCGGAAAAGACTTCAAGTAAGTATATTACACTTGTCAGATTATCTTTGAGTTATTTGTTTTTAAAGAAAAAGTCTTGAGGAGAACCATTTAATAACTTTGAAAGTGACTATTTGTGGAGAAAAAACTCCGAAGCAACTAAACTTGGAAAACAGCAGATCGTTCAGTCTGGAATCTGGAGTCCCAATTCAGGGTCACACAGCAACCAAAACTAATAATAATTACATCCTAAACATAAACTTTTGTGCTTACAGATAATACTTACTTGTGCCTGGCTGTGCTGGATGGTATATTCTGTGTCATTTTCCTTCACGGGCGAAACAGCCCACAGAGCTCACCAACGAGTACTCCAAAACTAATTAAAAGTTTAAGCTTTGAGATGCAGCCAGATGAGCTAATAGAAAAGCCCATGTCTCCCATGCAGTATGCACGATCTGGTCTGGGGACAGCAGAGATGAATGGCAAGCTCATAGCAGCAGGTAAGAACAGAAGGATGAGGGTTTTCTTAGAAACTCTCAACTGGCTAAGCCTCTCAAACGGACATTTGTGCTTGCTTGTGACATGTGAACCTTGGAAGAGGGGGTTTAATATGCCTTCTTTCTTGGCATTCCACTTTAAAGACCAAGAAATTAAAAAAAATAAGTGTTACTATATTGCCTAACATTTAAGTAAATGTCTGTTTCTAATTCTTAAACTCTAATGTAGCTGAATTGTTCTGTCCTTATTTTCAAGCCAAGACTAAGCAGTTTACTCATACTGGTCATGTTGTTTGGCCATTATAAGCCCTTAGTTAAAACGTCAGCTAATGGGGCCTTAGTAAGTTCATGGATAAAAATTCTTTTTCTCATTGTGCAGATTACTTAAATCATTTTGGACCAGAAACTGGTCCAGTTTAGTATCTTAAACTTAAATCTTGATGGTTTTTTTTACCAGGTGGCTATAACAGAGAGGAATGTCTTCGAACAGTTGAATGCTATGATCCACATACAGATCACTGGTCCTTTCTTGCCCCTATGAGAACACCAAGGGCTCGATTTCAAATGGCTGTACTCATGGTTAGTGTATTATGTTGAAGGAAGAAACATATTCAGCTGTTTCTTGTAACTGCAGAATGGCAGAAAGTCTAATCTCTCTCTCTCTTGATACAGGGCCAACTCTATGTGGTAGGTGGATCGAATGGCCACTCAGATGACCTGAGCTGTGGAGAGATGTATGATCCAAGCATCGATGACTGGACTCCTGTTCCAGAATTGAGAACTAACCGTTGTAATGCAGGTAAAATTACTGTTCTTCTGGGATAATCCATATTTAAATACAATTAAATTGTCAATCTATAACCTTATTTTATATTCATATAGGAGTATGTGCTCTGAATGGGAAATTATACATTGTTGGTGGCTCTGATCCATATGGTCAAAAAGGACTGAAAAACTGTGATGTGTTTGATCCTGTAACAAAGTCATGGACAAGCTGTGCTCCTCTTAACATTCGTGAGTTGCCTTTTTTTCTTTTTTGGTTCTTAAAGTTTTTGGTTTTGTTTTTTTTTTAAGACTTCTGAATCAACAATATGTATCATACAACTTCTAGTTTTGGGAGATAAAGTAATAATTTTGGCTAAACTTGATTTTATAGGTAGACACCAGGCTGCAGTCTGTGAGCTTGGTGGTTATTTGTACATAATTGGAGGTGCAGAGTCTTGGAATTGCCTGAACACAGTAGAACGTTATAATCCTGAAAACAACACCTGGACTTTAATTGCACCCATGAATGTGGCTAGGCGAGGAGCTGGCGTAGCTGTTCTTGATGGTGAGTGTTGGGATTTGGAAAGGTGAGGAATATGGACTGGCAAGGATTTGTTCTAAAATTCCAAGAGAACATCAGTGATAACTATATAATTGTATAATTAGAATTCAGAAGCAGCCATCTTTTCTGATGCAGTAGGGATTGACGGCTTGTCTTTTAGAAGTCTTTTCTAATCAGAGACTACTTGAAATAATAATAATAATATAAATATATCAAAACACTAGTCTTGGTTTCACTGAATGAAGTTCTAAGTCCTTTTCTTCCATAAACTATATGCAAAATGTATCATTTGGAGTCTGTTCCTTTAGAGCAGGAATTCAAAGACTTTGATTTGCAAAGCAAATTTAGATCATCTAATTATCTACTCCATACCTAATTGGAAGCAGAACTTAAGACTAATTTAACAAGTCTTTCCAAAGCATTCAACTTATTTTTATGTAGGTGCAGCTTTTCATTTTATTGATTTACATGTTTAATTATGTAATTATAATAATGAGTTTAGTTAGCATTGTCTTGGGAATAAAGCAGAATCTGATTTAAACTTGTGGCTCAACTACTAAAGGCATAGATGTGTAGACATGCCAGCAAGTAGCCTACTGGCCTGTAACCTACAGCCCACCCTGAAGCTTGTCAGTTCTTCTATAATATATGGATGCAGACAGATTGACAGATGAGAAAATAATGAATTTTTATTATTGCATATATATTTGTAAACAGTGGTAACTCTGATCTGTTTCCAGGAAGTTTCTGTGCCAAAATAATTTTATATAGTTGAAAGCTCAAAATGTTTAGTTAACTGAAATCTGCTTTACTGTAACTTCTTTTGAATCTTAGTTCTTAGGCACTGGACTGATACAAAATTTCCAGTGCTCACAAGTACTTTGGCTTGCTGCTAGTTAGCTGCATTTTTAGGTGAATTGCCACCTCTCTTTGCCTCATTTCATCTGTGAGATGGTAATCCTAGTAGCCCACACAAAGAATTGTGGGAATTACACTTCAGTTAGATGTTACCCCTCTCCTTTTAAATTGCCTGAGTTTCATGTATGAATGAGTTTTTATCAATTTTATTCTATTTGTATCCACAGCTCCTAGAGAGAGAGCACTTAAACATTAGTGAGGCATTTAACGAGTACTTTCTGATAGAATGAGCAGGTATTTTACTAAGAACCACTGATTTTAGCAAAAAACAGATTTAGTTCTTACTCTAAATTTACCTTGGTTCATTTCTCTTTTAGGAAAATTGTTTGTAGGTGGTGGCTTTGATGGTTCTCATGCCATCAGTTGTGTGGAGATGTATGACCCAACTAGAAATGAATGGAAGATGATGAGAAACATGACTTCACCAAGGAGTAACGCTGGGATTGCGACTGTAGGGAACACCATTTATGCAGTGGGAGGATTTGATGGCAATGAATTTCTGAATACGGTGGAAGTCTATAACCTTGAGTCTAATGAGTGGAGCCCCTATACAAAGATTTTCCAGTTTTAACAAATTAAGACCCTTTCAAACTAACAGGCTTAGTGATGTAATTGTGTTTAGTAGAGGTACACTTGTGAATAAGGAGGGTGGGTGGGTATAGATGTTGCTAACAGCAACACAAAGCTTTTGCATATTGCATATTATTAAACATGCTGTACATACTTTTTGTGTTTATTGGGAAAGGAATGCAAAGATGAAGGTCTGTTTTGTGTATTTTTAGGACTACTTTGGTTATTTTACTTTTTGGAAGTTGATATTGTAAAAGAATAAACCAAGACTTGATCGGGCATGTCATTTCAAGAAGTCCCCTCCTCCACATTTGTTTTTGCCAATTTGCACATTAAATGACTTCCCTCAAACATGTATTATGGGGCAAGAGGGGGTAGGGTTTAAGATTTAGGCAGTTGGGTTTTTTAAGGGCCCTTTTTCAATAACTGGAACACTCTATACAAGAGACTTATTTAACTAGATGACAATGACTATTTTTGTTTTTATTAAAAGAAAGCTGACATGCCTACCAAGATTTAATCTTTTATGATTGCCTTTTTATAACTTTTTATATTCTTAGCACAGCGCTTTACCTGTTAAAGATGTGGCAGGTTCAAATTACTGAAGCAGAGTGGCAGTCTTAAAGGATGCAGAGTGAGGTGTTTCTTTTATACGCCCAGAATGCAAACTTCTAAGCTTTTGCCTCAGCTACATTGTTTTTTTTTTTGAGATGCAGTACCATGTTTATTTGAATGGAGTTGCTGAACAGTAACATAGCTATGATTTTTATTTGAAACACTGATTTCAAATATTTTGACTTCTTGAGGGTATATTTTATATAGCAAGACACTTAATATATAACAGTAAAGAATGGTGAAGTACTTTATTTTCTAAATAATTCCTGTCTTTATTTATCATTAACAAAGCAATCCTATATAGCGCCCTCGATTGTGAAAAAAATTAAACTGTACTGGGTTTATGAATGCAGCCTTTATCAGAACTATGTTTTTGTTCAGTTTTTCTATTCATATGGATAAATACTGGTTGGGGTGACTATCGAATGTGTCGTGCTACACATATTAACTTACGGTGCCAAAATTAGCACATCCTAATGCTTGCTGCCAATGCAAACATATTAAAGGTACTTTGCAGGAAATCCTTGCACCATGGAATTAATATCCAGATGTTGTTGTGTACTCATTCATGACTAAAAGTTTTGGGAACAATTTTTTTTCCCCCAGTAATGATGAGCTTAAGGTATTGTGGGAAAATAGTCACCTGACATGCTTGAAATAAGAACTGATAAGATTTTTTTTTTTTTTTCTCAGAGAAGACAAGCACACAGGAATCTAATGAGCCAACTAGGACAAGATGACTACCAGTGGCTAGCTTGGGTTAGGAAGAAAATTGTTCCATTGGTACTTAGACACCTTATTTCTCTCATTTATTCCACAAAGAACCATCAAGAAAGCTCACCTGGTGGCTATGTAATTGCTGACTATCACTGGTTTGGTTCTGGACTAAAACTAGGTTAGCAGGTTGAATTTGCCTAACAGGATGACTTTTTTTTTTAAATGGATCTGTATATGTTCTATTTAGCTCAAGGAAATAAAATTTTAGTTGGGGATTCAGCAGTGAAATTTTTTTTTTTAAGATTTTATTTATTCATGAGAGAGACAGAGAGGCAGAGACACAGTTAGAAGAGGGTGAAGCAGGCTCCCCATGGAGAGCCTAATGCAGGACTCACTCCAGGGACTCCAGGATCACGCCCTGAGCCAAAGGCAGATGCTTAACACTGAGCCACCCAGGTGTCTCCAGCGGTGAAATTCTTGAAATTACTTTTCAGTTCCTAAATAACCTAATTCCTCAGTAGCATTAAGCAACTAATACGCGTGAATACTCTGAGTCAGTTCTCCTATATTCTATTATTGATCAGTCAAACAGGTAGTTTGGTAGTTAAAAGTATGTTTTTTAAGTATGTTTTGAATATAAGAAGCTCCATCAAGGAAAAAAAAACAAAACAGTGCTCAGTGACCAGTTTATATTTATCTGCATCTAAAAGATATGTTTTCTTAAGGAAAGGAGAAAATGTGGCATGTCCTCAACAGTTTAAAAAATGTTTTTGCCACCAGGATGGCTTTTGAGTAGTTTAGAAATAACTGGTACCACCCTTGTGATAATTGTAATGATGCATAAAACATACTACATGCCTAAAACAGCAAAACTATAAAATACCTGCTTGAATTAACAATAATTTTAAAAAAAACAATAATTGGCTATATTCACCCATGAATTTTCTTTCATCATGATGTTCAAGGTAGGGTTTTGATTTTTGGTTTCTAGTATCATATATGCTTTCCCATTCAACATGTTTTAGAATTCCTTATATTTAAGGGGAAAAAACTGGATCTGGGAGCGTGACCCAGTTCTAGAATCCTTGCTTTAATACTCTAGGTGTGTAACCTGTGATTTCTCCGGATCTTAGAATTCTTAAAATTGAAGTAGGTAACAAAGAGTTCCTGGAGGATATTTCTGCAACTCCAGAGTTGCTTTTGGAAGAATATGAGATCATAGATTTGTCTCTATAATATTAGCCATTTATTTGTATCCTACTAGGTTCCAGAAAGGATTTGAAGAGTCTTTCACTGAATGAAAGAATTAACGGGGTGAAAAGAAAAAAACAAGGAAACACCAATGTATGAATCTAAATACTAAGATCAAGCCACACATTTCATCCTGTAAACAGGAGACCTATTAAATAAGTTAAATTGTCCATGAGAAAGGAAGATACCTTTCCATCTGCAACAACATGGATGGGTCTTGAGCCCATTAAGCTAAGCAACATAAAGACAAGTACTGTATGAAGACTACTTATATTCAAGCTAAAGAAGTTAAAGATGTAAAAAAAACAGTAAAATGATCGTACCCAAGGGGTTGGAGTGGGAGTGGGTAAGAGTGGTGGTGTTTAAGGGTACAGACTTGTAATGAGTAATAAACCTGAGATCTAATGTGCAGTATGATGAATATAGATAATGTTATGCTGGTTATGTAATGTACATACCACTCCATGGTAGTCCTGTTGCAATACAGAATGCATCAAAGTAAGCTACACACCTTAAGCTTACAGTGTTACATATAACATTCATTTTTTTTTTTTAAGATTATTTATTTATTTATTCATGAGAGATACAGAGAGGCAGAGACACAGGCAGAGGGAGAAGCAGGCTCCATGCAGGGAGCCCAATGTGGGACTCGATCCCAGGTCTCCAGGATCACACCCTGGGCTGAAGGTAGCACTAAACTGCTGAGCCACCTGGGCTGCCCCTCATTTTTTTTAAAAGCTAGGAAATAGTGGAATCATCTGTAGGTTGAAAGGAATTATTTGAAGCACCAGTTTCTTTTATAATAAAACCAGAAGGTTCTCAGTTGTGAAATGATGCACTGAGCAACAAGTACTAGCCCAATGGCCAACAGAATACTTAAACTTCACTGTTAATAGGTCCATGCCTTCCTGAATGTTGAATAAGACTGAGAAGTAAAAGCTCAGTTAAGAATGTAATGTATAGGGTTAATACCTTGTGGAATTTTAGGAATCTAAAAAAGGCATATGTCTGAATAAGATGACACATTTGCTCAAAGTGAGCAAAGTGAGGAATTTTAGCGTGGGAAAAAGACGCACACAGTACCAAACTTGGATGAAAGAAAGAAAGACCTGAGGGGATGACAAGATGAACTGAAATAGCAAGAATGAAAAGTAGCTGTTTGAAAAGTTGAAAGGCACCTACCAAATGTAACTAGTCCAATAACAGTAGGGCCAGCTATCCATTAAGGCTCTTCCCAGTTCAACAGATCGAGACCTTAAAATTCTTAAAAATTGAAGGAGGAACCTCCTCCTGCATTAAGCAAGTGTTTTCTCTATCCTAAAGATGGTATCAGATCTTTAAAGGTATAGGCTTGAAGAAAAATGCCCAATAAGTGATTGGTACCTGGAATGCAAAAAAAAAAAAAAAAAAATTTAAATGGGCAAAAGATCTGAAAAGATGTATTTCTCTTACCAAAGAAAATAAATGGATTCCTATAAGCACGTAAGAAGATGCTTACTATCATAAATCATTAGGAAAATATAAAGAGTAAGATAACATAACCTATTAAAACTATAAAATTCTGGTTAGAGTGCAGATCAACAAACTCAGATTGCTGGAGAAGTCACAAAATTGTAAGGTCACGTTAGAAAACTGGTAATTTCTGACAAATCCCCTGTGACACAGTTATCACTCTCCTGGGTATTGATCCAGGTTAAATGAAAACCTGTTCACACAAACCTGTAGGTGAAGAGAGAGCAGCTTTTATTCAGTCACCAAAAATAAGTCAACTCAGCCTTCCAACTGGTAAATAGATACATCATTGGTGCAGCCATACAATGGAGTACTACTTAGGAATAAAAAGGATGAAGTGCTGATTAAAAACAACATGTATGGATCTCAGAAGTAGTGTTCAGTGAAAAACCAGCCTCAAGGCTCCATTTAAATTGCATTCTGGGAAAAAAAAAAAAAACAACAAAACAGGGATAGCAGACACATCAGTGGCTTACTGAGATGGAGATGGGAGTTGACTACTAAGAGGCATGAGAATTGCGGAGCACTGGAATTCATATCTTGGTCATGCAGGTGATTATGGGATTGTACTTCGACAAAACTCAAAACTGTACACTTAAAAAGTTTTAAGATTTTGAGAAGCTGGAGGAGGAGCAGAGGGAGGGGCAGACTCCTTGCTGAGCATGGAGCCCAACTCAGGGCTCAATCCCAGGACCCTGAGATCATGACCAGAGCCAAAACCAAGAGCCCATCTATTAACTGACTAAACCACCCAGGTGCCCCAAAAGGTACCCAAACCTTTAAAGGAAAAGGCTCTAAAAGGGAGACTAGAACATACTTCTATTTTATCGCTGCTGGAAATCCCAGCAAGGAACCATTGATTCCCACTGGCCTTGCAAGGATTATAGAGCTAATGTGTAGCCCATAACCATGAGTCTACGGTAGACTTGGCAAGGTTTAGCCATCCTAAAGAACAGGATGTCGACATCAGTTTGTAGTTGGGGGCACTGAGCCAAACTACTAGCGGAGATTCCAGTGTGCTCGTAACTATTCAAGTTCACGAGGCTATTTTCACTGGAGTGGGTTTTATTGGTAAAATAGCCAAAGAACATCAACCAAGAGGCCGATTGGCCTGTTCGTCCAGTCTAAATCAAAAGGGCTTTGGGTGGCATCATTTCCTGAGTGGAAGATGTGTTTGACTCCATGAGAGATCCTCCCTCTTAAGAAGTAAGTTCATCCTGATTCATAGGATGAAAAAGGATGCTTGAAAAGGGCTGTTAGGACGCCTGGGTGGCTCAGCGGTTGAGTGTGTGCTTTCGGCTCAGGGCGAAATCGGCGTGATCCCAAGACTCAGAATCGAGTCCCATATAAGGTGGTTGCATGGAGTCTCCTCCCTCTGCCTATGTCTCTGCCTCTCTCCGTGTCTCTCATGAATAAATAAAAATCTTAAAAAAAAAAAAAAAAAAAAAAAAGGCTGCTACAGAAGGGTGGGCTAGGGGGAGTTGTCAAAAAGTATGAGCAAAGTGACCTAAGCTCTGAAGGTAGATCAAGACACCACCTAAGGAAATCTGGGTCAACCATGGAAAGGTGAATAGATTTCTGTTCTCCCTCAAGGTGATGGTCAAAAGATAAAGGACTCGAGCTTCAGGTTCCTCTCAGGTGACAAAGAACACAACAGGAAGGTGAAAGTGACCATCTGTGAAGTATGATCTGCAGTCCCACTGCCCGCTACAGGGCCTAACAAGATTCCAGTGGGCACAACACCCCAATTGTTAAGCCAGTGTTCCCTTGGCCCAGAATGCTGGAATTGCTGGGGTGGCTACACCCAAAGGATCCTACCTAATGCTCTCAGGAAGGAAGTAGATTATATTTTTTAAAAGTAAATTGGAAAAGGCTAGTATAAAATGGCGCCAGAGATTTTACTGGAATAATCCTCATGGATGCCCCTCATGAAGTTATCACTGACTTCTCACCAAGGCAAGGCCAAGGGCATTATGTGTTGAGAGCCCTTGCCCTGTGTGACTTTCCTCATCTGTCCCTATTGGCACGCTTATGATGGCTTTTACCCAAAATGCAAAGCCATACATTCTGAAGAATGAAGATTTTAGAATTGTAAGTTCCTCTCCTAAGGATCTAATAATTCTATCAAAACAAATGTTTGTTTTGTAAGGTGTAGCGTATGATCCTTATGTCAGCTGAGTTCTCTCAATCCAGAGGGGGAATCCAGAAAAGAAGGGGGAGGGAATCCTCAACTCCTGAATTATACTATTAGAAAAGTATAAGATTCACTGGTAGTGTTATGCTATATGTTGGCAAATTGAACTCCAATTAAAAAAAAATATAAGATTAAATTAAAACTTAAAAAAAGAAAGCAACAAAAAGAAACCTGACACTTCAAAGAAACAAAGACTAAACATGTTTAAAAGAATGTTTCTAAATCAAAACAAAAAATAAGACTAGGAAACCAAAAGAAAAACATCTTCACATATCAGTAAAATGAAAAAAAAAAAAAGATTGAAAGAACTGACAAGTTAATGTACAAAGTAAAAGATACACAAACTAAGATAAAATCTGTGTAAGGGTAAAATATGTGAAAGTGTGGCCGGTGACTGAGTGAAATTTCCTAAAAATCACAACCTACATTGAAAAGACATAAGTAGGAAGAGGAGAGGGAGGTAACAAAGCAGAACCAAAACCTAGTAACAACAACCAGAAGCAGCTGAGGGATAAAGATCTGAAAAAACTATTGGGGTGGGGTGGGGGTGGGGTGGTGAAGTGGAGGGACAGACTTTTTGCAGAGAGCAGAGATCCTCTGGAAGCTGCTCCCTTGGGGATCACACCCCTGATGTCACTTGAATCCCAGGTAGAGATGCGGCTTCCTATGCAAAACCTAAAGCTCAGCGGGCCCTGCACAGATTGACACTGAGAATCCTGAATAGATTTTCTTTTATTGCAGAGGGTTGCTTTTATCATCATGCCTTGTACACAGTTCAGAAACACATTTGGAAGTAAAATGAAAAGCACAATCTTAGTAAAAATAAAATTTATTGTTTTGTAAAAAATAAATTAACATCATAGATTAGCAAATTAGATTTAATCTAATGTATTAACAAAAGCATAATATACTCTAGTAAACAAGGATTTCCAACTTACTGTATAACTACATAGGAAGTCAAACATTTGGTTTAGCTAGGGGCAAACATGAGTCACTGCCACCTAATCCCATAAATCCATGCTGTTTCACATTTAAGGGAAAAATCAGTATAGAGGTCTCCCCTGTTCTTCCCTTTAGAAATGCATTGAAAAGTGACAAGCCCAGGGAAGAAGAGAAGAAACTATATAGCTAGTAGGTCAAAACTCTACTTACATTACCTTAGGAGAAGTGGAGGGGTATGTGTTACATTCACCAGGTCTACATGGAAGACAGTTTGATCACGAAACAGCCTAGGGTAAGATTTCATTTGTGGGGCACAGTGAGCATGGCCACGTCTTAATCCTTTCTTGAGGTTTGGAAGTGTCCCTGATCTTGTACCCATGTTGAGAGTTCAGAGAATGCTGCTGCCCCCAGGCCTTCCACAGATGCCAAAGTGGCTCCTACCCTAAGATGATTAAAAAGATGGCTCTCCTTTCCTTGGACTGGCTCAGTGTCAGGAGTAGAGGTAGGAAGATATCGTCAACTCCATGAGTTGATTCCACAGTTTATCCCACAATGGATGCATTAGGCTCTTTAGAACCTTAATGTGATTTTCAGCAATAGGCAATCACCTTCTTGCACCTATGAGGCATTTTTTTTTTCCCCAAGTGTCTTGGGTTTGACTTAAAAGGTTGAAAGCTACTCTGTTGTTGAAGATAAATGCAATTCCTTTTAAGTTATAATTCAGCATTTAGGTCCTATAGTTGAGCATGTCTTCACACCATCCCCTGTTTTTGGCTTCCATATAAACAGATGCATTACACTGCTGCATAGAATATTCCATCTCAACCAGTTGGCGGCATCCAATGGTTAACTTTTCCCTAGGGGATAAAGAAATTTTAAATCACTGTAAGACAGCTAGTCAGATAAATGAAAAAAATCTCAACAGGATAATACTGGGACTGGGATTTGAAATACATTCTTTGATAGTTGACAGTTATAGTTTCTTAGACTAAACAATATTGGGATATAAGCACTTAGGAGCACAGATTCTCAGTCAATGTGGAGATCTTGGTGCAATTCCAAGAATCCAGGAATGAGGGTTCCCATGGCAGACCTGCTGCAAAGAAGCAAAGCTGTATGCTTATAAAAGTTTGTATGGTTGGGACGTCTGGTTGGCTCAGCGGTTGAGCGCCTGCCTTTGATCCAGGGTGTGATCCTGGAGACCCGGGATCGAGTCCTGCATCGGGCTCCCTGCCTGGAGCCTGCTTCTCCCTCTGCCTGTGTCTCTGCTTCTCTCTCTCTCTCTCTCTCTTTCTGTGTGTCTCTCATGAATAAATAAAATCTTAAAAAAAAAAAAAAAGTTTGTATGGTCTCCAAGGGCTTCTCCCAGCAGGAGATGGGCTGATGGTATAGTGCTCTAATCCAAAGGGCAAGCAATGCTGTAGCCTACATCACATATTTATGTTTTAACTGAAGAACAGGTAGCCTGGAGCATACTAAGAGAATGCACCTCCTGACAGAAGCAGATAAACAGAGAAGAGATGAGAAGTTGACAGCTCCAACTCTTAAAACTGCTAAATTAACAAATGAAAACTACTAGCTAAGTACTCTTGAGCCAGAAGTAGGGGCAGGGAGTGATGCTTATTACATGCTAGGCCTACTCAGAGTTTTACCTAAGACTAAGCCTACAAAGCTGACTTGGGTCTACAAACTGGGGGATCTGTGAGTTATCAAAGCACCAACCCATCATATCTGGTGTCGAGAGTCCATACTTCATGGAAACCTATTTAAATCTACTGGGAGATGGTTTATATAAACTCACGAAGAACAGCCAGCAACTAGGGAAGCATCTGGCACATTAGGTGTTTGAGAAATGGCAGGTTTTTAAATATAAATTACACTGTTATGACTTTCTTGGCTTCTAAGAAGCTCTGGGCCATCTCCACGGTGTTGGGGGTGGACTACTAGCCACGTCTCTTCACTGCCTCCCCTGCCACCCTTTGGAACGCAGGGATTAGGATGAGAGTAGTAGTGACAGCAAAAGGAAATACACCATATTTTCAGTGGCCTCACTTCCTCAAGTGTGTGGTTTCTCAAATCTGACTTTTGGTTTTGTGTTACTCTAGTCCAGTCTCCCATATTTACAGGGCTTAAAATTAGTGTTATGTTGCCATCAATTCTTCATAACTACTCAGAAAATTATCTGGAAGATCCTAAGAGATCCCAAAATAGGAGAGAAACTGTAAAAATAATCATCCGTTGTCGATTTTCTTCTTTTAACCTAGGAAAAATTTTAGAAAAACTGCATCAAATTTTCTCATAACTTATCTGACATAACATAAATACGTTTTCTCATAAGTTTACAAAGGAAACAAAAAGGGTTGATCCATTCCTGCTCTGCCTAATTTATTCCACATGTGAAAGGAAAAAAAGAAAAACAAAACTCCTTCAGTAACTAGACTTTGAATCTATTTCTGGGTCTGGTCGTCTTCTTTCTCCCCCTCTCAGTTAGGAGGTGAGCTCTGTCTCAGCTTTTCATCCTACTGGCATCTGGTTTCTTCATCCGTGTGAGTCAGCATTCTCACAGTGGATTATCACCTACAGACGCTCTCTCCAGCAAGTTCTTATTGCTGACTGGGGAAAGTATCGCATGTCTCCATCGTGTATGTTTGGTCTCTACTACATCATGACAGGAATTCTTAACTTCCTTTTCCCCAGGGCTTATCTGTAGTGTGACAGAAGGGTAGATGTGGGGGCACCTTAACGCCTTTGCATGCCATTCTGCAGCATCCCTAGTGAGCCATATCACGTTGGTTTTCACCAGGTTGTGAGAACACCCACAACTGTGAGACGTAGCCCATTTCCTATCAATTTCTAGAAAGTTCTTCCTTTACATTGGGCCTTTTAAAAAAACTCCATTTGCTGACATGAGCCTAAATCAAAAAAAGAAAAAAAAAAAGAAAAAGTCATCATCTAATAGTACAAATATTTTGTGTCTCTTACAGTGATCCTATTTCTCTTTTGCAAACTAAACAATCCCAACTTCAGATCTGTTCTGGAACAGAGCTCAAGACTGGAGGTTGCTTCTAGTTCTGTAATTCTATGTTGCTCGTGAGAAACTGCCAGTTTCTCTATATTGTCCTATCATGGGGACACCAGGGTGGCTCAGTACGTTAAGTGTCTGACACTGGCTCAGGTCATGATCCTGGGGTCCTGGAATTAAGCCCTAAATTGGGCTTTCTGCTCAGCAGGGAGTCTGGTTCTCCCTCTCCCTCCGCCCCTCCCCCTGCTCGTGCACTCTCTCTCTCAAATAAACATCTTTTTATTTTTATTATTTTTTTAAGATTTTATTTATATATTCATGACAGACACAGAGAGGGAGAGGCAGAGACATAGGCAGAGAGAGAAGCAAGCTCCATACAGGAAGCCTGATGTGGGACTCGATCCCAGCACTCCAGGATCACACCCTGAGCCGAAAGCAGACCCTCAACCACTGAGCCACCCAGGCATCCCAAGGAAAATCTTCTAAAAATAAAAAGTAAATAAACAAATTGTCCTATCATGGGTATCAAACTCACTTTGACCAAATCTCAGGTCAAAATAAACTGGAAATTTGATCAAATCAATTAAAAAATAATTTTAGTGGTTATTTGATTCATTTCCATGGCTAATTTTGTCAAAATGACACAGCAGTAGTGAAATTAAGTGATCTAATTACAATATTTTTTTAAAGATTTATTTATTTATTTATTCATTCATTCATTCATTCATTCATTCATTCATTCATGATAGACATAGAGAGGGAGAGAGAGAGAGGCTGAGACACAAGCAGAGGGAGAAGGAAGCCAAGCTCCATGTCAGGAGCCTGACATGGGACTTGATCCCAGGACTCCAGGATCACGCCCTGGGCCAAAGGCAGGTGCCAAACCACTGAGCCACCCAGGGATCCCCTAATTACAATATTTGATGCAGTTTTTCCAAAATTCTTTCTAGGTACAAGAAGAAAGTCTACAATAGATATTTGTTTTACAATTCTCTGAACTTTTCTATTTGCAGTATCTTAGATGAAAGAAAAATGGAATACAATGCTAATATAAAAACAGCATATAATAGCTAACATAATATTCAATGGCAAAAGACTAAAAGCTTTCCCCCTAAAATCAGGAACGAAACAAAGATGCCCATATTCAACCACTTCTAGTCAACACTGTACTGGAAATTCTAGTCAGAGCAACTAGGCATAAAAAACAAATAAGCATACAAATTATAAACAAAGAAGTAAAATTATCTCTATTTATAGATCCTAAAGAATCCACAAAATACCTGTTAGGATAAACTAATTCAATAAAGTTGCAAAATAAAAGATTAACACACAAAAAATCAATTGCCATTTTTTTTAAAGATTTATTTATTTATTTTATTGAGAGAGCAAGTGGGAGATGGAGAGAGAGAATCTCAAGCAGACTGTGTTGAGTTCAGAGCCCCATGCAGGGCTCAATCTCATGACCCTGAGATCATGACCTGAGCCAAAACCAAGAGTCAGATGCCTAACCGACTGAGCTACCCTAGGCACCCCAATTCCATTTCTACACGCTAGAAATGAACAGTTAGAAAAGGAAATGAAAAAAACAATTCTATTGTAAATGGAATTGAAATGAAAAAGATTAAAATACTTAAAAATAAGTCTAACTGAAGAGGCACAAGACTTGTACACTAAAAACCACAAAACATTGCCAAAAGAAATTAAAGACCTAAATTAGTGGCATACCATAATACTCCCCGAAGCAATCTACACAGTCAATGCAATCCCTATCAATGTTCCAACAATCTGTTTTACAAAAACTGATCCTAATATTCACATTGAATTGCAAGGGACCCCAAATAGTCAAATCTTGAAAAAGAAAAATAATGTTTAGAAGACTCACACTTCCCAATTTTGAAAACTCAAAATACAAAGCAACTTTAATCAAAACAGTGGTAACGGCATACAGACATACAGACCAATGGAACAAAGTTAAAGTCCAGAAATATATCTCACATACCTGGGTGACTGATTTTCAACAAGGGTGCCAAGACCATTCAAAGGGAAAAAAATAGTCTCTTCAACATTTGATGCTAGGACAACTTGATACCCACATGCAAATGAATGAAGTCAGACCCCTACCTCACATCATATACAAAAATTAACTCAAAAATTCATCAATGGGGCAGCCTAGGTGGCTCAGCGGTTTAGTGCTGCCTTCAGTCCAGGGCATGATCCTGGGGACCCGGGATAGAGTCCCATGTTGGGCTCCCTACATGGAGCCTGCTTCTCCCTCTCCCTGTGTGTCTCTCATGGATAAATAAAATCTTTTTTTAAAAAATGCATCAATGACCTAACCATAAGAGCTAAAACTATGAAATTCTAAGAAAAAAAAAAAAACACTGGGGTAAATCTTCATGACCTTAGTTTTGGCAATGCACACAGATATGATGCCAAAAGCCCAAGCAATACAAGAAAAACACATAAATTGGACTTCATCAAAATAAAAAACTTGTGGCAAAGGATGCTATCAAAAAAAGTGAAAAGACAATGTACAGAGAGAAAATATTTGCTATATCTGATAGGGTCTAATACCCAGAACATGTAACATGTCAAGCTGCCAGGTGCCAAGGTGGTTAATAAGGACAACAAGCCAAACTGAAAGTAAAATCAACTGTTTCATTTGCTGCAACACTGAAAACGAGAGACAAAATTAAAGGTGTCAGTTCCCCAGTGGTCCATTTTCCCTTATAGAATGGCACTGAGTTAGGGCCACATGATACATAGTGTAGACAGGGGACATCATCTCATTGCTGAGGATCCCTTTTCATGGACCCAGGGGAGGAAGGGGTGTGGGTCTTGGTGCATTCAGACTGCTGTAACAAAATACCACAGGCTGGGTGGCTTATAAACAACAGAAATTTATTTCTCACAGTTCTGGAGGCTGGAAGTCCAAGAGCAAGGCACTATCATAGTCACATTCTGGTGAGAGCCCTCTTTCATAAAAGCATTAATCCCATTCATGAGTGCTCTACCTTCATGACCTAATCACCTCCCAAAGGCCCCACCTTCTAAGACTGTTGAATTGGGCAACAGGATTTCAGTATATGAATCTGGGAGGGACACAAACATTCAGAACATAGCAAAGGGAAAGAGCTAGGAGTAGAAAAGCATTGGTTCAGAGTGGAGAAAGTCCTCCAAGGAATTCTCAGCAGAAGTGCCTGAGAGGTGCCCTCAGCCAAAGTCCCCAATAAGGAGGCCACCAAATGGAGTTGCCTGGGCTAGGAATGCAGATATGCACGTAAGCTCAGGGCCAAGGGACCTAAGCATTGTCTGCAACTCCCTCCAGAAGAGTGCAACACACTGGCTGTGTACCAAATCTGGCATGCGGAAGGCAGCTTTCCCTGGTGGAGTGCCAGATAAAGCCTTATAACTGCCTACGGTCAGGCCTGAAAGATCACACATAGGATTTTGGCCTCAAGCCACATTCCTCATAAAGACTTATTATAATTCAACAACAGTAAGAAAACAACCCACTAAAAAGTGGGCAAAGGATTTGAGGACACATTTCTCCAAAGAAGACAAAGAGCCAATAACCACATGGAAAGACGCTCAACATCATTAGTACTTAGGGGAATACAAATCAAAATCACAACGAGATCACTCTTCACACTCATTTGGACAGCTATCATCCAAAAAAAAAAAAAAAAGGTAACAAATTTTGTCAAGGATGCAGAAAAACTGGAACTCTCATCTCTTGTTGGTGGGAAGGTAAAACAGTGCTGCTGCTGTGGAAAAAGTCAGTAACTCCTGAAAAGTTAAACACAGAATTCCACTCTTAAGTATATACCCCACCCCCAAATTTGAAAGAATTGGAAGAATTCAAATACTTGCACACAAATAGCAACACTATTCACAATAGCCAAAAAGTGAAAAAAATCCAAATGTCCATCAACAGATGAGTGGATAAACAGAATGTGGGCTATCCGCACAATGGAGTATCATTCGGCCATAAAAGGAGTGAAGTATCAGGGAAGCTGGGTGGCTCAGTGGTTGAGCATCTGCCTTCAGCTCAGGGGTGATCCTGGGGTCCTGGGATCGAGTCCCACATCAGGCTCCCTACATGGAGCCTGCTTCTCCCTCTGCCTAGGTCTCTGCCTCTCTCTCTGTGTCTCTCACGAATAAATAAATAAAATCTTAAAAAAAAAAAAAAAAAAAAGAGTGAGGTACTCACACATGCTCCAATGTAGGTGAACCTCAAAAATATCATGCTAAGTGAAAGAAACCAGATACAAAAGGTCATGTGTTGTAGGATTCTATTTATAAGACACATTCAAAATAGATAAATCCATAGAGAGAAAGCAGATGAGCGGTTGCCAGGGTCTGGGGGAAGGGAAGAACCCAGACTGCTTACGGAGCCTCGAACTTCCCTCTGGGGTGATGGGAATGTCTTAGGCCTGGAGAGAGATGTGATTGCACAGGGGAGTGAATGCACTAGATGCCCCTGAACTGAACACTTTAAAATGGTTAATTCTGTTATGTGAATTTTACCTCAATTAGAAAAAACAGTGTATATGTTTATTTTATACTATCTTCTGTTAGTAAATTCAGACCACGTAAGTAATCATCTTCCTCACCCTTCCCCAAAGTGGTCAGCTGTATGCAAGTTAAATCCTTCTTCTCTTTTCACCTCCGTGCTCTGCCACCTTTCATTTGGTGCATCTGGCCCTGTGTCTAGGAGGAGCCACTGAAACCAAAAGAACCTCTCTCTTTTGGCAGCTTATCTGAAAACCATGAGCTGTGGAGCACACCTGCGGTGAATATGAGCGCTACTGATCACGGTGGAGACAGCAAATAATTTCAAAACAAACCACAGAGTAACAAAAATAAAAGCTCTGACCAGATGCCTGCTAAGCAGCAATCACTATTTTTCTATGCATTCAAGGTATTAGATACATGTCATTCATCTTCAAAATCATCCTTTTAGGTATAAGAGAGAGCTTATTAGTTAATATCACAGTTCAAACCTGCAAAATAAGTGGCAAGACAAAGAAGAAAAAAACAGGTACGACTGCCTTAACTCTGACTATTCAACTTTGACCCCAGTACCACCTCCACAAAAAAACTCCTCCCAACTAGTGCAATAGTAAAGTAAAGTCAAAATAATTTTAGACATTTGATTGGAACCATCCTGCAAGAGACTCTGCCCGCCAAGTTATCCAGTGAGTTTCCAATACCTTCAAAGATATGGCCAAGTTTTGGGTGCCTGGGTGGCTCCATTGGTAAGGGTCCAACTCAAAATATTGGCCAGGGATGACAGACATTATATATTTTAATTTTAATTCCAGTTAGTTAACATACAATGTAATATTAGTTTCAGGGGCACAATACAGTGATTCAGCACCTCCATACAATACCTGGTGCTCATCACAAGTGCACTCCTTCATCCCCATCACATATTTAACCCATCCTCCCAGCCACCTCCCCTCTGGTAATCATCAGTTTGTTCTCTAGAGTTAAAAGTCTGTTTCTTGATTTGTCTTTTTCCCTTTGCTCATTTGTTTTGTTTCTTAATTTCCACATATGAGTGAAAGCATATGGTATTTGTCTTGGACTTACTTCACTCGACATTATACTGTCTAGTTCCATCATTGCAAACGACAAGATTTCATTCTTTTTGATGGCTGGGTAATATTCCATTGCATATATATTTACCACAATTTCTTTTTTTTAAGATTTTGTTTATTTGTTCATGAGATACAGAGAGAGAGGCAGAGACATAGGCAGAAGGAAAAGCAGGCTCCCTGCAGGGAGCCTGATGCAGGACTCGATCCCTGGACCCAGGATACATTGTGCCGAAGGCAGACTCTCAACCGCTGAGCCACCCAGGCGTCCCATAATTTCTTTATCCATTCATCCATCAATGAACACCGAGGCTGCTTCCCTATCTTGGCTATTGTAATAATGCTGCAATAACCATAGAGATGCATGTATCCCTCCTCTGAATTAGTGTCCTTGTATTCTTTGGGTAAATACTCAATAGTGAGATTACTGGATCATAGGGTAGTTCTACTTTTAACATTTTGAGGAAACTTCATACCATTTTCCATAGTGGCTGAACCAGTTTCCATTCCCACTAACCGTGCATGAGTGTTGCTTTTTCTCTACATCCTCGCCAACATCTGATTTGTTTCTTGTATCTTTGATTTTAGACATTCTGACAAGTGTGAAATGGTATCTCATAGTTTTGATTTGCACTTCCTTGAGTGATGGTGAGCATCTTTTCATGTGTCTGATGGCCATCTGAATGTCTTCATTGGAGAAAGGTCTGTTCATGTCTCCTGCCCATTTTTTACTTGCATTATTTGGGGGATGCCTGGGTGGCTCAGCAGTTTAGCATGTGCCTTCAGCCCAGGGCATGGTCCTGAAGTCCTTCAAGTACCACATCGGGCTTCTTGCATGGAGCCTGCTTTTCTCCCTGTGACTGTGTTTCTGCCTCTGTGTGTGTGTGTGTCTCTCATGAATAAATAAATAAAAATCTTTTTAAAAATTTGGATTATTTGGTTTTGGGGTATTAAGTTTTATAAGTTCTTTATATACTTTGGATACTAATACTTTATCAATATGTCATTTGCAAATATCTTCTCCTCTTCAGTACACTGCTTTGTTGATTGTTTCTTTTGCTGTCAGAATCTTTTTATTTTGAAGTAGTCCCAATACTTTATTTTTGCTTTTGTTTCCCTTGCCTCAGGAGACATATCTACAGAAAAACATTGCTAAGGTCAGTGTCAGAGAAATTGCTGCCTGTGCTCTCTTCTAGGATTTTTATGGCTCCCTGTCTCACATTTAGGTCTTTAATCCATTTTGAATTTATTTTTATGTATGATGTAAGAAAGTGGTCCAGTTTTTCCAACACCATTTATTGGTAAGACTTTTCCCTACTGGACATTCTTTCCTGCTTTGTCGAAGAATAATTGACCATACAATTGTGGATTCATTTCTGGGTTTTCTATTCTGTTCCATTGATCTATGTGTCTGTTTCTGTGCAGTACCATACTGTTTTGATCACTAGAGCCTTGTAATAAAACTTGAAGTCTGAAACTGTGATTCCTTCAGCTATGCTTTTCTTTTTAAAGATTACTTTGGTTATTTGGGGTCTTTTGCAGTTCTATACAAATTTTGTTTGTTCCAATTCTGTGAAAAATGCTGCTGGTATTTTGATAGGGATTGTATTAAATGTGTAGATTGTTTTGGGTAATGTAGACATTTTAACAATATTTGTTCTTCTAATCCATGAGCATGGAATGTCTTTCCATTTCTTTGTGTCATCTTCAATTTCTTTCATGAATGTTTTACAGTTTTCAGCGTATAGGTCTTTCACCTCTTTGGTTAGGTTTATTCCTAGGTACCTTACAGTTTTTGGTGCAACTATAAATGGGATTTTTTTAAGGATTATTTTCTTAATTTCACTTTCTGTTGCTTCATAAGTGTATAGAAATGCAACAGACTGCTGTATATTGATTTTGTATCCTGTATTGAAATAATCATACAGTTCTTATCCTTTCTTCTCTTATTGTTGTGATGTATTAAGTTGACTTGAAAATACTGAACCACCCTCACAAGCCAGGAATAAATCTCATGTGATTGTGGTGAATGATTTTCTTAATGTATTACTGAATTTGACAGATGTTAATTAATTAATTAATTAATGGAGGGAACGGAGGGAGGGGGAGAGAGTGAGAGTTAGCAAGCAGGGATGAGGGAGGAGCAGAGGGAGAGGGGGAGAGAGAATCTCAAGCAGGCTCTACATCCAGCACAGAGCCCAAGGTGGGGCTTAATCTCAGGACCCTAAGATTGTGACTTGAGCAGAAATCAAGAGTTGGACACTTAACCAACTGAGCCACCCAGGCGCCCCAACCTCCAACAAATGTATTTTTGACACAAATCTCATGTACACAAACTTTTAAATGTGGCATATCAGTAAAGATCTATAATAAGAGTATAAGTGATGGACAGTCTGGAAGATTAAGGTAAAAAAAATAATTTTTACCCCTAGCTACAACAGACTATGTATGTCCAATGGTTTTAGATTTTTTGGAAAACTTATTTTAACCTAATGAGTAATAGTAACATTTGTGTACAATTATCAATCCCTGTGTCTTGATATCAAATAAATTTATCAATCTAGAGTTTAACAGAAGTACCTTGACAGTTAACACTCACTGCATCTGCTCATAAAATTTTATAGTAATACAGAGATATGTGTAATTTAAAAATAGCAAATAAGCTGTGGTTTAGTGATAGAAGTGGCATATTACAAAGCAGTGAAACTACAGACATTTCTGCTATAGCACTTGTTTTGAACACATGAATCTGTTCCAACATCGCTGATATATTAAATAACAACTTGAGCATGATGCAAATTTCACATTTTCCTATATAAAATTTCAGCAGTAAGAACCACTAGATGAACAGAGAAAACTACCCAGCAGAACCAAGCTACTTAGGAATACACAAAACACACACATGCACATACTTTAAATATGTGTACCATTCACAATTGGTGTTGCAACTTTACATTCAATTTCAGATAACTTTCCTTCCACATCATCACATTAATCCACAACCTGCAACCCTTCCAAGTACCACCTCCACAAGCAAATTTCACCTCTTTTTCAATAAAAAGTGTCAGATTTATTGACACATTTACATATTTCTTAACCATTTAACACGTGTAAAACTGATGCTATTTTAATTTGGTTCCTACCTTCTTTTTAAATGTATGTCTTATTAAGTTTTTGAGTGATATGCCTCAGACCCATTTTTCCCAAGAGCCTTTTTCTTGCATGATTTTGCATAGCACAGGACTGACTGCAAACCAACTGCTGCTCCATGCCTCAAAATGAATCTTGACGTGGAGTCAAAAAAAGAATGGTGAGAAGGGGGACTATGAGACTGGAGGGCAACATTGACAACATTAAGTGGGTTTTGTTCCTCATGAATTTGTTTGCCTGGGCTCAGGATTAGCAGGCTTCACACACACCCTGTATATTAAAGAATCATATTTATACTGCTTCTTCTTTCTTGTTACATATGAATACTATAAACTATTTTTTAAAAGAAAATATATGATGCTATTAAGTACAGGTGAAACTAGTCAACATTTTTATGGATACATATATTCATAAAGATGAGAATTATAAACACAAAATCTCTAAGGAGAGGATGGAAGGGAGAATATACATAGAGATGGGTAAAGGTCTATTTTGTCAACTGAATGGTAGGCATGAGTATTCTTTATACTAGTTTGTCTTCAAATTATGGTCTGGGGAAAATAAGAGGCTTTCAAGGGGTCTGTGAGGTCAAAAAGGTCAAAACTATTTTCATAATAAGACTAAGACACGATCTGCCTTTTGCATTCTCATTCTTGCAAGAACGTACAATAGTTTTCCAGTGATACATGACACGTGATTACTAAAACAAACTAAATTCGAAAGCAATACATGACACGTGATTACTAAAACAAACTAAATTCAAAAGCAACTATCAGAACCCATTTGTCTACCATTACGCCAGGCTTTAAGAGATCTGCAAAAATGTAGGATCTCTTTTTGTTTGGGAAAAATTATTTTCATAATTATATGTTCCTTATCTTAACATGTAATTAGTTATTATTTTGAAATGAACATACATTTAATTCTAATTTCTAATATGGCAACTGTAGATAGATACAACCTACATAAACAAAAGGTCTTTGTGGTCTTCAACAATTTTGTAAAATATAAAGGAGTCTTGGGGCCACAAATTTAAGAATCACTTTAAACTTTATACCTGTCTTTATATATGCGTGTGTACACACACACACACACACACACACACACACACAACCACAGAGCTCTTTTGGTATTTATGAACTATTCCATATTAATAAAGGTGAAAAAATCATAGTGTAGTGAAGACATAAAAAGAATCCTTCACCAGCACACCAACTGGTGCTGTATACAGTAAAAACTTACAACAGCATTATCTATAATACAGATGGGACTTACCGATACTCGGACTGTGAAACACAATCATAAAGTTCCTGGGGAGTGAACTGGATATTTTTATTTACCTGAAAAGAATCAAGATGTGATTGTTAAGAATACATATGAAGTTAAATGCACACAAGTAGAATGACCCATACTCTGAAGGTGCAAAATGTCAAGTTTCTCATATTTGCATAAAAAGAACAATCACAAGTTCAGTGATCACAATGCTAGGCTAACACTAAATTGCATGTATAATTACTAGTCCTATTGTTACAACTTAATCTGTTCATAGAACCAGAAGAACTGATTAAGTTCCTGGGGTGAGTGGGAATCTCAACAAAAAAGACAATTACTTTGTAGATCAAGTGGAAAGAAAAAAAAATGTGTACTCCAGGAAACACTAAATTTTACTCCACTGGCTCTTATCAATAGATTCAGGCTTCAATTAGCCTAGAGTCTTAGAAGATTTCTAACGTACATATTCAGTATTTCTTTTCTTAAAAAAAAAAAAGAAAGCAAATGTTAAAAAGTTAAAATGACTATATTTAAAGGATTGGAGTAGATTTGGGGTCATAGAGGTAGACTATTTTAAAAGCAGAAGCAGCCACATCTTGTTTTTATCCTGAACATTATAAATAATTCAAGCTGAAAGAAAAACGTAAAGCATTCAACTCTAACAACATCTGAATACTATGGCTGACCCTTCCAGAAATTATTACTGATGAACTTTCATTTTCATTTAAATACTAAGTTTATAAAGTCTTCAAGAAGGTCTATCTGTTTAGGAAAAAGTTTAGTTTACAGACATTTTCTAAAGAAATGTCTTTTTCAGACTATCAAGGTCTAAATTTTTAATATGTTTAAGGCCATAAATATCATAATTCAGAGATATAACTTACAATACTTAAAATAAATCCTCAATCACACAAAGACTAGTCATGGCACACATTTGGAGGACATGGTGATGGAATCCTGTATTTCTTGAGGTTTACTATTGATTTAGCTATATTCTACTTATGTACAGGGAAGAATCTGGATAATAAATTCTTTTTATCAGCTAACTCAACAAATAGCAACAAATATGTCCAGAATTTCTGAGTTAGTGATGGAAAACTAAATGAAACTATCTTCTGTTCAATCTACTTTAAAAAATATTTAGATAGCTGGTATACATTTTTTGGTGAAGAAATTACCATATTGTATAGAAAATGCTTCCATTCACTAAAGATTAAAAATACATAGTTTTAATTTTTTTAAAGATTTATTTATTTTTTGAGAGAGCAAGAGTGAGAGAGAAAGAGAGTGAGTGCATGCATGTACCTGTGCAAGCAGGAAAAGAAGAGAGAGAATCTCAAGCAGACTCCATGCTAAGCACAGAACCCAACATGTGGCTTGATCTCCTGACCCTGAGGATCATGACCTGAGCCAAAACCAAGAGTCAGAGAGACACTCAACCAACTGAACCACATAGGCACCCCTATAATTTTTGAATACAATATTTTAAATATATAATCCTACATTTTTGTTTAAAATTAGGATTATAGGACAGCCCAGGTGGCTCAGTGGTTTACTGCCGCCTTCAGCCCAGGGCCTGATCCTGGGGACCCAGGATCGAGTCCCACATCGGGCTCCCCGCATGGAGCCTGCTTCTCCCTCTGCCTGTGTCTCTGTCTCTCTCTCTGTCAATCATGAATAAATAAATAAATAAAATTTAAAAATTAAAATTAGGATTATATATTTATATATGTTTAATGTTATTTAACTTGATAAAATATTTAATATTATATTTGATGACATACAAATTAGTATATAATTACAATTAATTTTTAGGTACTTTATAATTTTTATTAAAAGATCTAAAAATGTTTAAGATATATATTTAGACTGTCAACCAGTCCAATTCCTATTTCTTTATATGTTTTACTTTCATGTCAACAACACTGATAATTTTCGTTATTGCCCCAATATGCCAGGACCTATGATGTATCCAAACTTAAGGTCAGTAAATGCCAACAACCTTGCAAATGTTTGATCAAAGGATGAAGAAATAATTTGTTCTCTGTCAAACGTTAAGAAAAATTGGCTAAAGAAGTGGTCTTGAACCTGATGTGAATAAAAAATATGTCATATAAAATAGTTCCTTAAGCCTTTAGATTTTAAGAAGAAAAAAGTATCTAGATATAGCTTTACTTTTCCAAGCAATCATCCTCATACATTTGGACACTTAACCCAGATCACAGTTGAGGTATAAGGGAGCTGTGGCTGCAGATCACAGGAGATGACCAAAAAGTAGGCAGCTAATTTACTACTAATAAAGGCACTGCTAAACTGAGGCACAAATTCATGACACACATCACAGGGTCTAGCCTGAAAAAGCTCTTTTCATCATACTCATCAGTTTTGATACATTTTTAATTACTCATATTGGGACATTTTAAACTACACTGTTAAATATCATTTCTGTGCTCAAGCATATAATTTTAACTCCCAGGGAACAAATAGCTACAAGATGCCTCTGTCAGTAAACAGCAGTGTGACTACAGAATTGATTGTGGAATTGGTGTTCTCAATTTTTGTTGTGCTCCTTATAATGGATGCCAGGTACTAGAAATGGCTATATTATTTTTAATTCTTAAAAATTCAAGAACGAAAGGCAAAGGTTAAGCGTTAAAATAGCTAAACATCTAAAAGATTTGGATGGTCTCAAATGTGATGTTTATGATGTAAGAAATACCTCCTCCAAGTAGTAACTGGTCTGAGAGGGGAAAGTGCTGCTCAGAGAAAGGATTTTAAAAATCTGGGAATCAGATCCACAGAATCTTATACGTAATAAGTTAGACATTTTCTCCCAATACTCTCAGCAACAGAAAGCACTAAACTCAAAAAAGATCCGTGTCCCAGATTTTTCCAGGCTATGTGATTTTAAAGTTGTCCTACTGTTTCCACAAATATATTTTAATTGTTAGGATGATTCCATTTAAAATTCAAAAATATGATGAAATAATTATACAAATCATCCCCAAAGAAGAAATCCTTTTAATAAGCACATCATGTGGTTAGTACAGTGTTAAGGCTGATTTTCTAAAAAAGCACACATAAACACTATTCTTTACATAAAATAGGTTAACACTACTGAACACTTAACTGTGTCTGGTACTTCATATACATTAAGCTATTTTGTCTTTAAATAAAGGATTAGATCTATAATTTATCTACTAATATTCTTCCCATTTTACAGATAAAGAAACTGAGACAAAGAGAAATAAATTAACTCTTCTATGAGCACACAGTTAATATGGGGTAGAACTAACATTTTTGAAAGGTAGTTTGACCCCAGTCTGTGTTCTTAATGTAAGGTGTTACATACAAAGAGTTAAAAGAAGAGCAAACCAGAAATAAAAGTGAATATATTTTTAAAAGCTTCACTCCATAAGAAATGTGGGACCTGAATATATGTCACATTCCTTCATTTGGAGTATTTAGAAACTTACACACAAACACACACACACACACACACACACACACACACACACTTGAAAAGAAAGAACATACAGGAACATGGGTGGAGAAACTGAAGATCAACAGAATACTCTCCCTGGATCAGCACTGATGAGGAAAGCTTGCAAGTTAGAGTCACAAAACACCAGAGCCTCACCACAGCTCAGCTGTCACACCAGGGTCTGTGCTATTGCTACGGAGGAAACGGAATTAGAACTTTCCTTTTCACTAATCGCTGGTTCTCAAACAGAGGTGGCTCTTTCTCCCTAGGAACCATCTGGGTCTGTAAGCTGAGTGGGGCAGCAGAATATTTTTGGTTGTCACAGTGACTCAGATATTGGGATTTAGTATGTGAGCAGCAGCGATGCCAAACACTCTGCAGCATTCCACACACTGGAGAAACAGCACGTCTGGAAGGCCAACCACACCTCTAATGAGAAACAATTCTGTGCTGGAGAAGGTGTCTTAGTTTAGGACTCTAAGTTTTCATTTTATGAATGAAAGAAAAAGTTTAATATGTCTTTGACAAACTTCTGTGGGACTTATAGATTTAAAGCAAATGCCATTCTGATGGTTTTAGACCTCTATTATGTTTATTTATAGTAAAATTTGTTTATGGTGGAAATATGATAAACATTTAAAAATATTTCTCCTACCTCATACTTGATTAGGAAGTTATAGAGGGTCTCAACATCTTGATAATTACTGTTAGGGGCCAAAATCCTAAAAATAAAATAAAAACAAAAGAATGGGAATGAATGATTTAAAAAAAATAATAATACCTTGAACATATCCATACTGTGAGATCACTTATTGTATGATCAGTATAGTTCAACAGAGATCAATTTATTAAAATACTTTTGCTTATTTATACTGATACTTACATCACCATTTAGCCAACCGTAAGCATTCTTACAGGAAATTTACCTTTTGAGTTATAATAAAGCAGATTTCTCAAAAGGCAGATAGAAATGTGAGGTGTATTTACACTTCATACCTTTTAAAAGCAGCAGGTAATGCTTGAAGAGTTCCCACAGAATGTTCAACCAATCCCAGTGGACAACTGATTAAACTACCAGACACAAAAGAAATCCTAATAAAAGATTTCTAAATTCAAATAATATTGTTTGAACTATCAGCCTAGCATAGTATGAAAAAGCATGAGTAATCAGAGCATGTCAATCATTGAGAGTAACACTGAAAAAAGTAAAAAAAAAAGTAGCAATGGAAAGGAAGACAAAGGACATAAATATATAAATAACAAACATAAAAATACAAGTGGGAACAAGGAAAATATAAAAATAAAGAAGGAAATGGAAAAACATATTTCTCCATCTAGCAGTATAGAGTATTAATTTTTATTTTCTTTTTATTTTCTTTTTTTTTTTTTTTAATTTAATTTTATTTATGATAGTCACACAAAGAGAGAGAGAGAGAGGCAGAGACACAGGCAGAGGGAGAAGCAGGCTCCATGCACCGGGAGCCCGATGTGGGATTCGATCCTGGGTCTCCAGGATCACGCCCTGGGCCAAAGGCAGGCGCCAAACCGCTGCGCCACTCAGGGATCCCAATTTTTATTTTCTTATACCAAGAATTTTTGAGTCCTTTGAGGATGAATTTTTTTTTTTTTTTAAGCTTTTGAAAAAAAGAAAAGGAAAGGTATTTTTACTTTGGTGTAGTGATGATAGCCATGCCTGCCTGTCTGGGTTTTCTAGCTGTGTGACCCGGGGTGAGTTCTGTGCCACTTATTTTCCTTTATCTGCTAAATGAGGATGGTAGTAGTCCTTACTTCACAAGATACTTATCAGAATCAAAGGAATTCCTTAAGTCTTTAGAACAGAGTCTGACCTACAGCCAGCACTATATTCTCAATTATAAGAGTCACAATAACTATTATCATCTAATGGTTTCAAGTCACAGAATAACTGTACAATGATCTGAGAAATCAAGCCACCTCAATTCTTAAAATACAAGTGCTTTTTAATTCCAGTGTCTCTAGGTCCTCACATCCTTGCCAATGCTTGACAGCTTCGGACTTTAGTTAACTGATCTCAATAACCTTAATTAGATCTTAAGCTATTTGGCTTTTATTAGACTTGTGGGAAAGCTTTTATAAATAATTTTTCAGGACACTGTCACATTTTTTAAGGGGTTTTACTCCTTGCAAGGAGACCCTTACAGAATACAAAAATCTGCACAAGAATACTAGTTTTATGGAAACATTTTTTTCTCCCAACAAGTAATTTTAGAATACAAATAATTTCCTAACAACAACAACAGAAAAGGTGGGGGGAGAGGGGAAGATTATACATTAGAATCCATAAATAATTCACTTAAAATGAAAATGAAGCAATTTAGGTAAGTTAAACTAATCTTTCTGAAAGGCAATGGAAAAAAATTGGGTGTCCTAATTGTGTAACCAAATGTAAACAGATTATCTGCAATGTGGAATAATATACATCTATTCATTTTTCTAGCTTTGGATTACTTCCATAAAAGAGGGTAAGGAAATTAGCTGTAACAAGATGTTTTATATTAAAGAGCCTTAATAAATTCCAAGCTAGTATCACAAAAGAAAGTTACTTTTCCAGAGAATAAAATTCACGTTTCTGGCCTGAAATAATTCACAGAAAAATTGGCTTTAGGTAAGTTAGTCATTTATCGACAGCAAAAAGTCATATCTAAAGTAAGAAATAAAAGAATTACATCATTCTAGTTTTCCAATTTTTCCAAAAATTTTAAACTCCCAACCTGGTTTTATTTATTTTTTAAACAATTTTACTGAGGTACATTTTACATACCATAAATTCACTCATTGTAACAACTCAATGATTTTTAGCAAGTTTACAGAGCGGTACAATGATCCCCACAATCCAAAAGCATTTCCCTCAACTGAAACAGATTCCTATTGCCCATCTGCAGTCACTTTCTGTTCTCACCTCCAATCCCAGCTCCAGGCAACCACTAATCTACTTTCTGTCTCTATAGTGGACTACATTGTCAGCCTGTAAGTTCTTTCCCTCTTATCATCACAAAGCACACTTGTCACTATAAATAATATCACACCATATAATACAGAATCCAGTGGATGACTCAAAATCTAGTGGATAATAAGGTCTAAACCTCAGAATGTATCTGGTAAGTAAAAAAGCAAGATGCTTGGAGCATCTAAAAATGCCCAAGAGCAGAAACAAGAGACCCTTTATTCTCTCATTCAACAAATATTTGGGACCTACTATGAGGCAAGCACTGTTCCAGGCCCTTGGATACAGCAGTGAACAAAAGACAAAGATGCATGGTAGACCAAAGCATCATAATTCTAAACAACTTGTGAAAGAAGAAAAAAAAAAAAAAAAAAAAAACCTGACCAAGCACAGGAAGATAAGGGAGGAAAAAAATATCTCATTGTTACCCATTTGACAATCCCTTCCCTCTTGTTAACTGCTACTTGTAAACAAACAAGTTTACAAGTTACTCCAGTGATGAAACACATGAATTTTAGGTTTCTAAGAAGAAATCATTTGCTCCACATGTAAAGATCTGGTTATCTGACAAAATATCACCAAATTATATTCTAATGAAGAAAGGCATATTGGTATACCAGCATCACTCACAGATATGTTACTGTTGCAATCAGACAAAAACAATACAAGCTATTTTTTAACCCTAGGATATACATTATAGGATTTGTGATAAAATTTACTATTCTTAAAGACTATTCTGAGGTAAACTGAGTCCCAAATAGACTAGATCATCTTTATTAAAATACATTCAATTTAGGGTTGAATTTAGATTTCATTATGAGTACCAGGTAGACTAGATCATCTTTACTAAAATATACTCAATTTAGGGTCGAATTTAGATTTCATTTTGTCCTACGAACTCTGAGTTGATGAGAATGGAATTTGGTCTGGTACCAAATAAAAAAAAATTGCCAACTTTCACTAACTAGAAGTACAGCTTGTTGCAAATATACAAAAAAAATAAATGGAGAAATGGTTTATGGACTTCCATGCCTTTGTAATTCCCCACACAGAAATTCTTGAGAGGTCAGCCTTCTCTATAGCTTTCTCATTTTTTTTCTTACACCAATGTGAAAACAAAAGACTTTTTATAATGAAAGTCCTAAAATTACCCTCCAATGGCAATTTTTAAAATAATAAAGAATTAGCCCTTAAAGGAAATGAAGTACTTTTCAGAAAACGGCTGTTTTTAACTTATAAATACATCCACATTTGACCTTTCAAGAGAAATTCATAATCATTAATAAGTACTTATTAAATGCATACTATCTTTTCAAATGTGTATTATGTAAAAGCTATGGAATATAAGAGAAAATTAAAAGACATGAGTGCCTCTCTTCAAGTTGTTTATAATTTAGAAAGTTCACTTTAGAGTTCTGGAATCAGAACTGGGAACAGACATCTGAAATAGTGTTTGATCCTCAGCTTATAGATTATTTATAAACTAAGTCTGATCTGAATTCACTTTGGTTTCTTTTAGAACAGCATCAACAATAACATATAATGTCTTGCTAAAGACTTACTCAGAGTCTGACACTGCTTGACATACATATTACATACCTCATCTCTAATTCTTTTAAGACCACAAATTTAGTTATGTGACCTTGATCAAATTACCTGCTTTTCTGCACCTCCGCTCCTCACCTGTGAAATGAGGAGAGAGTAGTATTTACCGTATAAGGTTATTATATGAACTACATAAAATATCTAAGATGCACATGTCAATAAACCTTAGCTGTTATGAAACCAGTTTTCAGATACAGAAACCAAGGGCCAGAGCTATAAAACACTTGCCTAAGATTACACAGAGTGGTGGTAGGTATCTAAATCTCTATTGGTTTAACTCTGGAGCCCATGCTTTTTCCACTAATAAAAAGGATAACCACTATCATTCGTGCCTCTAAATGATTTTACAAAATCAAATGGAATAAAGTTCTTTTAAAATAATTGAAGATTTTCAGGAGCGCCTGAGTGGCTCAGTTGGTTAAGCATCTGCCTTCAGCTCAGGTCATGATCTCAGCATCCTGGGATGGAGCCCAGTATCAGGATCCCTGCTCAGTAGGGAATCTGCTTCTCCCTCTGCCCACCCCCATGGGTGCGTACTGTCTCTCAAATAAATGGATAAAACTTTTAAAAAAGTAAATAAAATAGTTAAAGAATGTTAAAGGTAACCAAAGAAACTCTTTAATTTGCTTTTACCAAATGCTTCTGGTAAACTGTTTGTGTCTGTTCAAACACTCAATCTTTGTAGTTGTTATAGCTTTCTCAAAGCCACAGAGGAAGTCAGTAGCAGAGCCAACACTCACTAGACCTCCTGATACTTAACCACAGAAGTACTTTTGAGTTTTCTTTTTTATCTGAGCAATTAGCATTAAGTAAAAAACATGTTAATCTGAATTACACAATTTCCATCTTGCCCAATATCTATAGTTCTCTTTAAGAAAAAAGAAAGACTATCCACTCAATTTTTTTGAAGGGGATAGGGAGGGGCAGAGGGAGAGAGAGAGAGTGTCAATCCTAAGCAGACTCCATGCCCAGCAAGGAGCCTGACTCGGGGCTCAATCTCACAACCCTGAGATCATGACCTGATCTGAAATCAAAAGTGGGATGCTGGGGATCCCTGGGTGGCGCAGCTGTTTAGCGCCTGCCTTTGGCCCAGGGCGCAATCCTGGAGACCCGGGATCGAATCCCACATCGGGCTCCCGGTGCATGGAGCCTGCTTCTCCCTCTGCCTGTGTCTCTGCCTCTCTCTCTCTTGTGTGACTATCATAAATAAATTAAAAAATTTTAAAAAAAAGTGGGATGCTTAACCAACTAAGCTACCCAGGTACCCCAACCACTCACATTTTTTAAAAAGATAAAAGTTAATAGAATAATCTGACTAAAATTAAAAATCTAACAATGCACTAAAAATGAACTAATTTTTAAATTAGAATTTTAAAAATTCAAAGATTTTCTCCTATTTAGGAAAAATAAAGCAATAGACTAAGGATCAGGAAAAGATGTCTAGAATATTCAAGTTTAATATTTAATTCTAGAAATTCAAAAGAAGAAAGTATATTCTTGGATATTTATAAATTATAACTTCTATTCCACAGAACTGAACATATTATGTTTCCTGCTGGCAAGACAGTTTTAAATTAATATAATATTTAAAATAGTTTTTGAGAGTGTGAAAAAAATCAATAAATTTAAAAAGTAATTACATGGCTCATTTTACTTAGTATAATGTCCTCAAGGTTCATCCATGCTGTAGCATATGTCAGAATTTCCTTCCTTTTTAAGGCTGAATAATATTCCACTGTATGTATTACACTATAATGCCTATCTCTTCAACTATTGATGAACACTTGGGTTGTTTTCATGTTTTACGTATTATGAATAGTGCTGCTATAAACATGGGTATAGAAATAGGTCTTTGAGATCCTGTTTTCAACTCTTTTGTGTATAAACTTAGAGTAGTCAAAATCATAGACATTAAAATGGTGGCTGTCAGAGACTGGGGGATTGGGAAATGAGTTAATGGGAATACACTTTCAATTATAGAGATGGATGAAAGTTATAGAGTTGAAAGTTATGGAGATGATGGTGTAATGGCTGTATATTTAATACCACATTAATTCACTTTTTAAGTACACTTAGAACTGGTAAAGATGCTAAATTTTATGGTGTGTTTTACCACAATAAAATATTAGATTAAAAAAGTAATTACATGAATGAAAATGTTTACAGAATTATTTGAGAAACTCATTTTATATTCTCTAAAGCTAAGAACTGACTCAAAGGTTAATTATTATTATGAGCTGCTTGTTACATCATTATTGGAGAGAATATAATTTATTCAGCATCTGACCAGTGCCATGGACTGAACAAATGCTATCTCTAATCTCTGCAATCTAATAAAGCAACTGTTACAAACTCCATTTTCTAGATCAAGAAACAGATACAAAAAGGTTAGCCTATCTTGGTGACAGAGTTAGTAAATGGATGAAACTAGTATTCAACTTCCTGTCATTCTGATTCCTGAAGATCTGCTCTTATTTTAATACAGTGATGCACCTGGACAATACTGGATTTTGCTGATGATAATTTAAATTATATCACTGATAAACTGGGTGCAAATGTATCAAATCAACAATGAGGAAACACTCTCCAGGAAAAAAATCTTAGATCTTAGAGTATCATCTTAAATTTTTTTGGTCACTTACTACAAGTAAAATTAAAATCAGGGCAGCCTGGGTGGCTCAGCGGTTTAGTGCTGCCTTCACCCCGGGGCGTGATCCTAGAGACCCAGGATAGAGTCCCACATCAGGCTCCTGGCATGGAGCCTGCTTTTCCCTCTGCCTGTGTCTCTGCCTCTCTCTCTGTGTCTCTCATGAGTAAATAAATAAAATCTTTAAAAAAAAAAAAAAGTTTTCTATAGGTAATTTGGTGAAATCATCTATGCAAATGGAAGATATTCATCAGCTCTAAATTTTGAAAGAACACCATATATAATTAAAACTGGATGGGCAGCCCGGGTGGCTCAGCAGTTTAGCACTGCCTTCAGCCCAGGGTATGATCCTGGAGACCCGGGATCGAGTCCCACATCTGGCTCCCTGCATGGAGCCTGCTTCTCCCTCTGCCTGTCTCTGCCTTTCTCTGTGTCTCTCATGAATAAAAAAATAAAATATTAAAAAAATAAATAAAATAAAACTGGTAAGAAAAAAATTAAACAATTTAAATAAATTAGACAAATTTTATGTTTCTGTTTTCCTTTCAGGGACAAAAAACTTTGCAAGCTGACTATACAAATTAGATAGAAGTATTAAATACAGGAACTTTTGAGTTGTTTGGCCAAAATAAATACTTAAAATCGATCTACTCAGAATACTGGAAATCTTTTTTTTCTAAAGCTGGTGATAGGACCAGGAGAGTTTATAGGTAGTTTTATTTTTTTTTTATTTTTTTTATAGGTAGTTTTAATGACTACATTTGTAATTATAAAAATAATTCTATAGAAGGAAAATATAATTCCAATAGTTAAAGGAACAGATTATATGATTTACAGATGTGTTAGAGATATACGTACATACAATGAAAATATTCTGGCAAATATTACAGCTTTCTGTTAATTTTGTAAGAAAGTTACAATACTATATACTCTACTTTTCACTCAGCCTTTTATCTGGGTCATTAGCCTTCAGTGTATTTTCTACATTGGCATGTAAGCATCATAATATAATGGTTATAATCTCAGTCTCTTTGGAGTCAGCCTGGGAAGTAAAAGAGCAATGATTTAAACCCAGAAAAGATGGTTCCAGTGTCCATGTTTCTACCCAAGATGCCTCTAGGAGGTATATGCAACACATAAGATGAATACTTATCCTAAGATATGGTTTGCAAATATACAGCAGATAAAACCTTAGTGAGCATCCAGTGCTAATCAAAGTCATCAAGATATCTCCTTAGGAAAATGTAATGAAAGCAATGTAAACAACACTAATGTCTGTCCAGTTGTGTTCCAAAATTTTGAGATAACTATCAGAAGTGACATAGTCAACAAAAAGTAGAGTAGTCTGTATAGAACTTTGGAAAAGGGATTAAAGGAAAAGAATTTCACTACATAGGGGCACAGCTGACCGTGGCAGATGAAGCTGTAGAAAAGAAAAGAGATTACTTTAGCTTGAAGCCCGCAACCCCCTACCCCGAGTCAGCAGGAAAACTTGGTGATAATTTAGTTTTCAATGTGAATTTTCCACTAAGAGTCATCCAGTTTATAAATATTTCAGTTCAGTTACTGATTTCAATGTAAATAAATAAATGGGTATTCTGATATATCAGCTCACTTTGTTCTCAATTTGATTACTGTGAGTCAGAGAACGTTTCAGTAAACTGATAAAATTCCTAACCTTGCACATTTGGGGCTCAAACTCTGTACCCCTGTAACTATGTAATCATGGCATTAGGATTCAGGTAGCCAGGTTCTTTCCAATCGTTTATTTCTGCACTTATCACATGTTAACTCTTGTGTGGGGTGGGGATATATTAAAAATCGAAAGGGCTGCTACCCTTAAATAGCTTACTATCTAGTCTCTTTAAATTGAGCAGTACAAAGTATAAACTAGAGAGAATCTACAGTGGTTAATGTTGGTTATCCTTGAAGAGAAGAATAAAACAGCTGAGGTAAAACAGACGAGAAAAAGAATTTTCACTCACTATATATCCTTTTTTGCCTTTTGAGTTATTTTTAGGCAATGTAAAGGTATTCTGTATTTTTAAATGATTAATTACAATTGGGGAAAGAAAGAATTGGTGAAAATAAAATCTGAGGAAATTATTCAGAATATGGCACAGAGGGATGAAAGAGATAAAAAAAAAAAAAACACAAAAAAGGAGCTAAGAGATATGGCTGAGAGAATGAGGACAGGCAGGAATAGAAATTCCAAAGAGAAGAAGGAGGATGAGGAACAGGCAATCATGGAAGAGAAAGAATGAGAATTTGTAGAATGGAAGACTTGAGTCTTTAGACTGAAGAAAGTATACCATATCTCAAGAAAGACCAAAACAAAATCCATACCTAGACGTATAGTGATAAAAATTACCAAACATAAGTTATAGAGGAATATCCTGAAAGCATTCAGAGAAAAAAGAAAACAGAGGACCTACGAAGAAAAAGCAATATGCTGACAGCTGACTTCCATCTCCAAGAGGATAGAATAAAATTACACCTTTCAAAGTGCTCAGGGAAAATAGCTGTCAGCCTAGAATCTGCACTCAGCTAAGTACCAATTAAGAATTAAAGCCAAACAACACTGTGAGTCAGAAGGTGAGCATTTACCACTATTAGATCTTTGTGAAAGAATGACTCAAAAATTTGCTTCATTAAATAGGAAACTGAATCCTAAAAGAAAGAGTAGGATCTAGGAAGAAATGAAAGTTCCAAACACCTAATAAATAATGATGGGGATGAAAACATGGGCTATTTCGTGTAATAATAAATACTCTGGGGAATGGTTTAAAACAATGTGAAGCTAATATGTTAGAGAATAAGGACAAGGAAGACGAGAGGAGGGAGATCAGAATTTAAGTGTTCTTAAGATCCTTTTACTCAGGATCTGAATAATCCTGATTGTTTTAGAGGGCGGGGAGGGACGGAGGGACAGAGGGAGTGGGAGAGAGAGAATCCCAAGGGGGATCCATGCTCAGCATGAGCCCAATGCAGGGCTCAATCTTATTACCCTGAGATCATGACCTGAGACAAAATCAGGAGTCAGATGCTTAATGACTGAGTGAGCCACCCAGGCGCCCCAATCCTGATATTTTAGACTTTATAAATCAAATAGGCATTTATTAGTTTAAAGGTAATAATATAAAATAGAAATAATATGTGCAACTTCCCAACGAGTAGTGGGATAAAAGGAGGATTAGAAAAAACTAATATTACACCTTGTTCAATCCAATAAAAGGCAAGCAAGGACAAACAAAGGTATGACAAATACAAAAGGTAAGTGACAGTGTGCAGCCCCACATAGGTGCACTTCAGGAGGCCCTTACTATGGAACCACCGAAAGATCTTTAAAGGAATTTTAGTAGCTGAATTTGTAAATATTTGGGGAACATAGTTTTTGTTTAATAAGATGAACATAAGCCAAGATTTTAGTTCAATGATGAGCAAGAAGTTTCCCTTCATCCAAAATATCCATTTGTATAGTACTTTCAGAAAGGCTTTTTGTTGTCGTCTTCTTCTTCCTGGTCGTCATTGTTTTAGGTCCTTCTTCTGCGGGTTTCTGTCTGCAACCTCAATGAGTAAGCACATCTGTGCCTTCTTACAGTTTCTGTAAGAATTTTTTATCCTTAAGGACCTCAAGATTTGCAAATGTAGGGTGGTATTTGTGGATTAATAAAACTATCTTAAACTTAAAAAATAAATAAGTCTAGGGTGCCTGGGTGGCTCAGTTGTTAATCGTCTGGATCAGGCACAGGTTAGGATCTCAAGGTCCTGGGATCTAGCCCCCCACCCCATCAGACTCCCTGTGGGGGGGCCTTCTCCCTCTCCCTGGCTCCCCCTGCTTGTGCTGTCAAATATATATATATTTTAAAAAGAAGTCCAAATATACCAGTAATACTTATGGAAAGAGATTTTATTTATCAATCAAAACAAGTCTAGCTTTATATCATGTAAAAAAATTAAAGAGGGTGTGGGGCAGGGTAACTGGGTGATGGGCATTAAGGAGGACACTTGAAGTAATGAGCATTGGGTGTTATATGCAATAAATCACTGAACTCTTCCCCTAAAACTAATAAAATACAATATATGTTTAACTCGAATTTAAATAAATATTTTAAAAATTAAAGAAATAATGACCTAGAATGGTTGGAGATAGAAGGAAAACACTAGCAAAAAAATACATATATAGAAAGCTGGTCTGGCAGTATTAACAAATGACAAAATAAACTTGAAAGGAAAAATAATTAGCAGTAAAGAACACCAATACGCCAGGAAGATACAGCACAACCTCACAATATAGAAAGCAAAAGCTGACAGCATTACAGTAAGAAATTGAAAAGCTCACAGTTACAGTTGGAAATTTAACAAAAATCACAGAACTGCTCAGACAAAAAAACCGGTAACCATATATCAATATGAACATACAATGAACAAATTTGAGCTAATGGACACAGAGAATCCTGGTACCTTAAGAAACTGAGGATGAAAACAGGAGTCAGGGGCACTAGTTTAAATGATGAGCTCAGTTTTAGACATTTAGAGTAGGAGTGGAAAGCTCATGATTGAACCAAGGACAGAGTAAGACAAAAGAATGTTCATAAAGGGGTTGGGAGTAGATGTGATCACCAAAGCAGAGCATATACAGAGGGGAGAGGAGGTGGTGACAGAATCAATGGTGAGTCTAGGAAATGTTACAAAAACAGAGGGTGTATCTAAAGTTCCTAAAGCAATAACCAAATTTATCAGGAGGTTAGAACTGTAAGTATTATTCAATATTTACCTTTAATAGGTCTAGCAGGAAAATGTGGTTTAAAGATGAAAAGAATAATTACTGAAAAACCTATTGCTCAGAAAGACCCAAGGTGACTTGGAGAATTTTTCAGACAAAAGCCTTTTAAGCGTCCTAAGAGTGTGCCTCACAAATTGTTAAACAGCAGGACTTCCAAAAATATTAAGGGCATTGCCCTCAAGTAGCTTCACGGAGAACCCAAGGTAGAATTTGGGTTAAATGCAAGGGTTTATTAAAAAAAAAAAAAAATTGCAGTTGTCATTTTTGTCTAATGAAGTGAATCCCGGTAAGATTCTCAGAAAACAGTTTTTCAGAGGATTGTTCTAGTAGAAGTATCACTACGACTAAATGGGCTAGAGATATTACAAAATGAAAAGACGTTTTGGACTCTCCTACCTTTTATGAACCGGAGACAGGTTGAAAGGGCTCATCTGCAGCTTACTTATGTTAAAAGTTCAGAGGCCAAAACCAAGAGCCCAGAGAACAAAGTCAAGAGCAGCTGTAAATAATCTGCAGGCAGCAGGACTGAGCCCTAATGAAGAAAGTGGCAATATGTGCATAGCTGGATTTTAAAATTGCTAGGAATTCTGCGTGCCTCTTGTTCTCCCCCCATTTTGAATGTGAAGGTTTATAGCACTTATCCTATGCCTGTCTTGATAGTGTATGTTGGGAGATAAGGGCAACTAAGTTGTCTCTTTAATTCACAGTCAAGATAGAGAGGAATGGTACTTAATGTGTCACACGAAAGAAGCCTTGCCTCAACCACCCCAGACCTGATTTAAATGATGAGATCCTAGATATTAAGCTAATATCATAATGGGAGAAGATGGATGAGTATGTTTTGCTACTAGGTGGGATGTAAACTGTTGTGGCCAGAGGGCAGACTGTGTTCCAAGATGGCCACACAACAGGATCTCTCATCCATGTATTCTTCTAACAATGTAATATTGACATTTCTCCTTCTATCAACAGATAGGGTCTATGTTCCCTTCCCCTGGGCCTAGGTAGGTCTGTGACCACAGGGAAAATGATACTATAGGATTTCTGCAGCAGTGTCATTAAAGGCAATATAGCTTTTACCTGACATTTTTAGACACTCTTGGAAACCAGCCTTCAGCCTGTGAAGAAGCCAAGCTACATGGAGATGCTACACGTTGATGTTCTAGTCAATACCCCGTATCAGCCGTCCTTTGAGATGGCCACAGACACCATCTGACTGCAACTGCACAGATCCCAAGTGAGAACTGCCCAGCTGAATCCAGTCAACCCCCGAACCATTGGAGAAAATAACTGACTGTCAATGTTTTAAGCCAATAAGTTTTGAGATGATTTGTCATGTAGTAGAACATGAGGGGTGAGATAGGGGAAATTAACCACCAACTAAATAAACTGTATACAAGTTCTTTTGCAGTTAATCTTTTGATTGGTTCAGCACAAAGAATTGTTGAACTGCTCATCTTTTTTTTTCCTGTTTAGTCATATATCCATTAGCTTTTTAGTGAAGTTTCTCTTGATAAAGTCCTATTTATCTTAGTTGAACTAGGAATATTCTTCATATCTCAGCATGTAGAGAAAAGAGAGATCAGTGGTTCTGTTGGTGATCGACAGGATAGATGGCAGCAGGAACCAATTACCCTAAAGCCCAGGTAAGACACAGACCTGAGGCAGAGTGTAGAAATCCATAAGGAAAGGTGTATACACAATGGTGCCTTTCCATGAGTCATTACATAACAGAAGTATCTAAGTTGAAGAATTGGCTTACCTGACTGGGTGGCTCAGTCAGTTAAGCCTCCAACTCTTGGTTTTGGCTCAGGTTTTGATCTCAGGGTGGTGAGATTGAGACTTGGGTCAGGCTCTGTGCTCAGTGTGGAGTCTGCTTAAGATTCCCTCTCTTCCTTTCCCCCGCCCCTGCTCACCCCCCCCCCCAAAATAAAATACATAAAATCTTTTTAAAAAATGACTTTCAATAGAAAGTTGAAAATGCATGGATATGAAAAGTATGTTGGCTCAAGTTACAATACAATTATATCTCTGCAACTTCTCTGGAAATCTATACATTTATGAAAACAACTAATTCCTGATTAATTGTACTGAAAAGAAGTTGTATTTGCTTTGAGGACAGATGGCTGCCCTAAGGTTAAATATGTAAAGCAAAAATAACAATCAAAGCTTTATTGAGGGGGCGCCTGGGTGGCTCAGTGGGTTAAGTGCCTGCATTTGGCTCAGGTCATGATCCTGGGATCCTGGCTGGGATTGAGCCCCACATCAGGCTCCCTGCTCAGCTTCTCCCTCTCCCTCTGCCCCTCCTCTGCTTGTGCTCTCTGTCAAATAAATAAAATCTTAGAAAAAAAAAAAAGTTTCATTGAATGGAACACACTGAACTGAATGAAGAATGCCTCTTTTACTGCACAGGAAACTACATAGGATCATATCCACTTCTCTAATTGTTTAAAACTATTTCCAAGCAATCTGAAGGACTGTTGACTTTTATTTATTTATTTATTTTTTCTTTTTGACTGTTGACTTTTAAAAAAACAATCATAGGGATGCCTAGGTGGCTCAGCGGTTGAGCATCTGCCTTCAGCTCAGGGTGTGATCCCGGGATCCAGGATCGAGTCCCACATGGAGCTCCTTGCGGGGAGCCTGGTTCTCCCTCTGCCTGTGTCTCTGCCTCTCTCTCATGAATAAATAAATAAAATCTTAAACAAAACAATCATAGTAATCATCAATTGTGTTCCTACGATACAGAGGCAGCGGGATACAAGATATTTCCAAAGTGCATTAAAAACCCTATTCTTTTTCGCACCTCCAGAAATGCCTACACTCTCCCTTTTACTCTTCCAGTCCTTCTGCCTCTCTCTGCCTGTCTCTGCCTCTCTCTCATGAATAAATAAATAAAATCTTAAACAAAACAATCATAGTAATCATCAATTGTGTTCCTACGATACAGAGGCAGCGGGATACAAGATATTTCCAAAGTGCATTAAAAACCCTCTTCTTTTTCGCACCTCCAGAAATGCCTACACTCTCCCTTTTACTCTTCCAGTCCTTCCAACAGTATTACGTATGTATATTAAAATTTCTGTTTGAAATACCTAGAGTCATTTCTGTTTTCCTAAGCAATGAGGGAAACAGTACTTGTTACCAGAAGAGTTATTTAGTATCATAATAGAAAAACCATTACCAGAACTTGCTCCCCTTGATTCCTGAATCTTTCATATTCCGACTCTGGGGAAAACAGTATCCGAACCTCACCACTGCTATGATACATAACATTCTTATAGTCACTCCAGTGTTTTGCAAAGTCACTTCAGTAATGTATGATACAATGAATTCCATGTGGCCATGGCATCACTTTTGCTATTAAATTAGTTTTGTAGTTGTATGGCATATCAAGACAGTGGCCAAGATATCGCTTAAATAAATAGATGAAGTTTCTGGCAGAATCACGACAGTGGACCCAAAAGAAGTATCTATTCCTGGTGAAGACAAATCACTGCCCCTATGTGGCTTATTCGTCTCCCAAGTGAATAGTGCCTTATTGAGTGCTTATTAGCATTTGCCCCTGCTATCAACAGTTTGGGCTCTCAGCACTGGCAGTAGCCAAAGCAGCCTTCAGGAGGGGAAGTCCCACTTTGGAGCTCATCTTACCAAACTGCCATTGTCCCTTTGTCTATCGGCTCACTAAGCAAACACTGTGGTGGCTAGGGAGAGACTGACCTCTACAGGACTGCTGATCTTGTCCATCTGATTACTAAGTCTCCTCTGCATTGGGTAACCCTTCACAAATACCTCATACTGTGTCCCTGTTACAAGATGCCCATCCACCCACTCTTCTCCAGATGTCCCTGTCATCAAACTCCCAATCTTGTTTTTCCCACGTTTTCAAACAAACAAGGAGTTACTGCTTATCAATCAAGGTGGATTGGTCTAACCATTTCTCCACTACAGTGGAATTTTAGGTCGCTGGAATTAGTATTAAACACAGAGCCAGTATCTAGCCAGTATCACTTTTTCTACAACAGTCACCCTAGTAAATGAATACAAATCCTCTTGAAGAAGGCTGATGGGTACATTCTTTATATTATTTTACCCTCCAGTAATGTACCAAAGTACTCACACTTGTTAATCTATTATCAAAAGGGTTTACAATAAAGTCTGCACAAATTACCATCTCTAAATAGAGAAAATATAATTTTGATGATTTTCATAATTTGTCTTAGCTCAACAGTTAAGTTGGGGAAAATACATAGCTACATGCTGTCAAAAAGTAAATTAACTTAATGATGGCAAAAAGAAAGATTAATTGGAAAATTTACAACTTACAGTTAAATTACTTTATAATTAAGGGTAAGTATATGTTGATTCTAGAAGGTTTACTATGCCTTATTGATAGGAACTGGCACATCAAAATGTTAGATAATTCCAGGGGTTTCTGATATACGATAAATATTTACTGTCTTCTATGTAGAAAACACTGTCCTGAGTTGGACTCAACCTTTTATATTATTGAGAAGTATTCCTGAGGGTATTGATTGCATCACTTCTTAAAACAGGCAGATGGTTGGCCTACTATTGTATTAAATGATCTTTAGAGGCACAAGAGGGTATTTCTCAAAATCCTTAGAGATGGGAGTCTCTAAACCTTCTGTACAACTACTGTGTAAGAAGGACTCAGAACTGATCTGGCTTTACCCCATATTTTTACTCTTTAAGCTAAAAGTACTATAATAGGGGATCCCTGGGTGGCGCAGCGGTTTGGCGCCTGCCTTTGGCCCAGGGCGCGATCCTGGAGACCCGGGATCGAATCCCACATCGGGCTCCCGGTGTATGGAGCCTGCTTCTCCCTCTGCCTGTGTCTCTGCCTCTCTCTCTCTCTGTGACTATCATAAATAAATAAATGCTCTAAAAATTTTTTTTAAAAGTACTATAATAGCCCTTATTCAGCACTGTTAATTTCCACTCTTTCATTTATTTTACTAATGTTCAAACCCCATTGACTTAATTTACCCCATTTGCTTCATTGAAAAATGTAGTTTTAAGTGATTTTAGCATTTCTTACCTTAAGACTTAAAAAGAAGGGAAATGTAATCAAATATCAGATCAATAAATCATCAGATGGAGGGAAATACAAATCAAAACCACAATGAGATACCACCTCACACAAGTGAGAATGGCGAAAATTAACAAGACAGGAAACAACAAATGTTGGAGAGGATGTGGAGAAAGGGGAACCCTCTTGCACTGTTGGTGGGAATGCAAACTGGTACAGCCACTCTGGGAAACAGTGTGGAAGTTCCTCAAGAACTTAAAAATAGAGCTACCCTATGACCCAGAATTGTACTACTGGGTATTTACCCCAAAGATACTGATGTAGTGAAATGCTGGGACACCTGCACCCCAATGTTTATAGGAGCAATGTCCATAATAGCCAAACTGTGGAAGAAGCCTCAATGTCTTTCAACAGATGAATGGATAAAGAAGATGTGGCATATATATGTGTGTGTGTGTATATATATATAAAAATATAAAATAGAATATTACTCAGCCATCAGAAAGGATGAATACCCACCAATTGCTTCGACGTGGATGGAACTGGAGGGTATTATGCTGAGTGAAGTAAGTCAATCGGAGGACAATCATCATATGGTTTCACTCATACGGGGAATATAAGAAATACTGAAAGGGATTATAAGGGAAAGGAGGGAAAATGAGTGGGGAAAATTAGAGGGAGACAAACCATGAGAGCTCCTAACTCTGGGAAAAGAACAAAAGGTTGTGGAAGGGGAGGTGGGCGGGGGGATGGGCTAACCGGGTGATGGGCACTGAGGAGGGCACTTGATGGGATGAGCACTGGGTGTTATACTACATGCTAGCAAATCGAACTTCAGTAAAAAATAAATAAAAATTAAAAACAAAAAATAAATTATCAGATGGAAATAACCAGCTACAAACAAAAGGCAAATTTAAAAGACTGTTGATTTTAAAGATTCTATTTATTTATTCATGAGAGACACACAGAGAGAGAGAGGCAGAGACACAGGCAGAGGGAGAAGCAGGCTCCATGCAGGGAGCCCGATGTGGGACTTGATCCCAGGATTCCAGAATCATGCCCTGAGTCGAAGGCAAATGCTTAAGCTGAGCCATCCAGGCATCCCAAGAATGTTGATTTTAAATAAAATATTTGTTATCTTCAAGAAGTAATCTTTATATTTCATTGCTTAATTCTGCTGTGATCAAGGAGTTTATGATGGAAAATATTTAACTCTCTTACCCTAACCTGGATTTTATTGACTAAAACAAGGTTACACTGACACCTAGAAATGATTTAGGGATGGAAGAAGTAATTGTAGCATCAACCTACTGATATTTAGAATAAATATAAAGGTTCCTATGTCCTATTCTTAAATTACAAATCATGGGAAGCATAGATAAGAGCTTCAGATATGTAAAATAAAATCTAGTTGTTCTAAAATTTAAGTCCTGAGCAATCTGTTATCTTCAGTAGCATTAAAATGCCAGATTTAAAAAATTCAGCTAGTGTTGGATAATTCAGTCAGATTAATATGTGGATGCAACGTATTTTCTCAGCAAATGTAGATTATATATTATGTATAACATTTGATATGTTGAGATCAGTGTTTATCAAACTATAATACAGATACCATAAAAAGCTTTTACTTATAACTGTCTGTGTTTTAATGTTAAGACATTACATATGCCTTATATAACAAATGTCTGCTTCTATTCCCTGAATCTCACTCAATCCCTCCCATTAGATCCCATCTTTCCTTCTACTAACCCTAATTTATAAAGTGGATATAGAGAGACCAGGATAAAGCAATCAAGGATAATATGTGACCCCCCAAGCCTTTTGGGCAAATTACTGGGCACTCTATCATCAGTTCTAGACGTAAATCTCTTCCTTCCAGTCATTCTCCTTCCTCCTGATTTTCTTATTCTTTACCCTTTCCTAGCTTGCACTCCTCTCTTCTGTATCACTTTAAAAATTTTTACATTACCTATTCATCTAATGTAATAATGTAGTACTAGTAGTAGTATTCAGCCCTAAAGAAGTTACCCTCCAGGGGCACCTGGGTGCTGGTTAAGCGATGAAGCATCTGCCTTCAGCTCAGGTCATGATCCCAGGACCCTGGGTCAAGCCCCACATCAGGTTCCCTAAGCCTGTCTCCCTCTCCCTCTTCCTGTCACTCCCCCTGCTTGTGTGCACATGCACTCTCTCTCTCAAACAAAATCTTAAAAAAAAAAAAAAATAAAGCTACCCTCCATCAGAAAAGACTATAAGAAACTCATTCAGTACTTTCCCCACCTACTATGTATAGTTGTGATGTGAGTATAGATCTAGATATACAAAAATACAACAAAGAAAAGTAAAGTTTCTGCCCCAAAGGTGTTCAAAATCCCAGAGAGCTGATTACCAAATAAAGAAAGTTACGTACAAAATGATGACATGGAGGGTAAAGCAAATAAATTCTTTCATTTTTAATTAATAGGTTGTATTATTTTCTCTTATTCAACATAGCAACGGATACACTCGGCGATGGACAGGACAAGGGGCATGCAAAGAGTCTGATAAAGAGGTGCAGTGATATCTGGAGTTGTGCAAACTCCAGTGGGGAAGAGGAGGTAAAATCCTATCTAAGGGTAGAAAGGACTCAAAGAAAGTAGGTCAGACCTAAGCAGAACAAACCTCTCCACTCTCGATAAGGACAATTTTATCAATGGCTGAACTACTTGCATACTGCAATGAGTTGAGGTGCTGAAATGTCACTATTTAATTTTTTTTTTTTTTTTTTGTAATCTACACAGCTCTAACAGGAACTTTTCTTTCAGCAATTAGCTTGATCTATAAAACAGCCTCAACAGTGTTGTCATTGTATCAACTGAAGGATGACCTTTTCTAAACAACCTTTCTAAACAACCTCAAGAGGCTGGCTACCAAAACATACACTATAAATATTTTTGCAAATGGCAAGCTCCACCTTCTGTGAAGTGGCTAATCATTAGAAGATCTGAAAAACTGCTGTGACAGGATTCCTTTTCACAGGAATCATGTATGGTTATACCAGTACATGTTTTGCTCTTATGTTAAAATGCCATAAAAATATAATAGGAAAATTCATTTTTAGAGGCTTAATAAGATAAAAAATACAGGAAAATGACACATCAAAAAAAAAATCCCAAACTTCATGACTATTACTGTGCTTTAGAAAAACAGCTCTACAAAGTATTTCAAACCAAAGCCACAGGATTGTAACAGAGGTTATTAAAGTTTTGAAGATTAAAGCATTTGAAGACAATAAAAATCAATCATCTTCCTTTCCTAAATCCAAGCACGAGTCATTTTCATTTTCCAAAATCATATTCTATGATGATGCATGGAGTCCATCCAGAATATGGCCAAGTCCAATGCATCTGTTAGCCCTCAACTAACCTCCATTTAAAGACAACCAAACCAAATGTGACAGAAAGAAAATGTTATCTAACAAGACATACTCTTTCATATAAAAACATTCCCCCCTCTAAAATGTGACAAGTTACTTATAAAGAATAGTAACTCCCTCTCCCATCCCTGCATATGGTTCAAAATATGAAACTAAGAAAACATTCATCATTTCAAACACTTCATCTAAAGCTACCTGAGGTAGAAATCTACAGTTCATTATATTAACACAGAAATATAGTTTTACATGTTAAATCAAGTGTTAAAATGAATATGCACATTTAGGCATGATCTACTTATATTTTTGAATTCAAAACACTACTATTTTTCTGTTTTCTTAAGAAATAATCTCAACCTCATTTTATAAAGCTGAAACACATAACCATGATTATAAAATCTAGGCAGAGTGCAATTTCCTACATTGCCTCTCCACTTTCCTCCCTGCTTCCAAGCCAGGCAGACACAAAAACATACTTAAAACATTTTCATTGTTTTGAGTATTAGCTTCTAAGTCAATGCTGCACACATTTACAGTATGCTTCAGCGCTCAATTATATGACCTGTTTATTTAACTTTGCAGAGATGCCAGGTGAAATCCACAGATATTTAACAATGTTTTTTGATTACTATACAAATAGAACTTCTCTTTAAAATTTGCTATATGACTCCTCAATTTTTCACTTCAAATGAAACTTTTATAATCTCTATGTACTAAGCAAAAGGTTTTCATGATCTTGAGAGTAACTTGATCATGTTTACTAAAGTATAAAATGAGACTAAATAGTATAGACTTAAAAAAAACCTTAATGGGTTTTTGTCTACATGGAAAGAGTACTGACTCTGGTTCTCTGGTGTTTAGATAAAGAGGCCATTAACAAAAGTGCTCAGATTACTCCTATATACACAAAAAAAAGAAGAGATGGCAAAGAGAAAAGCAATTTATAAACCAACAGCAAATAAATTAAGGTCACTCTCCCACCCAGAAAGTGTGTAGAAAGTATAAGAATCAGCAATATTTCCACCTCTTTTTCAACTTTTGCAAACTTAGGTATTCTGCTCCCAATTGTGTAACTGTGTGGACAACTGCTCCACCAACATTTTCTACCTTAATTTATCACAATCATGTTTAGAGCATTATTAAAATTGATATACACATTTTTTAACATTTTAAATTTACGATATCAGCTTTAAGGGGAACACAAAGACTAATACTTGCAAATATGTTGCAGATTAAAAAGTATTTTCACTTACATCATCTCTTTTATTCTGCTTGAAAAAGGCATCAGGATTCTCATTTCATAAGGAAAGAGACTGGCTTAGAGAGGGTAGGTAACAAGCCTAAAGTCAATCACAAAGGGATAAAATCTGGAACTAGAAGCCCAAACTCTTAGTTTAATAAATACATTTTCAGTTACTTCTTTAATAGAAAGGACTAGGTTAATAGGTCATTTTGTTATTGATTCCCCCATGTAATATCATACATGAATGATCTGCTATGATAAAATAGTTGAGCAATATTCACTGAATATATCTCAAAATCAAATGAAACTACTCTACTTTAACAAGCCTTAGACAGGACACCTGAGTGGCTCAGTGGTTAAGTGGCTGCCTTCAGCCCCAGGGGGTGATCCTGGAGACCCAGAATCGAGTCCCACATTGGGCTCCCTGCATGGAGCCTGCTTCTCTCTCTGCCTCTCTCTCTCTCTCTCTCTCTCTCTCTCTCTGTCTCTCATTAATAAATAAAATCTTTTAAGAAAAAATCTTAAAACAAGGCTTAGAAAATATTAATGATATGCAGTCACTACAAAGTTTAGTGTATTTTTCAACTTTTTTTGTATTTTTCAACATTTTAAAAATGTAAAAATCTACCCAGTTAGCCAACACAAAAAATTAATTGAATTTAATATGACTGTTTCTTAAAACATTTTAAGACTACATATACATTTGAAAACATAATTATTAACTTCTATTACATTTTGACTTAAATGCCTATTGTCTGAAGGGCTAAAATAAAAAAAGGAAAACTTTGCAATTTTAGTAATTTCCTGTAGATTAATGAATGCTGAAATGACCCAACTTTTTTTTATTCACAATGCCCCCTACTGGTAGCAAAAGTGGTTCTAATATATTTATTGCAGGAAATTGGATTCATTTCTTTACTGTGGTCTCCCACCAGCTGCATATAAATTCTCTGGAATGCTTGTTAAAAATATAACTTCCCTCCCTTTATGAAATATTTACAGATATTGTGATTTCACTATGGCTAGAACCCTGCATTTTTAACAAGACCACCAACAAGTAAATGGAGAATCACTGGCTTGGCTAGTTATATCAACACTTGAATTTCAAAGCACCGCAACTTTGTGAAAAGCTCCGGAAAGGTATTATTATGCTGGTTTTACAGATGAATACTGAGGCTCAAGACAATTTATTACCCCAGGTAACATGCAAAAAAGTAGCAGAGCCACCAATATTTTTATTCCCAGTACTGTGCCTTTAAAGGAAAGAATAGCAATTTATTTCTTTAAATACAACTTATGTAAGCAGTACATACTATAACTTCTCAACTTTGGCTTGACATGATAATCACCTGTGGAGTTTTTAAAAATGCTTACACCCAGGGGCCACACTCAGAAATACAGATTTAATAGGTTTAGCATGGGCCTGGGCATTGTTCTTTCCTTAAACCTTCCAGGTGATTATAATCAGCCGCCAGGGCTGAGCATCGCTCAAACCAGTATTGCAGAGAATCACCTGGAAGACACAGACTACTGGGCCACACCCCGCCAGATATTCTGATTCAGTATGGTCTGGAAGGGTTTGAATTTGCATTTGTAACAAGTTCCAGGTTGAGACGAGGATGCTGAATCTGTGACTACACTTTTGAGAACCACTGGTTAAGAATGTTAGCTAGTGGTTTTCAAACTTGGCTACATATTAGAATCACCTGGAGAAAGTTTTAAAATCCTGAAATACTAGCCTATGGGATAAAGTTAGAAACTGCTTTGAGTGGCCTACCCGACATCCCCCTCCAACCTCATCTATTGCCAAACCCTTTCTCCCTCCTGCATAAGTTCCTTTTAAAAATATTAACAACTCTATTTCAATTTTCTGTTGTAATGTGACTATTTACACTCTTTCTCCAAGTTCTTTGGAGTCAGATATTGCACCTAATTTATCTTTGATTCCCCAGGGCCTACTATGATGCCAAGCATACCTGGTGCTCAATGAACATTTGTTGATTGCTACCCCTACACTTCCTGTAGAAAAGGTAGTGTCAAGAATGGCTTTTATGCAACCTAGAATGTAAAAATAGATTTTGCATAACTAAAATAAAAATTTGAATATTTCTCCCTCATAAAGCTACTCTTATTTAGTATTGCTTTAAGTAGAAAAGGAATTATTTGCACTTAGAGATGATAATTTCATTTCCCTTGGGATCCGCCACATCTTCAATTCATTAGTAACTTAAGAATACCAAAAAGCTATTCGAAGAATCATTTAGTCAGCTGTGATCCAAAAGGGGTACAAAGGCTTCGTGTGTTAACAATGAGATGAAGTTTCCAAAAACCCTTAAGAGACACTGAGAAAGAAGCTCAAAAACTACTGTTGCGGGATCCCTGGGTGGCGCAGCGGTTTAGCGCCTGCCTTTGGCCCAGGGCGCGATCCTGGAGACCCGGGATCGAATCCCACATCGGGCTCCCGGTGCATGGAGCCTGCTTCTCCCTCTGTCTATGTCTCTGCCTCTCTCTCTGTGACTATCATAAATAAATAAAAATTAAAAAAAAAAAAAAAAACTACTGTTGCGAAAATCCAAGTTTTTAAAATTTGGACATATTAAAATCAAATCAATTTTGATTCTTTGGTTTTGTTTTTTAATTTCTAGAGAACAATAGTCTTCTGTTAGCAAGCTGCATATTTAACTCAGGTCAAGAGATTTCGGTATGTATTCCCAAACTTGCAAGATTGTTTAGTATTCTCCTTTATTGCCACAAAAGAAAACATATCTTTTTTTTTTTTTTTTTTTTTTTTTAAAAGAAAACATATCTGACTTTATCCTATAAAGGTGCTTGCTGTTAACGTCCATTCTACAGTTTTCTGGTTCTATGTTTTCTATATGCTCTACAAATATTTAAAATAATCACATATGCAGAAGTTTCAAAGCATCATAAGACTATGCTGGTTCTTACACTTTTTCAGTTTGTGGTACTATGAGGCTATATTTGAGGAAATCAATCATGTTAAGAAATATTAACATATATTTGTTTTTAAAGAGCAGTGATAACTACCTAAACATATGTTTAGTCAACAAGTAGTTACTGAGTGCCCATTATACGCCAGGCACTGTTTTGGGAGCTTCGTTGCATAATAATGAAAATAAAGTTCCTTATGAAGCTTACAACCTGGCATATTTTTTTTTAGAAAGGAAAAAAAAATAGAAATATGCTAGTGGTCCAAACTACAAATAGTGACTCTTTTTGCAAGGGAGAGGGAAAAGTTAAGTCTAAAAGTTATTAGTTTATAAAACTTGTTGGAAGACTCCCAGCACCTCTCTCAAAAGGCTAATAAAACCTAGAAGAAAGAGAAAATAAATGAAACTTTAAAATTAGAATTTACCTCTGAATTCCTTCAAGAATATCCTTCACCACCACCATTAACTTTTGAAGAGATACAAATGCTTCTTCAAAGGATGCTATTTTTGAAGAAGTCAAAGCTGCATTTGAGCCCAATCTTTGAAATACATCCATGCTAAAACAGAGAAAAAGAAAAGATATTCATAGGTATACATGCACGTTTATTGTAATTCAAGCATTTCTAATACATAAAATGAGGTAATATGTATAACTCCTCTCTCATAATCCTGATTTATTTAAATCAGAAATAAGAGACAGTGACTTGTGAATGTCCAGGCTACCATTCATGCAAAGGATCTAGAGCAACAACTATGTGTGTCTAAGCTAAAGTAATACGATACAAACTGTGGGAATGATGTTTCTTATCAAGAGACTGGAAGGCACAGAAGTAAGACTATTAATCTAAATTCAAGTCAGTACATAAGTACTAACAGTACTCCAGTACATAAAGATGAAGAAAAAAAATAAAGACATCAGATTTACGTTGTTTGCTGAAACTAGAAGTTTTAAATGTTCATACACCTTACTCTGGTAATTTTAGAAATCTAGCACATATTAACAATAATTCGCAATTGGTCAACAATTAGTAATCACCTACATATTCAACAATATAAAAAGTGTTAAGTAAATGGTGAATTAGCCACCTGGTGAAATACCAAAGAACTATTAAAATAATGCTTATACCATCTATAAGCTAGAAAAAGAAAGGTATATAAAAGTTATTTATATAACATAACAATCACCATATAAATAAATAAAAACATGTGCTGTACTGGGTAGAATAATATGCCCCTGAAATTTATGTTTGCCCAGAACCTCAGAATGTGACTTTATGTGAAATAAGATCTTTGCAGAACTTCCCAAAAGAACCAACTCTGCAGACACCAGGATTTCAGACTTTAGAGCCTCCAGAACCGTGAGTGAATAAATTTCTGTTATTTTAAACCATCTAGTTTTTTAAAGATTTTATTTATTTATTCATGAAAGAGAGAGAGAGAGGGGGGCAGAGACACAGAGGCAGAGGGAGAAGCAGGCTCCATGCAGGGATCCTGACATGGGACTCGATCCCAGGTCTTCAGGATCACACCCTGGGCTGAAGGCAGTGCTAAACCGCTGAGCCACCTGGGCCGCCCTTAAACCATCTAGGTTTTGTCAATTTGTTATGGCAATCTTAGAAAACTATGCCTTAAAACACAGCTGAGTGTACATAATAATAACCATGTTTACTGGTTACCTTTGGTAGCAGTCTTCAAGGGAAGTTTCTCACTTCATAGTACTTTCCAAGGCATTTTTAGAAATGATTGTGGTACAATAAACATAAAATTACCACTGTAACATTTTAAAGTGTACAATTCAGTGGCATTTGGCACATTCACAATGGCTACAACTATCACCACTATCTAGTCATAGAACATTTTCATCACTGCAAAAAGGAAACCCTGTATTCATTAAGGAATCACTCACCATTCCTCCCTCCCCAAAGTTCCTAGTAACTACTAATCTGTTTTCTATCTGTATAGATTGACCTACTGTGGATGTTTCATCTAAAGGGAATCATATACCATGTGACCTTTTGTGTCTGGCTTCCTTCACTTAGCATGTTTTTAATATTTGTTCATGCTATAGTGTATATCGATACTTCATTATGACTACCATTCCATTTTATGGATATATACATTTTATGATATACCACATTTCGTTTATCCACTCATCTGTTAATGGACATTGGATTATTTCCACTTTGGCTACTGTAAATTGTTGTGAGCATTCATGTACATGTTTTTGTTTGAACACCTGTGGTCAGCTCTTTTAGGTATATATCTAAGAGTGGAACTACTGGGTCATATGGCAATTACATGTTTAATGTATTGTTTTCCACATTCCTACAAGTGATGTATAAAAGAGGTAAAGAATTTTCACAAGACCACGAAAGGGGAAACTGAGGAAATCTGAAGAAATACAATGGTTAATAAGTATAGTTTCATCTTTCTAAAAGAAAAAGTATTTTGCAACACAGGGCCTACCTTTCCTTCAATTGAGCATCTCTACATAAGGGCTCAAGCATGAGTATATTGAAAAGTTATATAGTGACTCTGGTACACAATGCTTCTGAGGCATGAGAAGCAATGAAGTAGCAATATCAGCATTTTTCATGTACTGAAATGCTACAAAGGAAAGTCTATTTCTAATACAGAAATTAGCTGGAACTTTAACATCCAATGCAAATGTATGTATATTATAGATAAATTCTAAGATTAAAGTATTCAAATATTTTCTAAATGAAAAGAAGATTAAAATATTTTAGAAATGGCTTTTTAAAAAATATTTTATTTATTCATGATCAAATATTTTCTAAATGAAAAGAAGATTAAAATATCTTAGAAATGGTTTTTTTTTAAAAAAGATTTTATTTATTCATGAGAGACAGGCAGAGACACATGCAGAGGGAGAAGCAGGCTCCATGCAGGAAACCCGATGTGGAACTCGATCCCAGGACTCCAGGATCAGGCCCTGGGCTGAAGATGGCGCTAAACCACTGAGCCACCTGGGCTGCCCAGAAATGGCTTTAATCTATTTTATTTTGAAAATGATAATCTCAAAAAAAAAAAAAAAAAAAGAAAGAAAATGATAAAATGATAATCTCTGCCTATTATATATAGTAACTTTCTGATAACAAGACTATCTGATTAGCCAAAACATTGCCAATACGTTAAAAATAGACAAAACAAACAATAAAACCTTTGCTTTATATGAAAATACAAATTTTTAAGTATTGTTTTCCTTAGCTTACATGTTAGGTATTGGTATTTCCTTAGTATGACAAACTATGCATTTGTGGGAAAGAAATTATAAATGTAGCCAAGGACTAAAAATGGGCCCTAAATCTAGTGTTGAAATATAAAATAAAATTAAAAAAAAAAAAAAGAAAATAGATGTCTAAGAAGTGTTCATACTCCTTTGCTGCTAGGACAGATTATCTTAATCCAAAATAACAGTGATGCTGGGCTCTTGAACCTAAATCATATATATTATAGATTTGCAGATCATAAAAAGCATACAGTATAATCTGCAAGTCTATAATATATATGATTTTTTTTTTTTTTACACAGCACATCCGGGCCCTCCTGCAGCACCAGCATCATCTGCCATTTGGTGTTCTCTCGGAGAAGAATATATATAAAATTATATAAAGAATTATAAAGAATTATATAAAGAATATATATAAAATTATATAAAGATGAGCCTGGGAAAAAGAATGGGAGGGAGTGTTGGCTTACTTTAAAATCCCTTAAATTATTTTTTAAGTTGCTCCAGCAGCATTTAAGTAACTACTCACAAATGGTCTGTATCTTTTCATTTTACCAGGAACACAGTACTTTCATGTATATCAAAGGAATAAAAGTATTTCTTCCTTTTAAACAAAAGTATTTATCTTCCTTTTACAAAGTCTTACATGAATTTTCCCTAATCCAAAATGACCTTTCCTTAGATTATTTTAGATCGTATTAAGGCTTTGTATCCTGCTAATTTGTTTAACCAATCTAGGTGGCTTTCATTGGTTTTGACATACATAGGAAATACTTCTCATGAAGGTTTCACATCTAAATCACCTGGAGATATATATATTTTTTTTAATGCACTATCTTCTCAGTGTCACCACAGTCCTACTGAGTCAGAATTTCTGGGATAGAGCCTAGGCATATGTATTTTTAAAACTTTCCAGGTAAGTCTGATTGTATGCCTATTTAAGCATCACTGTTTCTAAAGCACCAATTTGATAAAAGACAATAAGATAATCTAATACATTAAAATCACAACCCAAATACTAACTGTTCATTGAATAACAGTAATGATGGAAAAGCCTAGAATTAAAAAAAAAATCTTGGGAATTTAGTACCTGTTTTGATATAATGTAATCCAAACATTCTCTAGGGTAGACCAGATTTCTTGGTGCCTGTTGGGTTGGGGAAGATGAGAACCTGAGAAAATGGTGATTTCTTGGTTATTAGACTTCATCAAAGAAGTATCTTCTTGCTTTTTACCCATTGTTGTTTCTGAAAGATTTTGTTTAAGTTTTGCCTTGACCTGGGGAAATAAGAATTACACAAATTTCAGCTAGTCCTTCAATAGTTAGTGAGAGAAACTGAATGCCAATTGTGCTTATGATGTTTTATCTTTCCAAGAAGAGCTATTAATTGTCTTTAATTATGTACAAAATATTCCCAGAAAAGCATCAGAACTAAAAAAAAAAATTTATTTCCATTTATATCAAACAATATTTCCAATGCATTTATTATAGTCACCTAATATCAATTTAAGAACACTATTTGAACCCTTCTACTCATATGGTATTGAATAAGACAGAGAACACTAGGATACAATGATAAGTATGTGTAAGTCAAGCCTCTAAGTACCTTACAATCCATTAACAAGAATGAGATTGAAAAGGGTCATTAAACAACAACAGGATAGAATGTAATCCTTTAACAATGAAGAAACCACTGAAGGTTTTTAACTTTGGAAGTGATAGATTTAGAACTGTACTCTAAGACAAACTGGAACATAAGAGAGTAGAGACAAGAAAACTATTTAGAAGGCTACTGAAATAATCCAGGAGAGGAATCCCGAGAACTTGAATCAGGTAGGAAAAGACAGCAGAATAAAAAGAATAACGTATGTAATAAATATTTTTTTAAATATTTTATTTATTCATAGAGACACAGAGAGAGAGGAAGAGACACAGGCAGAGGGAGAAGCAGGCTCCATGCAGGGAGCCTGACGCAGGACTGGATCCCAGGTCTCCAGGATCAGACCCCAGGCTGCAGGAGGCGCTAAACCGCTGCGTCACCGGGGCTGCCCCGCAAGAAATATTTTTAAGCCAAAGTCTAGATTCAGGGAATGAGGCAGACCCTACAATTTTCTTTTTAATCTGGATGCCTAGAAAAAATAATGGCACAAAGAATAGAAATATGAAGTGTTAATAAAGTAGAAATAGATCAAACTCCCTTAACTATTTCTACAAAGGAATGTAAAGGCATAGTTTATTTGGTAAAAGTCAAATACATAAATATTTAAAAGCATCCCATCTCAGATACATGTGCAGAAAGTGGTGAAGATGCTATTTTATTTTTAAAGATTTTATTTGGGCAGCCCCGGTGGCCCAGTGGTTTAGTGCCCGCCTTTGGCCCAGGGCGTGATCCTGGAGACCCAGGATCGAGTCCCACATCAGGCTCCCTGCATGGAGTCTGCTTCTCCCTCTGCCTGTGTCTCTGCCTCTCTCTCTCTCTCTCTCTGCCTTTCATGAATAAATAAAGTCTTTAAAAAAATAAAGATTTTATTTATTTACTCATGAGAGACAGACACAGAGAGAGGCAGAGACATAGACAGAGAGAGAAGCAGGCTCCCTGCGGGAAGCCTGATACAGGACTTGATCCCAGGACCCCAAGATCATGTTCTGAGCCAAAGGCAAATGCTCAACCACTGAGCTACCCAGCCATCCCAAAGATGCTATTTTAAAATGTGTCACATTCATTGCAATTTTAAACAGCACATTATCCTACGCCTTGCTGATGAAGGCAAAGCAGTGAACATATCATCTACTATACAGTCATAGCAGTAAGGTATTTGATGTATATTGATCTACATTTCTGTAATTTACGGTCACTTCTAGAAAAGCCAAGAAAGACTGGTTACCGAAAAGAGGAGAAACAGACTACAAATTTGTGTTTAGAATGTCAACTGCGAAGAATCAAAAGATATCTAGGTAAAGATACTAAGCAGGTAGTGGGATATGCAGATCTGCCACTCAAAGGATATAGCCGGGAATCCCTCTCACACAGACAAACCTCAGAAGTAGATGGGACCGTTAGAGGAGAAAATAGCAAAAAAGAAGGTAGACAAACTGAAGGAGGGAGGGAGGGAGAGAGGGAGAGAGGAAGGGAGGGACCAGCAAAAAGAAAAAGACCTGTAAGATAGGGGATGAGTCAGAAGTATTTGAAAGCAAGAGAAACCAAAAGAGGTAAGTTTCAGGAAACAAAGAGTGGACAATACCAAGTGCTGAGAAAGGCTGAGAAACTTGAGAAAGGGAGAAAGAGAGAGAAAATGGGGGATTTGATCAATGATAACCTAATTCACTTAACAGAGCTTGGAGACAGAATTCCACTTGTAAAGGATAAAGGAAGAGTGAGTGAAGAAATGGAAACAATGGTTATAGATTGCCCTTTAAGAAGTCTAGTAGTTGATGGAAGGTGCTAGTGCATAAAGAGCACAGCCAAGGACAAGTATTTAAGAACACAGACCTGAGCATATTTTAAATATTGATAAAGACACTGAACAGAGTATGAGCCATACTACTGATACGAATAATTTTTTAAGAAATCTCCTTGGGGTAAAGTATTAGGAGGGAAAAAATCTGATAGAATGAAACAAAACTATGACTTTAAAAACAGACGGGGTGGTTGTCTTGGCTCTGCTGTAACTTCTTTGTGAACTTATATAAAATAACTTCATTTCTCTAGGCTTTCTTGTTGATAATAGTATGATTTCTTTTTTTTTTTTTTAAGATTTTATTTATTTATTCATGAGAGACACTCCCTGCATGGAGCCTGATGTGGGACTCAATCCCGGAACTTCAGGATCACACCCTGGCCCGAAGCCAGGTGCTAAACCACTGAGCCACCCAGGGATCCCCTAATAGTATGATTTCAAAGGTTAGCTCACAGGTTGTTAGTTTCGTGTTTATCAAATAAAAAATTTCCAATACTACTAGTACTAACAGCTAATATTTATTGAGCATTTCTTATGTATAGAAACTTTCCAAGAAATTTATATCTATTAGCTTATTTAAGCCTCACAATGACCTCCTGAAACACAGATTATCATTCTCCATATTTTATAACGGAGACATAGAAAGGGTAAGTAATTCATGCAAGGTCAAACAACTGGTAAGACTCATATACAGGACTTGACCTTCAGCAATCTGACCTTGAATGGAGTTACGATCTCTCTCCAACAATAAAAGTAAATGTTACCCTTTCCTATCTTTGGGGGCAGGAAGAAAAAAAGAAAGTTATTCCTCCTGTTTTTGCCTATTTCATTAATTATGCACTTAATAAATATACATGAATGGAAAGACATATGTTGTTCTGAGACATGTTTTTAAATCATCACATACTGTCTCTTTTCCTCAGCTCTCAAATAGTAGTGTATGCAACTGTGCAGATGGATTTCTTTAAACACCTACATAGCACTTACTAGTGCCAGGCACTAAGTGCTTTCCAAATATTAATCTATTTAATTCTCATGATAGTTCTGAGACACAGATTATTATACTCATTTTTCAAAAGAAGAAAGTAAGGCTCACAGAAGTGAAATAACCAGAGGTGAAAAACACAACTAGTCAGGAGCACCTGGGTGGCTCAGTCAGTTGAGTGTCTGACTCTTGATTTCGGCTCTGGTCATGATCGCAGGGTTATGAGATGAAGCCCTGTGTTGGGCTCCTCACTGAGCATGGAGTCTGCTTAAGATTCTCCCTCTACCCCCCACACCCCTGCTCTCTTTCTCTCTCTCTAAAAACAAAACACAACTAGTCAAGATGGGGATTCTCAGATCCTCAGACATACAGGTCTAAAGTCTATTTAAACAAGACTGACTTTATTCTATCATCTTGGCAGAGCAAGTCTTTTTTGGTGGTTGGAAGCCTTACAAAAGAAAAATGTATATATCCTTTTTCTGTTCCCACCTCATTTATATAAAAATCTGGAATATGATCAGTTAATTTCCCATTTTTTTTTTCCTCACAAGCCTTTTCAGAAGCAAATGAATGAATATTCCTCTTTTCCTGATTTTCTACACTTGATGAATTAAGTTTAAGGGCTTTTTTTTTTTTCTAACAGTTACTGTATTTAGATATTCTATCCCTGGAGATAATCTATTTGTTGTTCAAGTTACTAAGACAGGACTAAGTATTTAGGTCATATGCCAAATCTAATGCATTCTACAAAACAACTCCTTTAAAGGCATATTTTAAAAGTCCAAGCTAAATCACAAAGTTCCTGGCTGATTTAAACAATCAATTGTTTCTAATATGAAAATAAAGGAGCAATATTCCAGAGCTCCAATCATGGAAACAACATAGGTTGTTTCCAGCAACAGCACTAATGTCAGGTGTTGAGGGATAAGCACTAATGAGGACATAGGTTCTTTACCAATGGCCTTCATGAATCTCTTGCTAATGTAAAACTGGAAAATCAGGATCCAAGTATAAATAACAATTTAATATTTTTAAATACTCAGTGGACAACATGTAGTAGGCATAGCATTACCTAATAACCCTAAAACTCTCACGCCACATTTTCATGGCAACTCCCGTCTCTTGGTTTCCAATTGATGAAAGGACCTTAAAACTGGATATTATTTTTATCATAATCAATCCTAATTTTTAAAATTTTCAATAATCTTAATTCAAAGACTGATATGCCTTGAGTGACCTGAATTTTCCATCTTGTTTACTATGTTTGTTTCACTAAAGGTGGAGTTAACGGTTCAGTTCTGTGATGGGAAAGGATAATATATTGCTCCCTACGCAATTCAAGCGCAGACTCAAGTTGCAATCCCCTAAACTTCCAGCCCCATTAATTCCTATGAATAGTTCTCAAAGTCACATTTGCTGTGGAAAAATAAAACTGCCAGGGTTTTTAGCAGGAATTATTACATATTTATTAGGTTATATATATATACACATATATAAAAGATGCTTCTTGTACTTCATGAGATACTCTCTTAAGGAAGTTTTTTCCTTACCAGCTATGGTTAAATTTAGTATCATATAATCCTCTCATTATTTTCTAGGTAGTGAGACCTATCTGACCATAAAACAACACAGAGGAAAACCTGGTCAACTCAATAACTCAGAAAGGAAAAAAAAAAGATTATTATATATACATTAAAGTACATTAATGTCTTACCTACCAATTGTGATACTGAGTTTTTTTGAGCTGTTTCTGACAAATAAAACTCACAGTATTTTCTGAATTTGAAATTAGAAGACTGCAGGAATATTTTTAAAACTTATTTTATTTTTAAAAATAGACTATTACCAGAGACATAACTTACATAATTAATTTAAAAGAAGTAAAAAGGCATCGGTGCTAGGCAGGCTGCATAAAGGAGACTTGTTAAAAAATTGGTAGGTCAATTGCCAAAGTCTAAATAAGGTCTATAAATCAGATAATTGTATTATGCCAATATTAATTTCCTGATTAATTATATTAGTTACATAAGATATCCTTGTTCTTTAGGAAATATATATATGGAAGTACTTAGGGGTGAAGGGGCATTGTACCTGCAACATACTCCTAAAGTTTGGGAAAAAATGTGGACAGATAAGTAGGTAGGTAGGTATATAGGTAAGGAAAACAATGAAGCAAATGTAAAAAAAAACAGTAACATTGGGGAATCTCCATAAAGGATATATATCAGAATTCTTTGAACTCTTCTTGCAACTTTTCTGTAAGGTTGAAATTATTTCAAAATAAAAAGTAAAAAAAAAGACCAATTTACTGGGCACCACTGCCAGAAGTTTAAGTTGGAGAGAGGCTTGGCAACTATGTCTTTAAAAAAAAAAAAAAAAAAAAAATTATTCATGAGAGACACACAAAGAGAGGCAGAGACACAGGCAGAGGGACAAGCAGGTTCCCTGTGGAGAGCCTCATGTGGGACTCTATCCCAGGACCCCAGGATCACGACCTGAGCCAAAGGCAGATGCTCAACCACTTAGCCACCTAGGTGTCCCAGCATCTATGACATTAAAAAACCTTCCCAAGTATGTTGATGTATGTTGAGATCCACTGGTCTGGGGCATTGGAAAATGAATAGTCAAATAAGCCATAGCTTGCTTCCCTCCATAAATGAAATAATATAAAATTCCAACAGTGGCTGTGACACTGCTTTCATAAGAGGATGTGTTTTATAATTTGCAATAAGAATTGCTTACTTTTCCTTCAATTCACTTAATGTTTACTTAATGCCTGTAATGTGTTAAAATAAGTCAGAATTAAAATATACTTTGCCTCTGTTGTCTAATACATTTTTAGAACATACGTGATTAGCTATTCTAAATGGCATTCCAAAGGTATCTTACCTCTGCAAATGTTTGGAGTAGTTTGTTGACTTGAGCAAAGGCCTGGGGAAGAATACCATCATAATTTGACCTTGTACTGAAAGCATGTAACAAACTTTTAGAATCCTGAAGCAGAAATTTCACTGTTGCAAAATCCACTGCACTGTTAGCTGGTAACAGAAATTAAGAAGGAAAAATTATGTAAGAATGATTATTCAACACAAAAAAGTCTTTGGTAAACCAATAGAATGTTAATTATGAAACTTAAGAAAAATACACATTTACATCTACATACCACTCTTAATTTCTCTCTCTGGTGTAAAAAGCATTACAATTAAACTTAGCTAAAGACAATGTTCTTGGATTTGATTCAGGTATTCTGTATTCTTCAGAAAAGAGAGATAATAATTACCAAACAAGTTACAGATTTTCAAAACTGATTTTGTTTCATATAAAGATTACTCTGGAGGCATCAGAAGAGTCACATTTGATAAGCATGTAAGTTACATGCAGTACCTCTCATAACCAACTCAGTAAGTACGTAGTGATTTGCCTTCAAATTCCACTTTATTAAATGTAATACTAGATTGGTTGAAAATAATGTTTCCTCTCTCTACACGACACAACTTTAGCAAAAATATAAATAATCTGGGTAACAGTGAGCTGTGGGCAAGAGAAGCTAGCAGAATTTTTTTTCTTTATAAATTAGCAAAGTGAGTTAATTTACAAAAAATATAGGTATAACAATTTTTTCTCAACTAAAATTTCTTACGTGAAATTCTCAAACCAATTAGGAGAAGTAGTGACCATGATTTCAAAGATTTTAAAAGTCATGAATGATGAAATTAAGCAAATTTCTAATGTCACCAAAGCTCAGAACAGAAAAAAATCTTTCCATTATTAGGGTAAAGTGCTATATAACACTTTTCAAAGGCGTATAAAATAGCCATGTTATGCGGCACCTGGGTGGCTCAGTCAGTTTAGCAGCTGCCTTCCACTCAGATCATCATCTTGGAGTCCTGGAACCAAGCCCCACATTGGGCTTCCTGCTCAGTGGGCATCTTCTTCTCCCTTTGCCCCTCCCCCTGCTCATGTGCTCTCTCTCTCTCTCTCTCTCAATTAAATAAAACCTTTAAAAAAAAATATAACCATGCTACAATGTGTTTGTTTTATCTTCTTTTAATGTTCACAGTTTCAGAGACTCTGTTATATTCTGAAACACCAGCATGGTTCTTTGCTGGTTTGTGAGTTAAAAAAACTCTGTATCGCTTATACAAGTATTTGCTTAGAAATACTAAAAGGCCAAATGAAAATAAAAAGTGTATTTTAATAACTAATTATACAAAATTCAGTAAACTAATGTGATGGCTATAGCCAGGCTTCTGGCTTCCCCTTTACCAAATAGAGAAAAGTGTATTTCCTTATGAAGCATGTGTTTTTAAATTCAATGACTAGTTTAAATTCCTGTGGAAAAAGATTAAGAGAAGCTACACATAGGATAGAATACAAATTTGATGAACGCAGTAAATATCCTAAAGAAGGAGAAATTGCACACAACTTTTAAGGTGCTTCTCCAATGCAGTAAATGTTCAGCAGGGCTTATATCCTTGAATTAATCATTTGATTTCTGTCTTACAAGAAGTCTTTACTAAAATTATGTGTGAAAGGGAAATAGCAATGATAAATTCAGTTCTTAGACACGACATAAAAAGAAATCTACATGGTTGGAATACTTCAATGCTTATATAAGGTCAATAATCATTTAAAGTTAATATGAATAACAACATACAAAAAAAGCTATTCCACATAATTTTCTATGAATTGACCTAAAGGATTCATTCTTTGGGATACTAAATTTAAACACATATGCGTAATTCAACATCTGAAGATACCACTGAAAGAGTAAACAAAGTCATAAACTGTGATTTTTCTAATTCAAGATTATTTTAGAAACAAACAAAAAATTATTTTAGGGCAGAAGGCACCTTCATAATTCTATTATGGATTCTTTACAAGTTAAACATTATAGGCATCAGATTCTTCTAGACCAAAGTACAATAAATTATGCACAGTATGATTCCAAACATGATTTTTTAGCAAAATGAAGAGTCATCTCTTCACTTTCCTCCTATTCCCAGTTAGACCTGCTGCTGCCCACAACCTATGAGCTATGTGCAAAAGACAAACACTGCCCACCCCTGGAAAAAGAGAAAAATCAAAGATGGCAACTGGATGCCATTTTTAAAAGTAAATCTTGTTCAAAATCATACATGATTTGTGGATTTTCTCTTTTGATAGAACCAACTAAATTATGCTTCCATTTGAGATATGGAAAATATTTCCATACACCTTGCAAAAATGCTCTGAAGATGTGTCCAATAGATCGTCCCATGTCTCATATAATAATACTGCTTATAAATAACTTCTATAGTGAAAGATAATGCCTGGAAAATGTCTTTATTTTAAAAATTGGTAACTTTTTAAAACTGGTAATTTTTAAAAGTCATAAGGCACTGAAGCAGATGCTTTAAATCCCCTGAGGTAATTTTCAAAGATACAAAACATTTTCCAAAAGTTAACATTTCAAGGGAAAGAGAGAGAGCTGTGGTATACCTCCCACAGAATATGTTTCCGTTTTTGTTTTGTTTTAGCTTCCAGGATGCTTTATGTTAAAAATCTGTGTTCAGGTTTTACAATAATTGTTTGCACATGTTTCTTATTCTTCTTATTCTTCATTACCTGGTTCTTGTGACTTTAAACTTGGCTTAAACCATCTTGTGCTCAGGTTGTTACTTAATGGCCCTCTTATACTCACAGTTATTTTTCAAAAGTAGACAGGATACACTAATACATAAAATAATAAACAGAATAGATCATTGCAAAAAAAAAAAAAAAGAATAGATCATTGCATATTAAGAGTTCAAAAAAGTCAAGGACTAACTGAACATAATAATTGTTACATATACTTTGCTTTTTAAAGCTATAGTAAGAAAAATCTAGTTGTCTGACTTTAGACAAATCACCCTCTCAGGGCTGGTTAGTCTACTTATAAAACATGAGCTTTCATAACATTTGATCAGTGCTTTTCCCATCTTTTTCTTTTTAGCAGAAACTTTTTTTTTTTTTCAAAGCCTACATGGAATCTCCATATATAAATTGATAAAAGAAAACTGCACAGCTCAAGTCCCACCAACTTCCCAGGTTTCCCATCAATCTTTCCACCTCCATTCTTTGGCAGCTACAGAAGCACTTCAGGAAGGTTCTGTGCAACATGGCTTTATTAAAAACTACCAAGTAAGTGGCTGACTATAGTTTCTTCTGGTTTGAGAATTCACTATGCACCAAAGACAAACATTTCCTATTCCTTAACCATATATTTTAGATAGATACTTTAATATACTATTTCTAAAATTAGTACATGGAATGTGGACAAACTTGTGTGTTAAACACAGTAAGAAATAAAAATAGTCTAAATTTCACTTACATACCTGATAAACTGTAAAGTATGGTTTTAAAAGTTTCAAACACTATAAAAAATGATAAATTCACTATACCAAGGAATATCAACAGTGATACCATTAATAGTCATAAGCTTTGTGAACTGCATCCATTCATGCAGCTGCCACAAGTTCCTTTTAGAAATTAGAAGTAAAAATGATTAAAAAATAATTGACCAATTTCTTATTAATTCATCTTCACATTTCATGGAATGTATCAGCTAGCCTGACTTTAACACACATTGCTAAAGAGAAAATAAAAAATCCATACCTTTACAGAGATTTTCATATAGGCTCTCAATGGTTAAGAGCAAATTCTTCTCCATAACTAATCCAAATACAGCCAACCAGTGTTTTCTAAAGCACTGTAATAAATGAATTAAAGTCCATGGTGGTTTCAAATACAGCATCTAAAAAGTATTTAGAAAAAATTATCACCTAATTTATTATTCCTATTATTAAAGAGTACCTATTTAGGAGTTTTCCATATATATTTCTGAGCAAAATATATTATTTGAATTCTTTTTTTTTTTTTTTTTAAGATTTTATTTATTTATTCATGAGAGACACGGAGAGAGGCAGAGAGAGAGAAGCAGGCTCCCTGTGGGGAGCCTAATCCAGGACTTGATCCCAAGACCCCAGGGATCATGACCTGAACCAAAGGCAGACACTCAACCACTAAGCCACCCAGGTGTCCCTAGTTGAATTCTTTTAAAATTAAAAGATGTTTTATTAAAAGCCGATCATAATCTCAAAGTGCTAATTCCATTTAAATTTATATTTTTGTAATATTTATTAGTATTGATTCTTATAGTTTCAGAAACTATATGTGCAAAATGAAAGCACTGTTTTAATCAGAAATATAGTTTTTTTTTTTTTTTTTAGAAGCACAGTTTCAATCAAAAGAGATGGTCAATTTACTTCCCGACATAGTCGATTCTAGGAAGAAATCAATCTATTTCATATAGCTACAGGAAAATCTATATAGAAAAAAGATGTCAATTATCACTAACACTGGCTACACTCTTGCAAAGACCTGTTTATAAAGGAGATTATGTTCATTTAGTACTACAAGATGTCAGCACATCTTGTTTTGAATCATTCACATGCAATGGCTTTCCCAGGCTCTATTATAAAACATCCAAGTCAACCCTCTTAGAATCTTCTGATCATTCCTCATCATCTTGGTTCAATACTTGATAATATAATCAAGCAGCAAACACATCATATTGACAAGTATTAGAATCTCACTAAATATCTAGGATAGATACAACCTACAATTGAGAAGATAGGATGTTTCTACTGTCTATAGATATGAACAGCAAACATTAACTAAAAAGACCACTATTGCCAAAAGTAATATTTTACTGATTATAGGAAAAATATGGATGTAGAAGATATAAAATATCTTGCTACTAATGATAATTTTTATACTTTCTCATATTTATATGACATAAGCCAAAATACACACTTCTGTTTCTGAATACGTACTCTTATGGGAACTCCCTATAGCAGATATTCTAATTTAAATAAACTACAAAGAGAAGTTTTCCTGAATTCAAATTAAGATCCATGGGGGCAATGTGTCTAACACACAGTAAATACCTAATAAATACTAATTCACTGAAAAAATATAAATGATAAAACATGGTTTCTAATTTTTAGGAAATGTCCACCATTTAAGTTTTAGAAGTTATTTCAAAAACTATTAAAAAATGGGATATAGATGATCACAATGAAGCTTACACATTTTATACAATTCATATTTCCTAAGATAAGGTCATAAATCTTTAGCAATGAAAAAGTAATTTTCAACTAATAGAGTTGAAATAACCACCTCCATCCAAAGGTTTCCAAAAGCAATTTTCATTTCTGTTTCTAATATTGAAGATAAAGCTGTTCCAAGAGATTTTTCAAGATCAGATACAATGCTTTCAAGTAGAATGGGTAGTCCAGAATGTGCAGATTCTTCCTCATAGCTCTCTTCTAACCGTGTTGTTTCTTTAAAACAAATAGTTATAAAGCTTTATATTTAATAGTAAATATTTTACATATATAATTGGTATTTGGCTACAAATACTTCATGTATGTAATTAGTATTTAAATTACACAGAAACCAAACCAATACTTTACTTCTTAAACAGTATTTAGAAACATGTATCTATTGAATAATTGTTTTAGATGCAACATAAATATATCACATAAAAAATGCTTTCTTTTGACAAAAGCCAACAAAATATTTTTACTAAAACAGAAATTTAGGAAATGTGTAATATTTTAACCATAATTTTAGTTTTATTATTTTTTTAAAAGAAAAAATTAAAAGAATGCTTTGCATCTATTTATAATAGAAAGTGAAAAATTATGGATCAAAGTGTGTTTTCTTCCAAAAAATAATATATTCTTCCAATTGCAACTTATATCAGTAAACTGTTTTTGAAAGGACCAAAATCTCTGGTTTAACTACTTTTATGCCCTTCCCTTTTAAAGTGAGTTTTTATTATATCAATTGACATCATTTCATTAACATTACTATTTTGATACCTGAAGGCAACTGCAATGTCTTTAGGGCAAAATGCAAAATATTAAGTGGCTTACATCTACAAATACTAAGAATTTAAAGTGATAGTAACAGAATGAACAAACTGAAAGCATGTTACCCTGAAAAACCATAAACATAATATTCAAAATGTCATTTTGAATATTATGACAAAAGAAATTTTATTACCAAAAAGGTCAAATAAGTGTAGCATGTGTATATATGACTTTTTATACAATTACACATAAAAAGGACATACAATATTAAGGATTTCAGCATTTATTTTTCCAACACAGGAAAAAGGTGGAGTGTGTTTTAAAATGTCAGGTTTAATATAACATTCTATCAAATATCAAGCTATAGAACAGATCATTCTGATAAAAAAAAAAAGATAAAACAATTGTACTGCCTTTAATTTTAAGTACTAGTTTAAAATTAAAAATAAAACTATTACTAGAATCTTTCAAACTCTTATTACTGAGTTTTTATTGCATTAATAGAGGATTATGAATAGGAAGCTAATACTAAAAAGAAACTGAAAAGTCCTATTCCTTAACCATATATTTTAGATAGATACTTTGATTTCTCTCCACTTTGAATATTTCCTACATTTCCTGTAGCTACTATTAATTTAAAGGTATAAAATAGCATGTACATGGTGATTATAAACTGTAGAAATGTATGCAAGTATATGAACAAAAATTCACATTAATTTGTAAAAGCATATATAGAAGGCAGTAACATTAACTGTGTTTTCTCTTGGATTACCATTATAATTTTCATTTCTTTCTTTCTTTTTAAAAAAATTTTCAATTATTTCTACCAGTTGAGTACCAGCAAATATTTCAATGTTATTTTAAATGTACAAGATGAAAATTTACTATAAATTCCAATTGTTATCAATGTCAGTACATAAAAGACGATATATTTCTAATTATTTGTAGTAAGAATACTACCTGCTTTCAATTGTTGTTTAGATACACAAGGCTGATGACATACATCTGTGTTCAGAGATAAGTTTAGTAACTCTGCACTTAATTCTTCTTTACTGAGTGACTTCACACCACTTATTAGGCCTTTGTTTCTTAAATTTCTATCATCCCTAAGGTTGGGGTTAGGAGGAAAAAAATATTTTATTTTTTATAAGATAAATCACATGGCAACTCAAAACATGGGATCTAATCAGAGGTGGGTGATTCTCAGCACATATATTCACAAGGGTAACAATTTTTTTAAACAGAGAAGATAAAGGAATTAACACACAGAGTCACAACATATGAGCTTTTGAAAATAATAATTATTATATATTGAGTGTTTTCCTGGTACGAGGCACTATTCTAAGTATTCTATACTATATATGTATACATATATATATATAAAACAAACCATTTAGTTCTCACAGCAAATCTCGTATGTGTGGTATTTTTATTCCCCTTCCACAAATAAAAAGTTGGGGTATAAAGAAGTAATTTGCCCAAAATTATACCTGGTAAGTGGGAGCTCGATTTGAACATAGGAATATGATCATCTGAAGAGAAATAAACAGCCATAGTAGGAAAAGTAATTTCCACATTGTAGGCACCTACAAATTTACTCACAGTGAGCCTAAGACAAAAATGGTGAGAATCTGCTATTTGCTGAAAGAAGAAAGTATGATGAGAGCACGGTGCACAAGACCAGTGTATGTGGCTTTAGAAGAAGCCAAGGTCATTAATAAATGGAAAGACATCTAAGGGCTTTAGTGGGAAAGTGACATGATCAGATCCGTGTTTATTAAATTGCTGTTCTGGAATCCAACAGGCTTCCAGCTTTTGTTAATGGCAGAGTAGCCTGATCAGACTAAACTCCCCAGAGATGAGGACTAGAAAATTAGGATGAAAAAGAAAATAAAAAGCTATCTGAAGGCACTAGGGAATAATGAACAGAAGGCAGGAGCTGGAGGGGAGTCTATCCTCAACACAAAGGTACTGTGCTCGTAATATGGTCCATCTTTTTTTTTTTAAGATTTTATTTATTTATTCATGAGAGACAGAGAGAGAGAGAGAGAGAGAGAGAGAGGCAGAGACACAGGCAGAAAGAGAAGCAGGCTCGGTGCAGGGAGCCCAAATGTGGGACTCGATCCTGGGACTCCAGGATCACACCCTGGGGCTGAAGGCAGGACTCCAGGATCACACCCTGGGGCCAAAGGCAGGCGCTAAACCTCTGAGCCACCTAGGGATCCCCAAGGGTCCATCTTTTTGCCTGAGGGCATTCTCTAATTCATCAATAGCTTACAGCAGAAATCATAGCCACAATAACTTTGAAGTCAGAAGAGAATGTTTAGGGCTGGACGGAGCAGACAAAAAGTTAAAGGAGGAACTGAAGAAGGGAGGAAACCACACAGTAGAACTCCCAAATCTGCATATAAATTCTGCCCAGAAAAAAACAACATGGTGCCAAGAGACAAAGCAATCAACAGAAGTAGACTTGGATATGCAGATGTTGAAGCTGATAGGGAATTTTAAATAATTTTGACTAATCTGTTAAAGGTTCTAATGGAAAAGGTGACTAGCATGCAACATCACATGGGCAATTTCAGCACAAATGAAAATCATGAAGATTAAATCTAAGTACTAGCAATTTAAAAAAAAGCCACAGTAACAGAAATGAAGAATGTCTTCAACTGGTCCCTCAGCCAACTTGACAAAGGAAAGGAAAGAAATTACAAACTTGGAGACAGGGCAAATGAAATTACCCAAAATGAAATAAAAAGAGAATAAAAGTTGTTTTTTTTTTTTTTTTAAATCCAGTAGCTGTGGAACAGTATCAAACAGTCCAACATATGTACCTGTATTAGTTATCTATTGCTGAGATAACGAGTTATCCCAAAACTAAGCAACTTAAAACAACACTTATTATCTCACATGGCTCCTAAAGGTCAGAAATCTGAGAGCAGCTTGACTGGTTGGTTCTAGTGCAGGCTCTCCAACAAAGTTGGAACATGCTGTTTGTTGCCAAGGGTTGCAGCCATCTCAAGGTTTAATTAGCCCTCATTCATGTGGCTGTTGGCAGGCCCTCCTCCATCAATGGCTCTTGGTTGGAGGCTTCAGCTTCTCACCATGTGAGTCTATTCCTTAGGGCTGTTCATGACATGGCAGCTTCCTTCCACAAAACAAGTGATTTGAGAGAGGAGAAAGCAAAAGAGTGCCCAAGAAGGAAGTCTCAGTATTTAATATCTTAAGTTTTATAACCTAATCTGATAGTGATAGTATATCATTTCTGATGCATGCTGTCATACAGACAACCAACCCTGGTACAATGCAGGAGGGGACTACACAAGAGCATTAATACTAAGAGACAGGGATCATTGGGGTCATCTTGGAAACTGGCTACTACAGTATAATTCTGTAATATCAGAAGAAGAAAAGAGGGAATGGGCAGAACTATTTGAATAAACAGTGGCTCAGAATTATCTAAAACTGAAGACAGGGCAGCATGGGTGGCTCAGCGGTTTAGCACCGTCTTCAGCCCAGGGCATGACCCTGGAGACCCAGGATCGAGTCCCACGTCGGGCTCCCTGAGTGGAGCCTGCTTCTCCCTCTGCCTGTGTCTCTGCCTATTTCTCATGAATAAATAAATAAAATCTTAAAAAAAATAAAAAAATAAAAAATAAAACTGAAGACAGATCGGAAACTGAGATCCAAGAAGCTCAGACAACACCAAGCAGGATAAATCCTTCTTCTCTACCCCTCCCCCAAGGTGTGCCCCCAACCCCCCAAAACACCTAGGCATATCCGCTAAAAACTGCTAAAGTAAACTCCTAAAAAAGCAAAAGACAAAGAAAAACCCTTGAAAGCATAAAGTAGGAAAACACTCATTACATATAGAGGAACAAAGTAACATTTACATCAGATTTCTTATAAAAACCATATAAACTAGAAGAAAATGGAGTGACTTCTTTAAAATACTAAAAGGAGAGATGCCTGAGTGGCTCAGCGGGTGAGCATCTACCGGGGTCCAGGATCGAGTCCCACATCAGGCTCCTTGCGGGGAGCCTACTTCTCCCTCTGCCTCTCTCTCTGTGTCTCTCATGAAGAAATAAACAAACAAAAAAATACTAAAAGGAAAAAAAAGTTAACCCAGAACTGTATATCCAGCAAAAACATCTTTCAAAAATAAATTAAGAAATAAAGACATTATCAGACAAACAAAACCAAAAATTTCACTTCCAATAGACTTGCACCTGTCAAAGAAATTTGTTTAGGCAGAAGGAATATGACACCAGACAGAAACTGATTCAAGTTTCATTAAAAATAAAGAAGAATACAAAAAATTGGAACATGAGATTAAAATATTCACGTTTCCCATATTTTTAATTGCTTTAAGTGGTAAATGATGGAAACAAAATATAACAAAATATGTGCTTATCATTTTTGTTAAGGTAAAATATATGACAATGATAGCACAAAGGATGGGAGAAAGAAACTGTTATAAGATCCTTACACTGTACAGGAAGTGATACATTATTTTAAGGTAGACTTTGATCAAGTAAGATATATACCATAAATGCTAGGGCAACCATTAAAATGTTTTTTCAAAAAGGTATAAATATTCAATAATGGAGATAAAATGGCACCATAAAAATCCACACTTATGAAGGAAAAAAGAACAGATGAAACAAAATAATTAGCAAAAAAAGGTAGATTTGATCCAAGCAACTAAATGTATGTGATATAAACTCATCAGTTAAAAGACAGAAGTTACTGGGTGCCTGGGTGGCTCAGTTGGTTAAGCACCCATCTCTTGATTTCGGCTCAGGCCATGATCTCAGGGTGGTGAGATTGAGCCCTGTGTTGGGCTCAGCACTGAGTGTGGAACCTGATTGAGATTCTCTCTCTCTCTCTCTCTCTACCCCTCTCCTGTTGCCCTTTCCCTCTCGTGCTCTCGTTAAAAAAAAAAAAGACAAGTTGTCAGACTGGACAAAAAATAAAGTACCATTTACATGCTACCCACAAAATACTTACCTTAGTATACAGGTTAAAAGTACATGGATGGGAAAAGATGTACCATATAAATACTAACAAAACAAAATTGGAATGGTAGTATTAATACTTAAAAAAGTAGACTTTCAGAAACAGAGACATTATATAATGAGAACGTCAATTCTCCAAGAAGACAATCCTAAACATGTGTGCATCCTACTACAGAGTTGCATGATACATGAAGTAAACAAACAGAACTGAAAAGAGAATTAAACAAACTCATAATTATAGCTAAAGATTTAAATACTCCTCTCTCAATAATCTCAGAATAAGCAATCAGTAAGGTAATAGAAAACCTAAACAATACTATCAACCAACTTGACCTAACTGAAATTTACAGAATACTCCACCCACAGGAGCAGAATACAAATTCTTTTAAGTGCACACAAAACATTCACCACAGTAGACCATACTCTTGGCAATAAAACAAACTAATAAATTTAAAAGAAATCATATAAATTAAACCGAAGTGTAACTAAAGTACAAATCGATAACAAGGAGAAAACTGGGAAATGTGCAAATATTTGGAATTAAACAACAAATATCTAAATGTCAAAGGGAAGTTATATTGAATTGAATGAAAATAAAAACAGAACACAAAAGTTGGGGGATCCCTGGGGGCCTCAGTAGTTTGGTGCCTGCCTTCAGCCCAGGGCATGATCCTGGAGTCCTGGGATCGAGTCCTTGCATAGAGCCTGCTTCTCCCTCTGCCTGTGTCTCTGCCTCTCTCTCTCTGTGGTGTGTGTCTCTCATTAATAAATAAATAAAATCTTTAAAAAAAACAAAAAAAAAAGAACACCAAAATTTGTGAGATGCAACTGAAGCAGTGCTATGGGTAAATTTATAGGAGTCTCAAACAAATGATCTTAGCTTCTACCTCAAGAAACTAGAAAAAGGACCCAAAAGGGCATAGGAGTATTTTCTGGGGTCCATGGAAGTGGTCTATATACCAAGAGAGATGTGGGCTACACCAGCATATCTGCTGTCAACATCAGATAGTTAAGATTTGTGCTTTTCAATATCGTACACTGTCCCTCCAAACACAAAAAATCTTATAAAAATAATCATGTAGGGGGACATGGAGTGTATGGATATAAACAGAAAAATGGGAGAATTTTGGTAATTATAGCTGAATACTTAAGACTTTATTAACTCTTCCTCACTTTGAATATTGTTGAAATTCTCCAGAATGAAACTTTAATTAAAAATGAAAAATTATCATTATTATATTTTGAAGAATAAATGGAGGAGAGCAAGTGTGGAGGTAGAGAGCATAAATTAGTCTTAGAGTAAAAAGGAAGTGGAAAAACAGCATGGTGGACAAAGGATGATAGCAGGAGAAGTGAAGAAAAGATCGCACAGGACCCATTAAATTGACCAGATATAGATTATAAGGGAGGAGCAGTTATCAAAAATGACTCCTAGGTTTCTGGCTCTAGCAAATGGGTGCAAAGTGGCACTTTTTATTCAGATGGAGAAAAGTTTGGAAAGAAAAATCAAGAGTTCATTTTTAGAGACCGGTATGTGTCAGATTCTATGACGCATCTAAGTAGAGAAAGCAAACAAGTAGATGAATATACTAGTCTAGAATTCAGAAGAGAGATAGAGATATGAATTAGAGGTTGCTGGCCCACATTCAGGATAGCAAATTTAAGTAATGCACTTAGAATTAGGCATGATACATAGGACTGGAAAAGGGTTCTCCTAGCACTATCATTATCAATATTATCATCTTCATTAGCATTCACTGAAGTAAAGTAAACGTATCCTCACAATAAGTAGGTGGGACTTTCCCATTAGGCACAATTCTGGCCTTTTAAAAGGAAAAAATAAAAAACAGGCTCCCCTTGAACATGATAATGCTAGAATTAATATCTATCTGACTACAAATTTTCATTTCACTAAAACTGTTACATGTATTAATCCCAAAACAGTGACTGCAGAAATAACGGAGAATTGATAAAGTCCCACCAATTTAATTTTCATTCTAAGTTGAGCTAAAAAGCAGTAATTACATAACAATTCTCTCAAATTTAGCTTATCTCAAATTCAAAATGATTAACAGATTATTCTATTTCAGCCTTCCACAAAGTCCAAGATGATATATTATTGTAAATTGTAAATAACTGAGACAGAAATCTTTACTCCTTTAATCCCGAATAGAATACCATCTTTGAAGACAGTTTAAATGAGAATTTCGTTTTCATTTTTTAAAGTTTCATTTTAATTCCACACTAGTTAACATATAGCATTATTATAGTAGTTTTCAGGTGTATAATATGATGATTCAACACTTCATATATTTAAAATGATAACTCAGGGAACCCTGGGTGGCGCAGCGGTTTGGCGCCTGCCTTTGGCCCAGGGCGCGATCCTGGAGACCCGGGATCGAATCCCACGTCGGGCTCCCGGTGCATGGAGCCTGCTTCTCCCTCTGCCTGTGTCTCTGCCTCTCTCTCTCTCTCTCTCTCTCTGTGTGACTATCATAAATAAATAAAAATTAAAAAAAAAATAAAAATAAAAATAAAAATAAAAATAAAAATAAAAATAAAAAAAAAATAAAATGATAACTCAGCCCCCTTATAAGAAAAACCTTAGGGCTATTCATTTCATTTTTCTTTTCTTTCTTTCTCTTTCTCTCCTTCCTTCCTTTTTCTCTCCTTCCTTTTTCTCTCCTTCCTTCCTTTTTCTCTCCTTCCTTCCTTTTTCTTTCCTTCCTTCCTTCCTTCCTTCCTTCCTTCCAAGATGTTATTTACTTATTTGAGAGAGAGAGAGCAGGGGCAGAGGGAGAGAGAGAGAAGCAGACTCTCTGCTGAGGAGGGAACCCCACTCTGGGCTCAATCCTGGGACTCCAGGATCATAACCTGAGCAAAGGCTGGCAGACACTTAACTGACTAAGCCACCCAGGCACCCTGGGCTTTTCACTTCTATAATTACTGCACTTCATCCAGAATTTAGGCATGATTGTGAAACTGTAAAACAAAAACAAAAACAAAAACCTCCACTTTTCAATGAATACAACTCAGACTCAACCAACAGTTTAAAATTGCTCTTCTCATACACGATGGGTACAATGCTGCTTAACATTAGGTGAGTTTTCTGCCTGTGTCTCTGCCTCTCTCTCTCTCTCTCTCTCTCTCTGTGTGTGTGTGTGTGTGTCTATGAATAAATAAATAAAATATTTTAAAAAAATAAAGTCTTTAAAAAAAATTAGGTGAATTTTACTTCAGAACTACGTTATGAAAATACTAGTTGGGAATGGAGGGGAAGGAGGAGAAAGGTGTGTTGGGTGCTACCTTAAGTCCTTCACGTATATATTATCTGAGAACGCACAATAACTCTAAGTACTTGCAGTAACTCTTACCCTCCCTATATTTTATACTTGAGGAAACAAAGTTAAGCAACTTCCACAGGTCATGAGGCTGGTTAGCAGGAAATTCTGGACTGCAGCCCTCACTCAGTGACCCAGCACCAGAGGTGTACCTCCAACACAAACTGCCTCTTCCCCACAAACTAATTAGTTAATTAATCAACCCTCTTGCCTCCTGACCAAAAATTTGTCAAGACTTTCATTTCTGAATGATTTTATTGGCAGATTAAACTGACTGTCCCCAGCTTTTACCAAAGGTTTCTGAATTTCACATAAATAAAATTGACATAAGACTTCTTAAGTTTCAAATCTCATTCTTCTATAGCTTACGGGTTATAAGAATGTTATACAGAACTGGATATGCCTACTGGCAGATTTTGAAAATCATGTATGCGTTTGATCCTTAGTCTGGTAGGTACACTGTAACTTTTTTTTTTAAGATTTTATTTATTTATTCATGAGAGACACACAGAAAGAGGCAGAGACATAGAGACATTGGCAAAGGGAGAAGTAGGTGTCCCACGGGGAGCCCAATGTGGGATCTGATCCCAGGACTCTGGGATCATGACCTCAGCCAAAGGCAGATACTCAACCACCAAGCCACCCAGGCGCCCCACAATATGATTTAAAAATTCTTTGGTATAGTTGCTATTTAAAAAAAAAAAAAAAAAAAGAGTAAAAGGACTATGAGACTCACGTGCACAGAATAACAACAGAACAAGGGAATAATTCCTGGTACTGAAGACAGCATTTTAATACTCGATCATCATTGTTCTCGTCACTCAGTCCATCTGCAAATTTAGCACAAACAATGATCAATAAAACCATACTAAAAATATGGACAGTCTAGGCTGTATCTACAAGTCAGATGTATTTACAAGCCAGAAACATCTAAAAGAAAGGACACTTCTTAAATATAAGACACAGCAAACAATGCCTTAAAAATTCTGGATTTAGAATTCAGGTAGCATTTTAACAAAGTAGCTAGTTTACTACTAAAATGGAAGAGGATATGACTACTAATAAACACAAAAGAAAGAAAGTGATCAGTAAATGCCATATTAGAAACCTAAAGCTATGAATTCTAGTCTCATTTCAGTCACTTAGAGACTATAAGTTACAGGATTATACAATGCTTAAAATTATCTCTACTTAAAAGAGGTCTGTAAAATAAAGAGCTATGGTTCTACCAGCAACAGAACCATGTTTTCATGTGTCTGCTTTTCCTTAATCTCTAGGCAATTAACATTTAGAGATGTATAGGAAAAGGCAATATGGGCCCTAAGCAGAAAACACAAAAAAATTCCTACCAAGTGTTAATCAGTGGCTGACAGAGTGTCCTCTGGCATTCTACAAGCCCTGAAGCATGATGTAAAAGTTTGATTTTTGTGAAAATAATGTAATGTGTAGAAACAAGACAAAGACAGTGTTTTTCCTAAGTCCTTATACCCCCTGCCTCAAAACTCCCTATGTACTTAATATGATTTCAAGGTCACACCCTATACCCACTTCTGGATAAGAATCTTCGGAACTTGGACACAAAGAGGCCTTGGTGAGTCTCTTATACACTAAAATTCAAGACATACTAGACAAGAAGTCTGAACTTTGTTCCCAGACTGTAATTTTTTTCCTTTTAACTTTTAACCTAGATTACTTAGTCCCCCCTAAATATTCGAATTAGAAAACTTATTCATTCAAGTAATAAATTTGTATATAGGGCTGAATTTGTACCCAAGCCTCTGTACTAAGTAACTGGATATACGAAGACAAACTCTTGAGGAGCTCACACTTTTTAGTGAAGACAGAACTGATCTCAGAGCATAAGCCCGAGGGAGATGTGATTCATTTATCAGATGACCAGTAAGCTAGCAGACATATTACAGCAACTGATTTTCCTTCTTTTAGCCCAAAGAGTAAATACCTCAAAATAAGGCAAAATGGCAGCAAAAAATCATTAGTTAGCTTTAAACAATTCAGTGGACAAAAGATTAAAGATTATAGTATACTGCTCTAAAGTTATCAAAGTTCAAGATTATCCGTTTTCTCACATTCTCTAGAATATGTGAGGTTTGAAAACCTAAAACTGCAAGAATATTCACAAAATATTTATTCAACAAGTGTTTTTGAGCACCTGCTCTAGTACTGTTCAAAGTGAACAAAACAAAAACTCTGGAAACAGATTGATCTAGGTTTGAATCCCTGTTTTCCCACTTACTAGATATGGAATTTTGAGTGACTGCTTAACCAGGAAAATGAAATAGGAAAATTTATAGGGAACAGTTGGCCCAATAAAAGGTACTTGCTGTTGCCTTTTAAGTAACACATATTACTTAAAACTCAGTTTAAATGGAACACTTCTACTCACACCACCAAAAACTCCCACAAAATTCTGTATATAGTTAATATGATGTTTAATATTTAATAGAATTTAAGCTTCTCAACAGCAGGCTTTGTTTATATCACCCAATGATGCAGCCTCAGAACAGTATCTGGTATAGATATTTGGCAAATACAGGAATTAACAAAAATATAATAAAAGAAAATATAAAAATGATGGAAAAAATGTCAGGTACGGGAATAGAAGATACCTTTATTTTGCCCTTATTATAAAAACAAAATAATTTAGAAAATCTAGAAAATGTAAAGAAAATTAAAATAACTCATAATTCCATCAGCTAAATATACCCAACATTCACCATCTGTAAGTATATAATGCATAATCTAACAAATTTGGTATGATACTTTTTATTCTTTTAAATCCTATTTTATCATTAACATTTTTTTAAAATATTTTTTTTTTATTTTTTTATTTATTTATGATAGTCACAGAGAGAGAGAGAGGCAGAGACACAGGCAGAGGGAGAAGCAGGCTCCATGCACCGGGAGCCCGATGTGGGAATCGATCCCGGGTCTCCAGGATCGCGCCCTGGGCCAAAGGCAGGCGCCAAACCGCTGCGCCACCCAGGGATCCCTCATTAACATTTTTTGAAATGTAGTAGTATTCTCTGAAATAGCTATAGTATTGTATGTAAGTTCATCTGTTAGGTTGTTTCAAATTTTTTGCTGTATTAATAATGCTGTTATGAACATTATTTATAAAAATCACTGTAAGCATCTCTAATTATGTCTTCAGAATACAGTTCTAGAAAGAGAATTGTATCCTTAGGCTTCTTGAAACACAATGATAAATTGCTTCCTGAAAAGTTACGTTTATATTCCCAAAGCACCAAAGCACTAGTATGATGCAAAAGAATAACTTTAAACTTAAGGCAGGGGCAGCCCCGGTGGCTCAGCGGTTTACCGCCGCCACCGCCAGCTCAGGGCATGATCCTGGAGACCCAGGATCGAGTCCCATGTCAGGCTCCCTGCATGGCGCCTGCTTCTCCCTCTGCTTCTGTCTCTGCCTCTCTCTCTCTGTCTCTCATGAATAAATAAATAAAATCTTTTTTAAAAATAAAATAAAAAATAAATAAACTTAGAGGCAATAAAAAGAAGAAAGAAAAAAGGGAAAGATATAAACTAAAAATATACATAAGAAATTAACATTAAAAATGGCAAACAGGAGAATACCTGCAGTGAACAAGGGGCTGAATAGTTGTACTTGTTTTGTAAATTACCTATTAATAATCTTTGTCCATCTGGGGAAAGTGATTTTTTGTTTTTCTGGTCAACCTGTATAAGCTTTTCATATAACGACCCAAGAGAATTATTACCTATACTAGGCCATAAACCATCAAGTATTTTAATATATTAACTCAAGCATCTTCACGATCATTCTTCCAGCTGGAGGTTATTCTCCCCCATTTCATTTACTTAGTTTTCTCATCTTTACCTTGCCCCAGGTCAGGTTATAAACCCAAGTCAATCAGATTTCAAATCCTATTCTCTTCTCACCATACTAAACACTACATCAAAAAGATACAATTTTTAAAAGAGTTAAGGCTAAAGTTAAAATTATAGTCAATGAAGGCAATTTAACATGTATTATCTACATTTATTCTTTTAATGGAAAAATGCTTGTTTAAGTAATATAATAATACTCAATTCTGTAAAAGGAAAATAATACATACAAAATTAGCAATTAAAAAAAATTAGCAATTATTAAGAGCTGGTTGAAAATGTGCTTGACATTTGTAATGTGTAATAAAAGGTCATTTTGGTTTTGCTTTTTCCAAACAAGAACCTTAATTTTACTCATTAATCCTGAATTGAGTTTTCTCATAAGAATATTAGTTTTCATTAGAATACAAAGTATAATTTTATTATGATAAAAAGACTAAATATATTTCTGATATCATAAAATCATTATCAACAGAAAAACTTATTATATACATTGTACTTTATATAAAGAATGTTTTTAAGACAGTGAAGAAAACAGTGGTAAAGACAAACACACAAAGGACTTACTGACATAGACAATTATAAACAATCTATTATTATACCTATTACATTATAACTAAAAGCAATTTCCACAATTTAATAAAACTAAGATCAAATAATACCATTCAAACATTAAAGTGAACATGGATTCAAGGAAGACACTCAGAAATTCAAACAGCACAGAAGTTCGAAACCACTACTACGAGAGGGAGACAAACCATAAGAGACTCTTAATCACAGGAAACAAACAGGGTACCTGGAGTGGATGAGGGTAAAGAGATAGGGTAATTGGGTGATGGGCATGTGATGTAATGAGTACTGGGTATAGGCCTGATAAACACTGACGTCTACCTCTGAAACCAATAATACATTATATGTTAATTGAATTTAAATAAAAATTTTAAAAAGCATACATAAATGGAAAAGTCATAAGAAACATACCAATACATCTCTAAATAACAAATGTGGCCAAAATGTCTATTCTCCAATGAGCTCTAAAATAATTTTCAGGGGTGCCTGAATGGCCCAGTTGATTGAGCATCAGTTCTGGTAGGTGCTCAGTAAGAGGGACCTATTTCATTCTGCTCAGGTTAAGTGTCTGCCTTCGGCTCAGGTCATGATCCCAAAGTCCTGGGATAGACCCCCATGTCAGGCTCCCTGCTCAGTGGGGAGCCTGCTTCCTCCTCTCCCTCTGTTACTCTCCCTGCTTGTGCTCTGTCAAATAAATAGATGAATAATCTTTAAAAAAACAAAAGCAAAAAAATAATTTTTTCTATTGAAGAAATAGATATGCCTTTTAGGAAAAGTTCTGAACCTCTCTCTGTCTGAATTTCCTCATTTATAAAATAGGGCTAATAAGAGTATTTACCACAAGTACTAAATGATTTGAATGAGATATCAGCTGGTAAAAGCACTTGGAAAAGAGTCTGGAGAATAATGACCATGTAAATGTTATCCATTATTTATTATCCATACTATTGCATGTTTATCCATATTATATATAATAACTATCCTTATCCATACTATTATATCCATACTATTATCATCTTTATTCATAGTATATCTATACTATTATCATCTTTATTCATACTATATCTATATTATCTTTATCCATACAATTATATAATATCATCTTTATTCATACTATTATATAACAAAATATAGTTTACATCAACAAACTAAAAAAAATAAAAGGTTAAGAGTAAAAAAATTCCCCTCTCCTTTTAAGGTTTGGGGTTTTACTGATATGATGGTTTAGAGCAGGGGTTTTGTTAATTGTGTGGTTGTTCAAAAAAAAAAAAAAAGGCTTGTCTGTTAGCAATGCATACCAAAGTATTTATGAGTAAAAATGATATGATACAATATCTGGGACTTGCTTCAAACTACTGCAGGAGTTCCAAGAGTAGGAAGAGGAGAAAAGGAAATGAGAGAATAAACAAGAATGGCAAAATGTTGATAATTACTGAAAAAGAGTGAGAGGTACACAAGGAGTCATACATTTTCTACCTCTGCATTTGAAATTTTTCATGATTTAAAGTAAAAAAAACCCACCTAAGATGTTCAATTTAATATAAATGTTCAAAAGTTTTAGTATTTTCTTAACTGTAATATTTGGGATTTTCCTTTAAAAGCTTTTAAACATAACACATGAAGCTCCTGCTATAAATGCATAAGGATTATATGTGGAAAACATTAAGAACTAGTAGATATTTGTAAAGGAAATGAATGAATGAATGAATGGAGGCTCTTTTTCTTCAAAGGTTTCAGACTAAAGGATTGTGCCAAAAGCCTTCTCAGGGTTAATATCATGATTAGATTCATCATAAGATGAATTCTTTCATATCTTATGGTGTACATGCATATAGTAGACAATATAAATCCATGATATTTAAAGTAGCATAAATGTGCATAAATGATGACTGTGAGTTGAGAAGAAACAAGGTTTTAAAGAATGAAATAAATCCTGGAAATTATGTATAAACTCTACAGAGGCAACAGTGTTGGTTTACACATAGATTTTTCTTTTCCCCACAAAATACTACATATAAATAACAAAGAGCATACTTAGATCCTAAGACTAAAAGTGATTTAAAATGACTGAAAGAAATAAATCAAGAGAAACTCTACAGACCTTTATTATACAAACACCTCCTTATTTACAGATTCTGACAAATCAGAGGAAAACAATGCCTCCCTATGCATTATACAAACTGCACAGTGACAGATTCTCATCAGTGACAGATAAACCTCAATCACGTACTGGCCTCATCAGTCAACAATGGTATTCAAAAACAAACAAAAAAGAATCCCAGTTACCATAACATAGAAAACCATACATATAGAACTATACAGTCACTATTTGTGAAATAGAGACATAACCTAAGAAGGTCTAGGAGAAGCAAAAAAATAAAAATCCAAGAACCCCTAAACCAAGCCTAGTAGAATACCCCCAATGATCACTACGTCTGGCCATTTCACATTCCAATGATTATAAATTTTTTTTTAAGTTTTACACCATTTTCCCCCAAAAATGAGTCAGCACCCAAACAAACCTTAATCAGGAAACACCCTGAGAACAATACTTACAAAGTTTTTGAGATGCAAGCTGTATTGACTGACCCCATAGCTTTCTATCTTGATTTCTGAGACTGTCATTGATGAAATGAACTGCAGGTATAGCTTTGTGCTGGGCATGTTTTAGCAATTTTCCTGCCTTCATACGATCTAACTCTTGTATAACAACCCAGGGAATTATTAATACAAGTCTGTCAAAGCCTGAAAAATAAAAAAATATTTCTTAGAAGTCAACAAATATTTATTGCGCTGCTAAACTGAACTGCTATGGAGCATTAGAAGTTTTAAAGTAAGGAATTCACAGTCTAAATGAAGGGATAATACATAAAAAATGGGAATTAAAAACAGATGTAACTATGGGGCACCTGGGTGGCACAGTCAGTTAAGTGTCTGACTCTTGGTTCCAGTTCAGGTGATGAAATCTCAGGGTCAGGAATTGAAAGCCCTACGTCCCACTATGAGTGCAGAGCCTGCTTAGGACTCTATCCCTCCATGACTGACTGCTGTGCTCTCTCTCGCACTCTCTAACAAATAAATAAATCCTTAAAACAAAACCAAAGGGGCAGCCCCAGTGGCACAGCGGTTTAGTGCCGCCTGCAGCCCAGGGCCTGATCCAGGAGACCCTGGATCAAGTCCCACATCAGGCTCTCTGCATGGAGCCTGCTTCTCCCTCTGCCTGTGTCTCTGCCTCTCTCTCTCTCTGCATCTCTATGAATAAAAAAAAAAAAAAAAAAAAAAACAAAGAACGGATAGAAGTATCAAATGAATGTTACAAAAATAAATACTATTGGAGATCAAAGAAAAGTAACTGTGGACTGTTAGGTTGACCTGTGAAGGCTCTTTTTAATTTATGTTGATTATTTATGTTTTAATACATATACTTCATAACATATCTTTATTTTCTATAACTTATCTAAATGGAAATATATTTGTGGGAAAAAAAACACCCCACATCATTGTTCATATGATGTGGTATACCTGGGAGGCTCAGTTGGTTAAGCATCTGCCTTCAGTTCAGGTCATGATCCTGGTTTCCTGGGATCAAGTCTCACAATAGGCTCCCTGCTCAGCAGGGAGTCTGCTTTTCCCCTCCCCCAACCCCATGCTCATGCTCTTTCTAACAAGTAAATAAAATCTTAAATAAAATATCAACTCAAATAAGGTAATCAGAATCATGCTTTATAAATACCTGGGATTTCTGTTGTCTTCAAAACTCTAACAAATTTGAGGTGATTCATCAGAATATTCGTGTCAATAACAATGAGAAGCTTTTTATCTGAAGCAGTATTTGCTAGAGAAAAAGAACAAAGTTAGGATTTCATGACACTTGATTAACAAACTTGTATAATAACTAAAATTTTGATATCATAGAACTTTGATGGTATTCGTAAAGAAAGGCAGTCCTTTGACAATAAAAAAACTGTGTTTAATCCTTAAAAGAACAGTAATCAATGATTAATTATCTAGCAGTAAAACATCATGAATTGTTTAAGTGGATTTTAAATCATTAACTAATTTGCTCCAGTAGTAACTATGTCTGCCAAACTTGTTCTGCATCACTAGTAGTTATACACTTCGGATTTACAAGCTAATTTGAATACACTGTGAGTGAAATATAATTGAAAAGATAAATACGTGTAAAGGAAAGAAAACAGATAACATTAGTGCTATTATCTCACAGGGACACTGTGAGGATCAGATAAGTTAATGCACAGGAAAGCACTTAGTAAATTGAAAGGTGCAACGTGAATGTAACGTAGCATTACATTTTTATAAATACAATTCAAAATAGTATGCTAATAGACTTTGGATAACATCTATCATTATCTTCCAGCAGGAAGAATGATCAAAACTTTACTACATAAATAAGAAATCCATGAATATAATAATACTTTTGAGCAATCAATCTGCATTATTTCTTTTTTTTAAGCTTTTATTTAAATTCCAGTTAGTTAACATACAGGGTAATATGAGTTTCAAGTGTAGAATTTAGTGAGTCATCACTTACATACAACACCCAGTGCCATCATTACAGGGGCCCTCCTAACCCATTACCCATTTAACCCATCCCCCTGCCTACCTCCGCCCCAGTAAGCCTCAATTTGTTCGCTATTTGTTTTCAGTGCTTTACATAGTTGAAATTGTCAAAAGTTATGATTAAAAGCAAGAATAAAAGACAACTCTGAGAGTTGATAGCAGAATAAAAGATAATCCTGATTACTGACCATTGGCAAAAAGACAGAGAAAATATTTCTAACTGCCTAATAATGCGAGATGTGTAAAACAAATGATATGACAAATATTAGACCTGACTCCTATAGCTAGAAGACATATACCATATTTTATTTTTCCAAACGAGCACATCCTAACATTTTTCATCTAAATATTGTAAAAATTGTATGTTGGCTCATTAATTCCTAAGAAAGCACAGGAGATCATAAACATCGTCATCTACACATAGAGTATACCAGCAGAGGAATGTACAGCATCTTCCACCAAGTCAATCTCCATGCTTGTTAGCTCTCCAGAAGAGAAAGCCACAGGTAAATCCATACTTTTTCCCACACGTGCAGCATGGAGCTCTTCTACTATCTGCATCTAAATTGTAAAATACCCACATTAAAATATTTTGAATTATCTACTTGCAGATTAATAAGATTAGAAAGCAATTAATTCTAATAAATAAACAAGATGAAGTTTGTGGGGAAAAAAATCACAGTAACATGAAAGCCGCATGGTGAAAGAATACAGATTTATAAACATACACAGGGTTTTAAAACTAGCCTTTCTCTTGCTGTTTCTGTCATTTAACTATCTTGGGTCTCTGTTCATTGACAAAATGAAAATGTTAAATATCTATTTCCCATTAATATTTTTGTGAGGATTAAATGAAATAATGTGAAGTTCCCTGCACAGAGCCTAGTACACAGTAGACCTTGAAAACAAATTCATTCTCGTTTTCACTTCAATGTACCTTGGGAGCCAACTATATTTTCCTCTGCACGATGAGCCTCTTGAGATTTCTAAGACTGTTGATAAACCATCAAAAACTGAAATATAGATTTTAAGACCCTTCTCACTTCAGGGAAGTAGTTTTCTGATGTGTTTTGATGCAAAGAATTATATATATAATCTACCTTTGGCACAGGGATGAGAAATCTTTCTTCTATCAGGAACACTGACCCACAGGACAGAAAAATACAACCAACTATCACAAATAAAAAATAATCAATATGGGGGATCCCTGGGTGGCTCAGTGGTTTAGCGCCTGCCTTTGGCCCAGAGCGTGATCCTGGAGTCCCGGGATCAAGACCCACAGCAGGCTCCCTACATGGAGCCTGCTTCTCCCTCTGCCTATGTCTCTGCTTCTCTCTCTCTGTATCTTTCATGAATAAACAAACAAAATCTTTAAAAAAATAATCAATATGGTTTTTAAGTCTTCTTTAAATAGAAAACTACAAAGTGTTTCATGAATCTAATTTTAATTTAGCACCAAGAAACATAAAAGTCTATGCAATAATTCCATGAGGGTCAATCAGGAGAGTCTAGTTGGGAAATGAAGCAACAGGTAAATAAAACAAAAAAACAAACAAAAAAACCATATATATATATACACACACACGCGCGCGCGCGCGCGCACACACATGCATGCACTCTCATTTTCACTGAATAACATTTTCATCTTACTGCTGACTAGATAAATGGAGCAAACACTAATATCATATTGAATTTTGGTAAGCCTAGGCATAAGCATGCAAAAGTATGATAGCATTAAATCAGAATTCATGTAACTTGTAGGCTATAGGCTCCATGCTATTTAAAAGTTTAGAACTTATTAGAAACCAAGACAAAAGATGGTCAATTAAATGTAAATATTTTTCCAAGTATTTTTCACAACTTTGTAAAACTTACATATTGATTTAAGTAAAGATATAAATATTATTTTTGTATTACCAAGGTTCTCATAGTCATTATTTTTTATTAATATAGAAACGGACTTAATTTCATTAACACATTCAAAGTAAATAAGTATATCAGTAACCTCTTGATCTGTATCTTGAATACTTTCAAGTGACGCTGAAGAACATGGAGCTTCAAAACTCTGAAATGAAAAGTAATTTTTTTAGTTAAGAATGAAGCATTTACCTAGGGTAGGGTTTTCAACCTTGGCACTACTGACATTTGGCATTAGATAATTCTGTTTTAGGGGCTATGGTGTGCTTTATGCTGTTTAGCACTATTCCTTTCTTCTACCCATCAGATACCAGGAGTACAATCATGACAATCAAAAATGTCTCCATCAAGTCAACAGCCAAATGCCCCCTATGGGGCAAATTGCCCCTAGATGGGAACCGCCCCTAGAATAGAAAACCCTCATGCTATTAAGTCAATGAAATACGGTGGAAATTCTTTAAAGTTTACTCATTCATATATACATTCCTAAAAATACCCATCTTCTAAGAATAGAACTATGTGCCACCCTGAGAAACAGAAAGAATCACAGTCCAGTAAACAAGCTGGCCTTTAGTGGTGGGAAATTTTCACCCAGAAGGAGCTGACCCATTTCAAAAAAGTGATATGACAGGGGATCTCTGGGTGGCTCAGCAGTTTGCGGCTGCCTTGGGCCCAGAGCATGATCCTGGAGTCCCAGGATCAAGACCCGCATCAGGCTCCCTGCATGGAGCCTGCTTCTCCCTCTGCCTGTGTCTCTGCCTCTCTCTCTCTCTGTGTCTCATGAATAAATAAATAAAATCTTAAAAAAAAAAACAAAAAACAAAAATGTGATATGACAAAACAGCATGAACCTGAAGATTAAGATATGGCTGAAGGGGAAAAGCTGAAAACTGCATAGTTGTATTATACATGGGTAGAGCACCACAGGTTTGTGCTTTAATTTTGTGTGTTAGCAGAAGTTGAAAATCTCTCTATTAATTCCAATTTTTCACTGACACTTTTGCTAAGCAGATGAGACCTACCTGACCCCATGTACAGGTAACAGGGAACTCAGCAAAAGCCACTACTAACTAAACCAAATCATCTTCTAACAATTCTCCAATATAACACCAAACTCACATAATATTTTACAGGCAGGTACATATGGTATAACTTACATACTCTCTTTAAACAAGTGTATCATATGTTGTTTTACTGGGAATTCAGCTTCCATCCTAACTTCCCAACAACAGTATTCACATGATATAATACCATATACATCATACGCATAGGTTCATTATAGCTTTACCATTCCCATGATTCAGGATTTTACCATCTCTTCTCCATCTGACTTCAAATCTCACTAGATCCCTAACGTTCTCTCCAACTAAGAAATGTCAAACAAGCTAGAGGTTATTATCAGAATTTCCTGCAACTGCTGATGTTTGAAGTCTTGCTGTTCATTTACTTAAGTCATTACTACCCTTCACTCTCTTGACCACAGGCCACTTCCAGTAATTTCAATAAATTTTCTATCACTCTTCCAAACCAGGAAAAGTTCATGTCAATTGTTCCTGAAAGACCTCTCCCTATTGAAAAAGAAAGTCTCAGTGGGCACTTAATTGTTTGCCTCCTCCTACCCTGATTTATTAAATAAATGAATTGGGATACAGCCTTCCCTGGGGATGGCAAAAGGGAGTACCAATAATGTGAATAACAAAGGTTTTATCTACTGGAGTGATTCTAAGCAGATTACATTGCTTCCTTGATAATGTTTCAGTGGCTTTCCAAACCATATTCTATAGGATATAAGATAAAATAATCTTTCCCATGGGATACAAAACAATCCATTGCCTGAACCCTGGCTTCCTCTCCTATACATAGGTTTTCCACATATCTCAGCCTTAGTCATACTGAACAACTTAAGTGCCCATGTATGTTCTTGTCAAGCAACCTCATGAGTATATCATTACCACATTGGCCCTCTGTCCCAGTAGGACTCTTATTCTTTGCTTTACATACCCTTCACTACCAAGCTCAAGAATCTCCACCTTGGTGAGCCTTTACTTAACTTGCCCCCAAATTTATTCTAACACCAGCCCAATTCTTAGAGCTCTAATATTTATTTCACTGAATTGCAACCACAGTTGTCTACTAACGTGTTTCCCTGGGAACTTCCTAAGGAACATCTTATTCATCTCTAAATCCCTAGAACCTAGAAATGTACCTAGTACAAAACAGGTAGCTTTAATTAATGTTTGATAAACCACTAAATTGCTACCTCATAGACTTAAAGGATTAAGTGGGATGCTGCTGATAAAAGTGTCCTATAAACCATTAATCTTTAGAACATTAGTTTGCAATGAGGGGGAGGGTGCAAACAAAGGGGTCTCTATCAAAAGACTATAAAACTATAGACTATAAAGACTATAGTCAAAACAAAAGACTAATAAAACTTAAGAAACAAAAGAAGCCATTTTCTCTTAGGAAAACATAACAGGATTGCTAAATAACAGGATTACCCAATTCAGAAAAATAACATTTTTTTCCTTGTAAAGTGCACTCATCATTTTAGGAAGATAATTATCTATTGAAGACCTTGTGAGAAAAACACCAAACATAATACAAAGAAGATTAGCTATCAATAATATGCTAAAGAGAATATATTCGGGGCACCTGGGTGGCTCAATGGTTGAGCATCTGCCTTTGGCTCAGTTCATGATCCTGGGGTCTTGGGATGGAGTCCCGCATCTGGCTCCCTGTGAGGAGCCTGCTTCTCCTTCTGCCTATGTCTCTGCCTCTCTCTGTGTCTCTCTCATGAATAAATAAAATTTTTTAAAAAATGAGAGAGAGAGAGAATATATTCAAGATAAGAACAATATTTACTTTCTGCTCCTGTGTCTAGATGACTTTAAGTCAGATAAGACTGTTATCAAAGGAATAGCTGATAAAGTTTTAATTCCAATAACTGGAAAGCAATCATGCAAAAATCGCTTCCCCTACAACTTAATATTCAAGCCATGTACCTCTTTTGATTTATGTGGTAATCCTATTTAAAGATTAAAAGAAACTGTAAGGTACACTGCTGGGGATTTCTCACATTGTTCTTTAGATGCACAGTACAGGGGGACATCAAGCAATAACACAAAGATGTTCACTAAACATACTCCCAACTTCAAATTCCATTCTCACATTTTACACTAGAACCGGTTATAACACAAGAAAACTGGAGCTTTCCTTTAAGAAAGCAATAAAAAGGACAAACTCAATTGTTTCCTTCTTTGGACTCCTTCAAGTTCACTGAACAAAAAGTACTCTCTCCAGCCCGTCCACCTCCCTAGTTATAATCCCTCTGTTTTTCCTAAGTATCTTACATTGCAATCTACAGTCTTCATTCCTAAAAGCAGGTAGGCTCAACCAGCCCTGTTATGTTTTGTTTTTTTTAAAGGATGTTACTTGTCTTAGGGATAGAGAGAGCACAAGCAAGGGGGAGAAGCGGAGGGGGAGAGACAAGCAGACTCCACATAAGCGCAGAGTCCAACACAGGTCCCAATCCCACAACCCTGAGATCATAACCTAAGCCAAAATCAAGAATCGGGCTGCTTCATCTACTGAGCTGCCCAGGCGCCCCTCAACCAGCCCTGTTTAAAAGCAGTCTCTAAATTTCAGTCCAGGGCAGCCCCGATGGCCCAGTGGTTTAGCACCACCTTCAGCCCAGGGTGTGATCCTAGAGACCCGAGATCGAGTCCCAGGTCGGACCCCCTGCATGAAGCCTGTTTCTCCCTCTGCCTGTGTCTCTGCCTCTCTCTCTCTCTCTCTCTCTCATATGAATGAATGAATGAATAAACAAACAAACAAACAAATTTCAGTCCACTGGAAGTTCTGAAGTTCCAAAGGTTCTAAAGTTCTCTTAAAGGTAAATCATTTAATCTGCCATGGAAACAAGGCCATAGAGATAGAGTTCTCAAATTAATTGCCACACACTGATTTATTACATAACTTAAAAGCAAAATAGATGTACCAACCTTTCCAACCTGGATCGCTGTATATGTAGTTCCCTTTGGCTGGAACATCCTGTCCCACCTGGCCTATTACCCCCCTCCAGGCAACCTTTCTCAAGTAATCCTTCTACAGTGTACTGAAGACATTACTCATGGCTTTGTATTTCCATGTTAAGTGGTAAGTACTTATCAGACTTAAGGTGGCTGATTGTGTGGTTCTCACACGAAGAAATCTCTGAAAGAAGAGACCATGAATCCAGTGCCTGGCATACAGTGACACTCCAAAAATGATTGTTCAAGCAATAGTTATTCAGAATATTAACCCATGGATATTCTATAGTACCCAGGGTTACAGAAGAGCTTAACAGACTGTCACAGTGCTTTTCGGAATCAGAAAGAACTATCTGTAACCTCTACTTTCTACCTTTTTGTACATTACCTTTTATTATGGATCCTTAACACTTGTCAGGATATCTTCCTAAGGAGGTTGGAATTAAAGGAGTAAGATAAAGGAATCAACACATATCTTCCTGACTAAATTAAATCAGCTCTTTGTGATCATTAGTCGTAAAAGAAAAACTCCAACCTGACTCAAAATTCTTTGCTAAAACCTATATTCTCATTTTGCACCACCTTACCTGGATTGGGTTTTCCCTGGAACTTGAGTCACTTTCTCGATCCTCATGATGGCTTTTTCCTTTCCACTCATGTGCAGCCTGCTTAGACATGGAATCTGAAAATAAATGTTCACTTTCGTGTCTAGTCAAATTCAATGAAACTTGGGAGCTTTCCAGGGCTTCTTTTTTCTCCTGTTTAGTCTTTGACTTGTTAGACTCTAAACTGAAGACATTTTCTTCTATAAGCTTCTGGAGGGTATCATGGGATTTTACTGGGATTTTAAAACTGATCTTCCTTCTTCTAGATTCCTTAATCAACTTGTTGGAATTATAATCCTGAGGAAAATGGATTCTCTTGCATTTCTCCAAAACACATTTTTCAGAACTGTCCCTAAATTTCTTGTGCCTTTCTTTCTTGAGTTCTTTCACCTTCTCCCCCTGAGGAAATACGGGCGGCCATTGTTTTTCACTTGCCTGGACTTCAGTTTTAGGTTGTACATCTTTGGCCATCTTAGGACTACTAAAGTTCTTAATTCCATGGTCAGGTTTACTCCTAACACTTGTCAACTTAATATCTTTAAAATCTACATATTTATTTGGCTCTTTTTTAGTTCCATGTGATGAAAGATTCTGTGAAATAATCTGATTTACACTTGAATATGATGCTTCTTGGAGTTTAACAGGTCCTTGGGATGAATAACTGATTTTTGGTCTCCTCCTTGGGGGGTCAGTTTCTACACTCAATCTGTAAAGCAGCACAGAAACCCAAGTTACGTTACAATTATACATGATTATACATAATGTTAAACTGTATTATTTCAGTTAGGAAATGACAGAATTGGTCTGACACAAACTTCCTAAAAAATAAGAAATGGCTACACAAAGAAGTGAAAGAATTACAAATGGTGCTGGCATAACTGGTCTGCTATTTGAACAAAAACCAAATTTACAGCTTTATATAAAACCAGGTAACATAAATTTCATATAGATTAAACATAAGTGCAAAATAATTACCATAATTGTTACACTTCATATTGATCCTTTAAAAACTATAGGGGAAAAAGATGGAATATTTATATAATTTCTTAATAGAGAGCTTCCTAAACTTAATAGTGGTGGGAAAAATCACAAAGGAAAATAATAAATGTAAATGACTATTTATAGGGAGCATTGTTGGCTTCGTTGGAAGAGCATGTGACTCCTGATCTTTGGGTCATGAATTTGAGCCCTATGCTAGGTGCAGAGATTAAATAGATAAAATTTTAAAAATAAATAAAGAAATTACTATTTAACTTTAAAACTTTAGCATATTAAAAATAGTAAAATTTTTTTTAAACTGGGAAATGGTATTTGTTATATATGTGACAGGTTATTAGCCTGAGTAAATGAAAACCTAATCAAAATGTCCTGACTCTAAAATAGGACACAAACAGAAAATTACTAATGAGAAAAAGGGATTGGCTAAGAGATATTTGGGGAATAAAATTTGACTTCCCAAGTAATCGCAGACATTCTAATTATAATAACATACCAATTTCTTCTTTCAGATTAGCAAAGATTTTTAAATAACATTAAATATTGGCAAGAGGTTGAAAAATGGACCCTCTCATGGGAGAAATACAAAATGATATAAGAGTTACACAGAGTGAGGGCCCCTGGGTGGCTCAGTTGGTGAAGTGTCTGACTCTTGATTTCAGCTCAGGTCATGACCTCAGGGTGGTGAGATCCATCCCCACAACAGGTTCAGCATGGAGCCTGCTTAAGATTCTCTCTCTCCCCTCTCCCTTGGCCCTTGCCCTCACTTGAATCTGTCTTGCACTCTCTCTCACAAAAAAAAAAAAAAGGAAAAAGAAAAAAGGCTCAGTGGGTGGCTTAGTGGCTGAGCATCTGCCTTTGGCTCAAGGCATGATCCCGGGATCCTGGGATCAAGTCCCACATCAGGCCCCTGCAGGGAGTCTGCTTCTCCCTCTACCTATGTCTCTGCCTCTCTTTCTCTGTGTCTCTTGTGAATAAGTAAATTTAAAAATCTTTTTTTAAAAAAATTTCCACAAAGGAATGTGATAATATATTAAGAATTCTAAAAATGTTCATATTCCTTGACTTCCTAGTAATTACCATTTTAGAAATCTATTCCAAGGTGAAAACGATTTAAAAATGGACTGAAATCTTTTCTTAAAATTCAGAATTAGTCATAATAGCAAAAAGTAAGGTAACAGAGTAAATACTAAAATTTTGGAAATCACTTAAAAAATAGGTCATTGTACCAAATATGATAGAATATCATGGTCATTATAAATGATGTTTATGAAAGTTTTCAATGATCTAACAAAACATATTGAAATAATATGAAGCAAAAAAAATCAAGCACGGCACAAATCTATATACAATGTGGTCTCAACAATTTAAATAAGCACAGTAAAAAAGTCTGTAGAAAAAATATGCTAAAATGTTAGAACTATCAATACCAAGAGGTGATATTTTTCTGCTTTATAAAAGTAAGTATTACTTTTTTTTTTTTATGATAGTCACAGAGAGAGAGAGAGAGAGAGAGAGAGAGAGAGAGGCAGAGACATAAGCAGGCTCCATGCACCGGGAGCCCGACGTGGGATTCGATCCCGGGTCTCCAGGATCGCGCCCTGGGCCAAAGGCAGGCGCCAAACCGCTGCACCACCCAGGGTTCCCGTAAGTATTACTTTGTAGTCAGAAATAAAGATGAAAAAATTTCAATGAAACACAAAATATTCATTTATATCAATAAATCTTTGAGTGCCTTCTAAGTGCCTGTCACTCTGATAGACCCTGGAGAGAGCGTGGAGGATACATCTAATAGTGCTCTGACCCCAATTAAATTATAGGCTGGTGGGGGAGAAATTACCTTATCAGGTAATTATATACTAGCAAACTATAAATACCTCAGAGTTTTTATAAGCGTTTTTTTATTTGAGAGAGAGAGAGTACGAGCAGGAAAGAGGTAAAGGGAGAGAGAGAGAGAAGCAGACTCCCCACTGAGCAGGCAGCCTGTTGCTGGACTTAATTCCAGGAACCTGGGATCATGACCTGAGCCGAAGGCAGATGCTTAACTGACTGAGCCGCCCAGGTGCCCTTTGATAGGAGTTGTACCTGAGTCTTAATCGGGTTTTATTTTCTATCTCTTCCTACAAAAAGACTGCCAATTATTATTTGTTAGTAAATAATGATAAAATAAAACTTAAAATTCTAATACGACTTTGGCTTCTAATAGTATACCATGTTTAAGATGTCAACTATATTAAAGAAATATCAGGGGAACAACACATAAAACATAACTCAAAAATTTCAATGGGACCCTGTAGTTCTCTGGGCATTTTCACATTCCTTTTCATTTGTTCTTCACAGCAACCCCATGCTGCATATTTTACATCTATGCACCATGGCTGTATGGTCATAATTAATGAAAACTCAACAATACCGTTTAAAAGACCAACAAAATTAAATCTTAAAATTACCTCTTATCAACTAGTCTTGCAAAATGCTAGATTGTGATTATGCAGTTTTATATCTGTAACCCAAAACACTAAAATTCTAAGATCTTTTTAAAATATTTTATTTCTTTGAGAGAGAAAGAGAGAGACAGAGAAAGACAGTAAGAGAGAGCATGAGCAGGGGGAGAAGGAGAAGGAGACACCCTGCTAAGCAGGGAGCCGAATATGGGGTGGGGCTTCCCCCAACTCCTTGTTTTCAAAGAAACTGATTTCACCAACTTTTATCATATGTTATACTTTTATACTTATTTATCACATTAGTGGCAAGAAATGCCTTTAGCCTTTACCACAAAACTCTGAAATTTTTATCCAAAGAACATAGAAATTAAAGAAAAATAATCACTATTCCTACCATTATTCCCCAAGTTCTCTAGCTGTAGCCATATCCTATTTAACAGTTCTAAAACCATACCAATTCAATAAGTGACATATATAAAGGTAATTTACCTTTAACATTTCTAAACCAGCCACACAACTTCTTCATTATTACATGTAACAAAGTTATGTATCTTATAAGCACGTCAAAAATAAATCACCTGAGATAAAAACCTGCATTTTACTTGAAAGTCTCATTTACATAGCACAGAACTATGATAGATTTATTTCACTCAACTTTTTATCAAACCTACACTAATATTTTAAAAATTCAATAATCGGGGCACCTGGGTGGCTCAGTCGGTTAAGCATCCGCCTTCAACTCAGGTCATGATCCCAGGGTCCTGGGATTGAGCCCCGCATCTTCTCCTTCTCCCTTTCCCTCTGCCACTCCCCCTGCTTGTGCTCTCTTGCTCTCAAATAAAAAAAAAATCTTTTTAAAGAATAATCATAACCTATGCTATAGCTAGAAATATTGGCATGCAAATTAGCATTAATCAAAATAAATAAAAAACTTTGCAAATCAAAATATTTGGTATCATAATTCTAAGCCCCCAAAAGTCAAAGATATCAAAAAAAGGGGGGAATTTACCTTTTCAGTTCTTGTCTTCTTTTTATATCACGGTATAGAACGTCTGTATGATCTGATTTCTGAAAGAAAAAAGGTATCATTTAGAAAACATAAATTGTGACTGACACTATGCTACAGGAGAAAGAGATTGAGAGACAATATATTTTTCCACATCTAAGTGTTAGTTAACAGGCTGACATAGTAATTTATTTAATCCTTCCAATAATCCTGAGACAGGTATTATCATCCCCATTTTACAGAAAAGTACTCAAGGCTCAAACAGAGCAAAGTATCTTCCTCAACATTATAGAGCAAGTCAGCAGCAGCGCCAGGATTGAAACAAGCTCTCTCTACTATCTCTACTCTCCACTCTGCACTCTGGGGATAAGAGAAGGCATAAGAGAAGTTAAGAGAGAAATAGGATATAGCCCCTGTCCTAAAGACTTTAAAGAATAGAGAGAAATAGAGGGATATGTATGAATAATCTATGGAAGGACATACCTAAGTGTCAAAGCAGAAGAATATACAATAAGTTTAAAAGAGGGGAGGTGGGCAGGGGGATGGGGTGACTGGGTGATGGGCACAGAGGAGGGCACTTGATGGGATGAGCACTGGGTGTTATACTATATGTTGGCAAATCGAACTCCAATTTAAAAAATCCAAAAAAAAAAATTGTAAAAGAGTTCAAAACATCAATCACCAAAGTTTAGAACATACTTAAGTGGAAAAAATATATGCTAAAGATTGAAAACAGATTGAATAAAGATTAATGAGTAAAAGAAAAAGGTTTTCTCAGCTGAGAAAGCTTAGGCATTCTAAGAAGCTGGAGATGATTGGTGTAAATTCAGCAGAGAGAAAATAAACCAGCCTAGTTAGAAGCAGAGAGGCTATTTTTGGGAAGACAAAAGCAAACTGGCTAAGATGTGACCAAATTTAAGATGGTCCTGAATGACAGACTAAAAAGTGAGGAAAGATTTTTTTTTTTTTTTTTGAGGAAAGATTTTTAACAAGGAGAAATATATTGAAATCTTTTGTTTTAAGGTTAATATAGAAACAATAAATTGAAACAGTAGTATTATGATACCAAAATAAACAAATCCTTAAAAACAATTCTGGGGACGGCTGAGTGGCTCAGCGGTTGAGCATCTGCCTTTGGCTCAGGGCATGATCCTGGAGTCCCGGGATCGAGTCCCACATTGGGCTTCCTGCATGGAGCCTGCTTCTCCCTCTGCCTGTGTCTGTCTCTGTGTGTGTGTGTGTGTGTGTGTGTGTCTCATGAATAAATAAATCTTAAAAAATAAAATTCTGCATTCACACAACTTTCACAACTACTTTCTCTTATTACCCATAACAACCCTGCAGGTATCCTAACATACACCTAACTTCAACTTGGATGTCGTGAGTCCTCACTAACCACCCAAGCACTAGCTTAATGTGTTTTTAATTATTTGCATGACTGTGGACTTGGCTCTATTACTATAAACTATTTTGTGTCCTTGGACAAGTCACAACCTACTGGATCTCAATTTTTAAATGTGAAAACACAAACACTACATATCTGCCTTGACTACCTCCAAAGGATATTGTAAAACCAAATATAACCATATATGGGAAAAGACTTAAAAACTCTCTTAATATTTGCAAATGACATATCAGATAAAGGGCTAGTATCCAAGCTCTATAAAGAACTTATCAAACTCAACATCCAAAAAACAATCCAGTCAAGAAATGGGCAGAAGACATGAACAGACATTTCTCCAAAAAAGACATACAAATGGCCAACAGACACATGAAAAAATGCTCAACATCACTTGGCATCAAGGAAATAACAAATCAAAACCACAATGAGATACCACTTCATACCAGTCAGAACGGCTAAAATTAACAGGTCAGGGAACAACAAACATTGGTGAGGATGCAAAGAAAGGGGAACCCTCTTATACTATTGGTGAGAATGCAAGCTGGTACCTGGAAAACAGTATGGAGGTTTCTCAAGTATGGAGGTTCCTCAAGAAGTTAAAAACAGAACTACCCTACAGCCCAACAATTGTACTACTAGGTATCTACCCCAAAGATACAAATGTAGTGATCCGAAGGGACACTTGCACCCCAATGTTTATAGCAGCAATGTCCACAATAGCCAAACAGTGGAGGGGGCCCAGATGTCCAATGACAGATGAAAGGATAAAGGAGATGTGGTGTATACTTACACACAGGCATGCGCGCACACACACACACTGGAATATTACTCAGCTGTCAGAAAATTTTACCCTTTATATCAACATAGATGGAAATGGAGGGTGTTAGGCTGGGAAAAATAAGTCAAACAGAGAAAAACAATTATCATATGGTTTCAATCATCTGTGGGTTATAAGAAACAGCAGAGAGGATCATAGAGGAAGGGAGGGAAAACTAAATGGAAAGAAATCAGAGATAAACCATGAGAAACTCTTAACTACAGGAAACAAACCGAGGCTTGCTGGAGGGGAGGCAGGTGAGGTGATGGGCATTAAGAAAGGCAAGTGATGTGATGAGCACTGGGTGTTGGTGATGCAACTAATGAATTGCTGAACTCTACATCTGAAACTAATGTACTATATGTTGGCTAATTGAATTTTTTTAAAAAACCTCTCAATTTATATCCATGTTGTCTAACCTCACATGATAGAGTCTATCAGCATAAAAGAAGTAACTTGATAAATGTTTTTTTGGTAAGAAGGAAGGAAAAAAACAAACACTGGTTTTCTTTCTATTGGCTATCATGAAGTATAAAAGAAAGAAAAAATGAGTAGAAAAGTAGTCAGAAATTTATATCATAAATGTTCTAATTAAACGTTAAAACTTTAAATAATGTCTAGTGTTAGTTACAGTATATAATCACTCACCAGTTTTCTCTTCTCTGAAGAAACAGACCTTACACAGCAAACTGAACTAGAACTTGAAGTTTTTTTCTCTTTCTTATCCTAAGAATGCCATTTGGAAAAAAGGAAAGCACAAAATAAAGCACAGTATAAGACAGTATTATTTAATCATTGTGATTATAAACTAACACTCTTTCTACATTAATAATAAACTTCGGGGGGGGGGGGGAATGTTTAAAGACACACAAACTTTGGTAAGAGGGAGAGAAACTTAACCAGAAGGAAAACTCAGGTAGAAATCAAAAGATCTGGGTGCTCTTAAATTAGAGATGAGATGGGAAACAGGTGCTACAGCAGAAGGCTAGCTGACAGCTCAGCTCACCCTGAGGGGTGGTGGCATTGCCATGGTGGAATTTAGTCTTCTACAAAGTAAAGCCATATCTAGTTATTTATATGAATTTCAAAATTCAGTAGACCCAGGACAAACGTATTTTGAATACCTACCATGTACCAAAGACGTTCTAGACAGTGGGGACAGATTAATGAAAAAAAAAAAAAAGTCCCTGGCTCCCATGGGAGGTTAAAATTTCAGGCATGAAACTATTTACAAATAAACAAGTAAAATATTTAGTGTGTCAGACAATGTGATGGAGACAAATAAAGCAGAGGAAGAGGGCAGGAAGAGCTGGGAGGTGGGGGTGGAGGCAGCTGCAATTTTAGAGTAGTCAGAAAAGGCCCCACTGATAAACTGACACTTGACTGGAGCTCCGAACAAGTGAAGAAGGAGCCATAGTTGGGGATCCCTGGATGGCTCAGCGGTTTAGTGCCTGCCTTCCGCCCAGAGCATGATCCTGGAGACCCAGGATCGAGTCCCACGTAGGGCTCCCTGCATGGGGCCTGCTTCTTCCCCTGCCTACATCTCTGCCTCTCTCTCTGTCTCTCTCATGAATAAATAAATAAAACCTTAAAAATAAATAAAAATAAAAAAAAGAAGCCATGTGAATACCTAGGGAAAGAGTTTCCCATTCAAGGGCTTATTGGAATAGTAGCAAGGAACCACAGAATGGAGAAAGCAATTGGAGAAAGAGAGGGAGACCAGATGGGGAGGGTAGGTTGTTTTGTTAGACACAGCTAGGACTTCAGCTGTTATTCTGGCTGAAGTAGGAAACCACCAGAAAGCACTGAGCAGAGGAGTGACATAATCTGACTTACATTTTAATAGGATCATTCTGGGGGCTTGTTGAGTAGAGAAAAATGGGAGGCAAAGGTGGAAGCTGAGAGAGAAATTTGGAAACCATTGGAATAATCTGGGGAAGAAAGCTGATTGTCTGGATCATGGTGATAGCAGAGAACACAGACTTGGTATTAAGAGACACCTGATAAATTTGCTGATAGATGGATGCAGGTAGGGGCTGACAACCAGGATTTTGGCTCAAGCAAATGAAATAGAATTGCAACTTACTAGTTGGGAAAATGAAGCTGGGCACTTGAAAGGTTATAGTTTAAGAACATGAGGAGGAATCAGCAAAGGAGACTTCGAAGCAGTCACAAGTGTAGAGGAAAATTAGGAGACCATGTTGTCTCAAAAGCTAAGTGAAGAAAATGTTTCAAGGAGAAGGTGTAATTGGCTATCAGATTAAGTCTGAAAATTGACCAATGGATTTAGCAACATGGAAACTATTGCTGGCCTTGATGAAAGCCCATTTGGAGGAGCACCTGAAAAAGTCTGATTCAAGTAGGTTAAGAGAGAATAGAAGGAGAATTGCCAATGGTGTGCCAATTATTAGTGCCAAATGGGGGATTATATAAATCTAAGACACCATGGCCATACTCCAGATCCCCTTTCCAGTTACCCCTATACCTGGGAGGCCAAATTAGTCATTAGAAAGTTAGTAAGCAAAGAGGTATTTTTTTCATTACACAAAAATGAACTGCAAAAAAAAGGTATCTTTGGGTTAGTAAATCAAAATTCTTACTTCTAGGTCAAAGTTGGGTGATGCAGTGGTGCCTTTCCTCTGAGATTTCTCTTTTTTTCCACAAGATTCTTTGTTGGACATTTTGAAAAGCTAAAATAAAAAACACATTAGGTGTTTCTGGTTTTTTTTTTGTTTTCATTTTTGTTTTTTACCACCACAACAACAAAGTGCATTAGAAATCAGTCTTCCTTCAGTTTTATAGACTGGAATTTTACAAAATGATCTCCATTTTCTAACCTCAAGATAGCAGGATTCTCTCATTGTTCCACTTTATTTCACTTATAGTCTCCCTCATAATGATCTCTTCCTGTCTTTCAGTTTCATCTACTACCTTTTTAGGAATGACTCTCAGAACAGTGCCTTTAGCGCTGACCTTCTCTCTCAAGCTTCAGATCACCATTTTCAACTACCTACAGGACTGCTGTATTTTGCCCAACCTACGCTTCAGAACCAATTAGTTCTAAGTCTTTATTTTCCTGACACACCCTCCACTCTCATCTTAGTGTGTATCAGAAGCATCCTGGGCTGGAATCAATAGGCCAGAGACTGGGAACATCATCAGGTCTGTTGGGATGGGAAGATACAAAAGAAGTCTAGCAGAAAAGCCCAAAGAACAGTTTATTGCTGACAGTAACACATACAGAAACAATGAATATAAGAAAGGCTATAAAACAGGCAATTGCAATTACTCATAGTTAATCATAAGCACAGTAAATGAAGTTCTATAAAATAGTAACACTAAATCAAACTTTTGGAATGCTTCAATGAATATAAAGAGAAATCAGAAAAATGAGGACAGCTAAGAGAAAGCCTAATAATAAAAATTAATAAAAGAATTTAGTATCAACTTCTAAGAACAGATTCTAAATTATCCAGAAATTTTGCTTTGTAAGGTAATGTACAGCAGCAACTGAATTCACAGCTGAGCTTCCAGATTAGAGTGATAATCCTCTTTTCCCCTTCTTGTTCCAAGGATTCTATTCCATGTCAGGGAAAAGTACAATAAAAAATTATAAATTCCATGAAATGAATTGTTTAGAGGCAATGGATTACTTATAATGTTAACTCTTACAATTTAAACTGATCCATCTCCATCTTTTGTTGTTTTGACTACAAAATAAGACTAAATTTAAGCCTTTCATCCAAAAGCCAATTGAAAAAAAAATCACTGCAGATAGTGGTCTATTAAAGGAAAAACACATACATGCTTCCTATGACAAATGTTTTATATTAATAAAGGTGTGAAATTCACGTTGATTTTATGAAAATCAAAATATAAACTCAAAGGGGAGATTTCCCGTGCTGGCCAGCCTCCAGAGTGGCTCCTGATGATTTCTGCTGCCCCGTACTCACATTCTCATGTAGTCTTCTCACAATAAATAGAGCTGGCCTGTGACAGCAATAGGAACTGCCATATGACAGTACGTGGCTAGGTCACTGTGGCTTCTATTTTTCTCTTACTCTAGGGAAAGCCAGCCACCATATCATAAGGACATTGGAGAAGCTCACCAGCGAAGAACTGAATGAAGCCCCTTGCCATGCATGTGAGTAGGCCTGCTTTGAAGCTAATCCTGCAGCTCTAATCAAGCCTTTGAGTGGAAGGATCCCGGGATGAATATCTGCACTGCAACCTCATAAGACTCAGAACCAGGTACACCCAGAAAACCACTTCTGAATTCCTGACGCACAGAAACTGTGAGGTAATGTTTACTGTTGTTTTAAACCACTAAGTTTTAAGATAACTTAGACAGCAATAGATGAAGAGTACACTCACTTAATTCTCCAAACTTTAAAGACTCCTTTCTTTAGGATGTCTCAAGAGCAGAGACCACACTTAGAAATTCTTATTAAAATTCTCACACCCTAAGATCTAATCCTTTTCATCTTCTGGTTTCCAGCTAGTGTTAAAACAAAGAGACTGATGGAGTGAATCAAGCTTTCCATGAACCATCTAGCCTTTTGGAAATAAGAGAGAGAAAAAAAAAAGTCAACGATGCTTGGGTGAAGCACAAACAGAATTAGCCACTATTCATTCCTATAAATTATAACATGTTATTTTCCCATTTTTTGGATTAACTGTTAAGAGCAGTGAGGTAGGTGGTCACGCATTCAGGAAAACTAGTTACAAGTTGGGGTGTGAGCTCGGTGGGTTGAGCATGACACTCTTGGGTTCCGCTGGGGTCCTAATCTCCTGGACGTGGGATCAGCCCCACCTCCAGCTCAGCACTAGTCTAGGAGTTTGCTTGGGATTCTCTCCTCCTTCGGCCCCTCCCTCCCCCTACTGGCTGCTCCAGCGCTCGCTCTCTCTCAAAATAAATAATTTTTTCTTTTTTCTTTTTTTTTTTAGTAGAGGTTGGAGGCGCTATGAGGACTTTAGAACTATGACTCACTTGGGGAGGAGGGAAAGGAAAACAGCCTCCAGATACATTTCCTAATTACTGAGGGATTGATTGAGACAGCTTAGGAGGTAGCAACTAAGTTCTGTTACACTTTCAAAGTGCTAAATAATGGGGACGCCTGGGTGGCTCGGCGGTTGAGCACCTGCCTCCAGCCCAGGGCGTGATCCTGGAGACCCGGGATCGAGTCCCACGTCGGGCTCCCTGCGTGGAGCCTGCTTCTCGCTCTGCCTGTGTCTCTGCCTCTCTCTCTCTCTCTCTCTCCTGAATAAGTAAATAAAGTCTTAAAAAATTAACCTGGGAAACAAGTAGGAAACAGGAAACAGACCGATGAGAGAGGCAGGCGTTAAGTACCAGCTTTACTAACCAGGAAAGCCCAACCGGGGGTGTGAGCCTCCTCGGACCTGCAGGGGCTTCCCTCTCCTTTCCTGATGCCTGGAACATTCGGACCAGTCCCAGAAAACTCAAAGTTGTCCTCTGCCGGCGCCGGTGGGCTTGGCTGCGCGAGGCTTAACCTCAAGCAGGTGGAGGGCAGAGGGAAGAGACCCCCGAGGGGAGTGGGAAGGGGATGCCGTGGGGCATCGGAATCGCCGCCGGCATCCGACAGGTGCCGCCAGGCTCAACACGCCGGGGTTACGAAGTCCAAGTCCAAGCGTGAGGTGCGCGCGCACACACTTCCCTACCTACAGGACCCTGCAACCACAGGACGGCGCTGACGAAAATAGGAATACGTAGGCTAAAGCAAAATAGAGACAGGAGGAGAAGCGTTCGGGTGACGGTGCGAAAGGAAGCGCAGACCCCAATTCCCAATCAGCCAGCCTCGCTAGGAAGCTCGTCAGCTGCTCGCAAGCCGCCGCGGCCCACGGGCCCCGCACAAACCCACCGGGCGCAGCCCAGAGGCAGAGCGGCCAGAACCACACCCTTCACGGAGCCGGCTCAACCCCGGATCCGCCTACAGAGCCGCCCCGCCCCGGCTCCAGGGGCCTCCGGAGTCCTCCGACCGGCTGGCCGCCCCCCGCTCCGCTCCCGGAGGGAGACAGGTGGGAACCCGCTCGGCAAAACGTCAACTAGCGCCCCAGTTACCTTACCTGCGCCCGCAGCGGCGGCGGCGGCGGCTCCGGAGGCCCAGGCCAAGGAAAAGGGTCCCCGCCCCCCCCCCCCCGGACCCGATGCCCGCTGGGAAATGTAGTCCGGCTCTCGGACCCTGGCTACTATTCGAACGCTCCGAGCGTTTGTTTAGCTTTGCGTTTACTTCCTCCTGAGGGCTTGGAACGCCGGCTGCGCCCCACCCCACCCCCCCCCCCAGGTGGCGCGCTGCACCCTGGGTATTGTAGTCTTGATGCGCTTCCTTGGTTGACGGCTGGAACGGGGACGCACCGTGGAAGCAGAACTCTCTTACCTCATTGGACGCGGTCCCCGATACGTTTCTGCGCAGGCTGTGGTGGCGTCGTAACGCCTCGGGGAAAGGGAAGCGGACCGGACCGCGAATCGCTGCCTCTGGCTTTTTATTTTTCTGCTGACAGGATTTGGTCACTGGTCCTTCATCTTTTGTCTGTTGCACGCATCCAGCCCTTCCCACTTGCCTTCCCACTCCTGGGATCCAGCCCTGTGGGCGCTCACGCCAGTTCTCTCACCCCGCCGTGTGCCCCCGCAGGTCCCCGGGCGGGCCTGGCACGGAGGCGGTAGCTATGGAGAACATGGCGGAGGAGGAGCTGCTGCCCCCGGAGAAGGAGGAGGTGGAGGTGGCCCAGGTCCAGGTCCCGACCCCGACCCCGGCCCCGGACTCGGCTCGGGTCCCAGCTCCGGCCCCGGATTCGGCCCCGGCCTCGGCTCCGACTCCGGCCTCGGCTCCAGCCCCAGCCCCCGCCCTGGCCCAGGCTCCGGCCCTGTCCCCGTCCCTAGCCTCTGCCCCTGACGAGGCGGAAAGCAGTAAGTGCAGGAGGCCTAGATCTTTCTGCCGCCACAGAAGCGAGAAAGTGCGCCTTGCCGGGGAGTAGGGGAGGCCCTTCTTCCCTGGGATGGCTTTTATGGGGGGGAGGAGGGGGGGAACGGGGAAGCAGGTTTAGGGCTGGGGGGCGGGGGAGGAAGGGGGGGACCCGTGTCGTGGGTCAAGCGGGTGCAGAGTGGGTGAGGGCATCTCCACGACCCTCGGGGACCTCATGGTGACGATCTGGGGAGGGCCAGGAGTGCTGCAGATAAATGGAAATGATGAGGTCGAGGGCTTCTTCGTTAAACGGGGGGGGGGGGGGGATGGGGGGGTTCTTTTTCTACGAAAACAGTCAACACCTAATTTGGTGTGTGCATGACTGTAAATCTAAGTAGAGGTTCTCATTATGTGTATGTTAACATTTCACAGTCCATAAGACAAGGTTCACTGCTCGTGAACTTAGTATATAATTTCACTGCTAATGGTTTGTGAGAGGAATAAACGATAATTTAATAAACAAATAAATTTTATATGTTTATAACTGGGGGGCGGGGGGGAATAATAATTTGGTAGTTTCCCTCCCAGGCCCATCTGCCATCGTTCGCCAAGTCCTTCGGAATGTGACATGGTGACCGAGGCACGCTGCTTACTGTAGTAGAGCCCAGCTGCCAAGATTGAGGAGCCATTGCTATCCATCAACTGGCTTCTGGGCCCCGTAGGCACCAGTAGATGGGTTTCGAAGCATTTGATTTTCTTTAGCAGCTTGGTTTCTCAAAAAGAATTTGAGGCTGATAAGGTAGTTTAAGAAAAGGTCGATTACATTGTGGATGTCTTCCCTCAGTCAGAAATACCAACTGGGTTTTGTAGTCCGTTCCATCAGAAGTGAACTGTCGAAAATTAATAGCCCCTATTATTGTGCTAATGTGTCCGCTTGCATGTTTTCTAAGTGGTGATTTATTAGGACCATAAAGAGTAACACGTAAGAATCTTCCGAACACTTTTAAATGTAAAGTCTAAGCAAGTTTTTTTTTTTTTTTAATTGTTTTGTGGTCGGTGAGTTGTCCCTGAGGCTCTTTCTGAATTATAATGAAATAAATTAATTCATTTTCTTTCCTACTTCCAGGACAGTTGCGAGGTTAATATCTATACAACATTGGGTAGTTGTAATCGACTAGAGTTATTTTGCGATTTTTAAAGCCACATAAAAATTGTTATAGTAGGTTAAAAAGTAGAGCTGATCACAGAAAAGGCAAAGACAGCGTGCCTCAGGTGGGACCCTCAGATCGGAGGTTGTACCTGCAAAACTACAGTGAGGAGGAGTGGCACACGCCTCCCTTCCTCACCTCTAGATCGGGTTTGTTTATATGAATCAGAATTGGTCCACCAGCTTTAGGGAATGCATGCTTTCTCCACCTCCCCCACCAGAAGGAATGTTAAACATAATTTGGGAAGATTTAGAAGTATGTGATTCGAAGGATGTATGATGTTTGAGAAACCAGAAAAATGCATTCCTGGGACAAATGTGTAATGATTGAGAAATCTGAAATGCATTAGAAATATATATTAATCACATTTTAAAAGTTATAAATGGTCTAGTTAGTCCTTTGAAATCAGTCTTTACTAGGCAAGGTGAAGATGGCATATCTGAAATAGAACTGAAAAATGAGGAAAAAGCAGAAGTTGTAAAAGAGCCTCCTAGTATCTTGGATTCATCTGATTTAACAAGAGGTTTGCTATTGACTTCAGAATTATTAGTGTATTACAAAAAGTTTAAGTACAGATTGTCTGATATCTATTATCTGAACCAGAAACTGATTTGAGAGGTATACATACATGGGCATATCATGAATCTTTAGACAGATCTTTGAGAGTTTTAATAGTGGGCCACAGGATTTTCATTGTTCTCTTGTGACTTAGCAGGCCCCTGTCTCTTATTTTGTACGACTTAGAATGATTTCAATAAGCACAGGTTTATATGGTACTATATCATTTCACATACACAGACCTTTGAACTTTGGAAGCCAAAAGCCTTATGATTGCAAATTGAAAGGACTGATTTGTACATGTGGACTTATTGCCTGAATCTTATGGTCTCACCTAGCAATTAAGTTTTTGGTCATATGGGGAAAATTTGCCTATTCATACAACTTTCATCTCATTATAAAGTCATTTGAACAATATACCTAGTAAAACAAGTTAACCAGTAGGATTTGTTGCCCTTTGTATTTCTCATTTAAAAATGAGGTAAAGGGCAGCCCTGATGGCGCAGTGGTTTAGCGCCGCCTGCAGCCTAGGGCGTGATCTTGGAGACCCCGGATCGAGTCCCACGTCAGGCTCCCTGCATGGAGCCTGCTTCTCCGGCTGTGTCTCTGCCTCTCTCTCTGTCTCTCTATGAATAAATAAATAAAAAATATTTAAAAAAATAAAAATAATAAAAATGAGGTAAAGATTTGTCTTTTAATAAATTTGAGCAGGAATGTCTGATGGTGCTGAATTGAATTCCAAAAATATTGACTCAGGGTGCTACTGCACCAAAAAGAGTAATGATTTTTAAAAATATTTAACAAAACCTAGTGCCTGCTGTGTGCAAGATACTGCACTAGGCGCTTAGCCATTGCAAAAACGAGGGAGGCATACCCCCTGCTGTCCTGTTTATTTGTGGGGGGAGACAAGGACACAAATTATACAAAAGGGTGAAAAAAAAAGGAACTGGGAGTGAAGCTTGGAGAGGAATAGGCAGGAAGGTAACAATGCCAAGGAAAGAACTTAAAGGGCTTAAAGGTTCTAAACTGTATAACCTAATTGTATAATGAGTAGTAGAGAGCCCTGTGGTTTACCATCATCTCATCTCCGGTTGGGGATCTTTTCCTGCCAGTTTTCAGCTCCTAAGTCTTGTATTTGTATATTCAAGCTCCTATTTTGTAAACATTATTCTCCTTTGGGATACACATATTCAAGTCTCTCTGTCCTTAAAAAGAAAGAAAAAGCAAGCTACAATCCCATCTATCTCCTTTTTTGTACTACCACACTTTTTGAAATAAATCTATGTGCTTTTCTATACTTTATTTCTTCTTCCAATCCCGTTTGTATTCTAGAACACCTCACTGAACCTTTTTTCTTAAAGGTCACTGGAGACCAGCTAAATACTAAATCCAGTAGTTTTTTTTTGTTGATTTCTACTACTGTTTGTGATAGTGTTGAACAGTTGTCTTTTACATTCTCTTTTCCTTTGGCCTCTGCCTTATCTTGATTCTCCTTACTGTTTACTACCCTCCTGATTATATTTCCCTAGTGTCTCTTCATTACCTACAACCCTCTATACATCACTTCCGAATTATAACCATTTATATTAGCCAGTAGTGGGTTCAGTGGCATTGGGGAATGCATGCCCCTTGTACATACTCGAGAATGTATTAAATATACTTTGGGAAGATTTATTCATATATTCCAAAGTTTACACATATGTCATTTGAAGAATGTGTAATGTTTGAGAAACCTAAAAATATTGTTACTGGGACTGGATTTTGGCTGTTTTCTTTTTTCACAATATTTTTTCCTTAGGCCTTCTTCAGCTTGTAGTTTCACCTAACGTGTATTTACAATTTATATCCCTCCTGAACTCCAGAAACAACTCAACTGCTTACTGAACTTGAGTGTGAATACCGTTTGTACATCAAACACACTTTATGTCAAAAACTAAACTCCCTTTTCTCCTTTCCTCTTCTTTTCTGCCAAAAATGTTTTCCTCTTCCTTTATTGATTAATGGTTCCTTTATTCTTTTTTTTTTTTTTTAAGAATTTATTTATTTATTTTTGAGAGAGTCAGAGACACAGGCAAAGGGAGAAGCAGGCTCCATGCAGGGAGCACGTGGGACTCGATTCCGGGACTCCAGGATAACAACCCGGGCCAAAGGCAGGCGCTAAACTGCTGAGCCACCCAGGCTGCCCCAGTACCTTTATTCTTAACCACATAAACTTAAAATTTTAGAATCATTCTTGAACATACTCTTCATTCATTGGTTATTTCTCACACCCAAAGTTCTTTGCTTTTTATTTATTTATTTTAAGCCATCTGTTCCATACCTTTCCATTACTAACTTCTCACCTCAGTTACTGATCTTTGTTTGGTTCTACGCCCAGAGATAACCTCCTGAAATGCATTTAGATCGTATCATTCACTCCCTCAAAAACCTGCAAAGACTTCACATTGCCTGAAGAGGACAGTCCAGACTAACTTGCATAGAACTTAAGCCTTCCATGATCTGTACTACATTTTTGGCTGCTTGTTCTTCTACTAACTCCATTCTCCAAACATTCTACATTCCAGCCAGGGGTGGGACAGAGATGGCTGTATTTTTTTTTTTTTTTACACAGTTGCCTTTGTTCATGAGGTTACTTCAGCTTGTCAGGCCAGCCACCAAATCTCTGCTTATTGAAATTCTGTTCATACCTTACATCTCAGTCAAATGCCACTCCTTCAGTGAAGACATTCCCAAAAGCATTTGTTGGAATTAATTCTTCCTCCTGTATGCCCACATCATATTACTTTACCCGTTATTCATTTCATCCTGCCTTGTGTTACACTAAATAGGTAACATATCAGCATCTCTCCCACCTAGTTGAAAATTCTTTAAAGATAGGAAGTGTGGCTTCTGTTTCTTGCTTTACCATTTTAAAAAGAGTAAAAACATTTTTGGAGTATTCTATTGAATAAAAGGTTTAAAGGTGTGTTGGGAGCTTTGCGCCCAACATTTTGCATTCTGAGGAATGCTTGTCATTTTATAAGCAGAATTGCAGCAGTATTCCCCATCTAGACACTAGGGCACCATGCTATAGGAAATAAAAGTGGAGGAGTCTCTGTGACGTGACCAAATAAAAATGGAACTGGAATTCAGATCGTTAAAACATAATTTTCTAACTCTTAAAATTTCCTTTCAGAGAGACACATCTCAATCCAGAGGCAGCTTGCTGATCTCGAGAAGTTAGCCTTCGTAACTGAAGGAGATTTTGACTCTGCTAGTTCATTGAACTCAGAGAGTCTTGATGCAGGTATTTACATATTTTGAGGGGTTTTTTTCCTTTAATTTCTAATGGTTTTTCATCTTTCAACTCATGAAAATTTGCTGAGAATAGACTTGTTTATTGCCACTGAACTAGAGCAATTATACGTTTTTCATTCAGGAAACTGGTAGCCTTCTACCTGCATGGGTGCTGTGGTGATAAGTTGTTTCACAGTTCCTCAAGGAAGTTACAATTTCATGGATATATGAGCACTGTGTATTCTATAAGTTAGGAATTGCGTGTGGCTATGAGTAACAGAAATCCGAAAAAACAGCGCCTTTAATAATACAAAGGCTTATATCCTTTCACGTAAAAGAAGTCCCAAGGTGGGCAGTTTTGGGCTTGTACAAGATTTCCTCATTGCTGTCAGGGCCTCAAACTCCTCTCTTTCTGCTTTGCCATCCTTAGTGCTTGAATTCCCTCCTCAATATCGCTTCATGATGTTTTGAAGTAGGCAGAGTATATTGGAAAATTATTTTGATGATACTTGCAGTGTGCTGTATGTGAAAGATATTTGTCAGATTAAAAATTGAGTTGCTGATTATTTCTGTTTATTTTTGTTGCTCTAAACCTGAGTTTGAAAAATAAATAAATAAATAAAAATAAACCTGAGTTTGAGATTTTAATTTTTTTGTTACTATCAGAGTTATTTTTTGAGATATATTACATTGCTAATTAAATAAGACTTCTATTTTTATAATCCATAATCTTTTCATTAATAAGGAAGAACTTAGAAATTCACTGAGAGGATACAGTGGTTCTAACCATGCTCCCTGTCCCAGAATAGCAGTTGTTTTGGATCCTGTTTACTCCTTTCACTCCTTACATTTTTCTTACTCCACATGTTGTTTTTGTTGTTGCCAGAGTAGAATGCCACAGCAGAAATTTACACTATCTGCCCAGCTCCTGCCTCTCTGGGCATATGACAAGTGTTGCCCTCTCTCCTGTCCAAAGTACATAGTGATGCTCTCTCTGGCAGGCATTTTGCCTGAAGGGACATCATGTAGTTTATCACTTTCCCATTTTCTCTGTTCCTAGTGGTAACAAGGATATCAGCCAGCCCCAGAGAGGAGAATTTTAGGGTAAAAAATCAATCACTGACCATGTGCTGATTATTAACTACCTGTTGAGGTAGAGATGACTCTCCCTAATGTTAACGTAGACATTATCTGAGAAGTGTATGTGTTGGGTGGAGGGAGTCCCCTGTTATTATTTTGTAGCTAAATCAACGCATTAATGGCTAGTCTATTCTGTGCTTTATTGGTTCTTTTTTTCTTTTCTTTTTTTTTTTTTTTTTTTTTTTTTGGTCAGGAAACAAACAGTCTTGTCCATTGTGTCCTAAGGAAAAATTCAGAGCTTGTAATAGCCATAAGCTTCGTCGTCACCTTCAAAATTTACACTGGAAAGTCTCAGTTGAATTTGAAGGTTAGTATTTTTGTGCTTACTAAAAAGTAAATGAGTCAAGATTTGATAGAAGTTTTGGAATCTTATTGTGAGCATAATCAGTATTTTCCATTTAAAATTATTAGGGATTTAATGTCCTTCTTTTAATGTGTTTTTTAATAAAAGACCATGTAATTCTAGGCAATAGATATATATTGCAACTGTAGTTTAGTTTAGCAAATATTTATTAAGCGTCTCTTCTATACTGGGTACTTTGCTTGGTCCTGGGGAGGGGGGGAGTCCCCATAACTTTTTGAACTGTGTTTTAAAAAGTTAGACTTTTCCTTTTATGTTAGAACAACTACCATTTGACACGTAATTTTGAAAGTGTAGTAAATGCAAAACAAAATAAAATATGTGGTATGAATATTGGAGAAGACCATCTTTTTTCTACTGATGGCTTAAAAAGACTAGAGTTAAAAATAGTGGGCTATAAGATAGATATTTGAAATCATAGCCTTTCTTTAGATAAATGGAAATTAGTAAAAAGATACCAATTATAATAGTGACAAAAATGACACAACTTGGGGGACTAAATTTACCAAGAGGCCTCATCAAGAATAAAATTAAAGGATAAAAAATGAGATCTTACCAAGTTAAAAAAGACTTCCTAGATATAATGAATTATTATTAGATTCTAAGAGTGAATTATGTGAATTATTATAGCATTTTTGGAAAGAAATCTGGTAACATTTTTAAAATTTAAAATATACATATCTATCCACCAGGCACTCCTTCTTTTGGGAGTAAAAGAATCGATAAATAGGGAAAGATGTACAAGAATATTCACTGCAGCATGTACTTAGTGACAAAAACTTAAAACTAAAATAAAAAAGGGATGGTTGAATATATTATGGTATATATTATGGTACATACATACCAATAAATATTACACCATCAGTGTAAAGAGTATGTATTAGATCCATACTAGCTTACTCGGAAGGCTTTCCATGATAAACTGCTATTGAAAACAGCATGTGAGTAAGATTTTATGTTACATTTAGGTAAAAATAAAAAATATCTCCCAAAAAAAGCCCTAAAAAAAAAAAAAAGTTTATTACTAGTTACTTAGGGAAAAGGGAATTAGTGACTAAATCAGAGGCCATCTTGTCTTTTATGTTTAATTATTTACAAGAATATGTAGTAAATCATGTTGACTTTTTATCAAAAAAGAAAAATCTCAGTTAAAAAGTTATTTTCTGTATTTTTTATTTAAGCTATTATTTAACCTTTAGGTTTAGTCTTTGTCTTCCAAGTTTTTCTCAGCTCTTAAATGGCTCATGGCATTTCTTTACTTTCTTAAGTATATTAAGTTGTTGGTTTTTTTCACATGGTTGTGATCTGATCTGGTAGATAAGTGAGTATCATAGCTTTTGTCTTAGTAAGCAGGTCTTAGAGAAGTTGGTAAATATGTTTAAAACAGAAGCAGCAAGACCTGCTGAAGGAATAGAAGAAGTGAGATGTGAGGAGAAAAAAGTGAACAATGCTTGGGCTTGAGATTTGAGCAACTATAAAAATAGTGGTATCCTTTACTGAATGGAGAAGACTACATTAGGACCAGGGCTGGGGGAGAAGGCCAAACCTGCAGATTTAGACATGCAAAGGTTTAGATGCATCTCCTGGAGATGTCAAGTAGCCTGTCTAGATACGAATCTTGAGTTTGGGGAAAAGGTTTGGGCTAGATATGTATGTTTGGGAATTGTCAGAATATAAATGGTATTTAAAGCCAAAAGACTGCGTGGGATAATCATAGGAGTACATATCAGTGGAAAAAAAGTTGCTGAGTCCTGAGATACTTCCATAAGAACAAGTAAGAGAAACAGATGCAGGATATGAGAAGAAAAGAGTTAGAGATCATTTAGAGATCATTAAGACAACTGGAAGGAATTATCATTGATTTAAAAAGTGAAAAAGAGACCTGGTTCAAGAGGAAATGATATATTTAGTCCTTGGCAGTAGATTTTGAAATGCTGACCTGATAATCAGTCATATATCCTCAATAGGCAATTAGAGATAGAGATCTAGCCCTCAGGAAGGAGTTAGTATCTAGAGTTAGAATTTGGAATTCCTTCCCACAGAGGAGATAGTTGCAACCATAAAAGGCATTAAGGTTTCCAAGGAACAAAGGAGGTGTGGGGGGGGAGTCATGTAGCAGATCAAGCTTACAGAAACTCTTACCTTTTAGGGTGGAAGAGAGGGAAGAGACCTATGAAGAAGATTAAGGAGGATGGGAGGAGAGAACTAAGTGCCATATCATAAAGAGGCTGTGTAATGGCAAATGTAGTATGATGCTAAGAAAAAGTCAAAATGTCAGAGAATAGCTGATAAAATTGAATCCCAAAGAAGCTAAATGACCAATCCAAGATAATACAGAACCAAAATTTAAATCTGGATCTCATATATTTGTTTTTGTACTATATATTACATAACAAATATGTAAAACTAAGGCAGTCTCATTCAAATAGGTTATGATCTTATAAGAAGAATCCCAGTTATTCTTATAAAATAAAATTTACTAATAATTTTAATGATAATTGAATATTTAATGAACAGTGATATGACAACCAGCCATTCTTCACTTTAGGTTACAGGATGTGCATCTGTCACTTACCTTGTCGACCAGTGAAACCAAACATTATTGGAGAACAGGTAATCAGATGTTAGATTTATTTTTAAATTCAGCTCTCTTTAAAGAAAGCACAATCTTTTTATTTTTTTTTTCTTAAGATTTTATCTATCAGAGAGAGAGCAAGAAAGAACATGGCAGGAGGGAAGGGGGAAAGGGAGAGGGAGAAGCAGGCTCCCCACTGAGCAGGGAAACTGATATATGGGGCTAACCCTAACCTAGGACTCTGAAATCATGACCTGAGCCAAAATCAAGAATTGGATGCTTGACTGACTCAGCCACTCAGGCGCCACTTGTGATTAATATGCCCTTTCTTTTAATTTGTCAAAGAACGGACTCCAGAAACATCCTGAAATCTTAATAATTCTTTAAAAGTACTATGTTCATTTTTAGGATGCATTTAACTTTGGGGGAATACAAATTACAAAATATTTTTTAGTGATACTATCCTGAATGCATAGTAGCTGAACAAGTCCTCGTTATTAATTTTTTTCAGGTCACTTAAAAAGAGCAAAGTGGTGGGAGAAAGAAATCCAAACATTTCTTAAGCAATAATCAGGACAATGCTTGGTCCATCAACCCTATCCAGGGTTGGCAATGTTGTCAACTATTCTCTACTTGCTATTTGACCCCCAAGTAAATAGGAAGTAGAAGCTCTAAGGCTAAAAGGCGTCAAAAATAGGAAAAAGCCATGGGAGTAGTCTTTTTATTCTCAGCTAAATGAGAAATTATAAAGTGAAAATTTTTCATATGGACTGTTAGACTTTTTATTACATTTCTAACATTCAATGGTATGCTGAAACTAGCTCAAATTTCTAGAAGGCTTGAAAGATAGCTGTTAAATATGGCCATCATTAAAAATTATATAAACTTTAAAGTGAATAAGTTATGTTACCAACCAAGATAATAAATACTCAAATCTCATTACTTCTTATTATCTATTTTACTATTGTCTACATTCTTTGTGTATATTATATCTGGATGGTAGCCATGCTATCTAGGATATTGTACATCTCTTCCCAAACTCACATTTAGCGATGTCACATCAATCAGTAGCTTGAAATTTGTCATGATTGTAGTTTGAGGTTGGCCATGGTAGAGTATACATAACACAGAAAACTGCAAATACTACAAATCAGAGATTTGTAGTATTTGCAGATTACAAATCAGATTTATTTTCCTGGAGAACAATTATTAAACATCTACTAACACAGCACTGCTAATTTTATGCCACTCATAAGTGCTACTTATAGAAAATAAGGTACAAAAAAAAAAAAGAAAATAAGGTACAGTTATTTGCTGACTAGAATGGGAAAAATTAAAGTTGTAGTTATTATAAAGTAAATAAAAAGCACATATAAGTATATAGATAAGGAAGTAAAGATCGCTTCAAAGTCCCATGGCGGTATTAACTCTATTTTCTATGCCATTATACAACCAAGACACACTAACAGAATTAAACTTGCAGTCTTAAATAAGCTTCTATTTTATTGTCTTAGTAACATATCTGTACATTTAAATTAAATACTCTGTTTGATAGATATCCAGTAAAATGGGCGCCCATTATCATTGTATCATTTGTTCAGCAACAATCACCAGAAGGACGGATATGCTGGGACACGTTAGGCGACATGTGAATAAAGGAGAGACGAAATCCAGGTATATTGCTGGTGAGTTGAGCAATCTCATTAACATACGTTGATAAGTAAATCTTTAAACAATGATCCAGTTATTTTCAGATATCAGGTAGATAAAATATAGCGACTTAACCAAGTCACTTAGTTTTAACTGTGTTAATCCATTATTTCAGGTTTCGTTTTCCTTCTGTGAGACTCCCAACAACATTTAACTTTCCTCAGTTTAACAAATACATTTAATGCGAGTATAAAAAATGGATTGATGCTAAAGTAAATATGGATATCTTAATGAGAGATTATAGATAACTGTGTTATACTTACTGTTGAAAAACATTGGAAAAAGGAAGTAGAATTATATAAAGACCATTTACTCTCCTGAAGTGATACCAGGTTATTAATAGCTTGTTATTACCGAGGAAGCCCTTCTTAAGAATTAAGACCTCATGCCCTACGGCATCCATTGTATGTAATGAATTAACTTCTCTTACATACATCTAGAATGGTACTATGTTCCTTTTTCAAGAATTGAAAAAAATAGTCACAAATAATTTTCTATAGAGCTTCATTTTCTCCTGGAATCTGGTTTGAGAAAAGGCTGATATTGTGAGGGATGTCACATGCCACTTTGGTAGATGTAGGAGAATATAAAATACAACACCAGGGAATATTACTATGATTTGGCATTGTAAAAAGGGAAATATGAAATATGGTTGCCGTGTAGTTTAACATTCTGATTATAAAGTTACGAAGAAATCCAAACATAAAGAATCTCGATTATTTTTTCCCACATATGAAGTATATGTATGTCTTGTTCCTTAAATATTTAAAATATACACACAAATATATTAGTATTTCATTTGAGTTGATAGCTACATGATTCTAATGTGTACTAAATGTAGAATCTTTTTTTTTCCCATTACTTTATACCCATCTGAATGTAATTTGTGATTTTAAATCATAGTTATAAGGAAGTGTTCTGAAATCCAGCATATTCAGGAAGTATAGTGATTCTTAGTCTTCCATGATGGCTAATGGAATGAAACAGAGATACTATATTTTATAACCATTATATCACAGTAAGATATATTTAGTAGTGTTTGATGAATACTAAAGGTATTTTAGGATTTTATTTTTGGTTTATTGTTCTTAACTATGTTTCATGATACAGATATATTGATGTTCTGGGCAGATAAGATTTTAACTTAATAAACTTTAGTTCCCCAAATAATTGAATGCTACTCTTTCCTAGAGACACTACTGAATAAATCAGTTTTGGGTTTCCTTTTTTTTTTTTTTTTTAATTTTTTTTTTATTTATTTATGATAGTCACACAGAGAGAGAGAGAGGCAGAGACACAGGCAGAGGGAGAAGCAGGCTCCATGCACCAGGAGCCCGATGTGGGACTCGATCCCGGGTCTCCAGTATCGCGCCTTAGGCCAAAGGCAGGCGCCAAACCGCTGCGCCACCCAGGGATCCCCGGGTTTTCTTTTTTTGTTATTTACCCAATTGGTTACATTAACAAAATATTATAAAGTTATTTCTTTTAATATGTATTGATTTAGATGTTTAGAAATATTTTGTATTTCACTGGAAATCTTTTTTTTTCTTTTTAGCTTCTGCTGCAAAACCACCTAATGAAATTTTGAAAGAGACAGACACAGATGTACAAGTTTGTCCTAACTACTCTATACCTCAAAAAACAGATTCCTATTTTAATCCCAAAATGAAACTAAATCGGTAAGATAAATTGGAAAAAAGGTTATGGGATGTTTCAAACAATTACAAATATACTTTCTCAATCTTTATGTTCTAATATAGGGAAGTTTAATACTACGTACAGAATGAAAATGTTTTTGTATTTTCTCAGAATGATTGTTTTCTCTCTTTTTTTCTACCAAATTAATTTCTTTCTCAGAGTCAAATAAGCCTAACTTTATATAATTGATGAACAGGCTGGTGCTTTTCTGGGCAAGTTTTATGAAATCATTCATGGTGAATGCTCATTTAGAGAACCCAATTAGATTGATAGTTTAATTTCACAAATGTTTAGTTCTTGTACTACTAGGTGAGGAATATGTTACTAGGTCTTCTTTTAAAACAGGTTGTACAAAAAAAAAAATAAAAAATAAAAAACAGGTTGTACAGTAAATAGGAACCCCGATTCTCACTATTTTTTTTTTTTTTTTTTTTTTTTGAGAGGTAGTGTGAGCACAAGGTGGGGGTAGGGGTAGAGGGAGAGGGAGAAGGAATGGGAATTTTAATCAGGCTTCGCATCCAGCTCTGAGCCTGGAGCCAGATGCTGGACTTGATTTTACAACTCTGAGATCATGACCTGAGCAGAAATAAAGAGTCAGACACTTAACCAACTGAGCCATCCAGACACCCCATCTCACTACTCTTAAATAAAATCTACAGTGATGAAGCCATGGTACAGTAAAATTATTTCAGATTATTGTACTTTCTTCTAGGCAGCTAATATTCTGTACATTGGCTGCTTTGGCTGAGGAACGAAAACCTTTGGAATGTCTAGATGCCTTTGGAGCCACTGGTAAATAATGCTTTTTTTTTTTTTAGAATCCCACTTTAATTGTCAAATTTATGCAGTATATTTTCTTAGAAAATTTATATGGATATTCTATATAGCAGGATATTTTGATATAAAAAATTAGAGATCCAAGGTAAGTATTTTTATTGTGAAAAATTTCAAATATATGCAAAAGCCCGATGTGGAACTCAATCCCTGGATCATGCCCTGAGCCGAAGTCAAGCGCTAAACCTCTGAGCCACCCAGGGATCCCCTCTTTAATGTTCCTTTGTAAACTTATATCAGTTCATGGCAGTAAGTTTGCATGCTTCCCCATCTCTAAGATGGGAGTATTAGAACTTATTTCACAGGCTTGTTATGGGAACCTAAAAAAATTCATAAAGACCATGGCATGTAGTAGATGTTAAATACTACATTTATGAGACACATGGGTGGAGAAGATGGTCAATACTTTTGGTACATAGAGGGTTTCCTAATCCTGGGCCTGTAGCGCCATCACCTATATTGTAATGAATGTCCCTTATGGCACTAATCCAATAAGTATAGAGAGCCTGTGAGAAGAGGCTATCTTGGTCTGGATTCTTGATCATTTGCTTACATACAAAGTTGTTCTGTTAATTCACAATGGTGCTGTTGTGCAATGTTTGAGAAATGTTGGTCCACTAAAGTTGTTTTCATATTTTGGTGCATTAGATAAACTTCAGTGGGAGGAGTTCCAGCTTCCCATCCCCCAAGCAGAGTAACTCCACTCTTACTCACATTATATAGTGGGTTTCTCTGTAAGATTTTGCGTGAAAAGTGTTCTGTTGTAAGAGATGTAAAAAAAAGAAAACCCATTCCCCGAAATAACATAGTTACTTTATTTGAATAGAGGTTATGGGAAAGTTTTATTTATTTTTTTAAGATTTTATTATTTATTCATGAGAGACACGGTGGGGGGGGGGGGAGTGGCTCAGAGACACAGGCAGAGAGAGAAGCAGGCTGCATGCAGGGAGCCCGACATGGGACTCGACATGGGACTCGATCCCGGGTCTCCAGGATAAGGCTGGGCTGAAGGTGGCGCTAAACCGCTGAGCCACCCGGGCTGCCCTATGGGAAAGTTTTAGAAGAAATATTAATGAAAATCTGTTAGACACTTTTGTGTGTGTATATGTGTGTGTGGTAACTTTTCTTTGTAGGTTTTGAAGTGAGAAAGTAGAAAAAGAATTATTTATGAAAATACTAAGATTTGGAAACAATTTGGTGTTTTTATAAAGTAATATTATTATTATACTATTTTTATTCTTTAATTACTGTAATTTAAAATTCATTTTCCTTCACATTTCTCCTAAGGAATAATGGGATTACAGTGGGCAAAACATCTTGGAAGTGCAGTTAAGGTTACAATTAATGACTTGAATGAGAACTCTGTGACACTGATTCAGGAAAACTGCCATTTAAACAAATTGAAAGTGGTAGTGGACAGTAAGGAAGAAGAAGAAAGTGATGATATTCTTAAAGAAGGAGAAGAAAACCTTGGTAATATTAAGGTGACCAAAATGGATGCCAATGTACTGATGCATTTGAGATCTTTTGATTTCATGTAAGTGAAAGAAACTTGCTATGTCACTGTCTAAATGGTCCTGGATTATTTTTGTGGGGGAAGGGTTAAAAATAAAGACTGTTGTTTATTTACTTAAATTAATATAGTTTTTTCCATTGGCCTAAGGAATGCAATAAGAACATTTCCTAGCATTTAAAATAAAATCCTGGGCATGACAATTTTCCTCTAAGCCTGATTTCATCTTTATATGTCTAATGTATCACATGATCATTTTGTTACTTAATTTAAAAGCAGAATTATATACTTTAAATATATTCATAAAGTACTTTTGAATCCATGGAATTTTATCATTACATGTAATGACAATGGTATCATTTTGATTACTAATATGATTTTAAAATATATCTGTATTCTTTCTGATTTTAGACACCTAGACCCTTTTGGAACATCAGTGAACTATCTAGATTCTGCATTCAGAAATATAAGAAACCTTGGCATAGTATCAGTGACTTCTACAGATATCAGTTCTTTATATGCCAAGGCACAACATGTTGCCCGACGTCACTATGGCTGTAACATTGTCCGAACTGAATATTACAAGGAACTAGCAGCCAGAATTGTTGTAGCTGCAGTGGCAAGGTACCAGATTGACAGCAACGTACCTAGTATGTTTTGGTATATGATAGAGATAATATTATAAAAAGTACCAATCTCATTTTTCAAAATATGCACAAAGAACAAATTTCTGTATTCATGTCCATAATCTTGATTTGTTTGATAATCTTGGGGTTTTTCCTGTTATAATTTGATTTAAAAGTTTTGTGCCTAAAATAGTTTACTCTCTTGGGACGCCTGGGTGCCTCAGAGTCCTGGGATTGAATTCCACATCAGCCTCTGCACAGGAAGCCTGCTTCTCTCCCTGCCTGTGTCTCTGCCTCTCTCTGTGTCTCTCATGAATAAATAAGTAAATAATTTTTAAAAACATATTTTACTCTCTAATTAAGAATTTCATTAAATTAATAAGAGGAAATTAAAAATGAAAGTTAACTTTAAATCAGTTATTTTAACGACATAGGGCAAATGGGGGATAGCACCCCCGTGAAAAGCAAATGCAAAAGTTATTTTTATTTTTTAAATTTTTTTTGAAGATTTTACTTATTTATTCATGAAAGACACACAGAGAGAGAGGCAGAGACATTGGCAGAGGGAGAAGCAGGCTCCATGCAGGGAACCTGATGTGGGACTCAATCCTGGGACTCCGGGATCACGCCCTGAGACAAAGGCAGAAACTCAACTGCTGAGCCACCCAGGCATCCCCAAAAGTTGTTTTTAGATTTAGAGAAACATCAGGTTTTGGGCAGTTTTTTTGTTTTTCATTTATTTTTAAGTATGGCTCCATGCTGGGCATCATTTGCAGAAACAAGTTTATAAGCCATAATTTAAAAAATTTATTTATGTTTATTTTTGTTTTACTAATCTCTCTACCCAACATAGGGCTTGAACTCATGAACCTGAGATTAAGACCTGAGCTGAGGTGATCCCTGGGTGGCTCAGAGGTTTAGTGCCTGCCTTCAGCCCATGGCGTGATCCTGGAATCCTGGGATCGAGTCCCACGTCAGGCTCCTTGCATGGAGCCTGCTTCTCCTCTGTCTGTGTCTCTGCCTCTCTCTCTCTCTCTCTCTCTCTCTCTCTCTCTCTCTCTCTCCCCCTCTCCCCCTCTGTCTCTCATGAAAAAATAAAATCTTAAAAAATAAATTAAAAAAAAAAAAAAGACCTGAGCTAAAATCAAGACTTGGACACTTAACCAGTAGAACCACCTAGGTGCCCCAAAAAAAGCCATTTTGTTTTTTTCTGTGTTTTTTTAGATTTATTTATTTATTTATTTATTTATTTTAGAGAGAGAGGAGGAGAGAGCTCAAGCAGGGGGAGCGGCAGAGGGAAAGAAGAATCTCAGACTCTGCACCAAGCATGGATTCCAATGCAAGGCTCTTCCCACAACCCTGAGATCATGACCTGAGCTGAAATCAAGTCAGAGTTCAACCCACTGAGCCACCCCAGCACTCCAAAAATTACTTGTTTTATGTCTATAATATCTCCTTTATTTGCATACTTTGAATAAAATGATGGTTATAGTGGCGTCTGGCTGGCTCAGTCAATAGAGCATGTAACTCTTAATCCCAGGGACATGAATTCAAGACCCAATTGGGTATAGAGATTACTAAAACAAAAATAAAAAACATACATAAATACATTTTTTTAATGATGGCTTATAAACCTGATTCTGCAAAATGATCTTACCTACAAAACAAAAAGTTAGGTTTTTTTTTCATCAGGATTTCTAAAACAGTTAAAGGCCTTTTTTTGAGCGCTCACTTTATTCAGAATGTTATGGTAGGAGAAAAATATGCTAATATTATATAAGTTGACACTAAGAGTATAACTAATGCATGATTAGCCAGTTCATTCACTAACCTCAACACTGGGTTCACAGCATTTAGATTGAAATTCCTACCTCAACATAATACAGATTATTAGACTTCATATACTTTTAGGGTTATTTCTAATTATCTGAAAACTCTGATACCCAGTGTGTATACATACCAAGGACTTATCGTATATACTTAAAAACATTTATAATGTAGCATCAACAAACTGAAATTCATACATATAAAATAAGTTTAGTATAGATAACTCCAGAGGGGAAACCAGGTACAGTAATGGTATATCAATTAGAATTTAATCCAAAAGTCTATAAAATTAATAGTGAGCAAAAACATTGCCTATTCATTTTTCACTGAACATTCAGCATATACTAGCCTGCATGTAGTTAGTCCTCAGTAATCATTGTTTAGAAGAGGTGTTTATAGATAAAAGGAGATAAGAAAGAAGGGTAGTGGTGATGACAAGAAACAAAGTGACACTGAAAAATCAAAGAATGTAGTGTAGGATACCAACGATACCATAATGGAAAATGTCCAGTTACTGAAGACCCTGCCACGCATCCTTTGTTACCTGTGGTTGTTTGTATAAAAGTTGTAGTAATGATCTTTTAAAAACACTGCTACTAAGAAGTGAACTTTATTTTCCCATAACCTATCCATAATTTACTATCCAGGTTAGTATTGTCAAAAAAAAAAAAAAAAAAAAAAGCCAAACATTTAAGAAAAATGATAAGCCCCCAAAGTAACTTAAAAATTTTTTTTTCAGAGCTGCAGCCCGATGTAACAAAGGCATAGAAGTACTGTTTGCAGTGGCTCTGGAACATTTTGTGTTGGTCGTCGTGAGAGTTTTGAGGGGGCCTACTTCGGCAGATGAAACAGCCAAGAAGATTCAGTACCTGATCCATTGTCAGTGGTGTGAAGAGAGAATTTTTCAGAAGGATGGTAATATGGTAGAAGGTAAATTCAAGCCTTTCTTTACTGTATATTATGTTTATGTATAAGCCTCCAATGAATAAGTCTTTATCATATCCCTAATTATACATATTGTTGTCCTTTGATTTTTAAAGATTACAGTGCTAACTTTATTTCCTATACTGGATTTCCTTTCATCAACAGACAAGACATTCGTGTGAGTTTATTAAAGTTATTTACTCATGCTCTACAATTTATGTTCTCTAGCTCTGCCCTCTATTGAAACATCTAGAAATAACTTAGTTTCCACTATCACTAATTTTAGGAACAGAAGTCAGATTACGTCTTTGTTTAGGGTGTTTCAAATCACTAATTTTATAAAAATAATTATCATGTTTCTGGCTGAATATAAAAACCATCAGTTATAAAACTCATTCAGTAAACATTTATTGAGCTTCTACTATATGCCAGGCATGGGGATCAAAGAAAAAGATGAGACTTATGCCCTCATAAAGCTGTTTCTGTTTAGCTTTTCTGGGGCATAGAAACAGATGCCCATTGTTTTCTGTTAGATTCTTGGCATGTTTTAGTATGGATTTTTAAGAATTCTTTAGATATTCTTTAGATAGAATTTAACCCTTGTGATATGAGTTGCAAATATTTTTTATCATTTTGTGGTTTCTCTTGACATCTATTTTTTTAATCTTTCATATGCCAAAGTTTTTTGTTGTTACTGTTGTAAAGTTAATTTTCTTTTATGTATTCTTTATTTCATCTGTAGTTAGAAAGAATGTTCATATTTCTATCTTCAGGATAGGTTGTGTTTTACTGAATAATTCACCTTTCTCCACCAATGTGAGAATACCTTCTTTTTCTTATACTAAAGAATATATTTGAGTTTGTTTCTGGATTTTCTGTTCTGTTCCAGTGGTTTAGTGATTTTCTGTTCTATTCTGTTCCAGCACCTCTACCACACTATTTTGATTACAGAGGATTTTTATCTTTAGTGTTTAATATCTGTTATGGCAATTCCTCTTCAAAGCTGTATTTTTGGAGTGTTCCTGATATGGGATCTTCCTTTTTCCTTAATAAAAGAGTAAATAAATAGACCAGCTAGTATTTTTTTTTTTTTATTAAACTAAGGAAGATAGATATTGTTGTGGTTTTCAGACTTCTTAATAGCCTAGTATGCTTTTCATTTGTGCGAGTACTTTTGCTATAGTGTTAATTGATAGTGAGAACAGAAGGCGTCTGTCTGGTCATGTTCCTTTAGTTCTCTCTAGTGCTTTTTGATTCAGGGATGGATCTGAGATACCTATCATTTATAATGTTAAGAAAGTATCCTTCATTTCCAGTTTTGTTTTGTTTTTTTTAAGATTTTATTTATTCATGAGAAACACAGAGAGGAGAGAGAGAGAGGCAGAGACACAGGCAGAGGGAGAAGCAGGCTCCACGCAGGGAGCCGGTTGTGGGACTCGATCCTGGGTCTCCAGGATCACGCCCTGGGCTGAAGGTGGTGCTAAACTGCTAAGCCCCCCGGGCTGCCCTTCATTTCCAGTTTTATTGTATTTTAGCAAGATGTTGAATTTTGTCATGTATTTCAGCATCTGTGGAGATGATTATGTAGTATTTCTTCTTAGGTGTATTGATTTGATTAAATGTAATAAAATTTCCCAGTAATTAACCATTCTGCCTTTCTCAATAAACTACTGTATCAAGAAGTATTTTCTTAAAATGGATTCTATATGCTAATTTTTTAAATTTTATTTTACTATTCATAAAAGAAATGGTGTATAATGTTCCTTTTTAGCATCATTTTGATTAGGCTTTGGAATATGTTTAAACTTAAAAAGAATTTGGAACTTTGCCCTTTTTTTTCAGTGGTTGGGAACAGGTTAGCTTTAGCTTTTCTGAATTATATACATAGAATTGAGCCAAGTGGTATCTATTGGTTCTTTTTAATTTTCTTGCTTTCTGTGGTTATATTCTCTTTTTTTTTTTTTTTATTTTTTTTTATCTATTTATTTTTTTTTAATTTATTTTTTATTGGTGTTCAATTTACTAACATACAGAATAACCCCCAGTGCCCGTCACCCATTCACTCCCACCCCCCGCCCTCCTCCCCTTCTACCACCCCTAGTTCGTTTCCCAGAGTTAGCAGTCTTTATGTTCTGTCTCCCTTTCTGATATTTCCCACACATTTCTTCCCCCTTCCCTTATATTCCCTTTCACTATTATTTATATTCCCCAAATGAATGAGAACATATATTCTCTTTTTAAAATTTATAATACATGTCCTTTCTGCCTTTTCTCTTGACTGCATTAGATACTGGTAGATACCCTACTGTTGTTCATTTATTATCTTTCTTAATGTTTTACTTTTGTGGTAGTAAATATGTGTTACAAAATTTGATTTTTTTTGGTTTCAAGTAATATAGTTTGGCTCTTGGTGTCATAAATGAGGTAATCAGCCTCCCATTTTCCCTTCCTAATTTGTGTTCATTATACCATTTATTAGAATGTAACATATTCTATTTCACAACGAAATCTACACATTGAACGTGTTTAGTACTCATCCCTCTTTTTGCCATAATTTCTGTAATCACTTAAAGAGTTGAGAGTTTGTGTGCCTTTTAAAAGTTTTTATACTGTTAATCTATTACTGAATATCATTGTAACTTTTCCTTCTTTTATGTGACATGATTATTTTGCCTGGCTGCCCAAAGGAATATTTATTTTTGAAGTCCCGTAACTTTACTAGGGTATATCTTTTTAGGATCAGTTTTCCTAAATCATGGTGTACTCCTTCAGAGTTTCAAATCTTTCTTTATTTTGAGAGAGTTTTCTTAAATATATATTTAATTCTGATGTTTAGCTTTTGTATTATGCCTCTGCTAGATCTCCTCAGCCCGTCTTTAACTAGCATTTTATCTCCTAGAAATGTTCACACAGATTTGTAATTGTTTTATCTTCTTCATGTATGGCCATTTTACCATTATGAAATGTCCGTCTTTATCTCTGTGATATTTCTCTGAAAGCTTAGATTATCTGATATTAATATAAATACCACTCTTTTAGTTACTCTTGGCATAATATATTTTTCTCATCCTTTTACTTTCAATCCATAAGTATCTTATTTGATCTTTTCCTTTTAATTCAGTCTGATCATTTCTGCCTTTTGATTGAGAGTTTTAGACCTTCCTACTAAATGTCATTCTTGGAATTGATTGGCTTTATGTTAGTTCTTTTGCTATTTGTTTTTATGTGTTTCATGTCTTTTTGTTTTCTATTTCGCCTTTGTTGCCTTTTTTAGTGTTAAACATATTTTTAGTGTGTCATTTTAATCCCTCTACTGATTTTTTTCATTATACATCTTTCAGTCATTTTCTTAACGGTTTCTCCAGGGATTACAATATACAACTTTAACTTCTCTTGAGCTACCTCAAGTTATATTGACTACAGACTGGCAAAAACTAGCCACTTTGCTCTAATGTAATTCTATTTTCCTCTCCCCTTGTATGCTATTTTTGTCTTCTGTTAATTACATCTGTGGAGACCCAAACAATATAGTAGTTACTTTTTAAATATTCTTATGATTTTCAAAGAAATTAAGACAAGAGAAATAACACACAGACACACATATCTTTTATAGTTACCCACATAATTACCTTTCTAGTGTTGTTTAGTCCTAACTTTGGATTCAAGTTAATCTATTTCATTTCCTTTCAACCTGAAGAACCTCCTTTACTCTTTCTACAACAAACTCTCCCAGTTTTTGTTTATCTGGTGATGTCTTTATTTCACCTTCCTTTTTAAAGGATAGTTTTGTTGAATATAGAATTATTGGTTGACAGGAGTTCTTTTTTCTTTCAGTACTTTGAATATAGCATTCCAGTGCCTTGTGGCCTCTGTTATTTCTGACGAGAAGTCAGTCAGTTCTTGTTTTTTTGTTCTCTTGTATTTGATAAATTATTTTTCTTTTACTGCTTTCAAGACTTTCTCTTTGTGGCAGTTTAGTTACAATATGTCTGAGTGGATCTCTTAATGTTTATCCTAATTGGACTTCATTGAGCTTGTTGAGTCTATAGGTAAGTATTTTTCATCAGAGTTGGGGTATTGTCTTGCTTGTCCAACCTAAATCCATCTTCATCACCTCAAACTGGAGGTGGATATCGTCTGTAATCTACTAATCATGAATTAGAGCTGTTTCAAGTAGAATTTTCTGAACAACCCCTGTAACTGTTGCCTTAGAGCTATTCCAGTTGCATTCATCTTTGCCGTATTTGAACCTATAAGGCATGAACTCTCCTATGGCTCTTTCTGTCTCTAATAGCTATTCTCTCCAGTGTGGTTTTCTTCCAGTAGTTTGATCTCTCAGCTTTTAGGCTTTCAGAAAGTACTAAACAATTTGGGATGTCTGTTGGCTCCTCTTCTTATTTTCCAGCACCATCTAGAAATTATTCATAAAAATATCTATCATATCTAGAGATTTGGAATAAGAAGAGAAGTTGGATTTCAGTGCTCAGCCCACCATCCTAATCTTGTTTTTAATACAACAGAGTCAGAAGAGTTCAAGAATCTACTCTGGCTTTTTAAAATACAGGTTTTTGGGGCTGCTGGCTTGCTCAGTCAGTGGAGCGTGTGACTCTTGATCTCAAGGTTATAAGTTTGAGCCCCATGTTGGGTATAGAGATTACTTAAAAATAAAAGGAGTGCCTGGATGGCTCAGTCAATTAAGCATCCAACTCTTGATTTCAGCTCAGGTCATGATCTCAAGAGTTGGAAGGGGACTACACAAGCTCCAAATACCAGGAGGTATTTGCTGCTATCTTAGAAGGCTGCTTCACCACAGATGAACCACTTAATATACTGTAATAACGTTCCTTGTGTGCAATTTTTAATAACTCTAATAATTACTGTTTTTGTTTCCTTTTTTGTGTACACTTTTCATAATCCATTCCTAAACTCTTTACTACAGTTTCAGAGCTCCTTTCTATTTGGGTAAATACCTAGGTAATCTTGGGTTCCTGTTTTACTCCCCAGAGACAGTGCTCCTGCTCTCCTTTGGGTGGTTTATTTTTTTAAGTCCACTGAAGGCTTTTAGCCAGCATCCTGGAAATGTTGTCTTTCTCCTCTTGATGAATCTCCTATATCTTGGATCTTATGTATTTTTCCATTCCTTATCTATTTTCTCATTTTGAATGAGCACTTTTTCCTGTAGCTTCCTGAGGAGGATTGTGTGACCAAATATAAAATTGTAGGTTTTAAATCGTTTTTCTTCAGAATGCTTCAGATACTATTATTTCATTGTCTTCTAGACTCTAATACTAATATTGATAAGTCTGCTATTTTTTTAAGATTTGATTTATTTGAGAGAGAGAGATAATGCACACACGAGCAGGAGGAGCAGAAATAGGTAAAGAATCTCAAGCAGACTCAGTCCTGAGCACAGAGCCTGATGCAGGGCTCCATCTCATGACCCCTAGAAATGACCTGAGCTGAAACCAAGAGTCTGGACACTGAACTGACTGGGCCACCCGGGCACCCTTTTGCTATTGTTCTTAGGTCTAATCCTTTGTGGGGTTTTTTTCTCTATGAATGGTCTTAAAATACCCTGTTTACCCAATATCCTAAAACTCAGATAATATGTGTATTAATTCATCTTTTTTTAGATCATTGTCCTTGGGTAATCTGTGAGAACTTTAAGGAACTTGAGTTCTTCAGTTCTGAGAATTTCTTTTTCATTTTAATTCCAGCATAATTAACGTACAGTGCTATATTTCAGATGTACAATACAGTGATCCAACAGTTCCATACGTTACTCTGTGCTAAGACGAGTGCATTTCCTAATCCCCTTCACCTAGTCCATACATCTTCCCCACCCCCTTTCCCCCTGGTAACCATCTGTTTATTCTCTATAGTTAAGAATCTGTTTTTTGGTTTGTCTCTCTTTTTTTCTTCCTTTGTTCATATGTTTCTTAAATTCCACATATACATGAAATCATGATATTTGTCTTTCTCTGATTGTCTTATTTTGTTTAAAATGATACTCCCTAAATCCATATAGGTTGAAAATAGCAAGATTTTATTCCTTTTTATGACTGAATAATATTCCTGCAGGTGTGTGTGTGTGTGTGTGTGTGTGTGTGTGTGTGTGTGTGTACACCACATCTCCTTTATGCATTTATCTGTCGATGGACACTTGGGGCATTTCCATAGTTTGGCTATTATAAATAATGCTGTAGTAAACATAGTGTTGCGTATTTCCCTTCAAATTAATGTTTTCATATTCTTTGGGTAAATGCCCAGTAATGCGATTACTGGATTATAGGATGCTAATAGGGTAGTTTTATTTTTAATTTTCTGAGGAACCTCCATACTGTTTTTCACAGTGGCTGTACTAGTTTGCATTCCCACCAAAAGTACACAAGGGTTCCTTTTACCCCGTATCCTTGCCCACACTTGTTGTTTCTTGAGTTTTTGATCTTAGCCATTCTGACAAGTGTGAGGTGCTATCTTACTGTGGTTTTGATTTGGATTTCCCTGATGATAGATAATGCTGAGCACCTTTTCATGTGTCCTTTGCATCTGTATATCTTTTTTGGAAAAACGTCTATTTAGGACTTCTCCCCATTTTTAACTGGATTGTTTTTTTGGTGTTGAGTTGTATAAGTTCTTTCTCTGTTTTGGATATTAATGCCTTATTATAGATCTCATTTATAAATATCTTCTCCCATTTAGTAGGCTTTTTGTTTTGATGGTTGTTTCCTTTGCTGTGCTAAAGGCTTTTATTTTGATGTAGGCCCCATAGCTTTTTTGTTTTCCTTGCCTCTGGAGGCCTATCTAGAAAAATGATGCCACAGCCAGTGTCAGAGAAATTACTACCTGTGCTCTCTTCTAGGTCTCATATTTAGGTCTTTATTCTGTTTTAGGTTTATTTTTGTGTATGGTGTAAGAAGGTGGTCCAGTTTCATTTTTTTACATGTAGATGTCCAGTTTTTCCAGCATCATTTTTTGAAGACTGTCTTTTCCCAATTGTGTATTCTCTGCATCTTTTGTCATAGATTGATCATATAATTGCGGGTTTGTTTCTGGGCTCTGTCTTGTTCCATCGATCAATATGTCTTTTTCTGTGCTATTATTTCTTGATAATTTTCTTCTCAAATTTTCTTTTCTCTCTTTTAGGAACTCATTTTAGCTACATATTGGATCTTCTAGATTGATCCTCTAATTTTTTTTAAAGCTCTACTATTCATTTCTCGGGCATTTGGTTCTATTTTATAGATTTCCCTGATGGTTATTTTCCAACTCTCTTTTAAATTTGTCATATTTTGTCCGTTTTTAAGTTACTTCAGATTTTCTCATTGTTTGAGTTTTTATAAGATTTTATTTATTTATTCATGGGAAACATAGAGAGGCAGAGACAGGCAAAGGGAGAAGCAAGCTCCCCTTGGGGAGCCTGATGTGGTACTTAATCCTGGGACTCTAGTATCACACACTGAGCTGAAAGCAGCTCAACCGCTGAGCCACCCAGGCATCCCTTCTCATTGTTTTTTTAATAGTGTCCTATTCTATTATAAATTCTACTATATTAAAAAATATAATCTTAGCTCACTAAGGATATTGGTTATAGTTGGGTATATTTTTATTTAAGGGAAGATAAATTTTTTAGTTCAGTTTTGTATTTTTTTGTTTTAGTTCTTCTGTTTCCTATTTCTCTTTATCTATTATAATTTTGTTCTCTGTCATGGTAGATCTCAAATGTCTAATGGTCTCTGGTTGTCCACATTGAAAGATTCTTGGAAGTGCTGGGGTCAGTGTTTATAAAACTGATGGATTTTACTGTAATGAGAACCAGTCTGCCTTTTCACTAAGGAATCCCGTAAATGAAAATCAATGTATTAGGTCTTTTCTCTTGGATTGGTAGTTTTTTCTAGAGAAATCTTTGAATCTTCTATCAGCTTTTTAGGAGCCATGTTGGAGAAGGAGACTTGGAAGGTCTTACTTACCATTTATGATGTCTTTTATTTAATCTTAATCTCTTTTCATAAATCTACTTATTCTCCACTGTGACTGATGCCTCTGGTTCCATGTCCTCAATGGTTCAGTCTTACCCAAGATTAACTTCATTTTTTGGAGTGAGGAAGCACAGAAGTCTGATTGTGGGTATTAAAGAAGGAAATCTAGGGGTCTTAATCAAACTCCTTAAAAATTTTTAGCCAGAGTTCTTTTTTGCACTACTGCCCTATACCCATCTACCCATCTTTTAAGATGATCAGTACCTTCCATTCTCAGGTCTTTCTGGGGTCCCACAACACTAGTGGGCTTGCTGTTTTATTAGTAGCATGCCTGCCCATTTCAGCGTTAGCTTTGGCGTTCTCTGGTCTGCTAATAAATCAGTTATCCCCTTGTGTACCTGATTTCCACTTCTCAAGTTGTATGGACATTTCTCATCTTGTTTTCACCAGTTCCATTGTATTTATCCTTGGTTTTGATTTTTATTCCTTTGTTCTCGTTATAATAATGCTTTAAGAGATAGCAGAGATAATGTACATGTCCAATCCATTGCATTTAAAAAGAAGGCTCCGATTATTTTTTAATGCCTTATCTGGAATTGTCTTCATAGCCTATATACGAATGACATGGACATACTAGTTTTCTTTCTTTATACTGTCAGTTTTTGCTACTGATAACTTGATAGTGCTGACCCGCCAAAGAGGGAATTTGCTGTTGCTGGCCTAGCACTGAGAAATCCTGGGCAAGGGGCTTGGGAAAAGACATACGTTGGCATGATGGGAGCATTTTGTAAATACATCAAGAAACAGTCTAATAAAAAATTCATGTGTGTGCTACCTCCCTGTGGTAAGTGGGTGTAACTGACAGAACTGTGATACAAATCGCTTTAGTTTGGGTAATAGTGCCTATGGTGTTATGTAATTTTAATTTACTTAATGATTCCAGGGACAACTTCCTGAATATATTCACATGTTGCAGAGACATAGTTCTCAACAAATCCAATGTTGACAATAACCATATACCCCTTAAGGCTTGGGGTTAAAGAATACTGTGCAAAGTAGATCTAGTAAGAAGTGTGAGGGAAGAAGTCTTCCCAGTATATCTAAAATAAGATCTCAGGTCTGTGCATTATACCATTTACTTTGAATAACAGAGATGTCAGATAGTAATAGGCTGGAGACCTTTGTCCCTATCACTATAATCCTGAGTTCTGGATATATCTGGAACTGACTGATCAGATTAGGCTCTTCCAAGAAAGTGAATGATACCCCAAGAATGGCCTGAGGGAAGTTAGTTGGAGTGCGTGATTTAAAACGACTATTCTGGGGTTTCAGTGAACTGAACAGTCCAGAGTAGAATGTTGCCCCGTTTTGGAAATTAAGAATAATGCTAGTACTTCCCCAATATCTTTGTGATTATATCAGGCCTCTCATTGTTCTTTAAACTGAATTAAAATTCTTCTAGCCTATATTTTTGGGGCTAAATAGGAATCAAGCCTAGGGAGTACTTTGTTTTCTTCCCCATTGCAGAAATAGTAACTAATGAGAAATGTCTTTATTTTGATGAGAGTTTGGTTATATGGCTATATACATCTGTTAAAACTCATCAGCCTTTTCACATAACATGTATACATTTTATTGCATGTAAATTATACCCCCATCAGTTTATTTTAAACAAGTATCTTGTGGATTTCTAAAGACTTTCTCTTAAATTATTTCATGTAGCATAGTGACTAAAAGCTAGTAAGTTATGCCTCTAATAAGCCATGACATGGATTTCTGTGACCTATCTTAAGCTTTAATTCTCTGATTTGAATAATTGAGATTTTTAACAGTACCTACTTCAGAGAGTTGTAAGGATTAAATTTATTAAAATGCATGTAAAATACTTAGCATAATACCTGGCACATAGTAGATCCTCATTATATACTGGCTGCAAATTATTATTAATATAACAATTATTATTTATATTTTACTTCTCTTTTGATTTCTTTTTGTAATATTTTCACAGAAAACCCGTATAGACAGCTGCCCTGTAACTGTCATGGAAGCATGCCTGGAAAGACAGCAATAGAACTTGGACCTCTATGGTATGTGCTTAAGCCTAATAATATACAGGTGGTCCCCAACTTAGGACTTTTTGACTTTATAGTGGTGTAGAGCCAATACACATTCAATAAAGTAGATTTCAAGTTTTGGATTTTGATCTTTTCTTAAGCTAGCAAAATACAATAGTCTTCTCTCATGATACTGGGCAGTAGCAGCAAGCCAGTCACGCAATCATGACAGTCAACAACTAGTACACTTACAACCATTCAGTTTTTCACTTTCAGTATAATATTCAATAAATTACATGAAATAGTCAACACTTGATTATGAAATAGGCTTTGTGCTGATCATTTTGCCCAACTGTTGGCTAATGAAAGTGTTCTGAGCATGTTTAAGATAGGTTAAGCCAAGCTGTGATGTTCAGGGGGTTAGTCTATTAAATGCATTTTCAGTATATTTTCAACTTACAATGGGTTTACATAATTACATTATAGGTCAAGGAAGATCTGTATTCAAAATTGATTTATGTATTGATTTGATTTTTTTATTACGGGTAGTAATACGACAAGCAAATTTCAATTTAATTCTTCAAGTCTAGTCAAATAATTATGACTCTCCTACCCCTATGAACCTGAGGTGTTTTTTATTTTCAGATTTTTCTATAACATTATTCTCACAAGTTTGCAACAGTGCTGAGAGACAGTGAGATCAAAGAGAAGCCTGGCTGACCTACAAACTAGATAATTCATTTCCAACTAGTAAGAATGAGGCTTTTCTTAATTGACATTTTGTAGTACTGGGATGTGATTATGTGATCACTATAATTTCTTCAAGAAATTAGTTTCAAGTGAGAAGGGCATGTCTGCTTTGGTTTTAGGTTTAGATGGGACTCAGCTGCAAATATTTAATGTATGTATGCTTTTGCATCGTTAGTAAACTAGCTATTGTGTTCTTAATGCCTTAAAGTTGAATTGTGTATGTGTGGGGTTTTTTTAGAGATTTTATTTATTTATTCACGAGAGACACAGAGAGAGAGGCAGAGACATAGGCAGAGGGAGAAGCAGGCTCCGTGCAGGGGGCCCCATGTGGGACTCAATCCTGGGACTCCAGGATCACGCCCTGGGCCGAAGGCAGGTGCTCAACCACTGAGCCACCCAGGGATCCCAAAGTTGAATTGTTTTTAATCAGAATCCTTACTCTTATTGTTACTAGAGATTCTGATAGAAATTTGAGATTCCTAACAATACTGTGACAAGAATCATCGCAGATTTCTACCTTGTTTATAAGGTCAAGGTTTGGTCATCTTACTAAACCTAAAAATTAATTCATATAATAAATGTTTATGCTGATGCCTATTATTTTATCTTCATCTTACATACATATTCTTAAACTAAAAATTTTATGACTTTGGCATCCTTTCCTACGTATTATTGCCTATAGCACCTGCTACATGTTGATCTTACTCTCACTGATCTCAGAACTGGGGATATTAGAGTAACAAATTGCTGGATCCAGAGGGAAGATCTAGGCGAACCCCCTCATTCTACAGATGAGAACAGAGTATGGCAGTGTTTTTAAGTGTAGCTGAAACTGACCCCTCCAAAATTATTAGCACTGGCAGGGCCAGAACTCAGGTTTTTTTATTGCAACACTGAGTCGTAAACCATGTCGTAGGACTTCTTCACTTAAAACCATTGTTCATGTCTTGACTCTGATGCGGAGTCTCTTCCCCTTTCTCCAGCTCCAATTCAGATTATGTCTGTTTTGAAGTCTCTCTTTAGTGCTCTAACCCCAAATTATCTCTATATCCTTTTCAGTAAATCTCATATTGGTCAGTCATTTGACACTTTAAAATCATATATTCTTTCATATATATTTGCTAACCCAATAGCTATCATTCATTGAGGATATACTTTGACTAAGGATTTTGTGTGCTAGCTCATTAATTCCTAACAAGTCTGTGAGAAGTTTTATTATCTACTTTATGATGAGGAATATGAGACTCAAAATTACTCAAGATTATATAGGTAGTAAATGGTGGATCCAGGGTGAGAATATAGGTTTATCTGACTTAGAATTTCATATCCTGTACATTATACCTGCAATTCTCAAATAGGAAGCATATCAGACTTACCCTTGTGCCATTTTTTAAGGAAATCACCATTACAGCATCTGATTCTCCTAGATCTACTCCTGTGCCACCTAACCCTACATAAACATATTGGATTAAGATTTCACTGACAGGAATATACATTATGAAAATTTCTGTATAATACTGTGTGCCTGTCTAGATTTATAGGGTTTTATAGAGCAAACACTGTATTTTATACTTTGGTATATCCTCCATGCCCCCATGTATGATTTACTTTGAATGAAATTTCCATGACTAATCCCACTTAGAGAACCAACATGATAAAAAGAGTTGAAAAATAGAAAATAATTTTAAATTAAATCATAAATTCTTAATTTCAGCATTTACTCCGTTGTATATCTTAGTTGTAGTTAAATTACAGACTTCTTTAATAGTTCTCAAACTCAGTTCTCTATATTTTCTTTTTTCAGGTCAAGTTCCCTTTTCAATACTGGATTCCTCAAAAGAATGCTATTTGAATCTCTTCACCATGGTTTAGATGACATTCAGACCCTAATAAAGACATTAATCTTTGAATCAGAATGTACTCCTCAAAGTCAATTTTCAGTTCATGCACCTTCAAATCTCAACAAGCAAGGTGACTAATTCATATTCAGGGCCTGAAATGAGCAACAGTTTTATTAAGATACATATATTTTTTCCCTTAATTTTAGTAGATTAAAAGAACTAAAATTCTGTTGTGATTTTATTACCCTATATCTATTTTCTAGGAAGAGAAACCTTAGATAATTGAGAGTAGTGTGACCAAAAATTTTCATAATGTCTATTGAGACACAGGCTATTTATTACTAAGGCTGTTTTTTGTCCTTTAATATAAATAGGTTTTTGTAGTTTTATCAGGCTGTTGATAGAAGGGTGTGCCTATTACATATTCCAGTATTCTCACAGTCATTAGAAGCAGTAGCTATTGTTAGAGGGTTAAAAAAATATAATTCTTGCAGTCTGTTTTTACCACAAAATCTCATATATTTCATAAAAGCAGTGTGGACAGAATTAAATAAGCTTTTATTTGAACTATGAATCGTTGCTTAATGTCATTCTATAAAATATTTTGTTATTCTCATTTGTTTTTATTTTAGAAGAATATGGTGTGTTTATTAAAACTACAGATGATACCACAACAGATAATTACATTGCACAAGGTATGTATGTGTGTAGATATAAATATGTATTTATCAGGGCAAAAACGCAGATGGTAGAAGAGTGAGAAGAGGAAGTGATTGCTTTGGTGGCCTACTTTAAAATGCTTTTTCATTATATGGACAATATATTATAGTAAAACTTGTTTATCTGGCATTTGCATCATTCAGAATTTCTATTAACATGTACTTGTTCACATTTCTAATAGTGATCCCTTTGAAGGAACTATTAAGACCCTGAAGAACCATATGAACTATAAACTAAAACCAAATCATATTTGATGGTTATAAAGATTATTTATTGTAATTCTTTTACATTTTCTCATCAATATATTTTTATAACAATTCCATTAATTAACTAGAAGACCTTGTTCTCTAGCCATAAGAATTTACCATATGGCCTTAATTACAACTTGAGATGTGTGCATGTACATTTTAAATATGGTTGTATTAGGCATTGCAGATTCCTATCAGGATTTTAAGATTTATAATGTCATGCCTTGGGGATCCCTAGGTGGCTCAGCGGTTTGGCGCCTGCCTTTGGCCCGGGGCGCGATCCTGGAGTCCTGGGATCGAGTCCCACGTCGGGCTCCCGGCATGGAGCCTGCTTCTCCCTCCTCCTGTGTCTCTGCCTCTCTCTCTCTATGTCTATCATAAATGAATAGATAAATCTTTAAAATATATATATATATATATATATATATATATATATATATATAATGTCATGCCTTAATGTCTAAAGTTTTGTTTTGCTTTTTAAAAGACAACTTAGGGGTGCCTGGGGGGCTCAGTCAGTTAAGCATCTTAGTTTCAGCTCCAGTCGTGATCTCAGGGTCGTGAGGTCAGGCCCACATCAGGTTCTATTCTCAGCTTGAAGTCCACTTGAGATTCTCTCTCCCTCTGCCCCTCCCAGTTGTGTGCTATCTCTAAAACAAGCAAGCAGATCTTTTTTTAAAAATTATTAAAAGACAAACTCTAAATGTGTTTTAAATACTGGTAAAAAGAACTAGATAGTATTAAGGTTGAAAGAGCAGAGGAATAGAATTACTAGCTGTAAATTTTGTATTCGTTACTCAGCAGTTTACTGTTGATATTCAAAAACAGGAAAACTTCAACTCCTTCTAATAGTATGTGGTTTAGAGGCACCTGAGTGGCTCAGTTGATTGAGCATCTGGCTCTTGGTTTCAGCTCAGGTCATGATCTCAGGTCATGAGATGGAGCCCCCACGCCAGGTTCTGTGCTCAGCATGAAGTCTATTTGAGATTCTCTCTTCCTCTTTCTCTCTAGAATAAGTAAATCTTAAAAAAAAAAAATAGTATATGCTTTAATAACCTCTATATACTCTTTCCAATAATCATGTTCAGTTGGCATCTTCAACTAATTTTCTAACATGCAAATCACCTAAAATGATTTTCTTCTACTTAATTTCTGTCAGAGGGAAAGGCATATGGTACATTGTAAAAAGCATTAGATTTAAGAGCATCATTTTACTTTATTGTATAACTAACTTCAGCCAGGTCCCTCGCCTTCAACAGAGTTGTCTTAAATCTTTAGAGTAAGGTAAAACTTAAGTTTTAAAATATTTAAAGTTTAAAAATACTTAAAGTCTCTGAGCCTTTTTTTAATATGTAAAGGAATTAGATTAATCTCTATGGGTTGTTCTATAGTTCTAAAATTAGTATTCTCAGACTGATCAACATTTAAATCTTTCATAATGGGAAGTATCAGGCCAAAAATGGTCATTATGGAGGTCTTATATCTGATATTATGTATATGTGTGTGTTTCAGGAAAGAGAAAAGGTAATGAAACAATCACAACTTTAGCCAAAAGGCAAAAGACTGATGTCAGTACTGAACACCCTCCCTTCTACTACAACATCCACAGACACAGCATTAAAGGAATGAATATGCCAAAGTAAGATAGCCAATGAATGGCAAAATGTATATTTCATACTTTAATGACATGGTGATTTAAATAAGACAAAAATCTCATTTTATTTCCTTTCCTTGCTGCAGGTTAAAAAAGTTTTTGTGCTATCTTTCTCAAGCAGGCTTTCGAGTAAGCCGAACTCATTTTGACCCAATGGGTGTTCGTACAGATGCACCCCTGATGCAGTTTAAATCGATCCTCTTAAAGTACAGCACCCCCACCTATACAGGAGGACAGTCGGAAGGCCATGTCCAGTCAGCATCTGAAGATACAGTAGCTGACAAGGTTGAAATGTCAGTGAACGACAAAGCAGAACCAAGCAGTTGCAGAAGATGGTAAACTTAAAGAAGAGTTACTCAGATGTCTGTATAGATGGCCTAATAATTCTCTATACCAACTGTAGTTTTTTCTATTCTTTTAATTCAGTGGTGTAAAAATAAAAAACAGTGCTGTTTTCATTCAGGAAATTAGCAGTTTCTAACTAGCTAGTTTGGGAGCTATGCTTTCCAGGTTTTTCTTACTGTAAAAAAAACTTAAAATTTTAATGAAAACATTTCATATGAAGCCAAGTTTATGACTGAGATCACCCTACCATTTAGTAACTCAGAAAACTTTCACTTGCAAAGTGTTTGGAATTTTATGTACGTTATGGAAGCCGTCCCTTTCTGTTCTTAATCACATGTCTACTTAGCTGATTCAGGTTTGTTTTTCTGTTTGTAGCACACAAAATGAAGCCAGAAGCCTTTCACGTATGAAATTACCTTGAATGCGAACAATGTTCTTTCAGATCACTAATGCTGTTTTCACAATTACGAAGCTAAAATGTTCCCAATTTTAAGAAATCCTACTTCTTTCCACATTGATCTTTTAACTTCTTGCTAGCTTTTGAGAATTTCAATACTTGCCTGAGATAGAAATACATTTTTCTTATAAGGTCTAGATGACTAAAGGCAGAGTAAGATTTTGTCAAAATAAAATGAGACCATGTTCTATTATAACTGTTCACAAGCACTGAAATTCTGAAGAGAGTTTTTGCTGTAAATTAAACTGGGTGATCTCAAGTGCCTCAGTTAATGCACGTACAATATTCATTTGCTTGGTTGTGCTACCTCTCAGAAGTAAAACTTGTCACCTTATGAACTTATGAAGTGAGGATTTTTTTTTTTAGGGGGGTATAATTTGTTTTGTTTTCAGTGTGTGTATATGCTCTTTTTTTTTTTTTTTTTTTGTATACGTAGCCCAGGCTAACATGACTATGAAAATTAGTAGAAACTCCATTAATAAACATTGTTCTTGCTTCATTTGAATGTAAGAGTTTGGATAAAAGGATTGGTATAAAGTTTAGATTTTTGTGTCAAGGACTTAATCCATTATTTACCCTGACATATTTCTTAGAGGAAGTAACTTTTTACAAGTATTACTGGCTTTGGGGATAGAAGACGGAGTTAGAACTGAAAGGTCTTAATATACTATGTAAGGGGAAAAAGAAGCACACCCATGACATACAAAAATCCAGGGAGTGAGGTCAACAGTATATTAGAAATCTTTCAAATCTCTTTGTGTTATTACAGCATAGTCCTAAGAGGATGTTTTTTCTTTTCTCCCATTAATAGAATCATGTTTTAGTAAAATGAATAGGTGAAGGGTAAGTTAGTTTCTATAATCACCATAAAGAAACTAGAATTCTTGCCAGTTCAAGTTATTACTCACAAATGAGCACAAAAAGAAATAAAAGTTGTTAGTGATCTTTTTTTACATACACTTACAAATTACTATAAATCTAGAAAGCAAACTACCACTTGGACCATCTGATTTTTAATACATATTGTTAAATTGAGTATCGGTCTCAAAGTTTCCTAAATGCTTATCAGCATAACATATTTTGATCAGTAATAAAGTTGAGTTTTATGCTAGGAGCCTAATTTGATATAAAAATGTATTAATTACTGTTATTTAAAATATGTTGTATTAATTTCATGTACACAGGCAGACTTTTCCAAAGAAGGTATGGTAGGAAGTAGTTAAGAACTCTGTTAAGGTATCAACCTAAAGAGGAAATATTTTTTAAATTCCAGACAATGCTACATTAGCACCTTGTTCCCATAACGACTATAGTAGTCTGGGACACACAAATGTTGACTGCATTGTAAAAATAACATCAATTATATCCCTCCATTAAAATTTGACTAACACAAGAAACCAGTTTTTACTCTACCATCAGGAAACTAGTATGTTGTCATACACTTAGGATAATGTAGAAGGAAATTAAGAAATGGGTTCGGGAGCCAGTGTGATGGATTTGGGTTAAAACTCCATTTATCACTTGAGTTCAGTTAGACTCCACTCTGAATATATCATGTTCTGACTTACAGAAATCAGAACTGGAGACCAGTTTAGCAGTCCTGAAAGGCCTAGGAATTCCTTTCCTCAGTGCATTTTTGATCTGGTAAATGGCTCCAGGTTACTTTGGAGAAGGCTAGAAGGAAAATACAGATTACATCCTTGTGATGTTATGGCAGGGTCCTTTATCAAAGTGCTCTGGGAATATGAATTAAATCAGGCCTGGGAATTGCTAAGGGATCATGACTAATGTAGTGGGTCCAGATGTCCATCAACACATGAATGGATAAAGATGTGGTATGTGTGTATATATATATATATATATGTATACACACAATGGAATGTTACTCAGACATCAAAAAAAAAGTGAGATCTTACGGAACTAGAGGATATTATGCTAAGTGAAGGAAGTCAATCAGAAAAAGAATTACCATACAGTCTCGATCATATGTGGAAACAGAACAGGATCATAGGGGAAGAAAGGCAAAAATAAAGACAAAATCAGGGAGTCAAACCATAAGAGACTCTTAATCATAGGAAACAAACTGAGGGTGGCTGGAGGGGAGGGAGGGAGGGATTGGGATGGGGCAACTAGGTGATGGGCATGTGATATGATGAGCATTGCGTAGAAGACTGAAGAATCACTGACCTCCACCTCTGAAACTAATAATACATTATGTTAATTGAATTTAAATAATTTTTAATAATAAAAATAATAATATAGTGGCTCAAATCAGACCTACAGTTTTCAGTTATATAAATCAAATAAGACCGCTCTGGCCCTTTAGATCACATGACCAATTAGCCAAGGCCAAAAAAATCCCTGACTATACTGATCAATCATCCTGTCAGTCTATTACAGTATTGCCTATTACAGTAACTAAAATTATGTCCACCCTTCTGGTCTAGCAGTTAAGGGAATTAGGTTTCTGTCATACTGCTGCCTGGGCAATGCCCATCAAATAAGGAAGTCCATTTCAACAGAAGCGTCTTCCACAAGCATCTTCCACAGGCATCCCTGGCCAATCGACATTCCATAAAGTTTTTCAAGGATTCTCTGTTCACTATATTTCCCAATGCCTAAGTAAAAAGTTGACCAGGCTCTCAAGGGGTATATAGTGAGATCACATATAACACAACCTCTCTCACCTTCCCCGTTCTAAGTCTGATTTCCTTTCTATCAAAGAATTTCTAGCATCTTACTTCCAATTTAGATGAGCCAGTGCTGTGCTTTTCCCTTCAACCAAGTAAACAGCCACATCCCACTGTTCAAGCTGACAAATGGAACCAAAACTTCTGGTACAAGTGTATTCATATCAATAATTTAACCCAATGTAATTTAAAATTACATTCCTACAAGATCCAACATAACCTATTTACACAGGTATTCTCCACATTAGAATATATGATCAAAAAAGCATTTTTTTCAGGTCACACTTTGTACTTGTTCCCAATCCCATGCTGGGATTGGATTCTGAATATATCCTGCAGGCACTAAAGGATTGTAAGGATATAGCAAATGGGCTGCTTTTACCAAGGGAACTCCCTAAAGTGAGGTTAAGGGGTCATCTGCCAAAGCATCAGACATTCAAGGGGTTTCTTCCATTTTAAGTGAGGCTCAGTGGAGTTAAGGATTTAAGATACCCCTTCAACCAAACCTCTCTAAAATTCTTATTCCAATTCTCAGAATACTTGTTTCCTGACCAGTGTCTCTACTCACTTGAAAGATCCAGCAACATAGCAAATTCAGCCAATTCATAGGGATAAACAGTTTCTTATGCAGTATCCCAGCCTTAAAGCTACAGGACAGGTTGAACAGTGGATACCTCACAATTTTAGTCTCCATACAGATTGACTTTTCCCTTATTAGGGAATTCACAAAGCCCAGAAAAGGTTACAAAACCTGAACATCTTTAAAAGGGGGCGGGGGGTGCGTTTGTCTATAACACCATGTCCTCCATGGCCATACGATCCCTTTCTTTGCTGCCACTCTTACCCCACCCAGAAAGGACAACTCTTCTAGCCCAAAGACCCTTTTCTAGCTCTGAAGAGTAAGACTGTTAACTTTAAAATGTAAGTAAACTGTATATTTGAAATCCCCAAACTGCAACTTCTTCAACCTACTTTATGCATTTGAAATGGAATGAGAATTTTAGATCATGTAGGCCAGAGAATAAAATTTGCCAAATAAAACATTTCCTAGAAAGTGGCATGTTAATTGCAATAGCTTATATTCACATGTGATTTAGCACTACACAGTTTTTACATAGATCATACCCTATAATTTATAGCAAAGCAAAGCTAAGCAAGATTAATTTATCCAATGCCATTCTAAAAGTGGTTAGTGAAATGAGGCAGGATTCAGTATCAGGCTGACCTCAGTGCCCTTGCTTTTAGCCACTTGGTGACCTATCTTTAGTAAACACATACATAAAGCAGAAGTTTAATTTGTAAACGTGACCAAAGGCAGCCCATAGAAAATTTTGGTACAGATTACAAAATTACAGTTATCCACTGGCCTACTATACATTTTCTATCTGAAACCCTTTAAACCAGTATACTTTATACTCGATTATTATCTATGCAGATGCAGAAAGCACTTCCAGCTTTATTTTCTACCACCAAGACTTTCCCAGAACAGTTTCTGATTTGATAGGAAAATCATTGCAAACTACAAAGCCAGGATTCTGGGGACTTTATGTTGGAATAATCATCTCACACTAAGTATGGGATCTGTCCACTATGCTCAGCATCCCCAGTCTCACACAGCTCTTTCTGTAGGGAACTTCTTGCCACTCTCCTGCTGGATCAGTGCATAATGATCTGGTGGTAAAGAAAAGTTTCTGTGGGTCCAAATAGTCCTTACACAAACCATTAATCTCTCATTTTCACATTAGATTTATTCACTAAAAAAACAAATTTATTCCTTTGGCATCCTCTTAGTGGGGTTAGATTTAAACTGAGCAGTCTACATTTTAATTCACAGACTAAAAAGAAAAAGTACATTTTTAGCAACTATGTTTCACCAACTGAACAGTAACTTCGGTATATTTTTATTACTGGTCACCAAATAAAATTTAGCCATCTTATTTTTTGCTAAGAGATTTAGCATAATATAGTAGTATGCTTTCATCTTAGCAATTGCCTGCTAAATTGTGTCTAGCCCCATAGTAGGTATTTGTCTCCTCCAAATTCATGTCTCCTACCCTGAGTACCTCAGAATGCGACTGTATTTGGAAACAGGGTATTTAAAGGGGTAATCTGGATTAAATTAGGTCATTGAGGATGGGCCCTAATCCAATAGGACTAGTGTCCTTAGATTATGCACGGGGGGGGGGGGGGGGGGGGGAACAACATGTGAAGACAAAGAGAGAAAATGCCATCGATAAGCCAAGGAGAGAGGCCTCTAAAGAAACCCCACCATCTCTGATCTTGGATTCCAGCTTCCAGAACTGTGAGAAAATAAATTTCTGCTAAGTCACCCAGTCTGTGATACTTGTTACAGCAGCTCTAGCAAACTAATAAAGCCATCTAATGTTGGAAATTGGTATTGAATGTTGTAATATACAATGGAAGAAAAATCATTTAAGATTTTAAGGGGTTCATTTGAAATTTAGTATAAACAACACTAAAAAAGAACTGTGCAGCTACAATCCGCTAAAAAAAAAAAAAAAACCACAGTTGAGCTATACAATTATGAAGTCAACTCCTAATTAAAATTACAAAAGGAAATTTGTGATTTCCAGCTTTAAATTTCCAAAAGCACAGCAACTAGGGGAGGATTTCTTCAACAGGAAGGAAATGCATAGCTATACTCAAAAAGGTCATAGTTTTACGTCAAGTAAATCATCTGTGGTATAAAAGACATTCTTTTCATAAGCATGAGAATGCATCATTAAAGCTAGAAGCAATTTTATTTAAGATTGTATTTATTTACTCATGAGACATACAGAGAGAGAGGCAGAGACACAGGCAGAGGGAGAAGGCAGGCTCCATCTAGGAAACCCGACGTGGAACTTGATCCCGGGACCCCAGGATCACGGGCAAAGGCAGGCGCCGAACCTCTGAGCCACCCAGGGATCCCCTAGAAGCAATTTTAATACTAATACTTACTTGGGCCCAAAAGGCTAGGATGGTTAGACCAGAGTATGCAAAATGGCACAGAAAGTTCTATTATTCATTTCACTTGTTCCTGCCTTTTTGTTAGTCCTTGTTTGCTTTGCAGTTTGCTCTTTACATTGTCTTAAGGTAGGTTGTTACTGAGCTTCTCTCTGTTCACATACACATCCACAGCTATAAATTTCCCTCTAGGCACTGCTTTTAGCTCCATTCCGTAAATTTGATAGTGTCATGTCTTCATGTCCATTCACTTCAGAGTAGTTTCTAGTTTACTTTTCTGACTTTTGACTTTTCAGGAATTTCATTTAATTTCCATGTATTTGTGTCAAATTTCCTTCTGCTATTGATTCCTAAGCCCACTCCATTATAGCCAGTCTGTATGCTGCTGACTGTAATGTCAACCTGTCCACCCTAGAGAACATTCCATGTGTCCTATTATTGTGTGACGTTTGCTATAGGTACATCAGGTCTAGTTGGTTTTACTGTGTTGTTCAAGTATTCTACTTCCTTGCTGAGTTCTGCCCAGCTGAACTGTCCCCTATGAGAATAGGTTAACATCTTCAACTATCCTTGCTGAATTATTTTTGCCTCATCGGTCAATGTTATTGTAAGGTCCTGTTGTTTGAATATGTTTGTAATTATCACATTTTCCTGATGAACTTTTATCATTATAAAATGTCATTTGTCTCTAACAATTTTTGCCTGAAAGTCATTTTGTATATTAGTATAGCTACTTTGGTTCTTTTGGTTACTGTTTTATGTTCAATCCTGTTACTTTCAACCAATTTTTTTCTCTGAAACTAAAGTATGGTAGACTGTATATAGCTGCATCAGGTTTTTAATCTGCCATATCTGCCTTTTAATGGAGTATTCAGTCCATTAACATCTAACATACTTAATGGTAACAAGATCTACAATCTGACAGTTGGCTATTTGCTTTGTCTTATTTATTCCTCCACTACAGCCTTCTTTTGTGTAAAATGTTATTTTCTTACGTGCCATTTGATTTTACTCTATTTTGGGGATTGATTTCCTTAGTGGTTGTGCTAGGGATGACAATTATCTTAATTTTCAAAAGTCTAGTTCAGGTTAATACCAACTTAATTTTAGTAGTCTAGAAAACCTTTGCTCCAGGGATCCCTGGGTGGTGCAGCGGTTTGGCGCCTGCCTTTGGCCCAGGGCACGATCCTGGAGACCAGGGATCGAATCCCACGTCGGGCTTCCTACATGGAGCCTGCTTCTCCCTCTGCCTGTGTCTCTGCCTCTCTCTCTCTCTCTCTCTCTGTGACTATCATAAATAAATAAAAATTAAAAAAAAGAAAACCTTTGCTCCAATATTGCTCCCTTCCTTCCTTGACGTTGTATGCCATACAAATTACATGTTTATACATTCTAAGGCATTCATCAGTTTTACATTTATTACTTTATACAGTTTTCAATCAGAGGTGTAAACAAAGCACTGTTACAATTGAAGGTCTGAATCCTCCCCCAAATCTATTATAAGGAGCCCTAACCCCTAATGTGATGGTATTTGAAGGCTGGACCTACAGAAGGTAATTTGTTTTAGATGGAATCCTAAAAGTGGGGCTCCATGACAGGTTTAGTCCTTTAAGAACAGAAAGAAACCAGATCTCTCTCCTTTCCTCTACCATCCATGTGAGGAAACGGTGAGACAGTAGCTATCTGCAAAACAGGTGGAGGGCCCTCACCTCCAGGAACCAATTTATCCACACCTTGTTCTTGGCACTTCCTGGCCTCCAGAACCGAAAGAAATAAAGTCTGATGTTTAAGCCAACCAATCTATGGTATTTTGTTAGCAGCAACCCAGGCTAACACATTTATACCTTCTTTATTTAATTATGTAGTTAACTTTATCAGTTCTACTTATCTGTGTGGATTCATGTTACTATCTCATGTCCTTTCACTTTTGCCTAAATGACTCCCTTTATTACTTCTTAAAGAGCTGGTATGCTTGTGACAAATTTTTCATGTGGGGAATATCTCAATTTCTTTCATTTCCAAGGAATAATTGTGCTGCATATAGGTAGGTATTCTTGACCTTTTTTTTTTTTTTTTTTTTTTGAGAGGGAAGGAGCAGAGGGACAGGCAGAGCGAGAGGGATAAGTAGGTTCCCCACTGAGCAGGGAACCCAATACAGGACACAATCACAGGACCCTGGGATCATGACCTGAGCCAAAGGCAGACGCTTAACCAACAGAGCCACCCAGGTGCTCCCTTGGTTGACTTCTTCTTTCACGACTCTGAATGTCTACCTGCTGGCCTCTGTGACTTCTCAATGAGAAAGAAGCTTTGACTCTGTATGTAATGAATTACTTTCCTCTTGCTGCTTTCAAGAGTCTGTCTTATTTACTCAGCATTTGAAACATGCAGGGTTTTTTTATTTTTTTTTTTCAACTCCACATTAGCCTTCACTTCCTGCTTGCAGAGGTGCTACAGGTACTATTAGTGACTTCCTTTTTTTTTAGATGTGCAAACTCATGTTTTTCATCAAATTTTGAAATTTTTTAGCAATTATTTTTTAAAATACTCTGAGCCCCTTTTCTTCCTCTCCTACTAGGACTCCCATTATGCAAGTTAAATACACTTAATGGTGTCCCACAGGTCTCCGCAGCCATTTTTCCTTCATTTCTTTTTCTTTGGTAGGATACTCTCAACTGGACTGTATTCACAGTTGTTGAATTTTCTACCCATTCAAATCTGTTGAGCCCCTTTATTTTTAATTTTTAAAGGAAGCTCTATACACAATGTGGGCCTTGAACCCCACAAACCCAAGATCCAGAATCACATGCTCTACTAAGCCAGCCAGGCACTCCAAGATTTTTTAAATGAATTTATCCTACTGTACTTTTTCAATCCAGAATTTCTGTATGGTTCTTTTATCATAATTTCTATCTCTTTAATTCTATTCTCTATTTGGTGAAAAACTGTTCTCATTAGTTTTTAAGATATGGTTTCTTTCACTTTGGACACATTTTTAGAAGCTTAGTTTTTCTTTTAGCTAAGTGCGACATCGGAGTATCCTCACACTTTCCTGTTTCTTCCCTAGTATTATAAATTTTTGTTGAAAACAAAATTTAAAATAATATAGGCAACTCTGGACAACAGAATCCTTTTACCTCCTCAAAGTCTACGGTGTTTGCAGTTTGCTGAGTGACCTTTCTGGACTAATTCTGTGAAGTCTGCATTCTTTGCTGTGTGTGACCACTATATTCTGCTTCATTAACTTAAACGTCAGTTAGTAACTAAACAGAAATTTCCTTAAATGCCTTGAAATCATGACATAACTCTCTCCCCCTGTTGAAGTGCTCTGTAAATATGTTGGGGTAGGCCTTCAATGCCGCAACATGCAGGGTTTTTTTATTTTTTTTTTCAACTCCACATTAGCCTTCACTTCCTGCTTGCAGAGGTGCTACAGGTACTATTAGTGACTTCCTTTTTTTCCCCCTTGGGAATGCATACAACCTTGCCACATGCATGTGGCCTTCTATATTCACAGGAATGTGCTGAAGCTTTTCAAAGTCCTCTAAGGACATGTCATTCCTCAGTTTTCATTTCCTGGCCTTTTATTTCTTCTTTTTGGTACCAATTAGTATCATTGTCTAAAAGAAACTGCTTTGTTAAATAACTGAAGCTGTTTTTGACAGACTGTAGATGAGGTTCTATACACACACTGGGCAGAGTCAGATCAAGTAAAGGTAAGTTCTGGGAACAGAGTTATTCAGTGAAGGACCAGAGAGGTCAAACAGTGACAATTCTCTGGGATGAGCTTTTTAGGGAGCTTTAAGCCCCTTCCAGTGTTGCAAGGCTGCTGTTTTTCACTACTACCACAGTAGCAAGGCTATTCTTTTTTCAAGGCTACCCAGGAATTAGGGGGTGGCGGGAGGGTAATCTATAATGCTATGGAATTTATATTAGTTTTTTATTTTTTTTTATTTTTAATTTTTATTTAGGATAGTCACAGAGAGAGAAAGAGAGAGAGGCAGAGACATAGGCAGAGGGAGAAGCAGGCTCCATGCACCGGGAGACCGATGTGGGATTCGATCCCAGGTCTCCAGGATCGCGCCCTGGGCCAAAGGCAGGCGCCAAACTGCTGCGCCACCCAGGGAATCCCTATATTAGTTTTTTATTAATGATAAATGTTTAGATTATTGAAAGATGTTAGTTCAGTTTCAGAGTTCTGAAAAACCGGATTTTGATAACTTTTTCAGTGCTCTCAACTCTTCTTTGGAAGAAAAGATTTTCAGAGTCCTTACTCCAGGAAGGACCTCTCAAGGAGGTAATTTGTATAGTGACAACAACTGCACACAAATATTTCTTCCTTATAACTATGCTTCTATTTTATTTTTGGAAGAGCAAGTATTCCTAAGTAGAAATGTGAGGGTATTCTAAAACGACACCTTTTCTCATCTAGCATTTCAATTATTTCATGTTTAGTTATCCAAATCAGAATTCTGAACCTCAATTTCCTAAACTGTATGAAGGAAATGTGGTCTTCTTCACAGGGTTCAAAGGATTTAAGATTATAATGTAAAACTTACAACAAAGTTACAGTAATTAAAACAGTACTGGCATTAAAAAAAAACAGTAGTGGCAAAGGGACAGTCATATATATATGTGTGGTGTATGTATATGTGTGTGTGTGTGTGTGTACACACACACACACCAATGGACTACAGAACCCAGAAATAAACCCTCACATAATATGGTCTCAATTAATTTCAAGAAAGACCACGAACACAATGCAATGGAGAAAGAGCAGTCTTTTCAACAAATGGTGCTGAGGAAACTAGATATCCAAAAACAAACAACAAAGTTCAATCCTTTCCTTTCACCAGGCACAAAACTCAAAAAGGATTAAAGACCTAAATGTAAGAGCTAAAACTATAAATTAAACTCTTAGAAGAAAGCATATAGGAAGATTTTCCTAACACTGGATTTGTAATATTTTCTTGGATATGACACCAAAATCATAGGCCACAATGACAACAACAGAGGCAAACTAGATTTCATCAAATTAAAAATTTTGTGCATCAAAGGACACTGTCAAGAGAGTAAACAGGGACAAAATATTTGTAAATTATGTATCTGATAACAGATTAAAAATTCCTACAACTCAACAAACCATTGAATTAAAAGTAAGACTTGAATAGACATTTTTCCACAGAAGATATACAAATAGCCAACAAGCATATGAAAAGATGTTTTAGTTAGTATCACAAGCCATCAGGGAAATGTAAATCAAAACTACAATGAATTAACACTTTACACTCATTAGGATAACTATTAAAAACAAAACTACAATAACAAGTGTTGGTGAAAATGTGGAGAAATTAGAATCCTAGTACATTGCTGATGAGAATATAAAATGGTACAGCCCCTGTGGAAAATTATTTGGGGTTCCTCAAAAAATGAAACATAGAATTACCCTATATTCCAGCAACTTTGCTTCTAGGTATATACTCTAAAGATTTAAAACAGGGACTCAAACAGTTACTTGTACAAAAATGTTCATAGTAGCATTATTCACAATAGCAAAAAGTGTCCATCCAAAGGTAAGTGGATAAACAAAATGTGATATAAACATACAACATGAATGAACCTTAAAAGCATTATGCTTAATGAAATAAGACAAACACAAAGGAAAAATAATACATGACTCCACCTACAAAAGGTGCCTAAATCAACTTCAAAGAGAGAAAGAAGAATAAAGGTTACAAATGGGTTGGCAGATAAAAGGCAGGGAGAGTTACTGTTTAATGAATCCAGAGTTTGTGTTTGGGATGATAAATTTAAAGTTTTGGAACTAGATAGTGGTGATGTACATAACACTGTGAATGTACTTAATGCCATTGATTTGTACATGTAAAAATGGTTCAAATGGTAAATTTGGTTATGTATATTTTATCATAATGCATTTTAAAATGATAGTGTATCCAAAAGGCCCTTACCTCATTTGGTGAGCCTTTTGTTCTTCAATTGAAAAGGTGGGTACAGAAGTTATTTAGAGAATACTTTACAAAACCTTGATTGGAAGTAATGGTAAACAGTACCCACCCACCAAACACATATTTGTGGGCACACACACACACACACACCCCCCACACACTCAATGCTCTACCAAATACCTATTCTACTTTGCAAAGAATTATATATCTAATGAATTTGCTAATGATGCAGAAAGTTTACATCCTCCCATACTGACAGAAACACATACATTCTCTAAGCACAAAGCTTATATTCACAAATAATTTTCTGCTTCAAGACAAAATTTCAATTAATCACAATGGGAATTTAGTTATTTAATGCAACCACTAATCTAATATCACCAATAAAATCTAAGCAGTTATATCACAAAACCAGGGTTATATTTAGTGGACATGCATTAATAATCTATACAACTTAACATTACACCAGAAAAGGAATTGAATACAAAATTTCCCTTGATTTTTGGTGGTCTTCAAATTTCATGACACAGATGACTGATAAAACTGTAAAAACAGATTTTAAATATTTTCAATAAAATGGTAAAAAATTTAATGAGCCTTTAAGTTTTCATACTGGGCTGAAGATTTAAAACACCAAGCTGGCCCCAATCTGTCAAAAATGACAGAAATATTTACAATGTCTACTACACAGGTTATTTAGTTAAAATGGTACTGGAGGACTACTCACCCCTAGCAAAAAAAACCCTTTGGAGTTAATTTCTCAATGCAATCAAGTCTTTGTAAATACTCTAATAATTATAAACTTGGAACATACTTGGAATCAGGACAATGATGAAAAGTAACACACAAGTCAATCTTATTTCTAATCTGTTTTCAAAAAACCTTGACTCCAAAAGCCCAACACTGTTCCTCATTATAAAATTAAATTAAGAAGAGTAGAATGACTTTACCCTACTTGCTATTCTTCTACAGAATAATCTTTCACTAGGGCAGGGCTGAAGCTCCATTAACTTGCTTCTCTAGAGTGTGATTAGCAGAGCACCAAATTTATAAACTGACAGGGCCACCCAAAATGCTGAACACACTTATCCTAACAAACTTTTTTTTTTCCCCCAATTTTATGTGCCAGTGTATGTGCCATGCTATTCTTGAAACTTACTTGGCTATCAATAAGAAAAGAATTAGGGAAGCTTTGAACATATCTTGTACTTTCATCAAGGCTAAAGTGCAAAATATCTCCATATCTCTGGTACTTTAATAGAAAAAAAATCAAATACACATAAAAAAGGAACTGAAGTGGCAGTAAAGCTAATACAAAAAAGACCTCTTTAAATACACACTTGAAGACTACATAAGACCAATTTAATTTTTCTTTCTTCAGTGAAATCTGTAAATGAACCAAGTTCTCAAAGAACTTGACATTTTGTTTCTCTTTCCCAGGATCAGAAATTCCAAAATTAGAGGGAAAAAATGGAAAAAAAAATAACATTGCATGACAATGGACACTAAGTTCATAAAGAACCTTTTTTAAAAAATGAGATATTATGGAAGAAAATACCATGAAAATAATAATCCTATGAGAATTGTTTTTTAAGCACAGTAAATTTGAGCCTTGGTCTTCATGAAGATACTACAGCTTATATAGAAAACTATAAATATACAAGACTCCAGGAAAAAAAGTCAAAATACATATTAACATTCTGTAGGCCTAAAAAACTTTTGAGGGGAGGGAAAAGATAGCCAACTGAATCTTCACTTAAGAATACAGAACTATGAAAAATTCCTGGGTCAAAAGGGTGCTCCAAATGGAACCATACTTCGTGAAAACATACAACTTAGATATACTTTTAAAAGGAAAGAAAAATCGTGAATAATTGCAGTCCCTTTCGAAAAGGAAATCTTAAATTAAGGGGAAAAGATTCTAATAGTGTAAACGAGTCTGGCTCAGAAAGAAAACTGAACAACATATCCAAGATTCTGTCCATAAAAGTAAAGACATTACATCTTTAATATTAAAGAAATAGGCTATAAAAAAAGTTCATTCTCAGACTTGGTTTTAGTAAAAGCTCATTTGTGCTCCTTTGTGGGTGCATAATAAAGTTCCATGGGTTTGTTCACTTTCCAGTATTTCTCACTGACCAATTCCAAAGAAAAAGAGCCATTTAATACCTAAAACAAAAAAAGAAAGAATTAAAAAAATGCTCAAAGCACAATAGAGAGATGAAACAAACATCAAAGTCCATTTTTTTTAAACCTTAGGATAAAATTTCTTGTCACTTATACTATTCATAAAAGGACAACCACAAGATTGTTTTTTTGATATCAAAAAAGGTAACTACCCCTTTGCAATTTCTCATTCTGTCAGGGTCTCAAGGTCCTGAACCATTTTCATTAGCCCCCCCCCCAAAAAAACACCTGCTAGTCTCAGATAGTGACTATGCTCCCAGTTTCAACAGCCTATTCTTTTGAATACTCACAGTGAACTGCCCACTGGCTGTTGCTATGTAAATGGTATACTGCTTCTCACTGGCTGTATCAAGGTTCATCTGGTTTGATTCTCCTTTGCTTCGAAGTTCTTCCAAAGCTAACCTCACAGCCAGATACTTGGATAAGTGATCAACAGTGGCATTACCTGAAGTCTTTATGTACCTGGAAAAATAAATCATTAATAATTTAATTTCTATATTACTGATAAAAACACTCAAATTATAGAACTATTACATTTTTAACAAGCTAAATAAAATGTAAATGTCTCAATTATTGACAAAATAGTATCAAAAATTTATTCCTCTATTACCTAAACATTTTTTATTGAAAGGTACAGAAGAGGGGAAAGTACACACCATCTGTCTAAGGACATGTCTACCTTACCACCCATAAATATGATATAAAATGACAAAAGTCAAACACACACAAGGAGTACTGAGAGGGCGAGGGGGGGACGGGGCATTCTCAACTCCAACAAGCAAAATTCTGCCATCTACAGCAGCAAAGGGAATAGTAAAAAATACGAGCAAATTTCTAAGAATTGATCCATTTTCTGGTTTTTAAAGACAGAGCTGAGAAACACTAACCTTGAAATTTTTTCAAAGCATAGTATACCATTCAGTCAGCCACTGAACAAGTTAAATTCATATGACTCTTCATCCTCCTCTATCTAGGAGAGTCATTTCTTTTATACACACTAATGTGGGTAGGGAGCACATGACAAAGAAGGAAAATCTACAGTCTAGGCAGCTGGAACATCCAACAGAACCCTGGCAATCACTGGCATGACAAATATTGCCCTTATTTCTTACACAAAATTGCCTTTTAACTCCAAATTAAGTATTGTGAATTCAGATCATCTGAAACTAACCTACACACTTACCTTGTCTGTGCACTATCATCTTTTTCCATTAGTGTAGGATGAGGCCTGAATACTAATTCAATTTCACTAGCACCATCCATTACTGGATCAATTGCCACTGTTGCATTGTTATTATCAAGCTCAAGCCCGGAATCATCAGATGTTTTGGTCCGTTTGTTACTAGGTCCTGCTTCCTGATTACTGTGCGTGGAAGCATTACTACAGTGAGAACTGTCACCATTATCTTCTGCTCCACTACCATTTTCGATTTGTTGTTTCTTGCCTCGCTGTAATCTAGTGAAGGAAATTTAAGAGGTTGCATGAAATTTACATTTGGCTCTTTTCAATGCATTGATTTTGAACCATGTTTACTGAACTTCAGAATTCTAAAAAAGTCTTCATAATTGAATTTGCTCCAAGTTGGATAATGACATTTATTTCCCTCACGTCCCAGAAAGTTCCAAAGAACCACACTCATACACATATGTTTGAATGACTTAAAGAAATGTTTATATTCATTTAATAATTTTCTTTGTTGATTACAGGAATTACTGGCAAACCTTTATTTACATGTTGATAAACTTTTTTTGTTATGAGATTTTAAATCTAAAGAAAGGCATGATTCAGAAATGAAAATTTAAAAGTTCTGAGGGAAGATATCTGGGCCTCTTTGATTAGAAGTTCTTGAGGAAACAAGATTTAAGAGGAATAGTAAGCAATCCCTCCCTGCCAACCTCACTCAAAGTCTGCTAATGCAATATAAAATCATTCTAGTGAGAAAAATGAGACTGATATCTAAATCATTAGAGCGTGGATACAGAAGCATTCTAACAAGCTCAAAAACAAAACAAAAAAAGCAGTAACTGGGCAAGGTGCTTTGTGTCCAGATCTGACTTACTCATCAAAACAATCAAAGGAGTTAACATTATCATCATTTTATAGTTGAGAAAACAAAAGAAACTGAAGTTCAAAGCCCCATGGTTATAAGCTAGTAAGTGCCAGAACTAGAGCTAGGATGTGATATTGATATACATTCTGCCACACTGGCCCCCTCTCTATCTGTATATGAAAGAAATATGCAGAAATGACTGACACTTCTAACACAGTATCATTATTACATGTTTACTACCAGTACAAGGAAATCATAGCCCATAAAAAAGAACGGTAACAAAAAATACACAAAATATTGCTTAAGAAATCTATAGATTATTTTAAAATTAAGAAGGTATCATTAAAAAAAAAGGTGTCATTAATATATCAAATGACAAAACTATGATCAAAAAAGATATGAACAGGGGACACTGGGGTGGCTCAGCAGTTGAGCATCTGCCTTCGGCCCAGGGCGTGATCCTGGTGTCCGAGGATCAAGTCCCACATAAGGCTTCCTGCATGGAGACTGCTTCTCTCTCTGCCTATGCCCCTGCCTCTCTCTCTGTCTCTGATGAATAAATAAAATCTTAAAAAAAAAAAAAAATATGAACAGATACAATGAAATATTATTTAGTCTACTTAGTCTTAAAAAGTGAAATAAGCCAGTCACGATTCCACTTATATGAGGTATTTAAAGTAGCCAAATTCATAAAAACAGAAAGTAGGATGGTGGTTGCCAGGAGATGAGGAGGAAATGAGCTGTTTAATGGGTACAGAATTTCTGTTTTATAAGATGAAAAAAGTTCTGGAAATTGGTTGTACAATAATGTGAACGTACTTACAATACTGAATTGTATACTTAAAAATGGTTAAGATAGTCAATTTTACATTGTATCTTTTTTAATCACAATTTAAAATACATATATATAACAGGCCAAAATAATGAAACAAAACAAATCAACAGTGAAAATACAAAGACCTTAAGTATTTCCTAAAATCTACAGGTAAGGCAAAAGCAATGTTGTTTCATTTAACTAATAAAGTAATTAACACAGTTACTCGTCTTGATGTATTTATTTTTACCCAAACTTCTTTCCAGTCTGAGGTGACAGAGCTAGGTTTCTTTATTTCAGCTATTACTCTTAAAATGTTTATAACAGAGATTAATAGCTTACTTGCAATCAAATCAAATTTCTTATCAAATCATATGTGTAATACTACATACTATTCTAGAGGCAGCATCTTAAGACATATACCACCAAACTTGAATGTCATATGAGGCACAGTAACAGTAATTAGGAATGCCAATATTTAGCCTCTACTATTTAAAGAACTAATAGAAGTGAAATCTGAAATAAGTACAGAATCCAATATAAGTATTTTGACAGGGACGCCTGGGTGGCTCAGCAGTTGAGCATCAAGATGTGGGGGTCTCGGGATCGAGTCCCACATCAGGCTCCCTGTGTGGAGCCTGCTCCTCCCTCTCCCTGTGTCTCTGCCTCTCTCTTTCTCTGTGTGTCTCTCATGAAAATAAAATCTTTAAAAAAAAAAAAAAAAAAGAGTTTTGACAAAGACAGATCAAGACTGCTACATGTAAGAAATTAATTCAATATAAAGGAAGAATTTCAAAAGAATTCACATCCAAAAATATTTACTTGTAGTATTACACAAATGATTTGATAGTATTATACTCATAAGAAATTAATTTTAATTCAATATAAAGGAAGAATTTCAAAAAATTCATACACTCAAAAATACTTATAGTATTTATACAAATGATTTGATACATCTAGTATTGATACAAGATATAATATTACTCTATTACTCGAAGCCAAGCATGGTTCTAAGCACTGGAGTTATAAGACTCAATAATACTGACAGTCTCTACCCTCTAAGGGCTTATATTATTGTTCTACATGTTAGAGAAGTAGTACTGTGGAGAAAAACGAATAAGGGAGATAAGATAGTTATGGAGTTCTGAGGTGGAAGATGGGAACTTAGACCTCTGAAGAAAGTGAGAGTGTTATATGTGGATTATCTGGAAGAGGGTTCCGTAGAGAATATTAAGTACCACACTGGGAAGTCTGAAGAACAGCAAGGAAGCTGTAATAAAAGGAGCTTCTATCAGATACTCCCACCACTAGAAATGTTCAAGCAAAATCAAAAGGACTATAAAAGATTTTGCAAAGGGGATTCTCTGTCCTGCTCAAAAACTAAAATGAACACCACTGAAGTCCCTCAAACTCTTAGAAACGTAGGATTTTTTAAAAATAAATATATTCAACACTTAATACTTTATTTTACTTTGCTAAACAGAGTTTAGTTTGTAGGTCAGTTTAATATAGTTAGAATGTAACACATCTTCAGAACCACTTCTGGAACCTTAAAAATAGCAATGCTTGGACCTCAATCAAAGATTCCGATTTGCTTGGTTTGGGAGGATACTGGAGGACCTAAAATTTTAAAACTTTCATGATTCTGATGTTCAGCCAAGGTGAGAAACACTTGCCTGGGATGCAGCTTTACTGGCATTCCCTACTTTGGAAAATGATGCCTCTCATTGAGACCTGAATATATTAGGAAAGGAAACAAGAATGAAGGTAAGAAAGTGCCCAATTTATGCAGGGTGTTGGAAGCCATCATTAAGGTCTTTTAACCTGAAAATGAAGAGAAGATAGATAAAAGAGACTCCAAAGCAAAGGAGAACCATGACCTGACTTTCAATTTAACAGAATCACTCTGGCTGCTGTACTGAGAACAGACTTTGTAAAGATAAGCATGGAAAGTAGAAAGACCAATTAGGAGGCTATTTCAATTCTTGAAATGAAAGAAAAATGGTGGTGGCCTAAACCAACCTGGATATATTATGGAAAAAGTTAAAAGTATATTTATTCTCAGATTGGAATATATAATGTGAAAAAAAAGAGAAATGTTTCAAAGTTTTCAAAATTTCCAAAGTTTTTGGCTAAAGCAAAGGCAAAGTTGCCATCAACTGAAATGAGCAAGAATAAAAAGAAGTAGGGGGTAAGAATAAAAAGTTCAGTATTGGACATGTTAAATATGAGTTAAGGAATAGCTAATTCATACGAAAGGAACCAGAAGAATATCATCTCCTGAAAGCCAAGTGAAGAAAACCATTCAAAGAGAAATAACTGTGTCAAATGTTGCTGAGTAAGATAGGAAAATGAGGTCTGAGAATCAGCGATTAGATTTTGCAATTTGGAGGTCACTGGAAAATCTGACAAAGTGATATGGAGGTAGGAGAGAGGATAAACACCTGACTTATATGGGTTCAAAACAGAATTGGAGAAGAACTGAGGGACAACGAGCACAAACTTTTTCAAGCAGTTCTGCTATAGAAATAAGAGGAGAAAAGAAATGGTAAGTGAAGGGGGAAGTGGGTACAACAGAGAATAATATTTTTAAATAGAATACCCTATTAATGCCTGGAGGTATATATCATGCCTCCATGGAAAGGTAACCATGCAGAACTACTATTTGTTACTGCATTTTATTTCTTTCCAAGTGAAGGCTGTTAAATAAATAAGAGTATTTTTTTAAAAAGTATACAGAAAAATGGCCACCATCCCTGGCCTTCTTTCCCACATACCTGTTCATGGCCTGTATCTTCAGTCCTTCCTCAATGCTGTGACTGAGTGCTTGCTGATTATTGTGCTTGTTGATCCTAGCCAATACTCTCTCCTGATGAGCTTCATACTCATCACGACTTGGATAAATTTTGCTGATGAGTGCATCAAAGTTTGGGTCTGGCCTTAGTGATCTTTTAGAAACTAGCTTTTTTCGACAGGTAGGACATTCTTTATTGCTAAATAAAAAGAGGGGAAAGAAACTGTAAACAATGTATCTTTGGGCTAACAACAAAAATATCCAACTTCTGGATAGTTATCATTATTCCAATACCTTTACTAAGTCACAGAAATTTAAACTGATTAACCTGAATTTCCTTGAAAACCTGATTTGAGGGTAAGCAAGATTTTGAGAACCTCAGACACTATACAGTATTTGCCAACAAACAAAAATTTGAATACTTCCCAATAATTTATATATAATCATTTTAGAAATAAAAATCTATTTCTTGCCAATATAAATTTCCCTGATATCCATGCCCTACAAGGAAAATTTATCCATTAATATATATTAATTTGTTATCAATTCTATTATTAAAATAGCATACACAGAGGTATTATAAAATTTAGAAGTGGAAGAACCACGGAGGACTTCATGCTTTGTAATTTTCTCAAAACAAGCATTCGTGCTATAAACCTTTAAAACTGCATAAAATCAACTATTTCAAAACAAAGATTCTCCAATAATTAAAAGACTTTAGAAAATTTTCCAGCTCTCAAATGAACACTTATAGAGAATATATTTCTCAAAACTCATACAGTACCATCCTGGTATAATTAAGTACCTAGTATAACTCATTTCAACATACCCACTTCTGAGGGCTGTGATAATGCAGTCTGCACAAAAACGATGCAAACACTCCTTTGTAGTCATGGTGTTTTTCAACATATCCAAACAAATTGGGCACATTAATTCACTGTGTAGACTTCGAGGTGAAACCACAATTTCCAAGCCATCCGTTATTGCCTCCTATAGAAGAGTCACTTTAAAATTAAATGCTACCTATTTTTTTTATTATGGACAAGTCCAAACATACAAAAGTACTGAAAATGACAAAAATGAACATCTATGTACCCATCACCACCACTGTCAACTCACACCCGACCTTGTTTTTCTATAATCTTCCCCAACCCCCCTTAAGCCCCATCACTGTATTATATCAATGCTCTTATTTTAATGCTAAAAATAACATATTAATGTTTTTAAAAGCTAAGTAATGGTAAATTAGCTTGGCATAAAAAAAAAAAAAAACAACACTGAATTTGGAATCAGATGCCTTAGGTCCTAGTTCTAGCCATGTTAATGTGACTCTAGTAATTTAACATTGTTTCTTACCTTTTAATTGAGGAAGTTAAGGCTAAATAACTTTATTTCTTCGATCTTCACAAATTCTACCATTTTGATAACTATATATTTCATGCCATCTATTTAAATATTTTAAGATTCCCATTCAAGTATTTCTAATTTACATACAATTTAACAGGGTTTCATTTTAACATCACTACTTGTAATAGTGATGATCTGCTATTGGATCCACAGAAGCAGTTTTATACAAAGTGGCCAGGTTCTCAAGTTAACCTACAAACTAATTTAAACCATAGTACTAGTACTGGTATTACTGTCACTGTAAAAATGTTTCAGTGCAAAAATGCATTTAGAGTTCCAATGTAGAATGCCAGCACATCTGTCAGCTGAAGAGAGATTAGTGACTCCTACTTTCTTCACCACTACCCACCCTTCCCACAAGGTGGCACATACTAGCTCTAAACATCAATGCTGGCTCTTATGGGTTGAGGAAAGAGATCTAGTAGGTAGCTACTGAAGAGAAAGGTGAGACAAAAATAAAAGGCTTCCCATATATTACTGACACTTCCTATTTCCACTGGATCTCCATAGTTGTGTTTCCTCTACAGGGTCAAAGAATAAGGACCCTACAAGGAAAGACACAAAGATAGATAGATAATGTCCTTGAAGAACTCAAGTAAAATATATTTAAATTTACAATAACTACCACTATTTTTGAGTGTCTTATGGTATTTCAACCTCTCTAGAGAAAGCACCTTCAGTATTTTCTTTTACTTAATTCAATACACACACAAACTTTTGATTTAGGAATTACAGCCTCCATTTTACAGATGAGGAATCTATCACTCAGAGTATGATGATGACTCAGCTAGTAACCAAGTCTGTCCTCTTCCTCTTTAGAACATGCCTAGAAATATCCCAGCCCAGGATAAAGGCAACCGTCTAAGTTCTCCATGTATGTACCCGTGCAAGTGTGTATAGCTCTGTGGAAGAAAAAAGGGGGGAATATACAACCCAACTGGTATCACTAAAAATTTCACTAGTTTCAAATGAGCATTCAACACTGCTCAGGAATTAGTTTCTCCTGTAACAAGCTTGTTTTTTCTATACTATTTTACACCTTTTCTTCTATCTGCATAACTTCCTTCATCTGAACATTCCAAAGATTACCTCAATTTCATTGAGAGAGCTCTCTGATTTTCTATGACATCTTTATAAATCATCTTTCTTGCTACAAGGAGAAAATATGCCTCTTCCTTTCAAAAGTACATTCCTTCCTACCTTTTCAAGTATATCCTTCTGATTATTATTTGCTCTCAGGTTTCACCAATCTCTGGCACTCCACTAAATCAGCCTAGAGTAAGATCTGCATGGGGTTGCTGAATAATGAAAGGTGAACAGCACATCTCAGAGCCATGTGAGGCACGGGGGTGTCCTTGGTGGCCCTCTATCTCCCATCATAAAAACAAAATTTAAAACTTCCCAATTCCATGTTCCCTTCCAGTTTTTACTCCATTTCTCTGCTTCTCTGCAGAACCAAACTTCTCTGAAAAACTGCCTACACATTTTCACTTTTTCTTCCTTCAACATAACACAATCTATTCAAGTGAATTTTCTCCTGTCAAGGTAAGGAAGTATAAGCACACACTGCCACATACAACATACACTTTTGTAATCCTCATCTTACTTCTCCTCTCAGTAGTCCTGAAAACAGTAACTATCCCCTCTTAACACAACACCTCATAGATTTTGATCCTCTCTCTCTATCGCCTATTTTTCTTTGGCTGTTCCTTCTCAGTCTTCTCTGCAGCTTCTTTTCCATTACTTTCTTTCTAAACTTTGAAGCTCCTCTGGATGAAGTTCTGGGCCCCTCTGCTCATCTCTGTCCAGGTGATCTTATTCTACTCTCATTGCTTAAAATGTGCTGACAACCCCCCAAATTTTACATTTAGTCCAGACCCCTAGGTTAGTATCTCTGCCTGCCTGACTTACAGGTATCTCAAATTGAGTTCAGTTTTAAGCATGTTTATCTCCTTCAAACCTGCTCCTCCCACAGTCTTTCTCATCTTCACCTTCTTAATGTACTCTATTGCCCCCTCCCATTATTATTTATTACAGCACTGAGGACTTACCCCCTTTACACAACTTCTCAAATGTGTAATTCTTTGGATATTAACTCATTTAATATTTATAAACTCTGTAAATTTATACCACATCTATTTACTTCACCTAGTGTCTAGCGTGTAGGACTTGGTATACAGTATGCAAATTATTTGTTGAATCAACGAATGAAGAAACCAAACATACACAAGACTGCCTGTATACAAATTATTACTATTATGTTCTTTCAAGTTTTCATTTCCTAAAAATGTATCCCAGTTTCCACATGTGTCATATTCCTCCGAGTTTATCTTAGTCTACATTACCTGAGGTGTTCGTTGTAATTCATATAAACTGAGTTCCCATGTTTTGCTTAATGGTTGAGTTCCGTTTGTCTGCACAGCCTGAGACATTGCTAAGAATAAAAAAGGAAAGAAAAACAATTTTAGTATCTGGAAGGAAAGTAAATCTCAAAACTGATTTTTTGGAATCATGAATCCTGAGAATCATCAAAATAGAAATGATATACTGGCTCCTCAAAAACTAAAAGAAAAGCACAAGAATCTTTTTATAAGTACAAGCTATTTGAGTGCAAGAGACTATCACTGATCTTTGAATGCCCAACAGGTGGCACAGAGAAAGAGCTAAAATTATTACTGAATGTACAGAAAACTGTCTTAATCCTAAACAATAAATGTTTCTAAAATTCATGGTCATGAAATCAGAACTAAATCAGGAAAATTTAAGACTTTCCAGTATGGTCAATTCTTGCCAGAGATAATAAAATCTACCTTATAGTACTTTAAACTCCTGGTCATTTTGCCTCTACTTTTTCACAGCTCCACTCATGAAAACTCCCCTGCTTGATATACTAAGTCACCGTATAATGTTCAGAAAGTTCTTCCTAATGCTGAACCCAAAACTGCTACCTATTCATCCTACAGCCCCTCAAGGCACACTCGATTAAAACTCATAATTTTTCTACATGACAGCCTTTCAAATATTTGGGTACTGTTATCATACCCCACCTGATTTTTCTTTCCTTTTGGGTAAATATTCTAGTCCCTCCTACTGTTCACTGTCTGATGTGATTTCAAGGTCTCCTCATCACCCTGATATTAATTAGTTCTGTCTCTACCCTCTAGTTAGGAATAAATTTAACAACGTTAAGGCCAACTTCTGTGCTTGTCTCTGAGTAGGTGAATGGGATCTACGATACATGTAAGATGGTCTTAGAAAACTCCTCTCTGGCAAAGGAAAAAAAGGGGCTCCAGGCATTAAAATATTTAGTAGGTATCTATTATTAGCCAAGCAGAACTGCTCTAAGTCCTTGCTTCAGAATACATAGTCTAAAAAGAAGGAAATGCACGTAAATAAGTAAACCACAGGGCAGCCCCGGTAGCCCAATGGTTTAGCGCCACCTTCGGCCCAGGGTGTGATCCTGGGGACCCGGGATGGAGTCCCATATCAGGCTCCCCACATGGAGCGTGCTTCTCCCTCTGCCTGTATCTCTGCCTCTCTCTGTGTGTCTCTCATGAATAAATAAATAAAATCTTTAGAAAACAAAATAAGTAAACTAAAATTTGACAAGATAAATTCTAAGCAGCAGTATAGAAAAAACAATATGGAATTACAGAAGAGGATAAGGGAATTTGAGAAGTCAGGAAAGGCTTCAGCAGAGATGGAATAAGCTTTAAAAAAAAAACAGAGATTTCTACACCAGGATGGGAATATAAAAAAGGGTTCCAGAAAAAGTAGAACAGCATGTATGAAGATAGGCATGAAAACCATAATTGGGAGTTACTGGAAGTTTTAAACAAGAAAGTGACGTGATCAAAGAGTTTCACAGAAACTCAAGCAGCAGTGAACGTAGAAGAACAAAAAAGCAGTAGACAAGTGAGGAGGCTGTTAACAAAAACCCAAATGAGTTAACTATCTGAACCAAGGCAGCTGAATATGCAGAGAGTATTACACAGATAGACCTAATGATACATTTGACACTGATATGAGAGAGGAGGGTCCAATATGACTTCGGGAAAGCCAACTATCCCTTTACTGAGATGGATAACATAGAAGGAAGGTATGGATTGGAGTTGCTACAAATACTGAGGTCCAGTTATTTATAGGCCACTGAGGAAGAGTGGTTCAGTAGATAGAAAAATTCCACACTTGCTGGAAGACACAACCAGCATATTTAAGTAAGTCATATATTCCACACTGGCAATGAAGGACGTGACCTATATATATCCAGGAAGGTAAATTTCCCATTTCCAGCCAAGTATCATTTAAATAAATCTGCTATCAAGAACTCATGCAATCATCAATTAGCTCAACTTTGCTTTGAGTAGTAAAAAAAAGCACTTCACTGAAATTTAACCTCTATTCTAGCCCCCTCTAAAAATCTACTTACCCTATTTCTTCCTTTAACTAAAGCCACGTTCCACATGAAGTTGCTCCCTTGCCCATATTTATTTGAAATAAATATGATCAAATTTTTCAAATGAGCCAGTTGTGTGACTTAAAAAAAAAACAAAAAAAAAAACCAATTTCAAGGCTGACCACTGAGTCTATCTTTTGCTTATCAGAACAAGTGGACTCCAAAACAAGCAAAAATTCCTTGAGGCTTTTGTGCTTCCTGGTAAATACATGTGCCATTATTTCTACCATAAATCCTACTACGACATAATGAATCTCTTAGAGAACTAAAATTACTCAAGGAATTTCTAAGAATTCCAAATCCTAATCCCATGTCTCAAAATCTGTAGTGGTTAACCTGAGGCCCACTACAAACCAAATAATCCTTTCTTCTCTCTCCAGCAAGCTTCCCCAGAAAATTAATGGGAACCGTCCGTCAAATAAAAAAAGCCTTCTGCTGAGGGCTCATTTCTAGAGATACCAGTTCTCCTGCACATAACCGAATTATATCTTGTTTTTAACCAAATTATATCTGATTTAGAGATCTGTATTCCCGTGGCAATAAAATTCAGAAAGCAATTCACAAGTTAGTTGCAGTTTTTCCTAGTATTTGGGAAAGCTAGGATCTCCATGGCCTTGAAAAGTTTTCCAATCTCTCTGTTTATATCTGTATTACAATCATATATTCTCTGGTGTCTGGATTCTTAACTGCTACCATATGGATGCTATCTTACCAAATAATGTAGCAGGTAATCCCTGAGACCAAAAAAAAGGATATGATCTTGATGATCATCAAACCACTATCTCAATTTTTAAGAACGTATCACCAAGGTAGATCTCTCCTGTGACCTGGCCAAACAGAGTCAATGGGGATCTAAGAATTAAAAATTCCTTTTTTTTTTTTTTTTTGCTTCAAGACATAATTCACACAGAGAAGGCATATACATAATACATGACCTACAGGCCATAATCAATCGGTCTGAACGGAAGCTCAAATTTCTACTCTTGGCTGTTACTGAACAGATAAGCTTTCGAGAATTAATTCCTCTTGCTTTAGGTCAATATACTGTGTCATTTAATCTAAATTCTACTTTCACCAAAATCATATATAATCTTTCTTCTACTCTCATTTGGTGAAAAGCTGCATTTCCATCTGTAGCTCCTCCCTGACCAAGCCAAGAATGTAAAATAAAATACATTTAGCTTCTGTTTTCAGATGAGAATGAACTGTGATTTTAATAATAGTATTTATACATGAATTATCTATGTATAAATACTACTAATATATGGCCAGAGGAAACAAGAATGGGTTCACCTGGAATAATTATAACCTGAAAGGACAGAAAGTGATGTAGCCAGTGAAGATGAGAAATGAGGTCAGAAAAAGTAATCTTAAAGATGTTTTCCAGCAACAGGAATGTGCTTCCTAGAGGACTATTGCCTGATGATCCTTGCAGTACAACAGAAAAAGATCTACCTAGGTCTACCTGGCCCAATCCACAATTATAACACCTCAATTATACATCTGAATAAGAGACACCAAACAAAACAGAAATGTTTCCTGCACAAAACAGGCTCTCTCTTTTGTGGCAAGAATGTACAAACGAGAAGTTAGCATTAGTTTGAACAAGATAACTTGAGAGAAACAGAAAATAAATCTGATAAAAGACTTAGTTACAGGCAGATTTTGAAAGCTCACAGCTTCAATATCCAAAGAAGAAATAGCAATACAATATTCAGAATGTGCTTTTAGAGACTGCAAATATCTGACACTTTCATGCTGACTTTCTACATCTTCACATGTTACGGCACATCACTTTTTGCAGGGGTTCAATGAAGTCTCAAAAGCTTTTTAAAACACAGCGCCCCCCCCCCCAAGAAGTGACTACCCACAAAGGGAATATGCAAAAAAGATGAAAAATTCCAAAGCATTCTACATTGAAAGATTTAATAAGTTTATCTTTTTTTTTTCCCTGAAGATTTACTTGAGAGAGAGAGAGCAAGCGAGCGAGCATGTGTGGGATGGGGGTAGAGAGGATCAGAGGGGGAGAGAAAGACAAACAGATCCTGCGAGGAGCACAGAGGCCCCGGGCAGTATGAGGACCGAAGATCAAGACCTGAATAGGAACCAAGAACCAGATTCCTAACCAACTGGGCCACCCAGGCACCCCAAGTTTATTTTTTTTTTTATTTTTATTTTTTATTATTTTTTTTTAAACAAGAAAAAGGTTAGACTTCTAGTTTCTAGTTCCACATGTTAGTGACCACTTTGGCCTAACAAGTTTAAAAACTGTAGAGGCTAAAAAAAATCAACAACTCTTCTTGGGTCTATAAGCAAGGGGAGAACACAAGACAAACCAGTGCCCTTAAGACTGGAAAGACAGAACACAGGGAATCTCAGCTTACCAGAGCACCTCAGGAGTGGAAACTCCAACAGGAACTAGTGTCAAGTTAGATAAATCTGAACTACAGTCAAAAAATTGCTGGGCGCCTGGGTGGCTCAGTTGGTTGAATGCCCAACTCTTGATTTCAGTTCAGGTCATGATCTCAGGGTTGTTGAGATCAACTCCCGTGTTGGGCTCCATTCACTGGGTGTGCAGCCTGCTTGGGTTTCTATCTCTCTGCCCCTCCCCATAAATAAATAAATCTTTAAAAATTTGCTGGAGGCTAAGTTTGATAGTTTTGTGTTTTTTTTTTTTAAGATTTTATTTATTTATTCATGACAGAGAGAGAGAGAGAGAGAGAGAGAGAGGCAGAGACACATGCAGGGAGCCTGATGTGGGACTTGATCTTGGGACTCCAGGATCACACCCTGGGCAGAAGGCAGGCGCTAAACCGCTGAGCCACCGGGGCTTCCCCTAAGTTTGATAGTTAAAAACTCCAAGAGAATTCAGTCATAGAAGTACTCCTAAAATATTATGAAATTGACCTCCTTAAGCCTGACCAGATTCCCACAGGAAAGAACAGGAAAAACCCCCCTTATGCTTGCCAGAGCCCTGCTCTTAGGAAAAACTAGTTAATCAAAACCTAACATACTGGGATATTATCAGAACCTAACTGACTTAGGAAGGTCGATCAATACCCAACTCCAGTCCATTCTAGCAATCCAGTCCACCTGAGGAGGAGGAAAAAAAACTTAAGTACCACTAGTGAAGTTCACAGTATAGAGTATTAGTCTCACTAAAAGACTGAGATCTAGTTACAAAACTATAGAGCCCTTCTTCTCCCCTACACCTCACCACCACACAATTAAAGGCCTATTTACAGCAATTCCTTGTACCTAGTACATCATGCATGTCTGGCCATCTAGGAAAAAACTACCAGGTATACCAAAGGCAAAAAAAAAAAGCCAACACAATTTGAAGAGACAAATCAGGCATCAGAACTAGACATGACAAAATAGTCCTAGAATTTTCAGACCAAGAATTTAAAACAACTATGAATAATATGCAAAGGGCTCTAATGAGTACAGAAGACAGCATATAAAAACACATGGGCAATATAAGCAGAGAGATGGAAATCCTAAGGAAAAAAAGTAGTAAGAAATGCTAGAGATCAAGAACACTGTACAAACGTCAAAAATGCCTTTGATGGGCTTATTAGTAGCCTGGATATCGCTTAGGCAAGAACTCTTGAGCTAAAGGATGACAGATCAATAGAAACCTCAAAAAATGAAAGGGAAAAAGAACAAAGACTGAAAAAAAATACATTAGAATATCCAAGGACTGTGGGTTAACCTCAAAAGATGTAGCATACATGTAACAGGAATATCAAGAGGAGAAAAAACAAAAGGAAGAGAATAATTGAAAAAATAGTGACTGAGAATTTCCCAAAATTAATGTCAGATATCACAGCATAGATGCAGGAAGCTTAGAGAACACCAAGTGGAATAAATGCCAAAAACACTACACCATGGCATGTCATTTTCATACTAGAAATATTCAAAGATGAAGACAAAAGCCTGAAAAAAGCCAGAAAAAAGGATTACACTTGTTCCCTCCTCAAAAAAAGATAAGTATAAAGTATGTCCTGCATTTTAAATTTAACTTACATGGCATTAGAGTTGCTCGTATGTCTAATCCTCTGACTTAATATATCTTAGTATTTTCTCCTACACCTAGAAAAGAGCCTGTTTTTCAATAAGTTAAATGAATGAGTGAAGAAAGACATTTAGAAAGTAAAAATTGAACCTTAGATGATACCTAACAGTACAGAATTACTGCCTACTGAAGTTGATCTTAAATAATTTAACCAGGCATCTTTAAATTGGGGTATGCATGTGTACTCCTGACCTACACAAAAGCTTTCCAGGGAGCTATCCAGAGCTACGTAGTTTTCAAATAATTTAATTTACAGGTTATCAATTTTCCTGAAGTATTTCTACACAAATCGACTTGCCTATATACCTGGGTGGGTCCCTCTTCTTTCCCTAATCCATTCATAAGATTAGGAATCATTCATTCACTCATTCAAATACTGATTTATCTACTGCACCTCATGTACTGTACAGGTCTACAAACACCAACAGTAAACAAGTATGCATACAAGTTAATAATTCTTAAGTATTATATAAAAGATACAAAAAAAGGCACTGAGTTACATCATCAATAGGAGAAAAGGAGCTATTTAAGATAAGCAAATCAAGGGGTGCCTGGGTTAGGGTTAGGGTTCAGTCAGTTAAGTGTCTGCTTTCAGCTCAGGTCAGAATCCCAGGATCACTGGGGCAAAGCCCAAGCATCTCATCGCACTCCCTGCTCAGGCTCAGAGGGAGCCTGCTTCTCCCTCCGTCTGTGCACACACTCTCTCCCTGCCAAATAAATTTTAAAAATAATTTAAAAACTAAAAAGAAAGGGGAATCAAAAACAGAGTTTCAAAAAAATAGACGTATTGGGAAAAAAGAAAGGTCAATGTGGCTGGTAAAGAGGAATATATATGGAGGTTTACAAAGCTAAAGAGAGGTGATCTTCTCAGGAAGCAAATGAAATTAAGAACATATAAGATGTATAATGAGTGAAATCTCCCTCAGAAATATTAATAATCTTCAATTTTTAAGTATTAAAACCATAAGAATTGAAAAAATAAAGCATTAGAAATCAGAATATAAACCTAAAGAAAAAGGGAAAAATGATCATTATAAAACCATAAATCAAATAGAAACAGCTAAAAAACAAAAAAATAGATTTGTTCAAGAAAACAAAATTTGTTATTTGACAAAGCTAATACTGTAACTTTCCCAGAAAACCAAAAAAATTACATAGATATAAAATATATTTTTAAGTTTGCTCATCAGAGACTGCTATAGTCTACTTTATATCAATAAATAAATTTAATTACTCCATTAAATGTCTAAGTTAGAAATGGACGGAAATATTCTTAACTTGATGAATATATTCCAGAAGCCCCAAAGTTAAAACTCTTGAAGACTCCTATTTAAAGAGTCAGGAAAAAAGCAAGACTGCCCTTCTGCTATAAGTCCTCAATAATGTTACCAAAAAAGGGGGGGAGGGGAATGGGCACTGGACAAGGAAGTGACAAACCTATCAGTTAGATAATACAAATACCTCACAAATCCACATGGAATCAAATAAAAAGTTGTAACTTCAAAAAAGGCAGCAACATGGTAGCATGAACAGAGAAAAACATGCCAAAAAAGCCACAGATTTCTATAAGCCAGGAATAAACATTTATAAATGCATTTTTTAATGATCCCATTTATAACCATTCACAATAGCAACAAACACTATAAAATATGTAAGAGTAAATTTCACAAAGTATTGACAACACAAAACTCTACAACTTAACTGAAAGACATTAAAGAGATCATGGATTGGATAAACGTATATATAACAATCCAGTGTAATGCAATCCCAATCAAAATATCGATATACAAAGTGATTCTAAGGTTTACGTGAATTATTATGCACAAGAACGCCCAGGATATTTTGAAAAAGAAGAATAATCAGGGAGACATACCTTACATCAAATATTAAAGCTTCATGAAAAGTAACACTATGGTCTAAAGAAAAGATGATAACATTAATGCAACAAAATGAAGGGTTCAAAAACAGACATGAGGGATGCCCAGGTGGCTCAGTGGTTGAGCATCTGCCTTTCATTCAGGATGTGGTCCTGGGCTCTGGAGTCCAGGACTGAGTCCCACATAGGGCTCCTGCAGAGAGCCTGCCTTCTCCCTCTGCCTGTGTCTGTCTGTCTCTCTCTCTCTCTCTCTCTCATGAATAAATAAAATCTTAAAAAAATAAAACGTGAATTTATATAACTTAAGATATTTTAAGTCAGAAGGATTTTTTTTTCATTTATTTATTCATGAGAGACACAGAGATAGAGGCAGAGACATAGGAAGAGGGAGAAGCAGGCTCCCTGAGTGGAGCCTGAATGAGACTCCATCCCAGGACCCCAGGATCAGGACCTGAGCTGAAGGCAGATGCTCAACCACTAAGCCAGCCAGGCATCCCTAAATCAGAAGGATTTAAACAAATATTTAAATTCAAAATAATTAAATCAGATGTACCTAAGCAAATAAATTAAAAATTCCAGAAGGATTGAGGCACCTGGGCAGCTCAATCAGTTAAGTGATTCTTTGATTTCAGCTCAAGTCAGGAACTCAGGGTCAAGAGATGGGGAGCCCTGTCTGGGGCTCCCTGTTCAGTGGAGAGTCTACTTGAGATTCTCTCATTCTCCTCCCTCCCCACTGTTCTCTAAAATAAATAAAATCTTTTAAAAAATAACAGAATGATTAAGCATTAAAAAAAAAAACTATATGAGATATATTTTAAAAGAAGGTACAGTGCTGCATACTACTATGATTAGGAAGGCAGACTAATAAACAAGATGCAATACTGGAATACTTTAAAAGCAGTTCACATTTCAACTATTAAATTTTTTTAAACTTCTATACAAAAATAAGGAAAGATAGCATAAGCAAACAAAAGATAAGCTATAGACAAGGAGAAAATATTTGCAACATGTATAATCAACGAAGGCGTATGTCCATAATGTACCCTGAATCTTCCCTCAAGATAATTTAAGACAGCTCAGTATAGGCAAAATGACTACTTCACTAATAATCACTAAATTGCAAATCAAAAGACTATCTACATAAGCTGTATTTTTTGTTTGTGATACTGACTGAAATTAAGATGACTAATAATGGGGCAGCCCCGGTGGCTCAGCGGTTTAAGCGCTGCCTTCAGCTGAGGACCTGATCCTGGAGATCCGGGATCGTCCCATGTCGGGCTCACTGCATGGAGCCTGCTTCTCCCTCTGTCTGTGTCTCTGCCCCTCTCTCTCTCACTCTCACTCTCTCTCTCTCTCTGTCTCGACAGTCTCTTGTGAGTAAATAAATAAAATCTTAAAAAAAAAAAAAAAAAAGATTAGTAATATCTGGTGTCCAAGTATGCAGAAAAAGGAATTCTCAAATCACTCAAGTGTATAGTGGCATGGTTTTGGGGACAGATCAATTTGGCATTTAGAGCATAATTACAGCATTTGGCCTTAGGAATGTAACCCTTGAAATGAAAACTGGATAAATTAAGCTATATACGACTATTACAGAAATCTCTATGGAAACACACATCTCATTTTTAAAATTATTATCTTTGATCAACATACAGTCAAGAACTTACTGGTTGATGTCATGATTTTATTCACATTCTTTAGAAGTATTTTTTTTTTAATTTTTATTTATTTATGATAGGCACACAGTGAGAGAGAGAGAGAGGCAGAGACACAGGCAGAGGGAGAAGCAGGCTCCATGCACCGGAAGCCTGACGTGGGATTTGATCCTGGGTCTCCAGGATCACGCCCTGGGCCAAAGGCAGGCGCTAAACCGCTGTGCCACCCAGGGATCCCTCTTTAGAAGTATTAATAGACATATTAGCTCAGAACTTCAATACATTATTTTAACATATCTAGGTACCTTAAATCCTAACGTAATCTCATTTATCTTTTTTAAAAATTCAATAAAATAACGGTTGTGAATAAAAAAAAATAGCACTGACAAACAGATGCCAGTGAAAGAGAGCATACCAAAACAACTGTCTCTGCTCTTTAGCCAAATCAAAAAATAACACTGTACTGTACCTCCCAAAACTGTCAGAAGTTTTAACATTGTAATGGCTCTCTCAGGAAACCTATCCAATTAAAATTCTCCTACAGGTATGCAATAAACATATATACAAGAATAGTGATCACATGGGGATCCCTGGGTGGCTCAGCGGTTTGGTGCCTGCCTTTGGTCCAGGGTGTGATCCTGGAGTCCCGGGATTGGGTCCCATGTCAGGCTCCATGCATGGAGCCTGCTTCTCCCTCTGCCTGTGTCTCTGCCTCTCTCTCTCTCTCTCTCTCTCTCTGTGTCTCTCATGAATAAATAAATAAAAAATAATAAAAAAAAAGAATAGTGATCACAGCATTGTTTGTGATGACAAAAATCATAAAGTCTATATAGGTCTGTCTGTCAACAGGAATATGGCTAATTAGGATATAGCCAGAGCACACAAACTATGTAGCTATACATGCTGACATGGAATTCAACATAGGTACACAACATACATCATACATTAAGTTTTAAAGTTGCAAAAAATAAAATTAAAAATAAATTTTAAATAAGTAATTTGTAGGGCAAAATATATAGAACACTATCCTGTTTTAGCAAGATGAAAAAAAAAAAATTCCAAACACTTAAATGTATGTTTGTGATCTTGAGTTCTGTTCACTATGTTTCAGCCACAGTTGCCATCTTTCTCTTTATCTATCTTGCCAAGCTCTTTCTCATTTTAGAATCTTTTTACTAGCGCATCCCTTCCATCTGGAACAGAACACTTTCATCCCCCTCCTTTACCAAGCTTTTGTCATAGCTAGCTCGCTCATGCATTCTAACAAAACTCTAACTTTGCTATTTTCTCACGTCTCCTCTTTTCCTTTTTCACCATAGCACTTTTATAGTCTCTAAGCTCCTTGAATGCAGAGTTATTTGTCTTATTCACAATATCCCCAGTACCCTGCAACTGTGCCTGGCATATAGTAATTAATCAATAAACATTTGCTGTAGAAATCAGCAATGGGGATGACTCGATAAAGGAGCTCAAATTAGGCAACCTTAATATTTCATATTTTCGGGGCAGCCCCGGTGGCTCAGAGGTTTAGCGCCGCTTGCAGCCCAGGGCCTGATCCTGGAGACCCTGGATCGAGTCCCGCGTCAGGCTCTCTGCATGGAGCCTGCTTCTCCCTCTGCCTGTGTCTCTGCCTCTCTCTCTCTCTCTCTGTGTCTCTATGAATGAATGAATGAATGAATAAATAAATCTTTAAAAATATATATATTCCATATTTTCATGATCAAACACACATACTTCAAGTTAACATGGGGAAAAAGACAAAAGGAAAATTTATCAGTTGGTCTATTTTCTATGTGTAGAGAAAATATTTTTATGTATCTGCATAGTTAGGGCTATTTGAGCATACAAATCTGTCTTACAAAATAGATGTCCTGAAACATTAAAGACAATTGAATAGATAAAAAAGAGATTTACCTCTTTAGAAGTATGTGTTTATATTTCAGGGGGTGTGAGACCCTGGAGACATTCATGGGTTGCAAATTCTGCCACCTGTCTGATCTCCCCACCCTCTCCAAACTCATTTACTTTCCAAAGATTAAAAACCTAGGATCCTTCCCTTCTGTAACCAAGGAGAATTTGTTCATAATAAGGAGCAAAGGTCCCCCTCACTCTTTCAGGAGGTGGGCAACAGCTATACAAGCTCCCAGATTCATGTTTTTTAAGGTTTCTTACCTACCAAATGAACATCCAGGTCTCACTGCATCACTCTGAGAGGGAAGAAGTGGGACAATAGGATCACTGCTGTAATAATTAATCCATCCCTGCCCCAGAAATTTTGTGTCTACTTTCAGGAAAATATGAATACAGATATTAAAAATTTATCATTCTATTATAATCTGGCTAACATTTATCATGTTAATTCAAGTGTTAAGAAGAATAACAGGGATGCCTGAGTGGCTCAAGCGGTTAAGCGTCTGACTTCGGCTCAGGTCATGATTCTGGAGTCTGAGGATCGAGTCCCACATGTCAGGCTTCCTGCATGGAGCCTGCTTCTCCCTTTGTCTATGTCTCTGCCTCCCTCTGTCTCTCTCTGTCTCTCTCTCTCTCTCTCTCTCTCTGTGTCTCTCATGAATAAATAAAGTCTTCAAAAAATTTTTTTAAACAAATGTAAAAATTATTTTTTCAGGACAAAAATACATTAAGTCCCCCAACTTAGAAACTAAAATTTCCATTCTAAGTTTTTCCATTAAAAACATACTATACAGGAACCTGGGTGACTCACTCAGTTAAGCATTGGACTCTTGATTTTTGGCTCAAGTCATGATCATTGTGAACCGAGATCAGTGGGAAGTCTACTCCTCTCCCTCTGCCCCTCTCCCCACTTGCGTGTTCTAAAATAAATAAAATCTTAAAAAAAAAAAAACCTATACTTAAGGGTTCCTGGGTGGCACAGTCAAGTGTTGTACTTTTGATTTCAGCTCAGGTCATGTCAGGTGGCTGGGTGTGGAGCCTGCTTAGGATTCTCTTTCCTTTGGCCTCTCCCTCCAACACCAACTCACGCACACACATTCTCTCCGTCTCTAATAATCTTTTTTTAAAAAAACATACTATGCTTAAGTAATAAATTTAATGAAGTATATGAGCTACTATAAAATTTATATTTGCATGTTAGGTTCAATTACATTATGGATTAGTCTAAAAACCTACCACTAATCATAACATCATCATCATTCCTACATATTCTTTTAATAGTACCTGGAAAACAGAGGTTCCCTAAAATACCATTTTTTAAATTCCATCTCTAATCTACAATTCTTAAATTGGTTAAAGGCATTATTTAAAACTCATGGTCATGGGGCGTGTGGGTGGCTCAGTCAGTTAAGCATCTGCCTTCAGCTCAGGTCACAATTCCAGGGTCTTGGGATCGAGCTCCGCATCAGGCTCCCAGTTCAGGGGGGAGTCGGTCTACTTCCCTCTCTGCTGCTCCGTGATTGTGCTTGTGCTCTCTCATTCTATCTTAAAAAGAGGGCGGGGGGGGGGGGGGGGGGGTGTCCCTGGGTGGCTCAGTGGTTTGGCGCCTGCCTTTGGCCCAGGGCACGATCCTGGAGTCCCGGGATAGAGTCCCACGTCGGGCTCCAGGCATGGAGCCTGCTTCTCCCTCCTTCTGTGTCTCTGCCTCTCTCTCTCTATCATAAATAATAAATAAATAAATCTTAAAAAAAAAATCATGGTCAAGTCTATTAGAGGTTAAATGTGGCAAAGGTTTTGTGTGAAAAACTGAAATCAATACTAATACATGTTCCCATTCGACTCTGTGAGACCCTCAAGACCCTCAACTCCCCCTGAATGGGCCATACGTTTGCTCCTAAGACCATTCTCTAACTGCCTGAGTAGGAAAAACAGATAGGCTAAACCATAAATTCCTCGAGAACAAGGATAGAGAACTTTGTATTTTAGGTATATCTTTATTTCATGTTACAACAAATGAGACACCTAGAAAGTATGGCAAATGATTTTTGGAACTGAATCAGTCAGTTTGCATACACATCCTAGTACTGGCAGCTAGTGGTTATGGACCTATATCCAAGTTTCTTGAGGTCTTTTTTTTTTTTTTTTTTTTAATATACAAAGTGACGGAAATGTTCAGTGTCATTGGCAAAGTTAAGCGATATGTTCATATAAAGTGCCTGGCATATTTCACAAATGATGATCATTGAATGGAGAGGGCCTAATTTCCCTGATATATTTCAATAAATAAGCATTCTTATTTCTCAGCATCTCTCTACCCAACATGTAAAAGATTAGGGAGAAAAATTACTTACCCACTCCCTAACCTACTAAAAATTTTACATTAACCCACGTTTGAAAAAATTATTTTAGAAAGAAACAAAAATGTTTGGTTATGTGCCTCATGTGATTAAAAAAAAAGAAATCAATCAGGAGGCCAATTAATCCAAGACTACTCTGTAAGGCCTTTTCAGTAACAAAAAACTGCAAGAAATTTGTCAGCTATCTACTGCTAGTAAATTGCATGTGGCTGAATGCTAAGTGTAGTTCCTAGAAGCTTAAAAGAGTAAGAGAAATACTGAAAAGAGACATTTCTGGCCCAGACTTCATTAGAAACTTGTGCAATCCTCATAAAAGGGACACAAAATAACATAAAGAAGTGCATCTTGAACCACAGCTTTGTAGAACAAGCAGACATTCAAATGGATGTCTCCTGGATTATCCCCTCCCCCTCTTCGAAGGCAATCTTTGAAGGGATTAAGATAATATACACCAGGTATACTGGTATCTGATCATTAAGGATATAGGATGAAAGTGTTAAGAACCTACATGGCCAGAGTACCCATACACCATCATCTCAAGTGAGTCCCTAGCACATGCTGGGTCACAGTGAACTCATAACTTAATTCTCAGTAAGAGCCTCATGTGTACATTTCCTATAGTATGGCTGAAACAAGAATTCATATTAAATAGCAGATGTGCAGACAAAAAGGCTGACACTGTGTTGTAAAATTTTAGAAGTCTAAACTGTACTCTTACCAAAGTATAGCTATAACAAAACAACCACAAGGGAGCTTCCAGACTGGATAAAACATTTTTTCCAAGAAAGGGGGCTTTAAATATAAATTATTTTAAGCTAAAACCTCAAGAGTTCTATGCCAAAAAATGTTCACCAGTTGCTCTAATTATAAAAATTGCCTGGTCTATTCAGAGTATTTTAAATAGAACTAAAGACTAATTATGAGTAAGCTATAAATATGCCTCCTCCCCCGAAGAAGAGTTTAGGTAAATAGGGTTGTTTAGAAATCTCCACTTACACTTTGAAAAATGATTACTGTATTAGTTTCCTACAACTCTAACAAATTACCACACTCTCTTAGTTTTGAAGGTCAGAAATCGGAAATCAGTATCACTGAGCCAAAATTAAGGTGCTGGCAGGGCTGTGCTTCTTCTAGAGGTTTTATTGGAAATTGCTGTTTCTTGCAGCTGGCATTCTTTAGCTTGTGGCCACATTGCCACCTCTTCTATGTATGTAATCTCCCTCTGCCTAGCTCTTATAAAGACACATGATGACATTTAGAACTCAACCAGATAATCCAGGATAAACTCTTCATATCAAGACCTTTAATTTAATGACATTTGCAAAGACTTCCTCACACAGATACATACCTTAGCCCTGAACAATGTAACATTACAGATTCCAAGGATCAGAATATGGACAATTTGGAGGGGGCCTATTTTTCAGCCTACCATACCAAAAGTGTGCTTAACTTTATAACCAACTCCTAGAAGCCAACACCTATGTTTTTATCCTGTACATTTGTTTCCTTAATTTGTTTTTCAAACTGTGAAATATATACCAGAAAATACAATCACTAGATTATCCCATCTTCCCATAAAGAGTTTTCTTCATTGTTTGAGATTTGCTTCCCTAAGCACTATGAAACAAAACCAAGAAACTTTATTTTTAAGGACAAAATTTATTCCATGGTTATAGTCCCTTCTGAACATAAAGTAAATACAGGTCACATCAAATTAACTCTCTCAATCTTCAGCATTTTCCTTTTCCTCTTACATTATACAAAATGTGAATGAGCAAACTATTTGTTCCTTAATTGAAACACTGTTTGCTTACAGGATACAGGTGTTCCATTTTAGAAATTTATTCAAGACTAGGCAAACCAGGGAGCAATAATAAATCTGACTAAGCAATCCAACTGCCATCATAGCATTGCCTGAAGTAAGTATCACCTCATAAAAACCACTTGCAGTCGTTTAATCTAAAACTACAGCTATAAGACAGACATTAATTTTTTGTAAGCTTCTATATACACAAAGAAAGTACTCTTTATTGAAAAAGATGCCATTGTAGTAAACATCTGGAATGCTCATCTAAATTACTTTGGTAATCTAATAACATCTTTATTTTAAAAGGTAATATAGGGACGCCTGGGTGGCTTAGCGGTTGAGCATCTATCTGCCTTTGGCTCAGGGTGTGATCCTGGAGTCCCAGGACTGAGTCCCACATCAGGCTCCCTGCATAGAGCCTGCTTCTCCCTCTGCCTATATCTCTGCCTCTCTGTGTGTCTCTCATGAATGAATAAATAAAATCCTTTTTAAATAAATAAATAAGGTAATATAATCAATTCCTAACTGGATTATATTTTTCACATATTGTGGAACACAGAGTAGGAACCTTTCAACCGTGAACCAAATAATCTTCATTATCCAGTCTTAAATTTGAGTATTAGTAACAATGTTTTCTAGTCTTATGTAAGGGAGTTGTTACTGGGAAGATAATTGCTTTAAGATTTTTTTAAAGTACCAATTAAAATGCAAATCTAGATAATTTAGTGTGATCTGTGCCCTCCCACCATACTTAGTACCCATCACTATCTCACCTCTAACGCTACTCCTTCATTTTCCCCAACCCTCCAACAGTTTAATAACCCAATTCAGTCTTTCCCCAAGGTTTCAGAATAAACCTGCCAAGGTCTAATATTGGTCAACACCAGTTGTATCAGCAGCAGCTTTGTTTTCTTCCTTTCCTTTTGTCCCTCTGCCTATCCATATTAGAAGCTAGCTAACACCCATAAAGAACAATAGCTGAGTTCAAAGTTTAGGAAACATTTACTGAGAACTACCATATGATAGGAAATGAGACCCTCAAGGGCTTACTGGCTAGTAAGTACTCAACGTATTTTCAATACAATTTGGTAAACGCTACAAGTGTACAAAACAAAACAAAACCAGGGCAGCCTTCAGCCCAGGGCCTTCAGTTTAGCGCTGCCTTCAGCCCAGGGCCTGCCTGGTTCTGGAGGCCCGGGATAGAGGCCCACGTCGGGCTTCCCTTCATGGAGCTTGCTTCTCCTCCTGCCTGTGTCTCTGCCTCTCTCTCTATCTCATGAATAAATAAAATCTTAAAAACAAAAACAAACAAACAAACAAACAAAAAAACCAGTCAAATGGAAAAGCAGAAGACGTTTCCAGAGAAAGTGACTCCTTGAAAAAGAAGACTCTAAGGTTAAGTGGAAGTTAACCAACTGAGGAAAGGAAAGCAGTCCAGAAGGATCATTGTAATAAGCAAAGAAACAGTTCAGCAGGTATGTTGGGGAACTCTAACTAGTTCAATATCAAATGAGTTAGAGAGAGAGGTATGGAGTAGAACAGAGTAAGGCTGAAGTATTAAACTATGGACCAGATCAGGGAGGCCTTAAACCCATGCAAAGGTCTCAGGAAAAATCTACCATTGAATGACAAGGTGAGATTTGTTTCTGAAACAAACAGATCAACTCTAATACAGTGGAGAATGGACTTGCAGGAGGCAAGAATACTAATTAAAGGGCTTATGCAATGGGCACCTGGGTGGCTCAATCAGTTAAGTGTCTGCCTTTGGCTCAGGTCATGAGCCAGGGTGCTGGGATGGAGAACACATTGGGCTCCCTGCTCAGTAGGAAGCCTGCTTCTCTTTCTTCTCCCCCTCCCCACTGTTTGTGCACATGTTCGCACTCTCTCTCATTCTCTGTCAAATAAATAAATAAAATCTTAGAAAAGGGGGTGAGGCTTGTGCAATAATCCATATAAGAAATGAATACAATGAATCTGTTAGTAGTAAGGATGAATTAGGGGCAGCAAAGCTGCAAAATACTTAGGAAGCAAAATACATGCGGTGTATGAAATGAGAAAGAAGAAAGCCATGAACTCCCAAGCTTGTGGCTGTTAAGATGTTGATGCTAAAAAAAAAAAAAAAAAAAGTGAGACATCTAAACAGGAAATGGTATTTTTGTCACTTCTATTCAACATATTATATTGGAAGTCTAGCCAAATCAATTAAGCATGAAAAAGAAATAAAAGGCATCCCACTAGAAAAAGTATCTGTATGTATATACATATATATATGATATGATATGATTTTATATATAGTGAACCCTAAAGACCACAAAAAAAGTTAAAAGCAAAACTGACTAAATGAATTCAGGAAAATTGCTGGGGGGAAAAAACACACAAAAATCAGTTGCATATCTATACATTAACAATGAACAGTGTGAAAAGGAAATCAAAACAATTCCATTTGCAAAAGCATCAAAAAGTATAATATTAGGAATAAATTTAACCAAGGCAAAAATCTGTACACTGAAAATTATAGAACACCTCTGAAAGAAATTAAAGACACAAGTAAATGGAAAGGTATCCTATCCTATGTTCATGGATCAGAAGACTTAACATTGTTAAGATGACACTACTACCCAAAGCAGAAACCATGCAATTCCTATCAAAATCCTGATTTTTTTTCAGAAATTGAAAAACACATCCTCACATTCATACAGAATCTGAAACAGGGGCATCTGGGTGGCTCAAACAATTAATTAAGCATGATCTCTGGGTCATGGGATCTAGCCAGAGTTGGGCTCCCTGCCCAGTAGGAAGTCGGATTCTCTCTCTCCTTCTTCCCCTCCCCCCTGCTCATTCATTCTCTCTCTTCCCCTCTCAAATCAAGTCTTAAAAAAAAAAATAAAAGATTTTTAAAAAAATTTTAAAAAGAATCTCAAGGAACCCCAAACCACCAAAATAACCCTGAAAGAGGACAAGCTGGATGACTCAATACTTCCTGATTTCAAAACTTACTACAAAGCTATAGTAATCAAACTCACTGGGTACTGGCACAAAGACAGAATATGGATGGATCAAAGGAGTAGAATACAAAGCCCTGAAGTAACCCCTCACATACGTGTTATTTTGACACAAATGCCAAGACCATTCAATAGAGGAAGGTCAATTTCAACAAAAAGTACTGGGATAACTGGATATCCTCAAATGCAAAAGAACAAGGTTAGACCATAACCTTCTATCATTTAAAAAATTAACTCAGGATCCCTGAGTGGTTCAGGGGTTTAGCACCTGCCTTTGGCCCAGGGCGTGATCCTGGAGTCCAGGGATCAAGCTCTGCATCGGGCCCCCTGCATGGAGCCTGCTTCTCCCCTGCCTCTGCCTCTGCCACCCCCCTCATGAACAAATAAACTCTTAAAAAAATTAACTCAAAACAGATCAAAGATCTAAATGTTAAGAACTAAAACTATAAAACTCTTAAAAGAAAACTCTTCAGGACACTGAATTTAACAATTTTTTGGATAGGACACAAAGAGCACAGGCAATAAAAGAAAAAGATTGATGAATTGGATTTTATTAAAATTAAAATGTTTAGGGACACCTGGCTGGCTCAGTCAGTACAGCATGCAACTCTTGATCTCAGGTCATGAGCTCAAGCCTCATGTTGGGTACAGAGCTTATTAAAGAAAAAAAAATCAAAACCTTTAATATATCAAAGGACACTACCAAGAGAGTGAAAAGGGCAACCCACAAAATGGGACAAAATATTTGCAAATCATTTATAATAACAGAGTAATATCTGGAATAGATGAAGAATTACTAGAACAAAAAAGAAAAAAAAAAACTCAATTTAAAAAAGAGGAAAAGACTTGAATAGACACATTTCTCCAGAGAAGATATACAGATGGTCAACAAGCTTATGAAAAAAATGTTCATTACTAATCATTAGAAAGATGCAAATCAAAACCACAAGGTATCACACTTCATACCCATTAGGGTGGCTTATATGACTATTATCAAAAAATAAAAACCACAAGTACTGGTGAAGATGTGGCAAACTCAAACCCTTGTGCAAATGATAGTTTTGGTTTTTTTTTTTTTTTTTTTTGATACAGCTGTTTTTGAAAAAGCATGGCAAGTCCCTCAAAAAATGATACATAAAATTACCATATGATCCAGCAATTCCATTTCAGGAATGAACTGAAAGCAGGGCCTGAAACAGATTTGTATACCCATGTTCTTAACAATTATTCACAATAGCCAAAAGATGTAAACAATCCAAATGCCCATCAATTGGTAAACAGATAAACAAAATGTATACATGTATACTGAAATACTATTCTGCCTCAAAACAGAATGGAATTCCGATGCACACTACACATACATGAACTTTTAAAACACTATACTCAATTAAAAAAAAAAAAAGCCAAACACAAAGGGACAAAGATTGCATGATTCCACTTAGATGAAATACCAGAATAGTCCAATTCATAAAAGGTAGAATAATGGTTACCAGAAGGGGAGAAAGTAATGAAGAGCTCCTATTACTGAATACAGATGAAAATTCTGGGTGAATTTTCTGGGATGAAAGTTCTAGAGATGGACAGTGGTGATGGTTACACAACAATTGTGAATGTACTTATTGCCACAGAATTCTATAATCAAAAATGACAAATTTTATATGATACATAGTTTATCACAATAAAAAAAGTTTGAAAAAAAACTTTTTAAAGATTTTATTCATTTATTCATGAGAGACACAGAGGGAGAAGCAGGCTCCTCGCAGGGAGCCTGATGTAGGGACTCAATCCTGGGACTCCAGGATCACGGCCTAGGCCAAAGGCAGACGCTTAACTGCTGAGCCACCCAGGCGTCCCTGAAAAAATTTTAAAGCAGGAAATGGTATGCATTTCCTAGGAAGAGATGAAAAGTTGAATTCAGTTTTAGATTTATTGCATATAATATATATGCAGGTCATCCAGAAGAATAAACACATCTGAAGCATGAAGAGTTCTGGTGGAAAATCTCAGCCTATAGTACTCAAAACTATAAGAGAAAAGAACATGTGGTTTAAAAAGAAAAAGTGCAATAAGGATCAAAGGAAACTTTGAGCTTGTTAACTGAACTTATAGATATAGAAGACCACTATTCAAAATTATCCCACCATGTATCAGTGTTATGAATTATCTGCATCTCGTTCAAAACACCTTATCGGCACTACCTCAATCCTGCTATATAAACTACTCTTTGAACACAAGACAAAAATCAAAGTATGAAATCTTGCCAGAGCTGAAATAACGTACCTAATTCACAGAATCCTGTGAAGAATATATGACAGCTATTATTGTCGTAATAAAAATGAGACAACAGCCTATCCTATTCAACCTACACTTCTAACAACTAAGAAAAAACCTGCATATTATTACAAAGGGGTAATAAACATTAATTGTAACTTACTATATAGAAGCTAATTTACACTCTGGACTACAATGTGTTATCAATTTAAGATACACTAAAATTCTCCATTTATAAATTTTAGTCACCTTCTGAAAAACAAACTGGGAAAAATATTAAACACGGACAGACAAAAGGCTAATTTCTTTAACAGAAAAAATTTTGCAGATCAGATTTTTGCTTTTTATATTTTTAAGAATTTATTAATTTGAGAAAGAGTGTGTCCGTGTGCTTGTGAAGGGGGTGGCAGACAGAGAGGGAGAATCAGGCTCCCCACTGAGGCAGGTGGGGCTCCATCCCGGGATCATGACCTGAGTCAAAGGCAGACGCTTAACTGACTGAGCCACTGACTGTGCCTTGTAAATCAGCTTTAAAAAAACTAATAGAAACTGATATGTAGGAATTGACAGGCAAAAAATGGCCAATACAGCAGTGAAAAGATACTTGATCACTCTTTTTTTTTTTAAGATTTTATTTATTCATGAAAGACACAGAGAGGCAGAGACACAAGCAGAGAGAGAAGCAGGCTCCATACGGGGAGCCTGATGCGGGACTTGATCCCGGGACTATGGGATCACACCCGTTGCCGAAGGCAGGCACCCAACTGCCGAGCCACCCAGGCATCCCTTGATCACTCATGATTGAAGCCTTGCAGATTAAAACAGCAATGAAATATTTTTCTGCCTACCAGACTGGGCAGGCTTTAAAAAAATGTTACTAATCTTAAATTAGTAGAAGGGTAAATTGGCATAGCAATATAGCAGTATTTGTCAGAATAAAAAAAAAAGTTCGCCTGCCTTTCAATCCAGTAATTTCTCCTTTAGGAATTTGCTTAGGCAACTTCTTACCTAGGGTAACTTACTGTCAAAGATAAAGTTAGAAAAAAAAAAAAATAGCAAAACATACATGAAACCAATGAATGAATGGATGGTGAACCACATCTTTACTGGGGACAGTTTCAGGAACTTCTAGTAGTATTTGAACATGCCATGGGTTTCCTTAGGTCAGTAAAAACTAATCTTTAGCTAGAACGAATTTTCAACCCTGGTTGTATATAAAAACAACCTGGCTGACTTTCTAACAATATCAGGAGCTACAGAGATAATGACTCAGTTGGTCTAAAATGGGACCTTGTTACCTGAGTTGTTTAAAAGCTCTCCAGGTAATATGTGTATGCAGCCAAATTTGAGAACTACTTCTCTAGGGGAAGACTGTTTTCCCTGTGGATGTGTTGAATTTTCTTTTGGCAGAAGCCAATACTCCATTGGGCAAGTAAACTGATCAACATATTTTTTTCAGTTTCTCTCACTGCCATTGGCTTTCTCGGGATAATTTGGGTTTCAGCTGGTGTACTAGTTTCCTGTTGCTAACAGTTCTGACAGAAGTCCAAAATGGATCATAAAGGGATTAAAATCAGTATATTGGCAGGCCTGCATTTCTTCTGGAAGCTCTAGAGGAGAATTCATATCCTTTCCTTTTCTAGCAGAGGCTGCTGACACCCTCTGGGCTCATGGGTCCTTCCTCTGTCTTCTAGTCAGCAGCAAAGCATCTTAGATTTTGCTGTTTGACTACTATTCCTGTCTCCTTCATCACAGCACCTTCTCTCTTATAAGGATATTTCTGATTGTATTTTTTTTTAAGATTTTATTTATTCATGAGACAGAGACAGAGAGAGAGAGAGAGAGAGAGAGAGAGAGAGAGGCAGAGACACAGGCAGAGGGAGAAGCAGGCTCCATGCAGGGAGAGCCTGACGTGGGACTCCATCCCGAGTCTCCAGGATCAGGCCCTGGGCTGAAGGCGGCCCTAAACTGCTGAGCCACCGGGGCTGCCCTATTTCTGATTGTATTGGACCAAACTCAGATAATCTTGGATAATTTCCCCATCTCAGAATTATTAATGTAATCACACTGGCAAAGTCCTTTTTGTCAGGTAAGGTAACATAGTCACAAATTCTGGGCATTAAGATGTGGATACTTTGGGGGCCCATTATTTGGTGTCACCAATAAATGTGCTGCCAAACTCAAGTATACAGAATCTACAAATTCCTTAATAAGGTTATGGAATATGTAAGTAAGCATCAGGCACACTGTCTCCTCCTTTTCCTTTGCAAAAGTAATACAACTGTCAACAACCAAGTTGACTCTTCCTTGAAAGCTGTGAGTTCCCCCTAGCAGTTTTTCCCATATTTGTATGCAGCTTTGCAAAATATTTGTTGCCACTAGGTGGAGACAATCTAATAATAGAAATACTGGTTACTGAAATAAAGAGTAGCTGTAAATTTTCTACAAATATTCTCAAATGGTAAAGAAGTTCTGCCTCTAAATTGAGTAAACCAGGGCTAGTTACTTTAGTTGAGGATCTAGTTTCCTTATTTGTAAATTTAGGAATTAAATAAAGTAGCATCAAGAGCCGTCTTAATATTTTGTAGATCAAAAAACTTGCTTAAAAATGTACCTAGCAGGGGATCCCTGGGTGGCGCAGCGGTTTGGCGCCTGCCTTTGGCCCAGGGCACGATCCTGGAGACCCGGGATCGAATCCCACGTCGGGCTCCCGGTGCATGGAGCCTGCTTCTCCCTCTGCCTATGTCTCTGCCTCTCTCTCTCTCTCTCTCTCTCTCTCTCTCTCTCTGTGACTATCATAAATAAATAAATAAAAATTAAAAAAAAATTTAAAAATGTACCTAGCAGCTACCTTTAGCAACTGCTTTCAACTTGAATACTTCAAACAATCATAACCATAATCCAAACTTTTTTCTTTTTTTTTTAAGATTTTACTTATTTATTCGTGAGAGACAGAGAGAGAGGCCAAGATATAGGCAGATGCAGAGGCAGGCTCCCAATGGGGAGCCTGATGTGGGACTGGATCCCAGGACCCCAGGATCATGACCTGAGCCAAAGGCAAAGGCTCAACCACTGAGGCACCCAAGTGTCCCTCCTCCAATCTTTTTTCAAAGCAGGTCAAAAGGGACAAACTGTTCACACATCTAGGATTCTAAGTTAAACCCAAGGTTATCTGCACTTTTTTTCCTTGTCTCAAAGAAAATAGCCGATATCATACTTCCCCACATTCATCTGGCTTATTTGCATACATCTTTTAAACAACTAGCTATTTATTTTCCTTTCAACAAGTGTTCTGGGTACTAGAATCTGGGAAATTTTGTTTGGTATTTTATCTCGTGTTATTTTTTATTTGTTTGCCTCATTTGGTCAGAACCTTCCATTTTTGTTGATTTCCTGAATTCTTAACTATCCCTCTGTCAAGAAATTCCTCACATTGGTACTTCACCTCCTGATTCTCATCTGCCAGTCTACATTTTGCAACTCTTCTAAGATGTCTCAACCTCTGCTTTCCTAAGAGGTTTCCAGTCTACTGCTTCATCCAATTACTTGAATATAATGACCTACTGCCAAACCACTGACTCACTAGTAATTTAGATCTCAGACTTTGGCATAATCTAGGTTCTCAGCACTGAACACACACCAACTCTATACCACAAACTAGTCACATTCTTAGAACTACTTTTAATTCTCCCAGTACCCTAAGACCAAGAGACACAAAGGACATTGATAATTTCCTGAGCAGAGAAAAAAAAAAAAAATCCTGAGTTCCTAAAGAACAAGGAAGGCTACCAAATTCATTTCACATCTCTCCCCCAGATTACAGGAAACTAGCTAGGGAGCATACTAATGTGGCAGCAATAACCAGCTTACTACTGGGCTGTAGACTGTTGCTGTGTCATTAGCACACATGACTGGTCCCCCAAAAAACACCTGCATATTTAATGGCACAGACAGATCAGTACCTCTATTTTGGAGAGGGAGAGGTCAAACACAACTAAGGCATAGAGCAAAGCTTAAAAATTTACATAAGCATGTCACAAATGACAAAGCTAAAAAGTCTAATAACTACTCAGTTTTAGTTCAAAACCCCATGACAGAATAGAAGTTAACTTCTGAAAAGTGGTATATAGCAAGGTTGTTATCTTTTCCTGGGAAGAGAAATGTCCATCAAATACAGACTCCTGACAGAAGGAGTGCTGATGAATATACACATTAGCTTTAACAAGTAACTGTGTAGGGAATCACAGCAACACTCCTTTGTGTCACTGAAAATATGGCTACAGGTCTATACTTCTGGCAAGGGCATATCTGTTGAAAAATTAAATTTGTGCTAAGGAAATAACAAAAGAATATAATTAGATTAAGGAAGATTAAAGAGAAAGCTGAAGGCTGATGCCACTGCATTCTAATAGCAACTGGAATAATGGAATAACTCCTTCAGAAAGCCGTGAGGCAATTCATTTCCAAAGATACAAAATACAGTAATCTCAGTCCTAGGAAATAATGTTATTAATAGATAACTTTTAGAGAGTTTACCATTTTCTATGAAATCTTACTTAATCCTAACAACCCTATAAAGTATATATATATATAAAGCATATATATATATATATAAAGTATATATATATATATATATATATATATATATATATATATATATAAAATAGGTACTATTATTTTCCTCATTTAGGAAATAAGGAAATTGAGTCGAAGTGTAAATAAATAAATAAAGAATTTGCTTAAAGGTCCCACAATAATAAGCATCAAAGGTATGGCTCAGGGGCCCTGAGGTGCCTCAGGTGCCCTGGGTGCCCCTGAGTGGCTCAGTGGTTGAGCATCCGCCTTCCGCTCAGGTCGTGATTCCTGGGGTCCTGGGATCAAGTCCCACATCAGGCTCCCCACAAGGAGCCTGCTCCTCCCTCTGCGTCTCTCATAAACAAATAAAATCTTAAAAAAAGACAAAAAAGCATGACTCAAATGTAGGTCTAAGAAGACCATGCCCTTAAGGCCCATACCAGACTACTGGCACCACTACTACAATAATTATAACATCACCATAGGCAAGGAGACATCTACAACATTAACATCAGGAAATCTCCTCAATCATTAAAAAATAACAATTATTAATACGATATTCAATGACTAGTAACATTTGCAAGCTAAAACGACAGAGGCCACTGATTTGTATCTGTGCTATAATTACAGTTTTGTAAAAGTTATGTTCTAAAAGATAACAGAGGGCAGCCCTGGTGGCTCAGCGGTTTAGCGCCGCCTTCAGCCCAGGGCATGATCCTGGAGACCCAGGATCGAGTCCCACGTTGGGCTCCCTGCATGGAGCCTGCTTCTCCCTCTGCCTGTGTGTGTCTCTGCCTCTCTTTCTCTCTGTGTGCCTCTCATGAATAAATAAAATCTTAAAAAAAATAAAATAAAATAAAATAAAATAAAATAAAATAAAATAAAATAAAATAAAATAAAATAAAATAAAATATAAAATAAAATAAATAAAATAAAACAGAGTTGTTAAGAGTTTGTGGAGAGAGTTTCCATTTTTCAACTCCCAAAATACTAATAAGCACAGATTTTTAACAGTTTTAAGACTAGAACAAGTAAGAATAAAGGAGTTAAGAATGTGTCTCTGGTATCCTTTTGTCATACAAGGTAGACTTTCTCTTGCAGGAAAATAAAAACTATTCTGTCCCTATACATATTCCATAGTAGCAGCCAGGCTGGGATTACTGGGATTGAGGAGACCTCAATTCTCATATTGGGTTCTCCAAACAATTCCAAAAGATAAACAGATTTAATCTTTCTTCTGTTCTGGCCTTTATCTCTTGGTTTCTGTAACTTGCATCAAAAAATTTTTATTTATTTTTTTCAAAAAAGTTTTACACTTAATAGTTCCTGGGGTTTCAAAGGCCAGGATCTCAGAAACATGAAAAAGAAATCAAAAACTCTTAGAATAGAAAGAGTTTTACAGCTCTGATAAATCTGAAGAGTAGTATAATCTTTATGTTCTTGAAAGCAACAAAAATTTTGCACAGCTCATCTATACTGGACATCAACATGGTTTTGAGTTAGTCAATATATAGATCTAAACCTCTTTATAAGATAAGCATGTTTTAGGTGATATATAGATGTATGTATTTTATGTCCATTAAGGCAGAGTTCCTTATTACCAATGAAAAAAATATGTATTTAAATATGTAAATATCAAAATAATTTTTTAAAGCTACTTACTAGCAATTAGACTTTGATAATCTTAATGTGAGTTTAAAATAATGTTATAAAGAGAAAACCATAACATACTATAATAAAACCTTGGGGTGCCTGGCTGGCTCAGTCATTGGAACATGGAACTTACTGGTTTTGGGATTGTGAGTTCAAGTCCCACACTGGGTGTGGAGACTACTTAAAAATTGAATGAATGAATGAGAAAACTTAAGCAGCTAATGTAGTGAAATCATCCTCTCCTAAGCAAAACTGATTCTATATTACCAAACAATTAACAAAAAAAGAAAACTGATATTAATTCGATACAAGACACTGTGTGTAGGCACCTTTTTTTTTTTTTTTAAAGATTTTATTATTTATTCATGAAAGACAGAGAGAGAGGCAGAGACACAGGCAGAGAGAGAAGCAAGCTCCATGCAGGGAGCCCAATGTGAAACTCCAGGATGACATCCTGGGCCTAAGGCAGGCCCTAAACCACTGAGCCACCCAAGAATCTCCTGTAGGCACCTTTTATACAGATTTCCCTCTACCTCTACTTTTTAAGGAAATCCTCTAAAAAAAAGTCCATGGTTGTTAACTTTTGCGTCCACACCCCCACTGAGAAGCTGAAGTAAGGAACTCTCGAACCTGGGGTGGGGCGGGGGGTGGGGGGGAATACCATACAAAAGAACACATGCCCTAAATCTCAGAATAATGGTCCCTTAAGAGATCTCAGAACTGAAGGCCAAGAACACTTGCTCTAAAAAAGAATTCCAAAACCTAGTAACAGAAAAACCAGAGACTACCTTCTCTAAGTCCTTCTCAGTTTTCCTCAGCTATACCGCAACAAGCTATAGCCATCAATTACAGATTCATTCTTGTAAACTTATGGAGACAAAAGGTATTGCTTATTAATTATGTCCATCTGGCTGTCACAATGAATTTTGGACCTCCCCACCATCAACCTAAATACAAAGCTAAAAGGAACCTCAGGATCCAATCATTGTTACACCCATTTGAAATATTCTGCCATTGTCAAAAATGTTACCAAACTGGTTATGGCATAGAAAATATTTGTGATATCAAAAGAATTAAAATATGCACATAAATTCAGGTCTATAATATAAAACAGTTAAAACTCTATTTTAAACAAAACAAAAACCAAAAGATAAAATTTCCAAAAGGAAATACTTCAAAATTTAAAAGCAATTAAAATGAAGTATTGAAAACATGATTTTTTCTTGCTACTTCTTAAATTTTCCAAAACAAATACACTTAAAAAGGTAACATAGTGCATAGTGACAACTAAAATTATATTTCACAAAAAGACAATTTAATAACATTGATTTTTTCCATTAGCTCTTAAGCTGTTTTTTGAAGACTATAAGCAACATACTGAGCATATGGATTAAAACTAAATCCGTTTAAGAAATGTCAGTCAGGGGGCAGCCCAGGAGGCTCAGCGGTTTAGTGCGCGCCTTCAGCGCAGGGCCTGACTCTAGATTTTGGCTCACATCGTGGTCTCAGAGTTGTGAGATCAAGCCCCACATAGGTGCTTGAGCACAAAATGGGCTTGAGATTCTCTCTCCCTCTCCTTCCTCCACCCTCATGTGCTCACACTCTCTCACACTCAAATAAATAAATAAAAAATTTTTAAAAAGAAAAGAAATGAGAAACGGCTAGGTTACTGTATGAAATTTTTTTTTCCTCACTGGCTCACCAATATTGTCTTAATTTTCCTAAATCATTATTACAACATATTATCCAAAAGGTTTCAAGATAATTTAAATTGGCATTGATAATCACATTATCTATATTACACATAGTTGTAACGTTACCTTTTCAAAAGTTATGGAGACTTCTGGGAAAAAAACAATTTCAGGAGGCTACACTGGTAAGTTATCACTGGTTAACCCAAACTGGAAATGAGACCTACATTTAAATACAAACATAATCAATTATAAAAACATTAAAGACAGAGAAATTGAGTCTTAATATTTTAGACAATACTCAACTATCAGTATTCAAGAGCCTTCAACATATTTCTACTTTATAGCCACATGAGAAAATATTCCTGGAGGACAGTAACTCATAAAAATATAAAAGCTAGAAAAAAGCATCTTTCCCTAAATCAATGAGGCAGATTTTCTTTATAAATATGCCAATTAAAATTTTAAGATGAACGATAAAAGGACAAGTTCATTAAAAGTGAACAGATAGAATTTCTAATTTTGCTAAGTGTACTGTGAAAAGCAGCTATTTTCTGTAATTGATATCATAAAATAACATGTAAGTAAAACAAAACCGCAATAGGTAGTTTTCAGTCAAAACCGTAATACCATCTGTTTCCCCTACTCCCCCAGGCCCTTGTCATTTAAACAATCTACAAAGTGGTAGTTTTGTTCCTAATGTGTAAGTAAAGTTTGGGATATTATTGTCTAATGATATAAGCAAGATATTTGACCCTGGTGTAAAGAAATTAATGAGGCATGACAATCTTAAAATACAATTATTTAAAGGGGAGAGAATACTATATTATAACCCAGCCTTGGGAAAAGTAGGGTTATAGGACATCCACAACTCCTCCCACATTCCATTTGCACCCTAACAACTTTGAAATATGAAAACTCCCTTGAAAGTAGGCACAGACTATAATCCAGATTCATGCCAGAGATCAATCCATCTCTGTCTCTCTTTCTTTACCTACACCCTATGTATTTACAACATGCCGTTTACAAAACCTTTTACCTACCCTACCTCTTATGTCTTTACAAATAACCTGTGAGGTCAGTGAGGGTGATTTTTTTTTTTTTTTAATACAAAACAGGCCAATAATTTTGCTTGTAGTGAAACCAGACCTAAAAACCAAGACTCCTGCCTTTAATTCTGAAGCTTTTTCCACTATACACAACACTATCCTTTCTGTAATATAGTAAAGCCTTCTATAAAACATTTGGCTGAATTCCAAGATAGCAGTCCCAGACTGAATTGGACTCTATATTGCAAATAGTGTAAATAATGAGGGTTTAATGCAATTACTGGCATGGAGGCATACATCTTTTTAAAAGTAAAGAATCAGTTGGTTTTAAGTTGGTTTAATAGTGTGTGTATAGCGGTAGAAAGAGAACACTATTTTAAAAAGAAGTCAAAATGACACACTACAGATTTGCACATTACAGCTAATGCAGGTAGTAGTGAGCAATATACGAAATAGGGAAAAAAAGAGCAATTAAAAAGAACAATGTAAAAAGAAACTGCATGTTATTTTTATTTTTAGGAAATAAAATAAGGAGCTTCTGTCTTTTCTTTCTGCCAGAAGTGCTGTGAGACTTCAGAACATTAGATTATAAAATATAAGAGAAGTAGAAGAGGATTTTATTTAGCCATTAAATGAATCCCTGCCAAAACTGCTGGCTCTGGAATAAAAAATCCAAAGCCCTATTTCTAGATCAGCTGCTGGTACTATACAGTTTAAGGTAACCAATTATTTTAATTTTTCAATTCTCACATCTATAAAATCAAACTCTACTCAAACTATTTTCTAATGACCTTGGAAGGAAGAAACAATGTCTGCAAAAGCAATAATGAACATTTAAATTCCCATTACCTACCGCAAAAATAAATATTTCTGGAACATCTTCTATGTTCACAGTACTAGGCTAGGCTAGAAGTGCAGAGAAAGTGATGGTCTTTACAATCTAAGTCAATAAGGCACAGGAAATGCTTAACTAATAACGATTATGATTACATAACAAAATTGAGGCATCTCAGATAAAGAGATTTCATAGGAGTTGAGCTGAGCACAGTAGAGAGAATGAAGTTGGATTTGATCAAGATACAAAATGAAAATAGTAGTCATTAAGTTTAGCAAGGCAGAGAAGAGGCAAGTAGGTTGCAATGTCCTTTGGGTTCCCAAAGCACATCACTCATCTGTTATTGCATTTAACACACTGTAAGATGGGTTACTTGTCATCTCCATTTAGACTGTAAATTCCTCAAGGAAGAGATCTTGTTCAATTCATTTTTCTATCCCTAATCCCTTACATAGTGACTGGCAAACAGAAGATAATCAGCACGTGTTTTTTTGAACAAGCAATGTAAGGATAAGATTCCCGATTTAAATTATTGTACTTTAACCCACACAATTTTGTGTGGATCATTTACTCATTGTCTCTCAACTCCAAAACTACCTAAATTCTGCTCTTCGGTGCTGGGGGAGACTGTACAATTGTATTTCACTGACTTCTGACAGCTCTCCCTATCAGGCTTTGACAGTGGAGGTAATAAAAGAACTGGAGGGATCCCTGGGTGGCGCAGCGGTTTGGCGCCTGCCTTTGGCCCAGGGCGCGATCCTGGAGACCCAGGATCGAATCCCATATCAGGCTCCCGGTGCATGGAGCCTGCTTCTCCCTCTGCCTATGTCTCTGCCTCTCTCTCTCTCTCTCTGTATGACTATCATAAATAAAATAAAATAAAAGTTAAAAAAAAAAAATAAAATAATAAAAGAACTGGAAAGCAAGGAGAGTCAAAGAACTTCCTTCCAGTTCCTGGCAGCAGCAATTGCAACCCCTCAACCCGGCAGCAGCAATGGGTTTCAGTCTCCAGTTTCTTTGGGTACTTTTGGGTACTTCCAGGACATGATAAGCAGATGAATGATGACCTCCTCAAAGGTTCAGAAGGAGGCCAATGGAGTCTCTTTTCTGAAGTCTTAGGACAATTACACTGTAATGTTCTCTTTGCTCCTACAACCACTTAACCAACTCCCTAAACTAAATGTCCTCTTTAAAATTCTTACTGAAGTTACTATTTTCTCTACTAGGACTATTCCACTGTCAAACAGTGATTCCAACTGCTCTCCTTTGAGAGATCTTGCTGCTTCACTGAAGAGAAAAGTAAAGAAAATTTGGAATTATTCCTATAGATAAAATCTATTTTATAAAAGATAACTTAAAACCCTTTAAATTTGTATGTTGAGGGTGCCTGGCTGGCTCAGTAGATGGAGCACGTGACTCTTGATCTCTGGGTTTTGAGTTCAAGCCCCACGTTGGGTATAGATGTTACTTAAAATCTTTAAAAAAAAATTTGTTGAGTTGTATCATAAAAATCATTTAACTTTTGTGTTTTAAACTATCAAACTTGGGAAGAAAAAAAGAAAGGAAATGAGAAATATTTAAACAGCACAGGATATTCCAAGCACAACCACCTCCTTTCACTAGAACACATATCCTAGAGAAAATATGAGCCAGTAAGCTGATCTGTTCTTCAAAGATCTCAGCTCCCACAAGCTTTTCCTCATGTAAGCATGATGGCATGCTGACTGTGCTTCTTATATTTAAATACATTTTGGGGGATACCTGGCTGGCTAATTCAGTGGAGCATGCAACTCTTGATCTGGAGCCATGAGTTCAAGCCCCACACTGGGCATAGTTTACTTTAAAAAGTAAATAAATATTTTTTAAAAATATACTTTAAAAATATATTTTAAAAAGTATTTTGTTGTTGTTCAACACGGCCCCTAAATGCAGTAGATTGCTGGGGGGTTTTTGAACATGAATCTGTTCCAATACTAAAGCTGAGCTGAACTTATTTGTTTACTGTTCTCCCTTCCTAAAGGATTTTTCAAGCGTCATTTTTTTACCACGTGACTTTCTTTTTATGCACTGACGTTAGAATCTAATCTCTTCATAAAATACAACTCCACTCTATAGCATAGAAACAAAGAGAAATCCCCCTTGCAGGAGAGCCCATAATCAACACACCTGTTGAAAATAAATGACCAAAATGCTTCGATAGTTTTCACATGGTCTGCTACTTAATATTATCATTAGATAATTTAATTCAAGATTAACTACAAAAACGATTTTTCGTGACTGTATTTAAACTGATTTTTTTAAAAAATTATGACAAAATGGCAGATATTTAGTAGCAGAAAACATATTGTTAATCCATTTTTTTTTTAAGATTTTATTTATTTATTCATGAGAGGCACAGAGAGAGAGGCAGGCTCTTCACAGGGAGCCCAATTCGGGACACAATCCCTGGACCCAGGATCACACCCTGAGCGCCCTGAGCAGACCGCAGAGGCTCAACCGCTGAGCCACCCCGTCCCCGTTAATCCATTTCTAAACGAAATGAGAGAAAGCACATTCAAGCAATAGGAATCTTTCTTAGAATTTTTAGTAACATCATAGGTGCTGAGCTTCCAACATGAGTATCACTAGGCCTAGACACATTAGTCTACTTCGGCTGCCTGTAACATCTACTGGGCAAAAAGAGAAGTGAAAAGAATTTTAAACTTGAAAATCCATGGCCAGTTTCACTGGAGTTCCTCCAATTAGCATAAAACTGGATCACGGGCTACCTACTCCCCCTTAGCATCTACATGCTATATAGACATACTAACATAACCTCTATTTATGTGCCAAGAGTCCTATTACCACAGTCAATATGTCCATGTAAAATCGAACTGTATTCCTTACAAGAGACACCAAAGGACCCATCTGATACATTAGGTGGAAAACTAAAGGTAAGAGAGGTTTAACAGGATCTTGACCTACAGAGAAGGAATGGACAAGGCAAATCTTATTGTACCTTTGTATCCCCAATTATATGAGATCTACTTAGTTAAATGCAAACAAATATTCAATAAGTTACCATAACTAAGATTTCAGAGAAATGGAAAAAAATGAGGAAATAGATAAATGATGTTGTATGACAAGGTCTTCACGCTATGTGTAATAAACAACACTGGGCAGCCCGGGTGGCTCAGTGGTTTAGCGTGGCCTTCAGCCCAGGGCCTGATACTGGAGACAGGGGATCAAGTCCCACATCAGGCTCCCTACATGGAGCCTGCTTCTCCCTCTGCCTGTGTCTCTGCCTCTCTCTCTTTCTCTGTGTCTCTCATGAATAAATACATAAAATCTTAAAAAAAAAAAAAAAAGATAAACAACACTAACCAAGTGTAGATCTGTATGTGGGCAGAATGTGCATAATCACACAGTATTTTTCCTTTTTTAAAAATGGCAGACTGTGATGGGTTGTTTAGTTTATCCAGATTTAATAAGTTGCTAAAAAATTATGAGGTGCTTTAAGTCATACTAAAAATGTGTCCATAGCTTTAATAAAGTGCATTTTAATGTTAACTCACTTCTCTTGCCGGAGGGAATTATGCTTCTTTGCTAACGTATAGAAATGAAACTGTCACTAAAACATCTGGCTATATATTATTCATTAGACATAAATCACCTTTACTCCAAAGACCACGTAATAGAAACACAAACCATGAATAAATCAGATTAGAAAAAGACCTGGCACTACACACTGAAATTTGTGCAGAAAAACGAAATTCCTATTTGCCGACCTGCTCTATACATTATTTCTATCCACACGAACCTAGTAACTAGCTATTTGAGCGTTCAATACAGGCAAAGAAAACTCAAAATGCCTTATTTTGAATGTCTGCATTGTCTACACAATGTAAGTAGCTCTAATTTGAAATTTTTCTCTGTAGCAAGTTTGAGGACCCCCAGCATATTTTTAAAATACTCAGACTAGCCTACCTAGGCAGTTTTCCATCATAAATTCTCCGTTTCTCTCTCACACCTACTATAATTAACCCTACAGGTGGATCCCACAAGAGTATCTGAAGGAAATAACTCAGAATCCTCAGAAAAAGTAAGGGGCCATATTTGCTGTGCAATCTCTGGAAAATGGAGTCTTATATAACTACCCATTATTTTACTTTAAACATGTTAAATGTACAATCAAGATTTGAAGAGATACCTGTTGATTGTGACAAGTTGAAATTCCAGAGGGGAAAAGGAATAACCAAAGTCTTATCGCTGCCATTTAAATTCTTCGTAAATCAAAGGGTCAGATACTCACTGTAAGAAGCCTGATCTGACACCACGCTAAATTCTTAAAAAATCCAACTATACCCCGATGCAAGTGGGGAAAGTAGATTATCTACCAATTACACTAAGTATTCCAGCTTATCGTCTTGGAACTCATCAAAAGTAGATTATGTAATGCAAAGCACTCAAACATTAGTCCTAAACATACTTCTCAGCCTAAAACATCAAAGCCATGTCTCAGTGGTTTTTTATTTTTTAATTTTTAAAAGTAAAAGCGTCTTCCCAAAACGCTGATTGCAAACCTGTCCTTTCCACAGTTAACAAATTTCTTCACACGCCTCAAGGAAATCCAACATTTTCGAACCACTTTACCCCTTAAAGGCACACATTCTCTCCAACTTTCTGACAGCCATGCAGTATATACCCCCCACCACCACCAAAAAAAAAAAAGGCTTAAAGGGGATAATAAGACCATAAAGCCATTATGCTCTTAGCGGGCAAATAATCGGAACGAACCAACGAAGTTTCAAAGACCAATTTTTTTTTTTTTTCTCCCAAACCAACAGTATCTCTGGGAGCAAGGAGGCTTCTTCTCTCGAGGAGGAAAAGTATCTTTGACAAGCGAGAGCTAGGGCTCCCCCGGCGACACCCGGTACCAAAGATCTCGGCGTCAACGACCATGTTCAAAACGCGAAGCTTCCATAAGAAGCCAACCAAGGCACCCCCTCCCCCCACGACTCGGCCAGGGCAACCTCGCGGTTTCAGAAAGCAGCAACAGATACTCGCGGGCAGGCGGGCGGCACTCCAGGAATGCCTCGGCCAGGAGGGGGTCCCCCCGCAGCCCACACGGAACCCCGGGCGCCGAGGGGCGCCTCCAAACGCGAACCCCGACTCCAGCACCGCCGGGGGGAGGGGAGGGGGCCTTCTGCACAAAGCGCCCCTACCCCACCCCCACGGTGCAGACGCACACCCCCGAGGCAGCGACGGGGAAGCCCTGAGGAAAAACCCCGCATTCCGCGCCGCCGGCCTCCTGAGGGGCGCCGCAGGGAGGGAGCCCTCGCCTCGCAGGCGACGACGGGGGGGCGGCTCCGCAGCCTCGGCCTCCGCGCTGAGGAGCCGACGGCGAGGGGTTCCCAACCAAGGAAGGGATGCAACCCCTGAGCTTCCCGCACTGGGTCCTCCGCAGGTCGGACCCGCCACTTCCGCCGAGACCCTCCAAGAAACAAACGGGAACAATGAGACGCTGCCTCCCCCGCCATCGCCGCCCCGAGAGCGGCCGGGGGCGGGGGCGGCGGCGGCGGCGGCGGCGCCATCTCCCCTCACACCCCCCCCGCCGCGGGCAACACACCCCCGGTGCCCGCGCCGCCGTCAGCCGCCCGCAGCCCCGCCGAGCCGACGCGCGTCCCGGCCCGCAGCTCCCGCGCCCTTCGCCTCCCGGCCCGGCCCCACTCACCGGCTCCCGCCCCAGCCCGGGACTCCGCCGGCCGCGGCCAGACCGAGACTCAGGTAGAAGCCGCCGCGGCCGCCGGCGCCGCCGCACAATATGGCGAGCCTCGGCTTCCGCAATGGAGCTCGGGAAATACAACAGGGGCCGCTCAATATTCATGAGAGACTGAGGGGAAGCCGGCTCGGCCGGCGCTGCGGGGAGGGCGGGAAGGAGCGAGCGAGCGAGGGGGCGGAGGCGCGGGACGGGGACGTGCACGGCGCGGGGAGGCCCGCGGCGCGAGGGGAGGGCGCGCCGCCTCGTGCCGGCCTGGAGGGCGCGAGCGGCCCCGCCCCCCGCCGGCCGGCCCCGCCCCCCGGCGCCCTCCCTCCGCGGGGTCGGCGGCCCCCGGGCGACGCCCGGATGTCGACGGCGCCGCCGCGGTTGCCGTCGCTGGGGCCGGGCCGCTCGGGCTCTGCTGCCCCCGCCCGGGTGCCCCCGGGACGCCTCCCTGGCCGGCTGCGGGGGGCCCGGGCCGCGAGTTCTGCTCTCGGTGACCGCCTCCCGGCCTTACGCCCACCGCAGCCGGTGCACATCCTCGTCAGGCAGGCCGCTCTAGAACTTCACCTGAACTTCGGCACCTGCCTCCCCGTTCGGCCGGCACCCGCTTAACCATCCCGGCCGAGGGAACCCGCAAGATCCAGTCATTCCAGGGAAAATGACCTTCTGTTCTAGAAGTATATTGTTGGACGTCTGTAAGTATTCTGACGGTTTTCCTCAGCCCTTACTGGCCAGCATACCTTGCTGTTTTATTCCTGTCTCCTCGGCCCCTTCCAGTATCATCCTCTCAACTTGAGAATGTAAGAAGTGATGGGGGGATCCCTGGGTGGCGCAGCGGTTTGGCGCCTGCCTTTGGCCCGGGGCGCGATCCTGGAGACCCGGGATCGAATCCCACCCCACGTCGGGCTCCCGGTGCATGGAGCCTGCTTCTCTCTCTGCCTCTCTCTCTCTGTGACTATCATAAATTAAAAAAAAAAAAAAAGAAGAAGAAGTGATAGGTTAGGGACCCCTGAGGACCCCTGGGTGGCTCAGCGGTTTGGCATCTGCCTTCGGCCCAGAGCGTGGTTCTGAAGTCCCAGGATCGAGTCCTGTGTTGGGCTCCCTGCATGGAGCCTGCTTCTCCCTCTGCTTCTCTCTCTCTCTCTCATAAATAGATGAATAAAATCTTAAAAAAAAAAAAAAAGATAGATTAGATAGATGTAATCACGACCCAAAACGCAACCAATTAGTCTACAAAAAAAAAATATGTAAAAATGCGTGTAAGTTAAGCGGCAAACTGAAGAAGTAGTAACAGAGGAAGAGTTCCCTGACCTCAAGGTATATACTGTTGGTGGGATGTCCTGTTCTCTTGAAAAGATGACCAACGAAATCAGACAGTACATAGGAAGGCATTTGTGGCATAAAGAAATTGGACCACCCTGGGAATTGGGCAAACTAGGTTTATAGCCTCCGATGAATCTCTAACTATGTGACTTAAATAAATTGCCTAACTTCTTTGGACTTAATTTTCCTCATTTGCAAAATGAGAGGATTGTGTTGGATGATTCTTAGGTCCTCTCCAGCTTTTGAACTTTCTAAAACTCTCCAAGCGATGCCAGATAAATGGTATGAATCTACATAGGATTTTGGAAAAGGAAAGGATCAACTCCAGCTGGTGTGTTGAAGGAAGATTTCCTGAGGAGCTAGGATTTGAGTAGTACTGCGGTGGATAGTTTTTGGATGGGTAGAAAGGAAGAGGACAGGTGTTAAAATATTAAAGACAACACATTCCATATCCTACCTAACGGTCCATTAAAGTAAACAAGCAGAGCATTATTTTTTTTTAAAGATTTTATTTATTTATTCATGATAGTCACACAGAGAGAGAGGCAGAGACACAGGCAGAGGGAGAAGCAGGCTCCATGCAGGGAGCCCGAGGAGGGACTCGATCCGGGTCTCCAGGATCGCCCTGGGCCAAAGGCAGGCGCCAAACCTCTGCGCCACCCAGGGATCCCGCATTATTCTTTTTCAGTGACTTGAAAACTTTTATCTACTATTTATAGCCTTACATAAGAAATGACAATTCTTGGGAACGCTGGCTCAGTGGATTGAACATGTGACTCTTGATCTCACAGTGGCGAGTTCCAGCCCCACATCGGGCTTGGAGTTCCTACTGAAAAAGAGAAAGAGAGAGAGAGAGAGAGAGAAAGAAGAAGAAAAAAGAAAAGAAAAGAAGAGAAAAGAAATTCTCAGATTCTACAAACAAACCCTTCAAGGTTAAGCTATTTCTCCAGTATGAAAAAAAAAAAGTCAAAATACAGATAGTCCCCAAATTACATGTATGACTTTTCTACTTAACAGTGGTTGAAAGTGATACTATTCAGTAGAAACTGTACTTCAAATTTTGAATTTTGATCTTTTCCTGCACTACCTATCTGTGGTAGGACACTCTTGTGATGCTGGGCAGCAGCAGTGAGCCACAACTTACAGTCAGCTGTTTGATCAGGAGGGTAAATACATGATACACTTACAACCACTTTGTACCCTTATACAACCATTCTGATTTTCACGTTCAGTACAATATTCAATTATATGAGCTATTCCCTTTATTACAAAATAGGCTTTGTGTTAGAGGATTTTGCCCAACTGTAGCTATTGTGTTCTGAGCACATATAAGGTAGGCTGTTATGTTCAGTAAGTTAGGTGTATTATTTTTTAAAATATTTATTTATTTATTTATGAAAGACACAGAGAGACAGAGAGAGAGAGAGACAGAGGGAGAAGCAGGCTCCATGCAGGGAGCCAGAGTGGGACTTGATACCTGGTCTCCAGGATCATGCCCTGGGCTGAAGGTGGCGCCAAACCTCTGAGCCCCCCACCCCACCCCCCCACCCCCACACCCAGCCGCCCAAGTTAGATGTATTAAATGGATTTCGACAGGATATTTTCAACTTCTGCCAGGTTATCAGGACATAGCCTTGTTGTAAGTCAAGGAAGAACTATAATGAGGGCGTGCTGCTGCTTCTCCCTTCCTATAAAGGTCCACCTTCTAGAGATAGCGCAGTTATAGAACCATCCCTCCTTTATTCATGACGACTGCATGTGCAGTTCAATTAAGGGTGTTCATAATTCAGAACCTTTTGCTCCAGTTATGCCTGTGAAGATAATGATGTGTGGTTAGATTAAGAAATTCCATTGATGTTGCAAAAAGTGATCATTTGTAGAAAGCACAGGAACTTTATGGATAAAAGTTAAATATAGTACTTAAAAAAGATTCACAGGAGAATTAGTGGGAAAATGGAAAACTTATGGGATATCTGGATTAAATGTGATTAAAAAGCTAGACCTCAGGCTAGCATCCTTAAAAGAAAGACACTACTGACAAATTAATGGAACTCATATTACCTATTTTATCTCTTACTCAGAAACTTGGCATTGAAAGTACTATGGGCCTCCCCTGACTATTAATCGGGAAAGATTTTCCTATAGTATAGTAATAAAATTTCCGAAATCTCCATGCCTTAACACAACAGAAGTTTATTGCTTGTTTATGCTTCCTCATAAGGATCAGAGTCCCTCTTTTCCAGTCTAAGAACCAGATTGACAGAGGGTCCACCATTTTGTAGCTATCTCACCTTGATCATATAAATAGAATGGACTTTCCATTTTCTTTTGCTTTGTTTTAGTTGTACATTAAATCAATATCAGTCTGTCTATAGTGACTTGACATATCCAACCTACATTCCTTTTGCTAATTTTTTGACCTGACCTAAGGGATATTACCCTTAAAAATACATTCTTCTAATACTCTGCTCCCATGTTAAATGTACTAATTGGAAGTAAAAATCATATTTTGAGTAGGAAATGTTAAGTTAACATTATATAATACAAGTATCATACTATAGGTAGATGACTACATGAACTCTAGTTAAAAAGATTATTTTTGTGGCAGCTGGCTCGCTCAGTTGGAGGATCATGCATGCAACTCTTTATCTTGAGGTTGTCAGTTTGAGCCCCATGTTGGGGATAGAGTTTACCTATAAAAAAAAAAGATTACATTCTCTCAAAACTTGAGAAGTAGTACCCTATTAATCACATGGTTAACTAAGTACAAAAATCATTTTTAATCACAAATTTCACAGCTTTACCAACTTTCTGCTATGGTAATGCTACAAAATTAGATTAGTTTGGCTCAAGCAACTTTTATTGAACATCTACTATGTGCCAACACTTGGCCAAGTTCTTGGAATTGAGCTATTAATGTGAGTAGGACATAAATTCCTTGGGAGCAAAAATCTTGTCCACAAGTGTATACCTAGAGATTAGTGTGATGCTTGGCATATTTAATAGATGCTCAATAAATAGATGTTAAGAAAATGAGAGACTGGGAATCTGATCCCAATGTGTATATGAAATAGAGCAGTACCTATGAGCTTGGTTTGCTTCACTTTTATCACTTACAAGCAAAAATTTCTATTAAGGTTGTAGTTAGTCCTTATAGAATCTTTCCCTATTTAGGCAGTGTGTTTGTTTGTTGTTTTTAAAGATTTTATTTATTCAGGAGAGACAGAGAGAGGCAGAGACACAGGCAGAGGGAGAAGCAGGCTCCATGCAGAAAGCCTGATGCGGGACTCGATCCCAAGACTCCAGGATGACGCCCTGGACCAAAGGCAGGCACTAAACTGCTGAGCCACCCAGGGATCCCCGGCAGTGTTTGAAATGGGAACCTTTTACCTGCCTGCATATACCATATGGGTTTCTTTTCAACAATACTCCAAATATCTAATTGTTGTCTGCTCTTCTGAAATGAAGATTGCAGGCCACCAGCAGCCTGTTAATGATAAGCTATATATGTGTCACAGTTTATATAGGGCATTTATATTAATTATTAGTCCACTAAATCTTCAGATCAGTCCTCCAACGTATTATTCCTACTTTATAGACAGGGAAAATGTGACTTCTGTGGTTAACTAGCTTTTGCAAACATAGAGCTCATAAGTGGCAGAGCTGAGGCTCACACCTAAGTCATCTGAATTCAAATCCAGGGATACTTTCCTTTGTGCCACATGTACCTTCCCACTCTATGCTGCATATAGAACTCCAGCATTTTTCTTCTTTCTAATGGGTAAGCAGCATATAAGACAAACATCTCCAGAGCTTCCTCCCAACACTAGTATTATTCCAATCCTCAGTGTGGTCTATTTTTAAGAAGCTAGAGATGATGTTCAGTGCAACAGTGTATAAACCTGATCCATTGACAGAAAACCAGCAGGTCTTGTTTTTGTTTTCTTAGAAAACTTGCTTTAAGAAAACAAAATAAAATTAAAAGTTAGGTTAGAAGACAGAAATAGCTTGGGACTTAATCGCTGTCTATATATATACTGTTGTCAAAATATATCTTCTACCAAAATCTTTATTTGTCATCTTGTAGATGTGTTGTGCTTTCTTTGAAAGGGTCAACTAAAGTAGGGACGTTGTAGAAAGGCCTAAAGAGACCCATAATTCAAGGTGGATTCAGGAAGCCAGCAACTTAAGATTTACAACCTCTTCAGCTGAAAAAATATAGCTCTAGCCACAGGCTTTAGTGAAGTTTTATTTGTATTTCAGCATAGTACATTTCGTTTTGTGGAATTTCCCTTGGTGTTTTAGTTTAGCTTTCCTTTTTCTATTCTCAAGGCAACCAAAATAATTGGTGCTACTCTTAACTATTCAACTTAAAGGAGTTAAGCAGATTAAATGAGATGGGCCAGTTAGGCTTTTGGGGAGAACTAAACAATATTGCTACTTCCCTCCTATGGAGACTTGGAATAGTATTTTATGTCTCCCAGATGTGGCCACATTCTGCCTAACATCTGTTAGTACATTTTATTAAAATAATGAACCAGCATATGTTTTGAAAAGTCAAAAGAATGAATAAAAGTTTTCATTCTGATGCAACACAAATAGCCAACTGTTTCTTTGTACTTAATAATGGAGCATATATCTGGGAAATATTGTGATATCCACTTCAGATGTAAGTTAAGGTATGGTTTAATAATTACCGGCTTAAGCTTTCTAATATGAAAAATGTTTATTCCATTCTAATAAACTTTGGAAGTTTTTTTTCCTTTCCAAAATGTTTACTGCAAGGGAAGAGATTTGTGCTTTGGCATTGATATAGGAACACTAAGAATCATCCTGGAAGTGAACAAGGAATAGATAATTAAGATTAAAATTCAGAACTAAAATGGAAATTTCTCTGGAAAAAAAAAAAAAAAAAAAGGCTGGAAGATCCATGTGGGGAAGTACAGTTGAAGAGTGCAAAATACCTAAGTCAAATTACAGCTTACTCATACTGCCTTGGTGGACATTTTAATTTTTCCCACTGAAAGCAAGCATGGTGCTAGAATGGTTTTTGTAGGATGAGAGAGTGCACGGTAAAGACATTCCTTATCTAACATATTTCTTGGAAATGTTTTTAGTAAAGAATTTAAAAGAACTGCCAACTCCCACCCATACAAAGAAAATTTTGTTTTATTTTAGACTATATCAAGATCTGGAAACCCCTGCAGTATCCATCCATCTGCTGAGTCATTAGCATTTTATACTCTACAGAAGAAAGCCATTAAAATATACATTGAATAAGACATTCAAGCAAGTTATAATTTAGGTAAATCTGAAAACCATTCTGGTCAGCCTAGAATAATGGGGTTTTTTTTCATTTTTTAAAATATTTTATTTATTTATTTGGCAAAGAGAGAGAGCACAAGCAGGGGGAGCAACAGGCAGAGGGAGGGAGAGGGAGAAACAGGCTCCCCACTGAGCAGGATGTAGGGCTTGATCCCTGGAGCCTAGGATCATAACCTGAACCCAAGGCAGACACTTAACTGACTGAGCCACCTAGGTGCCCATTAAGAATAGTAAGGTTTTATGTGTTACATATAGAAAGAGATATTTTCTAAGGATTTTAGTCTATGAAAAAAAAAAAAAAAAAAAGGATTTTAGTCTATGCAAAAGTTTTTTGATTTTTAAAATAAATTTCACAGACCATGCTTATAAGATCAGAATTGACTGTTGTCCCTTAAGAATTATGAAGTCTGTCACATATGGAGTGTGGGATTGAGGTGACTACAAAGGAACCTTCTTGTCATAGTATCCTATTAAAGGTATATGGATGACTTAACTTACCCTGTTGTGTCCCTCTCCAACACTCACTCTTCTAATTAGTTGTTTTAAGACAATACTGATGTTCTTAGTGTAATTTCAATTCCTTAACTTCTTGACATTTACACATCTTTAGCTTCTAGTCTTCACTCTTGGACTTTATTCATTAGCTGTCCTGGTTTGACCCTTTCCTAAAATTTAAAAAAGACGACTGTGGGCCTGACCTCAACACAGCTGTCCCTTTTTCCACATGATCCAGTTCTTAGCTATTTGCCAACCTATTCATTTCCTGACTTGCTCTTTAATTAGGCTTGGCCATATTCTTATCCCCTTTAGCTTGGGGCCTGACACATAGTGAATACAAACTGCATCGCAAGAAGATATCAAGCATAATCTGTAGACACTATGCCATTCATGGTAAAGGAAAAGAGCCATCTTTAATAACAAATGCAGAAAATACAGAGCTTGCTGGTGGAAAAGAACAGAAAACCAATTAGGTTGCTATCTGTGGTATTGAATACTACAGAAACAATCTTAGATCAGGAGAGCCCATGTTAGGAATGTCATATGATATTGTTCCAGCTACCCCCACCCAAAGAATATCAGCCAACAGGAAAATTTGTTATTGGTGGACTTTCAAGTAGAACCCTATTCAGATGTTTATTTTGAAGAGTCCTGTCAAAACGTACTAATATTTCATACCAAAAGTAAAAACTCAACATGCTATCCATTAATCTATTATCCCAGTGGAACTTGAAAGTTTACTAGTTCTCAAACTAGATTTAACATCTTTCTCCATCATGCACTTGCCTACATTAGTTGTATGCAAATATGTCCCCCAACCCACCCATGAGAGTGAAAGTAGCATGAGGGCACAATGTCACTCATCTGTAAATGGGTGTATTTGATGTGTCAAGGGTGGGGGGTGGGAAAAAAAAAGATGCGTCAAGTACTTTAATGCCTGTATATATATATATATATATATATATATATATATGTGTGTATGTATATGTATAGATATTTATATATCTATACATATGCTTTGCTCCTAAGATACATCTGTTATGCCTTTAAGCAATGAAAATAACTATAGTTTTTAAAAAGCAGTCACTAAAAATACTTGCTTTGTATATTTTACCAAGTGTGTTTAACTATTACAATAATACTTAGAAAATGAAAATTTGAATAGGTGTAATTTTCTATCTACCATGTTCCAACAATCATAATACCAATTGTTGGTTTATGTTTATGAACACAGATATTACATACATTAACGATGTGCATGAAAAATGACACAACTTTTTTAAGAGGACAATTTGGTAGTTCTATCTCAAAAGTTGAAATGTGTGTGTCTTTCAGCCTAAAAAATCCAGTTCTAGGAATGTATCTTACAGAAATACTCATACAAGTGTGCAAAGAAATATATATATATATATATATGGATGTTTTTACATTGCTTGTAAATATATGAATATAAGTCATATTTTTATTAAATAAATTTTAGTATTCTATACAGTACTATATCATATAACTTTAAAAAATGAGATAAAGCTACTGTTCGATATCATTCATCATCAGAGAAATAAAAATCAAAACCATGATGAGATACCACCACACACTTGTCAGAATGGCTAAAATTAACAACACAGGAAACAAAAGATGTTGGCAAGGTTGTGGAGAAAGGGGAACCCTCTTACACACTGTTGGTGGGAATGCAAACTGGTACAACCACTCTGGAAACAGTAGGAGGTTCCCCAAAAGGTTAAAAATAGAATTACCATACAAGTCAGCAGTTGCACTACTAGGTATTTACCCAAAGGATACAAAAATACAGATTCAGGGATGCCTGGGTGGCTCAGTGGTTGAGCATCTGCCCTTGGCTCAGGCCCTGATCCCAGGATCCTGGAATTGAGACCCATATCAGGCTCCCCACAGGGAGTTTGCTTCTCTCTCTGCCTATATCTCTGTCTCTCTCTCTCTCTCTGTCTCCCATGAATAAAGAAATAAAATCTTTAAAAAATACAGATTCAAAGGGGAATATGCACCTCAATGTTTATAACAGCATGATCAACAATAGCCAAACTATGGAAAGAGCCCAAATGTCCATTAACTGACAAATGGATAAAGAAAATGTGGTAAAAAAAAAAAAAAAAAAAAAAAAGATGTGGTATATATATGTGTGTGTATATGTGTATTTGTGGTGTATATGTGTATTGTATATACATATACACACATATACACATGATGAAATATTAGTCATCAAAAAGAATAAAATCTTGCCATTTGCAATGACATGGATAGAGCTAGAGTGTATTATGCTAAGCAATATAAGGAGTCAAAGAAAGACAAATACCATATGATTTAACTCATATGTGGAATTTAAGGGAAAAAAAAAACAGATGAACATAAGGGAAGGGAAAAAGAGAAAGAGAGGGAAGCAAACCATAAGAGATTCTTGACAATACAGAACAAACTGAGGTTTGATGGAGGGAGATGGGCAGAGGATGGTCTAAATGGGTGATGGGGATTAAGGGGGGCACTGGAATAAAACATTGCATTTTATCATAAAAGCAGTACAGATGCATGTAAAAAGTAAACATCTAATAAATGTGAGTGAAATTTCTATACATATCCACCTATTATTAACTGAAGGACAGGGATCAAGAAAAAAGCTGTTCAAGGTCAGGCATCATCAGCCAAAGCAAATAGAAAAACTAGAACTTGGAAATTCTTTGTTTCTGGAGATCTAGTTGTGTAGTGGCCTTGAAAATCAGGGAGTTGGTCTTATTACTAGATCTCCCCTAAACATTCCTGACCCAACTTAGTAAGAATTTAGGTTAAACAGGGACCAACCAATGATTACAGAACCCTCAAATAGCAACAACCCTTTAAAAGAGTTCTAGGACCTATATAATTATCTTGGAATTCTATTCTTCTCCTCCTAATTTATATCCCACAGTCTCTAGGGGAAATATCAAGTATTGTTTGCTAATTAGACTTCTAGTACTCCCTCCAGAAATTGCTGCTGATTTAGCTTGTGATTACTGGAAACAAATACAAGTTGTAGGTTAGGAATCAAATATTTGAATTTTCCATCATATATATATATATGTTCTCTCTCTCTCTCTCTCTCTCCAGGGAATTTTTATTTTCTAGACTATTTGAGATCACCATATGGTAAAAAGCTTAGGCAATATATTAGACTGGGTTTAAGAGACTTGACCTTCTTCTAGATCGGATCAGATGACCCAGAGGGTCACAGCAAGAGCACCTGTCATTGTAGTCCGAGTAGAGTGCTGGGGGGGGGGGGGGGGGCTGCAGATAGAGTCAGAGACTGACTGAAAAAGACAGGTTGTTTCTCTAAAGTGGCCAAATGCCTGGAGCTGGAGCAAAAATACAATACACAGGCAAGAAGGAAGTCCAAGAAAGGGAGGCACAGGATAAGTTTGAGGAGGTGTATTACACCCACCTGAAAGCTGAATCAGGAGGTCTGAAGCCAAATCATCAAGAGGAGCTATCTTTCCGTCTCTTCCGGGAGAGGATGACAAGTGAGGTGAGGAATAAGGGCAAGGTGCAACAGGGCTGGTGTTAGCTGAGGCTGGCCAAAGGGCAGCCCTGACCTTGACTCTAGATCCTAAAGATTTCAGTGGGCCCAATCTGAAGACACATACAGAACAGAGTATCGAATAAGGGTTGTGAGAAGCAGAGAGTTAATTAGGAAAACTAGAGATAGATCCAAATAGTATACTGAATTTGTAAAAAGCTCCCAACATAGATGTGAGCAAGAGCCAGAGTCAATGAGAGCTGAACATGGGATAATTGATTTTCTCTTGGTTCAAATTTGTTTGACCTCTGATCCTCTCCAGATCAGTCTCTTACTTTGGCTTCATGTCACGACCCCACACTCTACGTTTTGGAATGTCTCAGAGTTTAATCTTAGGACTCTTTCCCTTCTTAATTTACATCCTCCCTCTTGGTGATCCTATTCAGTAATGTAGCTGTAAGTACTAACCGTATGTTAACTACCCTCAATTTTTCCAGACTTAGAGATTTCTAAAAGTTTCTGGAATGTTAAAGACCTCTCCAAACTTAATCCAACTCCCTGTTCAGCCCCTCTACTTGGATGTCTACTAGGGATCTCAAATATAAAATGTCTAAACTAGATCTCCTCCTTGAAATGTAAACAAATGACAATGTATGATTTTTAACTATCCTTTTATTTGTAGCTATAATGTCTATATTGCTTTCTAGACTCAAGGGATCTAAAAGGAGTCACTCCTTATGATTACTTAAAACCACATAAATTGGGATCCCTGGGTGGCTCAGCAGTTTGGTGCCTGCCTTCAGCCCTGGGCATGATCCAGGAGACCGGGGATTGAGTCCTACATAGGCTCCCTGCATGGAGCCTGCTTCTCCCTCTGCCTGTGTCTCTGCCTCTCTCTCTCTCTCTCTGTGTCTCTCATGAATGAATAAATAAAATCTTTAAAAATAAATAAATAAAACCACATAAATAACTCAAAATGTAAAATTAATTTTTAAGTGTATTTGCATACATGTTCATTTACACACTCCCTTTGCAAGATTCTACAATTAACCACACTCAGTAATTCAAAGAGACATAGACCCTATCCTCAAAGAACCTAGCATCAAGTAGGAGACAGAGACACATACCAAATGTGATGAGGCCAATAAGAGAAATGCAATAGGAATAATTCTTCCTTGAGGCCCATTTTTAATTACACACTATGGAACAACACCTCTCATAGATTTCCAGTCTTGGCAATATTAGCTTTATCCTGAAAATGAGAAGAGTTGTAGGTAAATTCACAACCATGGTAATAGCCAAAAATCTCATAAATTGTGTATGTGTCAGGTACTGTGCTAAGTATTTTAGAAGCATCATCTCATTTCATCTTTATGCCAACTTTATGAAGAAGTTACCATAATTACTACCATTTTATGGATTAGAAAATAGAGGTTTAATGCATTTCAGTACTTATCCTAAGTCACCTCAAGTAATAGGATGAGCATATTCCATATCCTTTTTTGTTTTTTACCACACACTTTTTTTTTATTATATTAAAATCAGGCAATGGTCTGACAATAAAAAGGCTGCTTATGGAATACTGTTATGTTCAACTTTACTTACAGGATATTAAATCTTTAGAACTAAGGTATCCCCCCAAAAAAGATTAATGGAAACATTGATTGCTTTTCAGACTTGATAGTTGATGCTTCAATAGGTGGTTTTGCAGAAACACTAAATTAAAAAAAAAAAAAAAAAACCTTTAGAACACAATGAATTGCATTTATTTCAGTATGCATCCACATCTCAGCATTTAGTGGTCCTGAACAGAAAAGTGGAAAAACGCAGCAATTTGCCAGGAAGTCAAGCCTGCCAATTTCGGGGATCTGCTGTGCACACCAAGTTTTTTTTCTCCATCCCTGCTGAGGACCATGAGACACAGCAGCACCAAAAACAAAGCATGCATCAAATCCAAGGTTCTTTTTGTTCCAATTGTCAGATTCCAAACTAGACCCAAATGGATTGTAAGATGACCACATAAGAACCCTGTTTAAAATTTCTTCAATTGTTAAAAGCAAAAGCAATTACAGAAAACAGTTCATTCAGAGGGATCGTGTGTGCTTACAAGTATCTTCTATGGCCTTTCTCCAAGTTTTACCACCAAGCACTTTGAGAGCTGGCAGGTCTGAGTACCCCTGGTGACTGTTCTTTTCATTTTATCAAAACCTGAGCTAAAAAACAGTATCAGCTGACGATGACAGCAGAGGGTGGCAGGACTGAGGACCCAATATTCATTCCCAGGCTGGTGGAGAGTGAGTAAATGTTCCAAACTAAACAAGGGAAGTTAGAGACGCTTTCCAACCTTACCTGATGGCTTTGGCCAAAACAAGGAAGTGTTGGGTGGTGATGATGCAAAAAGGGACTTGAGGAGAAAGGAAAATGCAGCACCCCTCCATTAAGGTGGGCAAGAAGATATGGGGAAAGCCCTGAATTCCTCACCAAAGGCCAATTTCAGAGGGGAGCAGAGGGGGTTACAATCTATGCTTCGGCTGAGGATGGTCATGGGAAGTGGAGAAAGGATGATGGCTTGGAGTGGGGAGGGCATCATTTAAGACTTAAAAAAAGAAACCAGGGGTGCAGTTGAAGCACCCCTGCACACCCAGCAGTAGTCCCTCAGGCTATGACCTGAAACCTTGATGCCTATTCTAGCAAGCCACTCCAAGCTGGAAGGCTATTGCAGGGACAGAGGGGTCAATGGAAGGAGGGAGGGAGCCAGCAGGAGTAGAAGGGGAGAAAGCAGAGACCCCAGGCCTTGTAATCAGCAACAGGGTGATTGTGTGATGTGTCTTTTCACAGTTGATTTAGCTGTGCCCCACCAGTTATGATGGGAATCAATCTAAATATACTTTCTTGATCCCAGAAATTTAACTATGTAGGCAGTGGTTACACTTCACAGTATGATTTGTTATAGCATAGCATGTATCTCAAATGGACAAAAAATTAGTATCATTTACAGTATCTTAAGATAAATTGCCTTTGAATGGGAGCTTCCTTTCCAGTACTTTTTTTTCTTTTTTTTTTTTTTTAAGATTTTATTTATTTATTCATGAGAACACACAGAAAGGAGAGAGAGGCAGAGACACAGGCAGAGGGAGAAGCAGGCTCCACGCAAGAAGCCTGACATGGGACTCAATCCCCAGTCTCCAGGATCATGCCCTAGGCTGAAGGCGGCGCTAAACCGCTGAGCCACCAGAGCTGCCCCCCTTTCCAGTACTTTTGAGGTTTACAAGATGTATCTAGAAAACGTACTACTGTGGACATTTTTAAGCAAGTGACTGCTTAAATCGAATGGGGTGGGGAGAGGGCCTGTGGTTTCTCTTTTTGATTAATTGCTGTAACACTGTCCTTGGAGCAGCTGAGGGAGTTTCATGTTTTCTTTAGAGATCATTAGGCGCCAGAGCTCTTGCAGGACAACTTTGATGCTATATGAATTCTGCCATTTTACTAGCACTGATATGGCTCTTGGGTCCACCACTCCATTAGAATTATTAACTCCATTCATATTAATTTTTGTTACAAATCTTACAAAGGGGGGTGCTTCTGGTATTTAGGCCCACATTCTATTTTAAGGCTATATATTCGGTTTTCATAAATTGTTCTTGGAGGCCCAATTATCAATCATCCCTGTCCATCTTAGAAGTGTCATATCTTTGTCATCTTCTAGACCTCAGCTAACTGTGCCACCTCCTACTCCTTTCTGGCCTTCTTCCAGTTCTTCCCACAGTCGAAAATTGCAAGACTTTTACTCCCAAGCCCGTGGTGGCTGTCATCTTGCATCCCAAATCCATATCCTTAACCACTATTCTAAACTACCTTCTCACAATTGGTGACCCCGCTTTAACTAATAATAATGGTGCCAGGTTTCTAAATATTTATACTAAAATAAAAGAATAAATCTACAAATCATCTAAATAGTGAATATTCATTATATTTTAGTTATAATCCCCAATCACTAAAGATAATTGATAAAAAGGACTATAGCATAAAAAGTCATGAAATGTTGGGTTCAGTTTTTCAAAGTTCATAAAGATACCGGATTAATCATTTCAAGTTTCCTGCTGATTGCCTTTGGAAATAAGTTCTTGGTCTTAAATACATTCTGTGTTTTGGGCCTTCTCTTATTACTACAACATAGATAATCTAAGATGGAAAAATCATCAGACTTGGAAATGCTAAGAGAATAGAAGCCAAAGCCTATAAGAAAATAGTCTTCTAAATTTATTATCTCTTATGCATTGATTTATCACATATGGTGGGAATTTGAACCAGATGTATGCTTACTAGAAGAGGCTATCCCAAGACGGACAGGGGAGAGGAATGTGACCTCAGCTTGAAAGTAGAGTATCAGAACTTGGTGGTGGTTCAGAAGTTTCCTTTTATGATGGTTATATAATAGAATAAAAGTTCTTCATCTTTTCAAATTAACTAAGACTTCATTTCTTAATCTGGAAATTGTTGAAACTTCTGGCTTTTGCAATGCAATATTTTCATATTGGGAAAGACCATAAACTTTCTGAGTAACTCTTGCTTAATCTAAAGCAAAACATTTTTGGAAAATACAGCTCTTATATGTAAATATTAACATTTACACATTCGCATTCGTTTCATTCTCATCTGGAATTTAGATATCAAATTTTAATAGCTAGAATTCAGTAACATATCTTTGCCATCTGCTTTTTTTTTAACTGAAGCTTTAAAAAAATCTATTCTTTCAAGTCACATCTAAGGAAAAAAAGAGACTTAGCCTAACATGAGTAATCTACCTATCGTTATGTAGTCTTTATTTTTTAAAACTTGAAAATTACTATTAAAGAAAATATTTCCCATAATAAATGCTTTAGTTTGGGAACAGTCTGAACAAAAAAAAAAACACAGTATGGAACAACTTTACAGTCATTTCTCTACTTTTTGAAGGGAAATTATCTTGAAAATCATTAATTGAGCAAAGAGATATTTCTCAAAAGCACTTTTGATTTAGTTTTCAGTTTATTTTTACAGTACACTTAGGCGTGCCTGGGGCTCAGTCAGTTACGTGTCTGCCTTCAGCTCAAGTCATGATCCCAGGTTCCTGGGATCAAGCCCCACACAGGCTCCCTACTCAGCAGGGAGTCTTCTCTCTTTCTCAAATAAATAAAATCTTTTAAAAAATACACTCATGTGATAAGATATTTTTTAAAAAATTAAAAGATAATTAGCCAATTGTAGACAGTTTCTATCCCAGGAGAAAAACTTAAGACAACTGGAGACATGCACGTGTACACATATACTTGTATATTGACTGTCAGAGAGAGTTAATTTGTTCAAAGCTAGAGTGGTCATTGACAATCTGAAACACAGAAAAAAGGTATTTTCTTTAAAAGGAGTTATTGGTAGGAAACGAAACACATGTTTAAAAGAAACTACCTAAATATTTCATTGTATGTCTATGAACTGCCAAAACAATTGATTCATTTGTTTTAACTTCCCTCAAACAAGTATTGAGCAGTCATTGTGTGCTGAACAATTCTAGGCACCAGGGTGGGAAACAAAAAAACATGTAAATGATATGTCTTGCTTACCCAAGCTTAAGGTAATTATACGATAACATTTCTTTCCTATGGATCTAAAATTTGCATGCAGGGAAATGCATAGATATTAAATGTACAATTGGATGAATTTTAACAAAAGTATGTATTCATGTAACTACCACCCCAGTGGAGACATAAGACCCTTCCATCTCCCCTAGAAAGTTCCTTCATGTCTCACTTCCCAGATAGGCAGGTGTGTTCTGATTTCTATCACCATGGGTTATTATGCTTTTGAAGTCACATAAATGGAATTATATGGTATGTTATCTTTTACTCTGTGCAGTGTTTTAGAGATTTATTCAAATTGTTGTATTAGTACTTTATTACAAATTTCTTTTATATACATACATAACATTTTTTAAAAATCCATAATCCTATTTGCTTCCAGTTACAAATACTGTTAGTCAACTTGTTGTGAATGTAGATTTTCATTCTCTTGGATAAAGACCTAGGAGTAGAATTGCTGGGTCATTAGGTGTATAATATTATAAGAAGCTCCCAAACAGGGCAGCCCACGTGGCTCAGTGGTTTAGCCCCACCTTTGGCCTGGAGTGTGATCCTGGAGACCCCCTCATCACTCCCTGCATGGAGCCCGCTTCTCCCTGTGTCTCTGCCTCTCTCTCCGTGAGTCTCTCATGAATAAATAAATAAAATATTTTAAAAAAAGAAGCTCCCAAACAGTTGTCCAAAGAGATTTTTTTAAAAATATTCATTCATTAGGGATCCCTAGGTGGCGCAGCGGTTTGGCGCCTGCCTTCGGCCTAGGGCGCGATCCTGGAGACCCGGGATCGAATCCCACATCGGGCTCCCGGTGCATGGAGCCTGCTTCTCCCTCTGCCTGTGTCTCTGCCTCTCTCTCTCTCTCTCTGTGACTATCATAAATAAATAAAAATTTTAAAAAAAATTCATTCATTAGAGAGAGAGAGAGAGCATGAGAATGGGAGAAGAGCAGAGGGAATAGGAGAAGCAGACTCCCCACTGAGCAGGGAGCCAGATGCAGGGCTCCATCCCAGGACTCCCAGATCATGACCTGAGCCGAAGGCAGATGCTTAACTGACTGAGCCACCCAAGTGCCCGTGTCCAAAAAGATTATATCATTTCATACTCTTATCAGCAGTATATGAGAGTTCTACTTGTACAACATGCTCGCCAACAATTGATGATATCAGTCTTTTCGTTTTAGCCATTTTAGTGGGTATGAGGTGAAATTTTAATGTGGTTTTAATTCATATTTCCCTGAAAACTAATGATGTTGAGTATCTTTTCCTGTGCTTACTGGCCACTTTCAAAGCTGCTTTTGTGAAATACCTGGTTTTTGCATATTTAAAACTTTTTTATCCTTTTATTTTAATTTGTATGTGTCTTTTATGTATTATTATATAAGTTCTTTACCAAATCTACATATTAATAATATTTTCTCTAGGGATGCCTGGGTGGCTCAGCCTTTGGGCATCTGTGATTCTGGAATGCCTGGATCAAGTCCCACATCAGGCTCCCTGCATGGAGCCTGCTTCTCCCTCTACCTATGTCTCTGCCTCTCTTTCTCTGTCTCTCTCTCTCATGAATAAATAAATAAATAAAATCTCTAAAAATAATAATATTTTCTCTCAGTGTATGGCTTACATTTTTTATAGATTTTAATTTTTTAGAGATTTCTTTTAGATTAACAGCAAAATCGAGCAGATGGTATAGAGAATTCCCATCTACCTCCTGCCTCTACATATGCATAGCCTCTCCCACTGCAACTTCCACTCAACACCCTGGACCAGAGTGTTACATTTGCTACAGTCAATTGACACATCTTTATCACCTGAAGTCCATAGTTCACATTAGGGTCCATGCTTGGTGTTGTACAGTGGGTTTAGACAAATATGTAATGTGATATGCATCCACCATTCTAGTATCATATCACACAGAGTTCTTTCAATACCCTAAATTCCTCTATATTCTATGTGTTCATCCTTTCATACACCCATCCTTTGACAATCACTGATCTTTCTACTGTCTCTGTAGTTTTGCATTTTCCAGGATGTCATATAGCTGGAATCACATGTAGCTTTTTCAGATTAGCTTCTTTCACTTAGTAACATGTACTTAATGTTCCTGCATGTCTTTTCATGGCGTGATAGTTCATTTCTTCTTAATGCTGAATAATATTATTCTGGACACACTGTGGTTTATTTATCCATTAACTTACTGAAGGACTTCGTGATTGTTTCCAAATTTTGGCAATTGTGAATAAAATTGCTTTAAACAGCTGTGTGCCGGTTTTTGTGTGGACATAACTTTTCAGCTCATTTGGGTAAATACCCAAAAACACAATTCCCAGACCATGTGGTCAGAGAATGTTAAGTTTTGTAAGAAACTGCCAAATTGTCTTCCAAAGTGGCTGTGCCATTTTGCATACCCATTAGCAATGAATGAGAGTTCCTCTTGTTTCATATTCTTGCCAGCATTTGGTGGTGTTAGTATTTTGGATTTTTGCCATTCTGATAGGTGTATAATGGTATCTTATTGTTATTTTAATTTGCAATTGTATAATGACAAGTGACAGTAATCAACTTTTCATTTTCATATGCTTACTTGCCATTCATATATCTTCTTGGATGAGGTGTCTATTCATTTTTTAATCATTATTTAATTAGATTGTTCTAATGTAAGAATTTATTATACATATACATTGTAAATAGATTAACACAATCAAGCTAATTAACATTGCCAATACCTCACATAGTTAAGATTTTTGTGTGTGGTAAAAATACCTAAGGTCGACTCTTAAATATGGGCTGTTTCATGAATTTGCATGTTATCCTTGCATAAACACCATGCTAATCTTCTCTGTATCATTCCAACTTCGGTATATGTATGTGCTGCAGAAGTGAATACTTAAGGTTTACTTTTTTCCATACATTTTTACAGTTGTTTCAACACCATTTGTTTAAAAAAAATTCCCTCACTGAACTGACTTGGTACATTGGTAATCTCCAGTATACTATATGTATATGATCTATTTTTGATTTCTCTATTCTCTATACACATACACACGTATTTTATATGGTGTTGTTTAATTCAAGCTGGATTCATTATTATATTTTTATAATAATGCATATACATTCTATTTATTATTTAAAATTTAAACTTTTTTAAAAAAATCCATTTTAAGAAATTAAAATTAAAACATTTTCATGGTTCCCTAAAAATATTGGGAGCCATAGGCACTATACCTAAAGCTAATTGGACCTGACAAGCTAGGTTCTGCACATGTAGCCCTGTCAGAAACTGGGTGTAGAGGCCTGTGAAAGTTTCCTTAGGAGCGCATGGTAGGCTTGTAGGCTCTAAAAGTAGCAAATACCTAGGGGCCTGTGATAGTTTACTTTCAATGTTACATTTTCATTGTATTATCCCTATGACTAAGTCTAATTTAATACTATTATACTGACTTAATTGGTCTATGGGGAATTAAGGAAAATATCTTTTCAGTCAGGGTTCTTAGTCATAAGCAACAGAAGCTGCCTTTGGTCAACCAAGCAAGACAAAAGCTTGAGGTATTTATTAAATAGCATGAGGTAGTTCACAAAATGGTTGGGATGTTTGGAACATTAGGCTCAAGGTTAAGCCTCAGGAAGAATGCCCAAACCCACCTGCCATGAATAAATCTAAGGAGGAAAATGTTGCCACCACCAGCCACTACTAGAAGTTACAGTTTGCCCCACTGCAGTTCTGTACCAGGAAAGCAGTTTCAGTGTTATCATTACAGTCATTGATGTCAATTATCATTTTTGCCAAGAATTCAGTATTGCAGCTCCTGTGCTGCTAGTGCAGTGTGAGAGACTGAATGTTTCATTAATAATTATATAAAAACACTTTGCCACATATAAGACCCAAAATATCTGAAAAACAGAGTCAAGAAAATAAGGAATTCTCCATTTCTCAAGAAAACAAAAACGTGACATAGTATACATCCTCAAGAAGCTCACAGTTTTCTGAAAGAGGTAAGCATATGCATAGCTATTGGTGAAACTATTTTCCTATGTAATATAAGCGAAATGATAAGGGAACAGAGAGGAGGAAACAATTTCAAATAAGGAGCATTTGAGCCCTGAAGAAAAAGCAGGATTTTGATGGAACATTCTACGATAGAGGGAACCAAGTGGGCAGATAAGCAGAGTTAAATTGCAGAGTGTATTTGAGGTTTTAAAATTTACAACTTTAACAAACCAAATACTTTTTTTTTTTTTTTAAAGACTTCAGAAAAAAAAAATAAAGACTTCGGGAGGTTCTAGAAATTGTTGAGTTAATTGAGAATACCTTTTTTTTTTTTTTAAGATTTTATTTATTTATTTATTCATGAGAGACACACAGAGAGAAGCAGGCTCCATGCAGGGAGCCTGACCTGAGACTCGATCCCGGGTCTTCAGGATCACGCCCTGGGCCAAAGGCGACGCTAAACTCCTGAGCCACCTGGGCTACCCCAAATACTATTTTTATACAAGTAATTGTATTCCTTTATAAACTAGTTTTCCCTGGACCATGATAATTATCAACTGACAGTTGGGGGTGCCTGGGTGGTTCAGTCAGTTGGGCATCTGACTCTTGATTTCAGCTCAGGTCATGATCTCAGAGTTGTAGGATCAGGCCCAGCTCAGGGTTCATACTCAGTGGGGAGTCTGCTTGAGATTCTTTCTCTCCCTGCCCCTCCCCCTCCCCCTGCTCTTGCTCGCTCTCTCTCTCTCTCTTTTTCTTGCTTGTGCATGCCCTAAAATAAATAAATAAATCTTTTTTAGAAAATTATCAACTGATAGGTCTGTGAACCAGGGTTGAGGTACTGCTTAATTTTAGGAATCAAGAGATCCATTTAAGTTTGAAGGGGGCAGAAGGCAGAAATCAAGGCTAAAGAGAATATATGTGTTAAAGAAATTGAAGATACTTTAACTGGGAGAAACAACCTATAATTAGAAGAAATATTTAAGTGACAATGGTGTTCTTAATTTAGAAAAGACTTCTGTATATTTGAAGAGACAGAATGAAAAGGGATTATAGATGATGAAAAGAAGAGTGAATGAGATGAGGAGGATACAGGAGGATTCTCCTGGGGGAAGGTATGGGAAATCAAAGACATTGAAAAGAGGAACATTTATTTACATAAGCTGTGAAGGAATAAAGAAAATTTAAAGGTATTCTAGAAGTGGAAAGGAAGAAAGGCCAAAGAGATCATTTACCAGTAACTTTGATCTCTGTGGAGCAGGAGGTTGAAGGTTAAATCATTTCTTAATAGGAGTTTCTAGAAAGTAGGCTTTTTTTTTTTTTTTTAAGATTTATTTATTTAGGGCTCCTGGGTGGCTCAGTGGTTGAGCTTCTGCCTTTGGCTCAGGTTGTGGTCCTGGGGTCCTGGGATCAAGTCGTGCGTAGGGCTCCCCACGAGGAGCCTGCTTCTCCCTCTGTGTCTCTGCCTCTCCCTCTATGTCTCTCATGAATAAATAAATAAATATTTATTTATTTATTTATTTATTTATTTATTTATTTATTTATTTTCACACACAGAGTAGGGAGGGGCGGAGGGAGAGAGAGAATCTCGAGCAGACTCTATACTTATCATGGGACCTGACATGGGGCTCTATCCCACAACCTCAAGATCACAAGTTGAGTAGAAATCAAATGTCAGATGCCCAATCGACTGAACCATCCAGGTACCCCTAGAAAGTAAACTTTTGCGTGGCCTGTTCCCTCTGTCCTGAATGCTTTTTCTCATCATGTAGCTTATCTCTCATCTTCCTCAATGAGTCCAGCCCTCACACCATATCTAAAACCTCCACCTGCTTCCTGCAGTCCTGAACTCCTCCACCCTCTCCTTTTTCTTTTTTTTTTTCCATAGCTCTTATCACCTTCAAACATACTTTATGATTTATTTGTTTTTTTGTTTTCTGTTATTTGTCTCCTCCCACTAGAATGTAAGGTTACAGGACAGAGATTTTTGTCTCTTTTGTTTACTGAGAATGATGGCTGATCCTCAATAAATATTTGTTGAATGAATAGAAAAGTTGATGTTGAATTGAGGGCAAGAAAAAATAGAAGAGAGCTTTTGGAAGAGTTATAGTTGAAAACAGGACTGCTAGTTGGTTTAAACCACATTATTGTACTACTTTTTCAAAATATTGACATACTTTTGTAACAATTGGTAAACATCTGCCCAGGCAACCTTGGCTTCTCTCCCAGGCCCTCTGTTAGCAATTAAAGGGTAAATACAGGGTGCAGCTAGGAGCCTCTCTCAGATCCTGCTATGTCAGTTCAAGGTCCATACCCTTCCTGTACTAGTTTAAAATTTTGAATATATAGACAGTGTTAAGAAATCAGTAAGAGGGGCACCTGGGTGGCTCAGTCATTTAAACCTCTACCTTCAGCTCAGGTCATGATCCCAGGGTCCTCGAATGGAGCTCCATATCATATCAGACTCCCTGCTCAGCAGGGAGCCTGCTTCTCCCTCTCCCTCTGCCATTCTCCTTGCTTGTGTTCTCTGATTCTATCTGTAAAATAAATAAAATCTTTTAAATGATTTTTTTTAATTCAATAAAAGATAACCTAACGGATTCCTGGGCAGGCCAGGTTGAGATAAAAAGTGTGAATTTAGAGAGAGCCATGTCAACAAAATTCCATGACTTCCTCCAGCAATTATGAGGCTGGAGACCACACAGTAACAATAGAGATGATCCAGAAAGACCAGATGTGATCAATGAGAGAACACAGGCTAGAGATTTAAGGTACTAGGAGGACGTTTCTTTTGGATGGTTGACAATGGAATCCGGGTTAAGGGTAAAATGTCATTAGGAAATAAAATAAAAAATAAAATGTCATTAGGAGACTAATGGGTTTGAGGATATGGGAGGGCTCCCATCATGAGAGAATCCAGAATGGTGGATCACCCTACTACCCAACTCGCTTCAACTTTAGGGCTAAAAGAGCAGAGAGTGTCAACATCAATAATGTTTTCCAAGTGTAATATAGATCTGAGGACCTTGCCATTTCAATTTTAAATTGAAGCAATACCTCTTTATCATGTTTGTCTTGACCATTACACAGAACATAGTATGTGGTCATCTACGACATGGTACCTGTTCTTGAGATGCTTGTCATCTAGTGGGAGATGCAAGACTGACATTCTTCAAACAGCACATGCCACTTATAAGATTATGTATTATAGATCATAAATACAATTTGAGGGATGCCTGGGTGGCTCTGCAGTTGAGCACCTGCCTTTGGCCCAAAAGTACTGGAAAGGGGGGCAGCTCTGGTGGCTCAGCGGTTTAGCGCCGCCTTCAGCCTAGGGCATGATCCTGGAGTCCCAGGATCGAGTCCCACATCAGGCTCCCTGCACAGAGCCTGCTTCTCTCTCCGCCCATGTCTCTGCCTGTCTCTCTCTCTGTCTCTCATGAATAAATAAATAAAATCTTTAAATAAATTAGATAAATAAATACAATTTTACTTTAAATCCTACAAAACCAATATAAAAACAGTGGGTAATAGGCAGCATCTGGCAATCATCCACTGTTCTCTTAGACTCCATCACTAGGATGTATTATGGTTTTAGCCTCCCTAGAGAATTCTGTATGCCAGTGAAAGTGTTACCTTGAGATTGTGTTTTAAAGTATTCAAATCCCTTTGAAATGTAACGCTTGTTATCATTGCTGTGATTAACACCTGTACAAGCTCTGGACCACATCATTCCCATTCCAGATTTCCTCATTAGAAAGAGAAGCTCTGATAATACCTATCCCCTTGCCAAGTAACTATTTCTGTACCCTTTCTTTCACTTTGCAAGAGGTTTTGATTTGCTGTTTGTTTGAATGTTATTAGCAATCTGCAAAATGCAGATCCTGCTCGGGTTTCTACTCTTAAATCACACAGTAATCTGTGTTGATTTTAAGTTAATTTGGATCTACTTTTCAGTCTAGACATACGTTTGCCTTGCAGTAACAGGTGATATCATCCCTACATAGGAATATGCTCTTTTTAAAGCCAGCTGTGAATGAATGTACAATATTTTTATGAGAAACTATGTAGTGATAGCACTGCTTGTCTTTGAGAGGTGGGGGTACGACAAGAATGATATATTTCTTCCTTAGCTTATTATAATTAGAGATATTTGTAAGAAAATTGAATCACTGTTGCTTAAGTGTTGCTCAGCTCCTGCTGATCAGTTCTCACTCATTGGCACCATCCTTTGTGGTATAATAGTTAGTTGCTGTGGAGATGATTATCATGTCATGGAGAAAAGAGACAGGAATTTAAATGAAGAATGAGCAGCAGGAGCAAAAGAACATGCCAAAACCCAAAGATTTCATTCAGTTTAATTTTCTCTTACCTTTTTAATGTGTGTGGTATATCATAAAGTTGGATAAATCAACCTAAGTAACATAGCTTCAGGGTTAATGATGACTAAGAACAAAAGGAAAATTTAAAAGAAAAGGCAAGATATAAGACTGATATTCTTTTTATAGAGGTTCAAGTTAATAAAAATGTAATAATAAACATATACTCTTGGGCCATACAACCATACTCTAGATAAACAATGAAGCTGTTTAGACAGTTCTGTTGCAGCCCAACTTTTGATGAGTTGTTGAGGTAAGGCATCATTCAACAAGCAGAAAGCAGAATGCTGAGATAGAGAGTGGGCTTTGTAACAAGCAGAGCTGGACTGAGTATCACAAGGCAATACTTTTAGGCAGGTCACTTAATCTTCTTTGAACTTCAATTTCATCAACTATAAAATTGAAACTAATTTGTAGGATTGTTTTCTGGGCTATTAACTGGTACGGTCTCATATAGTCATATCAACTATTTACAACCAATGTCTGTTCTGTTTGGTCATTTATTCTGTGAGGTCAGTGCCCGTTCTGCGTTAATTATTAAATATTCTGAATGTCATCTACGTTAGGACAGAATAGCCTATGCTGCAATAACATATTGTGAAATCTTAGCAGTTTAACACAATGGCGTATTTTTTTGCTCTCATACATTCCAGTGTGGATCTGGCAGCTGTCCTCCTTCTTGTGACTAATGGCTCCTAATCCAAGAGATCATTGTAACAGAAGAGAGATGGAGGAAGCATACCTGTTTTTAACTTCCTTGACCCCCAAGGAGACATATGTTATTTCTGTTTAGTCCATTGGCCAGGACTAGTCACATGGCTCCATTCTATCTGCAAGGGAGGCTAGGAAATGTGGAGAAGGCTATGGAGTCATTGGTGAGCACTGAGTGTCTTGCCAGATCACCCCTCGTTTGGAGAGGATTAGATGAGATAATATAAAAGATTTCCTAATGAGCTAGGTCAAACCACAAAGGCTGATCCCAGTTTAAGGTTTGACGTGAATAATGACTTGATTGGGATGATTTTCACTTTCACCTGAAACCAGAAAAGAAACATGCAAGGATGCACACGAAATTGACCAAGGATATAGGATAGTGCATGTTGAATATAGCATCCCAGGGCCTCCACCTACTTTGCTCCCTATGGAAGCATATCTCTGGTTCAGCAGCCTCAGCAGCCCATGTAGGGGAGGAATTTGACAGGTCAGAGGAGCCCAGACCAGGGGTTTGCTGCCTTTTCACTATTTTAGACTGGGATGGATAGTGGTAGTGTAGAGCAAGAAGGGCAGGAATCAACACACAAGGGACCACCCTATTAGCATAAAAGAATTTCTTACTGAGTCACAGTTATCCATTACATGATTTATTCCTTACTGCATTCTTGAGACTACATTAATAAGAACCTCCTGAGTTCATATTTCACATCTGTGGTAGAATTACACTGAATGCTATAAGAGGATGCTAAAGAGGGATCCCTGGGTGGCGCAGCGGTTTGGCGCCTGCCTTTGGCCCAGGGCGTGATCCTGGAGACCCAGGATCGAATCCCACATCGGGCTCCCGATGCATGGAGCCTGCTTCTCCCTCTGCCTGTGTCTCTGCCTCTCTCTCTCTCTCTCTGTGACTATCATAAATAAATAAAAATTTTTTTAAAAAAAGAGGATGCTAAAGAAAAAGAAAACCCAGCCTTTTCTCCTAAGGAATGTATAATCTAATTAAAGAGATTAAGTCACTATCAGTAAAGTCAATAAATGGTAAAATTATACTATGAAAGAACAGTTTAAAAATAGGGCATCATATAATAAGATGTTGATTTTGAGGTACAAATGACAAAAAAAAATGAATGAAAGGAGAAAATAATTACTAGGAAAGTTAATAGAAGTCAGGCACCATTAATTCTCCATAAATAGTTAAAGAATATTTCAGTCCTGCTACCTTTGGTTCAGGTACCAAAGCCAAAAAGTGCAAAGAATTTCAGATTATATTTAGCAATAGGACTGCTTTGAGAGGCTGAAAAAATTTCAACCCAGTTGTTCTGGACAAATTGATACCAGGAGTAGCCTGGATTCTGTGGGAATGGAATGCATATGAGATTTACCCTGGGGCTTCCCAGAAATGCCCGAGGAAGACTGGGGAGACAGAGCAGAGGTCTTGCAGTTACCCAGCGAGGGGCTAATTAGGAAAAAAAGCCTGGCATTAATATATTCATAGTTTGTAGAACTATTTAAATTCTACTATAATTACAACCATCTGTTTATAATTTCAGTCTTAATACTATATTGTAAGCATTTTCCCATATTCTGAAATAATATTTAAAACATAATTTGTAATGGATAGAAAAGAATAATTCTCAAGTGTTAGATAATGTGTGTTTAAAACATACATTCTTTCATTGTATTTTCATAATATTTATGTGAAGTAGGTACTATTAGTATTGTCACTACTCTACAGATGAAAAATCTGAGTCAAGGAGATCTTAAAGTCACACAGCAAATATCTGATTGAGTTGGGATTAAACCTTAGCTTGCCTGATTTGAAAACCTATCTTTTGGTATATTACATTGCCTTTCTTATTTTGTGCCATCGTGTCAGTACACCACCAATTAATAAACTGATGTGTTGTTAAATATTTAAGTTGTTTCAAAGGGATTTTTTTAGTATCAATAATCTGTGGTAAACCTCTTTACACACACATTTTGTGAAAGTAAGCTTTATATATATACTTACACCTGAATCTCTTTAATAATGTATACTTCTATAGGATGAATTCCTTTAGGAGGAAAATACTGGTAAAGAATGCAAACATTTTAAAGTTTTTGATAGGGGCAGCCCGGGTGGCTCAATGGTTTAGCGCAGCCTTCGGCCCAGGGCCTAATCCTGGAGACCCAGGATCGAGTCCCGCAACGGGCTCCCTGCATGGAGCCTGCTTCTCCCTCTGCCTGTGTCTCTGCCTCTCTGTCTCTCATGAATAAATAAATCTTTTAAAAAAAAAAAGTTTTTGATAACATTATTAAATTTTCCAAATGAAACATTATATTAACTATATGTTCACCTGTAGTATATATAAGTGACTGCTTCCCTAAGACCTCCCCACAATGGATACTGTAACTTTAAAATTTTTGTCAGTCTAACAGCAAACCTCAAAAGCTCAGACCCCTCTAAATGTGTGGTCTTTCTGCAGCCACTTGTGTTCTTCATTTGGTAATTGTCCCTCATACAATAACAAATATTGCATTAATTAGTTAATAATTCATTGACTATTTAGCACTAGCTTGTCTTAAATCACAAAAACAAATTTATATTAAAGATTTCATGTTAAGTCCCTGAATTTTATTTAATTTAGGTCAACAGCGTTGCTCAGCTAAAGACACTCTGTAGGTCAGGAGACTTGACTAATCCATATCTGAAATTCCTTCTATAAAGGAAAGGAAAAAAAATATACTATCCTTTAACTTCTTTGTACACATGAAGTTATTGGGGACTCTTGTGTTTGTGGTCCTGCGTCTGTGTTTATGTGTGTATGGGCAGGAGCAGAAGACAGGAGTGCTATTGTATAGTGTGAATGAGATTTAGGAAAATGAAAGGGTGATAAAAAGTAAAATTTTTTCTATTAATTGTTAAGAAAAGAATTTGTAAAGATATTTTGCATATTTCTTTCTGTTTTAGGAGAAATAAAAACCTGCCAGGATTCAGTAAATAAGTTCTAGAAAATATGTATAACTCATCAACTTAAACATAAATAAGCTTATTATTGAAAAATAACTTAAATATTTCCTGGAATATTAAAATTACTGAAAACTTGTAGCACATTTTTTGTCAGTAGTATAATACTACCTTAATTGTATCTGTTCAGCTGACCAAGCCACAGTACCAATAAAGAAACTGCCTTAATTCCTAATTACAGATAAAAATGTCTAGACTGCAAATGTGTGTATTAAAGTGAAAAGCAGTAGTGCGTGACAAAATCTCATTGTATTAAGAGCATAGGCCTTTTATCTGAAAAATCACTGAGTTTGTATCAAATTCTGTCAGTTTCTGGTTGTTTAATTTGGGGGCAAGGGACATTTGTTTAACCTCCTTCAGCCTCACTTCCTAAACCTTAAAATACAAATGCTTATCCTCACCTGCAGCCAGGTTGCAAGGCTTACAGAAGAATATGTATCTGAAATAACCAGACATACTAGATAGCTAATAAATGTTAACCTGTTTCTTTATTCAGCATGTTTTTGGTAAATAGACTAGTGACCCTGATCTGTAATTATCTAGCTATCCTGGACTCATCATAATTTGAGATTCTAGTAATATAATTTGCTTAGTTGTAACAATGTGTCATTCTCACTGAAGGTACTATTATTTTAGAGGGGGAGGGGCAAAGGGTGAGAGAGAGAGAATCTTAAGCAGGCACCATGCCCAGCATGGTGCCTCTACATGGGGCTCAATTCCAGGACCCTGAGATCATGACCTGAGCCAAAATCAAGAGTTGGGTGCTTGACCAACTGAGCCATTCAGGCACCCCTCTCACTGAGGGTACTATTAGGTGTGAAGTAAACCGTGTAGGTTTTTATTTTCTATAAACAGGAATCCATGCCAGGTTCCAGAAGATGGGAAAAAAAAGAGGGCAGCCCAGATGCTTCAGCAGTTTAGCACCTGCCTTTGGCCCAGGGCGTGATCCTGGAGACCTGGGATCAAGTCCCGCATCAAGTCCCACATCAGGTTACCTGCAAGGAGCCTGCTTCTCCCTCTGCCTATGTCTCTGCCTCTCTCTCTGTGTGTCTCTCATGAATAAATGAATAAAATCTTAAAAAAAGAGAGAGAGAGAAAATGGAGGCAAAAGGTCCAAGAATGACAGTAGAATAAAAAATAACTCTTGGAGAATTTTGAGAAAAATGGATTGTTTGAAAGCTGACATTTATTTTGAAAATGAGAAATAGCATTAGATTTATATAGTGAATTTTGTGAATTTTGCAGATACGGTTCAGTGACAAAGCCTTTAATATATTTCATTTAACGGTCTCATAATCTGTTAACTAGCTAAGTGATTTTTATTTTTATGTATTTATGCAGCAAAGTAAATGGCTATTTAAGTGCTTTTTGATGTGTGAAGTAATGTACTTTTTAATTGCCACTTATAAGTGTCCTTAATTTAGTGATATCTCTCCCCTGTCTGTTGATGGTTTTCTTCTCTGATAAGGCAGAGGACATTTATTTGCTTGTTGGGTATTATAATGATCCTTTATAAGCATAGTGATAAGGGATTCAATAATGATATGCAAATAGATAAATATGAAGATATATATGAATTGTAGCAAGTTGAAAAAAATTCTCTTTGTAAGTGGCACTGGAATTTATCTTAGGGAAGGAATTGTCTTACTTTAGGAGATACTTTAATTAACTGTTTGGGGTGGAAGGTGAGAATCCCAGCAGGGGCACCATGAGACAAGAGAACAAAAGAAGTGGCATGTTGCTCAGTACAAGAAAAGGGCAGACTCCAGGAGAGGAAGAAGAGAGAATAACTAAACAACACAGCAGAAGGGTAAAGCATTTTTTTAAAAGGATCTCTAATACTCTGCTTTAAACCATTTGCTTTTCTTTTTTTAATTTAATTTTATTTTTTTATTGGAGTTCAATTTGCCAACATATAGCATAACACCCAGTGCTTATCCCATCAAGTCCCCCTCTCAATGCCCATCACCTAGTCACCCCCAGCCCAGCCCACCTCCCTTTCCACCACCCCTTGTTCGCTTCCCAGAGTTGCTTTTCTGTGAAGTAAAACCCCTCTGTCTACTGACTGTTCACACTAAATACCTATGGAAATTTTTTTTTTTTAAAGGAAATTAGAGAAAAGCAGTGAGTTTTGCAACAGGACCAACATGGTATGGCATAGAAATGGCACATGTGGTACAGTGAAGCCTTCCATTGCCTGAATTAATTCAGCAGAAACAAAATTTTGAAGCAGACTAAAAGAACAATTTTGCACTGGACACCTGTTAAAATCAGCAGGACAGATTTTATTCAATACTAGTGCAGTAGGGAAGACACCGCAGCATATCCTGAAGTTGAACTCTGCCAAAACAAAAGGTGGAAGGCTTGTTTTAAACACTGGGGTGTACAAAAGGAAAAATACCAATGGATGTCAATGGGGGAGGTTTAGTCCATATGATTATGTTGTTTGACAATTGGTGCTAAAGCTCCTTTTCTCCCAGTCTAGGAGACCGGGGTCCTATCTCTTTGGCGACTGCACTTGAAAGGAAAAGTTCCGAGGCCCTTCAGAAAGGGATTCCTAAGTTACAGAAGATACATCTCAAAAAGAAAAGAAGCGGGGGGACCTGGGTGGCTCAGTGGTTGAGCATCTGCCTTGGGCTCAGGTTGTGATGCTGGAGTCCCGGGATTGAGTCCTGAAGTACTTCTCCCTCTGCCTATGTCTCTGCCTCTCTCTATGTCTCTCATGAATAAATAAATAAATATTGAAAAAAAAAGAAAAGAAAAGAAAAGGAAGGTCAGGGGCCTGTAACTGGTTTTGGCTGGAATAAACAGTCAGTTCTTTCAGCAGCATTGTCTTTCTCAGGCAGGCTCTCAAGTGGCTGGGGTCATCTTCCTAGGGACACAGGCTTGAGCTGTTAGAAACTATGGTAGCATTTCTTCAAGTCTTTTAAAGTGGAGGATAGATGAAATTGTTTAAACTGGAAGTTGCAGTTATTATAGGCCAAGATTGAGCCCCAGTTGAAAAGGAGCCTGACTCAAAGTATGGGTAAATTTTATTAAAGCCGAGTGACCACATGAGTATGATCTTCCCAGAATCTTGAGGAAAATACTGGACTTTCTACTAAGGCAATGAATATTTGAGCTGATCCATTCTGTATTTTGATGGATAGGATGATTCCAGCTGACATCTCCTATACAGGTAACGTATTCCTGGTTTTGCTGAAGCTTCATTAGAAATATATTTCTCATTTAAAGAGAGTTATTTAAAGAGTTATTAAGAGAGGGGTACCTGTTGGTTAAGAATCCAACTCTTGATTTCAGCTCAGGTCATGATCTCAGGGTTGTGAGACTGAGCCCTTTCATTGGGCTCTGTGCTGGGCATGGAGCCTGCTTAAGATTGTCTTTCTCCTTCTCTCTCCATCCCTACCCCCTCTTAAAAAAAAAGACTTATTAGGAGAAATAATCCTCTTAAATCAGTTTGATTATATAATTAAATTGTATTTGTCTTTATCTTCTGTAATACTTTAGGGAATTATCTATTTCACCTAAATTTTCAAACTTTTGACATAAAGTTCATAGTATCATCTTATTAATTTAATTTTTTATATTGACAAATATACAGGTAGCCTATAAAAGTCACAAAATTTATATCCATTAAAATTCTTTTTATATAAAAAATTCTTTTTATATAACTTTTACTGTATATTTAAATGAAAAACAGTTGACAAATTCTATATTCTTTAAGTTATTTCTTCTACTTTGAGGAAATGTAAATGTAGGAAAGTGTAAGTTCCCAAATCTGGGTCAGTGAATCTGTATTGTCTGAATTTGGATTTTCACATTAAGTTTGGTATATATTACACCAAAGGGAGCTTTTGAATCATCAGTTGCCTTGCTCTGGTGTACCAGAAGCTTAGTTTTTGCATGTTCTTATATGCACTTCTTCTAAGTGCTTTACTAAATCAATAAGCCAGTTCCTAAAAGCCTTGGCTTATATTGATGAAGTCTATTATCATTAGGAAGATGTGAAAATAAAGAACTCGAGCAAGAATTTTAGGAAATACGATTTTTAAAAAAGAAGGAGAGTTCTACATGAGACCTATATAGTTTTAATAGTTTGGGGAGCCAAATACATAATTTTCTTTTAGGGGAGAACTAAGTCTATTTGACAAAATACTTTTTTTTTCAACATATTTTTTTTTAAGATTTTATTTATTTATTCATAGAGACACAGAGTGGGGGGCGCAGAAGCACAGGCAGAGAGAGAAGCAGACTCCATGCAGGGAGCCTGACCCTGATATGGGACTTGATCCAGGGTCCCCAGGATCACACCCCGGGCTGTAGGTGGCTAAACCGCTGTGCCACTGGGGCTGCCCTTTTTTTCAACATCTTGATTGAGATATTATTAGTTTGCTGGGCTGCCAAAACAAAACCAATATATATCTCAGTCAAATCTCCTCTCCTTTTAAGGACACCAGTTAGATTAGATTAGAGTGTATCCTAATCACCTCAGTTTAACCTAAAGACTTATTTAAAAGCCTCTCACCATGGCCACCTGGGTGGCTCAGTCAGTTAAGACCAACTCTTGGTTTTGTCTCACATCATGATCTCAAAGTTGTGGGATCAAGCCCCAGGTAGGGCTCCATGCTCAACATGGAGTCCGCTTAGATTCTCTCTCTCTCCCTTGGCTCCTCCCCCCACTCATGTGTGTCGTATCCCTCTCAAATAAATAAATAAATAAATAAATAAATAAATAAATAAATAAATTCTTTAACAACAACAACAAAAAGGCCCAATCACCCAATACAGTCACATTCTGCGGTACAGGAGTTTAGGGCTTCAACGTGTGAAATTTGGGGAAGCAATTCAGCTCATAACAAGATGTAATATGCCATAAAATTCATCCATTTAAAGCATAAAATTTAGTGTTTTTAGTATATTCAGAGTTATGCTACCACATGAGAATCTAAGTTTAGAACATTTTTGTCATCCCCCCCAAAGTAACCCTATGCCATGACCAGTCACTCCTCATTATCCACCACAACCAACCTTCCACCTCAGCCCCAGGCAACCACAAATTTACTTGTTTCTTCTGGATTTTTGCTTATTCTGGATTTTTCATATAAAAGAAATTATATAAGTATGCGGTCTTTTATGATTGGCTTCTTTCAGCATAACATTTTGGTGTTTCGTCCATGGTTAGCAATGCTTTTCAATCCTTCATTTCTCTTTATTGCAAAATAATATTCCATTGTATGGATATACCACACTTTATTTTCTATTCATCAGTTGATAGACATGTAGTTTATTTCTACTTTTTTGCCTATTATGAACAATATTGCTATGAACGTTCATGTACAAGTTTTCATGTAGACATGCATTTTCATTTCTCTTGGATATCTGTGAGTAGAACTGCTGGACCATATGGTAACTCTTTGTCTAACATTTTGAGGAATAGGGCAGCCCGGGTGGCTCAGCGGTTTAGCACCGCCTTCAGCCCAGGGTGTGATCCTGGAGACCCTGGATTGAGTCCCACGTCAGGCTCCCTGCGCATGGAGCCTGCTTCTCCCTGTGTCTCTGCCTCTCTCTCTCTCTCTCTCTCTCTCAAATAAATAAATGAAATCTTTAAAAAAAAATTTTTTTTGAGGAATAACCAGTGCCAGTATTTTCCAAAGTGACTACACTGCTTTACATTACCACTAGCAATAATAAGGGCCCTAATTTCTCTAAATCTTCACCAATACTTGTTATTGTCTATTTTTTTTATTATAGCTATCCTGCTGCATGTGAAGTAGTATGTCATTGTTTTGATATGACTAATTATGACTAATTATGTTGAGCATCTTTTCTCTTTTTTTCATGATTCTATTTATTTATTTGAGTGAGAGAGAGGGAGAGCATGAGCGGGTGAGAGGCAAAGGGAAAAGCAGACTCCCCATTGAGCAGGGAGCCCAATGTGGGGCTCAGTCCTGGGACTCTAGGATCATGACCTTAGCTGAAGGCAGGTGCTTAACCAACTGAGCCACCCAGGGGCCCCGAGCATCTTTTCATTTATTCATTGGTCATTTGCATATCTTTTTTGGAATAATGTCTATTCAAATCTTAATTAACTTTTAAATGTCTGTAGCAACTGTAATTTTGTCCCCTTTTTTATCCTATTATTTTTTCCTTCTTTTTAAAATCCATATCACAGAGATTGATTTATCAGTTTTTAATCTTTTCATTTTTTTTTAATTTTTATTTATTTATGATAGTCACACAGAGAGAGAGAGAGAGAGAGAGAGGCAGAGACACAGGCAGAGGGAGAAGCAGGCTCCATGCACCGGGAGCCCGACGTGGGATTCGATCCCGGGTCTCCAGGATCACGCCCTGGGCCAAAGGCAGGCGCTAAACCGCTGCGCCACCCAGGGATCCCAGTTTTTAATCTTTTCAAAGAAATATCTGGTTTTGTTGACACTCTCTATTACATGTGGGTTTTTTCCAGTTCACTATTTTTTTCTTACTTTATTATTTTCTCCCTTCTCTTTGTTTAGGTTTATTTTGCTGTAATTCTTTCCAACTTTTTTTTGAAGATTTATTTATCTATTTTAGAGAGAGACAGAGCAGACAGAAAAGGAGAGAGAGAGAGTCTCAAGCAGACTCCCTGCTGAGCATGGAACCCAACCTGGAACTCAATCTCACAACCCCAAGATCATGACCTGAGCTGATATCAAGAGTCAGATGCTTAACCCACCAAGCCACCCAGGTGCCCCTCTTTCCAAAATTTTGAAAAGACTTGATAGCTCATAAATTTCTAGCATATTGTATTTTATGATTTATGCATTTAAAGCTGCACATTTTCTTTTGACTACTTAGCATCATTCTTTAAATTTTGATTCATGATTCATACAATTTAAAAGTTTTGATAATTTTTTTGATCCATGAATTATTTAGAAGTATATTTCTTAATTTCTTTCTTTGTTATTATTGCTTTCTAACACAACTATATCTGATTTCAGTGCTTTGATTTTTGTGAATATTTCTTGTGTGCTGGAAGATAAGTAATTTATAGTTGTTGGGTGTAGTGCTCTGTATATGTCCATTAGATTACATTTGTTAATGTTATTCAGATCTACAGACTTCTATATTTTCTTTGGCTTCTTTAATTCAGCAAATTAATAAATTTATAGATTCAGAAGCTTAGTGAGTACATTTGCTACAAGGCAAAATAACATTTTGAGATAGACTATGTATAATGAGAAGTTTAACTTTTCAATCAATAACAATCCCTTGAGTAAGAGGATATTCATAATGCTCATCTGTAAGAATTAAAAGCATTCAGAATACCTTTTTATTGGGTCAGAAGTTGGCCTGATAACTTTTAAGCTTTGGGGGCAAAAGTATTAAACTGAAGACAATCGGGAATAATAGGCAGGTGCTCCAAATATCTGGCATAAATATTTGGGGACTGTGGTCCTATATATCTTCACTCCTTTTGCTCTCCTTACTTATATCTCTTGGATTCCCTATTACCTCTCCAGTCTCAGGGCCTCCAAAGAAGCTACCCTGCTCATACAAAGCTTGTGTTAATAGAATATAGCTTCTGACATTTCATTCATTCCATCTGCATGTTCCTCTTCTATCATCTGAGTTGAGCTGCCCTTCAGCTCTTCTGTCTCCCCTTGTTTGGTGACCTGTTTTTGATGTGCTTCTCTAGCTCGTGCTCTTTATTCTTCTTCAGATAGTAACTGTGTATAGAGGTATCCCTGCGACTCTCCTGGGCCTGAGGAACTATTCAGACAGACCTGTTTTCTACCAGGCCTCCCCATCAGAAGAGGGGAATATTGTGTTGGGTTCATCCATAAACCTGAATACACACTGCTGTTTCCCAGATGGAGATTTGCCTAGCACCCCCCCGCTCTCAGATGCCTGTCTGCTCTATGCAGTGCCTGCCTAATGGTTCGTGGTTCCTGCATTCAGTTTTCAGTTCTGGTCTACCAGTTGATTTGTGTCCTTCTGGCAAACTCCAGCATGCGAGCCTTAATAACAGTCCTAGTAATCCCATAAGTGCTGTTCCCCTGCTCCTATTTCCTGATGATTAAAAGGCACAGTATATAAAAAAAGAATGAAGTCTAACCTTGAATACATGTTAAAAAGGCCAGATGCAGAAGAACAAATATCGTATGATTCCACTTATATGAAGCACCCAGAATAGGCAAATTCGTAGAGATAGAAAGTAGACTGGAAGTTACCTGGGGCTTGGTTTTGGGGCTGTGGGGGGCTATTGTTTAACGGTTACAGGGTTTCCGCTTGGAGTAATGAAAAAGTTTTGGAAATATATTGTGGCAATAGTTGCATACATGGTGACTATAATTAATGCCACCAAATTGTACACGTAACAGTGGTTAAAATGGTAGATTTCCTGTCATGCATAATATATCACAATAAAATAGAACAGCCTAATAATATTTTCTTGACCCCTTGCAGCATCCTGCAGGGCTGCTGTCTTTTCGTCTGCCCCTTAAATATTAAGGCTTAGCAGCCTCTGGTCCTTGGTTTTCTTCTCTTATTGTCCTGCCCCCTTCCTCTGGGGAATGTCATCCACTTTGCTAATGACAACTAACCCTGTAGTTGAACCTCAATTCTCTCCCAAGCAGCAGACCCCAGTTATTAAGTGATTACTTGAAATCTCCACCTGGATGTTCCTGTAGTTCTTCGATCTCATCATCCCCCAGCTGAGCTTATCCTCTTCCTCCCACAGGCAGTTTTTCCTTTTGTTCTCTACCAGCCAGTCTCCCAACTCGCACACTCCTTTTCCCACACTTGGACCTTTACAGAGCCCTGTATATCTCACTTTACCCCGTCCGGTCCTCCGCCACATGCTCCGTAGCCAAGCCAAACTAAATTTGACTCTGTGCCTTTGGAAACCTCCTTCTGCTTGGAATATTTTAGGATAATTTGCCTTGCTTTTGCTCTCCCTTCTCTTTACCCTCAAATTCTCTGTTCCCTCAAATTCAGAGACCAGGGTGGAAATTCAGCTTCTTGGTCCAGCTGTTTGTACTTCTTCCCTTTATAATCAATCCCTTCTCTATAGCAGAATAATCTCCTGTCCTTCCTGCCTGGGGAAGGTGTTCTTGGAAATCATTGTAAATGGGATCATTGTATAAAACATGTTGCAATTCATTGCAGTTATTTGTTTGCTTGTCTGATAGTCTACCCCAGTGGACTCTAATCTGAGATGTGGGGTCTGTGTCCCGATCCTGCATGCCACCAGGTCTGTGGTGGGTTCTCCGTGAAGAGCTACAATATCTACATATATAAACGTTCAAAGAACTAGATATATTTTCAACACTTGGGGTTCACATGCTTTCAGCAGGGTCAATTCATTTTATGTTTTATTCTCTCCTTGCTTTTGATATTGCTCAGTGGCTGTCACCCAGTCACTGAGAGTATTGTTGTAATTGCACCTCACTCTAGCGTTTTGTAGCTGCTCTAGATGCCATCTTGTTTGCTCAAATTCCATAGGTTTTTGTATTTTTTCTTAAGATCTTATTTTTAAGTAATCTCTATACCCAACAAGGGCTCAAATTCACAATCCCAAGGTCAAGAGTTGCATGCTCTACTAACTGAGCCAGCCAGACACCCCAAATTCATAGGTGTTAAATTTACCAGGACCTGTCTGAAAAATATTGCATCATAATTTGCATATAAGCTAAAAGCTGAAAAAAATCCTGGGGGATCCCTGAAATTAGTGCTTCAGAGTGTTTAAAGTTGCCTCACTTTCTCATTGTCTCATTTAATGATGACAGCGCATTTTCAAAACAATAAATTACATGTGTCTTTAAAATTAAAATGTCCCACAATTAATTTTATTTTTTAAAATGGTAGATCTTTTGTACCATAATAGAAATTATAGTGTTCCAAAGTAGATTTGGAATTTGTGTTTCTGAATAAATGTTATCAAAGGGAGAGACATAAGCTTCAAATTCAATCTTTTGTTTAAGTGAAGAGCTGTTTTTAAAATTTATTTTAAAAAATAAAAATAAAATAAAAATAAAATTTATTTTAAATTTTCTAAGTGATCTCTATGCCCAATGTGGGGCTTGCACTCATGACCCTGAGATCAAAAGTCACATGCTCCACCAACTGAGCCAGCCTGATGCCCCTACTTCAGTCTTTTTAATACTAGTTTCTTATCTATTGCAAATGGCATAGCTGCTTTATCAGTCATGATTCTCCTGAGAAACAGAAGTGATTATATATATGACTATATATATAATACATGTAATATATGATCTTTTTTTTTTAATTTTTATTTATTTATGATAGTCACACAGAGAGAGAGAGAGAGGCAGAGACATAGGCAGAGGGAGAAGCAGGCTCCATGCACCAGGAGCCTGACGTGGGATTCGATCCCGGGTTTCCAGGATCGCGCCCTGGGCCAAAGGCCGGCGCTAAACCGCTGCACCACCCAGGGATCCCAATATATGATCTTAAAGTATAAAAATTTATTTTTTTATTTGGCTTAAATAGAAAACATTTATTTTCTTACAGATCTGGAGGTTGGAAGTTCTCCCTCCTTGACCACCTTCTTGCTGCCTATTTACGTGTCTTTTCTCTGTGCATGCGCATCCCTGGTGTCCAGAAATGTATATGTATATTTATATTTATATAAGGTTTGTGTGATCAATGCAGCTTCATTTAAAGGTACTAAGACTGGAGAGACAATAGGAGTGAATAAACAAGAAATAAGTAGAGTGAAGTAGGGTGTATAAGACCAAGGTGCCCAAATAGTTGGGACACCTGCCTATTGTTTCCGATTGCCCCTGAAGAGTGTTGTGGGACCCAGTTTCAATATGGGGAGGGGCCTCCTCACGTAACCTGGACAGCAGCAGGGTGTGCTACAATTCAACTGAATTCTGACACTGTCTACCTGGTGATAGCATCAGATTCCACAGGCTAAGAACTCTGTCCCAAGACTGCCCCACCCCAGTCTCCACTGCTGAAGCTGGTCACAAAATCAGATTGGTACCTGTATTCCTGATCTGTTGGACATGAATCAAAGGTTCCCACAACCCTTTCCTTGGGTTTGATCAATTTGTTAGAGATGAATAGGGCAAAGCATGGGGAAAGCAGGAGGAGTTCCCAGGCCCTCCCTGAGCCCACCACTCTCCCAACACCTCCACCCAGCCCTTCCACAAGTTCACTAACTGGTAAGCTCTTTGAACCCTCTCCATTGGGGTGGGTTTTTTTTTTTTTTTTAAGATTTTATTCATGAGAGACAAAGAAAGAGAGAGAGAGAGGCAGAGACACAGGCAGAGAGAGAAGCAGGCTCCATGCAGGGAGCCTGATGTGGGACTGGATCCTGGGACTCTAGGACCATGTGCCAGGTCAAAGGCAGGAGCTAAACCGCTGAACCATCCAGGGATCCCCTCCATTGGAGTTTTAAGGGAGGCTTGGTTACATAGGCATGTTAAATCACTGACCTCTCCCTTCCTGGAGGTTGGGGGTCAAGGATGAGGGTGGAACTGAAAATTCTAAACTTCTAAACACAAAGTTGGCACCCCTGGCAACCGTTCCCCAAGCCACTCATTAATGCAACAAAAGGCACCTTTATTCTCACCACTTAGGACGTTCTAAGGGTTTTAGGAGCTCTCTGCCAGAAACAAAGTCCAAATATATATTTCCTACTATAAATCCTGTTGCCACAGCCCCCATGTTAATATTTTTACCCGCACAGCTTAAAATATATAGTGCAACTTCTGATCAAAAAAGCATTCAGATTTTACGGATGAGCATTATGAATATCCCTTCATCCAAATGATTAAAGATTTATATATATTATATAAATATCCTCTCTATATAAACAAATATGAAAAGATTTATTTTAAGGAATTAGTTCATGCTATTGTGGGGGCAGTAGGTCTGAAATTCATGGGGCAGGCCAGCAGGCTGGAAACTTAGGAAGGGTTTCTGTGTTATAATCTTCAAGCAGAAGTCTTTCCAAAAGTCTTTAATTTTTTCTGTTAAGACCTTCAATAAAGCTCACCCACATTAATTTCTTTAGGATTTTATTTATTTATTCTTGAGAAGACAGACAGAGAGGCAGAGGGAAAGGCAGACCTACCCGTGGAGCAGGGAGCCAGATGAGGGACTCAATCCCGGACCCCAGGATCACTACCTGAGCAGAAGGCAGAAGCTTAACCAACTCAGCCACCCAGGTGCCCCAAAGCCCACCCACATTATGAAGAGTAATTTCCTTTACTTAAAGGCAGCTGATTAGGGGCACCTGGGTGACTCAATGGTTGAGCATCTGCCTTTGGCTCAGGTCATGATCCCAGGGTCCTGGGATCAAGTGCTGCATCAGGCTCCCCACAGGGAGGCTGCTGCTCCCTCTGCCTATGTCTCTGCCTCTCTCTCTTGTGTGTGTCTCTCATGAATAAATAAAATCTTTAAAAAAATAAAATAAAATAAAATCACTTGATTGTGGGTGTTAATCACATAACAAAATCTTCACAGCAACATCTAGACTAGCATTTGACCAAAAAGCAGGACACCATAGTCTAACCAAATTGACACATAAAATTTAACCATTACAGCTACTCTGTTGGATATATTTATTAGCATAGGATGACAAAAAGCAATAGTGTATTCCTTCATTGTGTCTCTAACTTTTCCCACAAAAGCTCTGGATTGTAAATCAAAAAGAAGTCTACCGGGATCCCTGGGTGGCGCAGCGGTTTGGCGCCTGCCTTTGGCCCAGGGCGCGATCCTGGAGACCCGGGATCGAATCCCACATCGGGCTCCCGGTGCATGGAGCCTGCTTCTCCCTCTGCCTGTGTCTCTGCCTCTCTCTCTCTCTCTGTGACTATCATAAATAAATAAAAATTAAAAAAAAAAAAAAAAAAAAAAAAAAAGAAGTCTACCAAGGTAAATCCTAGTGGGATTCCTGACTATTATGTTGTAGGACCTTTTTGAAGAAGCTACAGTGGGAAATGTGTGGTATTTTTATTTAAAAATAGATTAGAAATATGTATAGAGGCATTGCTGTGTTAATTATTTTTACCTTACCCTACAATTTGGCTTCCTAGTGAGAACACTTGGTTGAGGGAGATAGTTAATTTTGAATTTAGGCAGAATTCAGGCTATTGAGCTGTAGATACAATGTTTTAGGATTTGCTAATTCCCATGGTTGAACAATATGTGCACCTCTTTTAGAAGATACCATCTTCTCATGTAATTGTTGAGAGGATTAAATAATGTTCAAAATGTCCAGGATAATGCTTGATATAAGTAGACATACAGTAAATTTTTTCTTCACGCATCCTACAATAGTTCTCAGAACCGCAACCAGCCAGAACCCATGAGCAACAACTCCTATGGCCCATGAACTGGATAAGAGAACCCTCTTTCCTTGTCTCTGAACTTTCTTTAAAAAAAAAAAAAAAGATTTTATTTATTTATTCATGAGAGACAGAGAGAAAGAGAGGTAGAGACCCCAGGCAGAGTGAGAAGCAGACTCCATGCAGGGAGCCCGACATGGGACTCCCCAATCCTGGGACTCCAGGATCATGCCTCGAGCGGAAGGCAACTGCTCAACCCCTGAGCCACCCAGGTGTCCCATGTCTCTGAACTTTCCATGAACCCCCAGCATCTTGTTCTTTCTCTTTTGGCTCTGCAAGGCTGCAGAAGCAGAAAGAGAATTACTTTCCTGCCATTTTCTCTCATGCATGTTCATGTGTATCCATCCATCCATCCATCCATCCATTCAACAATCCTTAACTGAATGCCTTCATGCTCCAGGCATCCTGACAATTAATGGGAATACAATACTGATCACTTATTGTGACCTTGTTCTTTAGGGGTTCACAGAAGATAGAGTGACCAGGATTGCTCATACAGAAACAGAACACAAAGAGGTAGATTTAGGGTTCTACTGATAACTTCATATTTAATTGTAGAAAGGATAATGATGTCTGCAAATATCCAATAAATAATATTTTATAGCTTAAGAAAAATCAACATACTAGGGTCACCTGGGTGGCTCAGTCAGTTAAGCCTCTGCCTTCGTCTCAGGTCATGATCCCAGGGTCCTGGGGTCCCCCCCTACTCTCCCTCTCCCCTGTACTCTCATTCTCTTGCTCTCTCTCCTCTCTCTCTCTCAAATAAATAAATAAATAAAATCCTTTAAATCTTTATTTTTATTTTTAAAGATTTTATTTATTTATTCATGAGAGACACACAGAAAGAGAGAGAGGCAGAGATACAGGCAGAGGGAGAAGCAGGCTTCATGCAGGGAGTCCAATGCGGGACTTGATCCCAGGACTCCAGGATCACGTTGAACTGAAAGCAGACCCTCAACCGCTGAGCCACCCAGTCATCCAAAATCCTTTAAATCTTTAAATAAAATCTCTACTACTTTGATAACCACAGCAGAATAGATACAGTGCTAGCCAACCTTTAGTACGGACTTAGTTTGATTTCCAGCACTGTGCTAAGTAGTGCCAGCATTCTGTCCTCCAGTCCTCACAATGACTCTGTGATCCCCATCTTGGGACATAAGGAAATTGAGGCACAGAGAAGTAGCTTGCCTAAGGTCACTGGTAGGATAAGAGTTTCAATGTTGGGCTGAATTTCATTTTTTTCCCATTTATTTTTACAAAAATGTTTTTGTATTTTTCAAATTGTGAGTATTTAATAACAAAGATTTAGTCTAATCTGCAGCGTTTAAAAATTAATTTTTAAAAATATGTAATACATGTATATGCTTTACAATCCCATATGGGTGAAAGTATAAATTGTAAAAGGTCTGTTTTCTTTTCCTATCTGTCCCCAACCTTACTGCCATTGGCAATCTGTGTTACTAGTTTCTTGTATGTTCTTCAGATATTTTTGTGTGTATACAAAGTATGTAGATATATTCATTCATACCTTTTTATATAAATGGTGGCATACTAAACATACTGTATCTTGTGTGTTTTTTTTTTAACTTAATGCTGAATCATGAAGATTTTTCCATATCAGAATTTAAAGGAATTCTCCTTTTAGATTGATTAATTGATTGATTTTAAGTAAGCTCTATGCTCAGTGTTGAGCTCAAACTCACCATCTGCAGATCAAGAGTTGCATGCTCTTCTGATTGCGCCAACTAGCCACCCAGATTGTAAAGGAAATTTTCATTCTTTTTGCTATTGTTACAACTACAATAGTGTTCGATTTTATTATTGCTCCAAAATACTTAACTGCAGCTTTGATCGACCTTTATCTGGTTTTCGAACCTTTTTTTAAAAATATTTTATTTATTTGAGAGACGGGGAGAGAGAGAGAGAGAGAGAGCACACATGAGCAGGGACAGAGGGGAGGGAGAGGTACAAGCAGGCATGCCTGCTGTTCAAGGAGCCCACATGAGGCTCCATCCCAGGACCCCACGATCATGACCCCAGCTCAAGGCAGAGCTTAATCAGCTGAGCCACCCGGTGCCCCCTGATCTTTGGACCTTCTGTTTTTACAAATAATGCTACTAAGAGTAACCTTGTACAACTGTTTCTTTACACGTATACAAATAATTCAATAGGATGCATTCCTAGGGGTCTCTGGGTGGCGCAGCGGTTTGGCGCCTGCCTTTGGCCTAGGGCGCGATCCTGGAGACCCGGGATCGAATCCCACGTCAGGCTCCCGGTGCATGGAGCCTGCTTCTCCCTCTGCCTGTGTCTCTGCGCCTCTCTCTCTCTCTGTGACTATCATAAATAAATAAAAATTTAAAAAAAAGGATGCATTCCTAAAGTGGAATTGCTACCTCAAGGAGTTTATAATGTTAATAGATATTGTCAAATTACTCTTCAGTTCAATCAGTTTGCACTCTGGCCAGCAATCATGAAGAGGCTCTGTTCCCACGTTTTCCGCAATAGACGACACGATCCAAGAAACAGTAACTCAGTGTAGTTGTAACATGAAGTTCTCTTTTTATGGGTAAGTTGAGCATCTTTTCATATATTTAAGAGCCATTTATTTGTCAACACACACTATTCATAGCCTGTATCATTTCCTATTTTGGTGGTGGTGTTTTTAATAGGCTTAAAGGAACTCTGGGTGTTAAGAAAATGAACCTTCTTTGCTAGGTTCAAACTGCAAATTTTCCCAACTTTTCATTTTTCTTTTGACTTGTGATATTTCTTTCTTTTTTAAAAAGATTTTATTTATTTATTCATGAGAGACACAGAGAGAGAGAGGCAGAGACACAGGCAGAGGGAGAAGCAGGCTCCACGCAGGGAGCCTGACGCGGGACTTGATCCCCGGTCTCCCGGATCACACTCCGGGATGAAGGTGGCGCTAAACCACTGGGCCACTGGGGCTGACCGACTTGTGATATTTCTTAATGAAGAATTTTTAATATTTATGGATCTATCGGGATGCCTGGGTGGCTCAGCGGTTGAGCATCTGCCTTTGGCTCAGGGCGTGATCCCATGGTCCTGGGATTGAGTCCCACATCAGGCTCCCTGCATGGAGCCTGCTTCTTCCTCTGCCTATGTCTCTGCCTCTCTCTGTGTCTCTCATGAACAAATAAATAAAATCTTTTAAAAATGTATATTTATGGATCTATCAATCTTCTCTTGTATGACCTTGGTTTTTTTTTTAATGTTGCATTGTTGATAATTAAATCAACATCTTTAAAATGAATCAGAAATCTAAGAAACTTTATGATGAAATAAAAAACAAAACCAAATGAACATAGAGCTATAATCTTATACAAAGTATATGGGCATGGGGTGCCTGGGTAGCTTATTGGGTTAAGCATCTGCATTCAGCTCAGGTCATGATCTCAGGGTCCTGGCATCAAGCCCTGCATTGGGCTCCCTGCTCAGTGGGGAGTTTGCTTCTCCCTTGGTCCCTCTTTTCCTCTTCCTCTGCCTGTCCTCTTCCCTCTCCTCCCCCTGCTCTCACACACACAACTCTCTCTTACCTAATAAATAAAAATTCTTAAAAATAAAACAAAAAACCTCCCAAAGGATATATGGAGCATGTACATGTTGTGAATCCTTTTTTCCCCGCATATAAACATTGCAACATGTCTTAAAGTGTTATGGCTTATTCAACAATTATCCCATCTACGTGGGGCCTCTAGATTTGGTGTCATGCTTGGGAAGGAATTGCACAGTGTTGTCAGTACTTTCTAAATTATATTTTGATTTATCTGTTTTTGTATAAAGTTTGAGCTTTATTTTTCCAGATGGCTACCAAGTATCTCAATGAAATACTATGCTAGTTAAAATGCTTTCAGCTCTAAGTGACAACAACCAACAAAACAGCTCAAGCAATTGATACATTTATTAACTGACATAAAAGAAATCTGGGGTAGGGCCATTCCTGAATTGGAAAATTCAGGTGTTCAACAGTGATTTCAAGGACCTAGGTTCCTTCCACTTTTTCAATTTGTTAACTCTATTCTTTTATTCAAACTGAAAACTGAGGACTGGGTCTTTTTTACATTGTGCTCAAAACAAACTCAGTACTACAAGAATTCCACTTAGACAATGACATTTTTGTACCACTACACCTAGATGAGCAAGTTTGCAGAGTATCTTCATGCCGCATATCCATTCAAGTAGGAATTACATCTTTCAGAAGTCTAATGGAGGCTGTGCAGTTATACCCTGGAGTAGGATTTGGGAGAATGGGACACATACTGATGGAAATGGCCAAGAATCACCTCAGCTCCTCACCCAATCCTGCAGTCCACCTGCATCTGAACCTGGGCACCCATCTTTCCCTTGAGTTACAGCGAGAAAGGAAGGATCTCTGCTCTATCCAAGCCTCAGGCCAGTCCTTCCACATGGCTATTCCCCTGCCCTCCTCTACCCCCACAGTCTTTCCCTTCACTGGATCGTTCCCATTTGCAGTCTCTTGGCCTTCCATCCTCCTCCAGCCACAATTCCATCTCCATGGAAAAATGTCTGAAAGCTCTGCTACTTTTTTGTCCTTACCTCCCTTTCTAACTTCAGTACTCCAGCCAGGCTTTCATCCCTCCCATTATCCCACCCCCATATCAATAAGATACAGTTCTTACTAAGGTGATCTGCAGAAATGCCCATGAAGCCACCTCTTCTGATTTTTCCCGACTTGCCTGGTAGCTTTTTCTCAGCCCCTTTCCCCGCTGCTCCACCTTCTGCAAACCTCCTGCAGTGCTCCAGGCTCTGGCCCCACTTCTGTCTTAGAGAAGACTTCCACCTTCCCCTAGCACCATGGCTTTAATTTTCACCTATTCGTCACTTCAGTGTTTAATGAAAACGTCAAACTGGGGCACTTTGGCTGGCTCAGTTGGTAGAGCTTGTGACTCTTGGTCTTGGGGTCATGAGTTCAAGCCCCACACGAGGCATAGAGCCTATGTAAAAAGAGAAAGTCAAACTTAAAATGTCCAAAGCAGAACTACTCCTTTCCCCAAACTTTCAATTCATTCTTCCTAAAATCTTCCCCATCACTGTAAATGGCATGTTCATTTCCTAACTGCCCACATTCCCCTTTAGTAGCAAGTCGTGGGGCACCTAGGTGGCTCAGTGGTGGAGCATCTGCCTTCAGCTCAGGTCATGATCCCGGGGTCCTGGGATCAAGTCCCGCATCAGCCCCCACCAGAGAGCACATGCTTCTCCCTCTGCTTATGTCTCTGCCTCTCTCTGTGTATCTCTCATGACTAAATAAATAAAATCTTAAAAAAAAAAAAAAAACATTAGCAAGTCTTGCAGGTACATATAAAACATGCTCCCCTGTCCACTGCTATACCCTAGTCCAAGTGACTGCCATCAAGCCTGGATTACCAGGACAGCCTTCCAAGGAGCTCACAGCCTCCTCTCATTCCCACCCTGGTCCTTTCTCCACGTAACAGCTTGACTTGATTTGTTTACAGAGAAAATTAGGTTTTTTTACTCCTCTCCTTAAAACCTTTTATATGGTGTCTCATCACCCTCTGCAATAAAACCCAACTCCTTTTCCTGTACCCCTAACCTCATCTCTGTCCATTTTCTCCCCTTTCCTTCCAGTTGAAACACTGTGGCTGATTTTTCCCCCATCAAGCACACCAAGCTTGTCCCTGTCTCAGGACCTTGGGCCTGGCACTTGGAATATTCTTCCTTCATACATTTGCATGGATGTGTCCTCATGACTCAAGGCTCAGCTCACATGAGAGTTCTTAGAGAGCCTGCTTCTCCCTCTGCCTATGTTTCTGCCTCTCTCTTTAAAAATCAGTCAGTCATTGTGTATTTTTTCCATACAATCTACTAAATCAGTTGTGTCTCTTCCCACTCTCTATTGTTCTCCACCACAATATTCTATATTAGTGTTTTCATAGCATCATTTATCAGGATCTGAAGTTATTTATTCACATTTATTCATTGACATGTTAATCATCTCTCCCCACTGGAATATAAGTTCTTTTTTTTTTTTGAAAGAGAGAGAGCAGGATTGGGGGGGGGAAGGGCAAGTGGGAAGGACAGAAGGAGAGGGAGAGAGAATCCTAAGCAGACTCCAGGCTCAGCACAGAGCCCAACTTGGGGCTCAATCTCACAACCCTGAGATCATAACCTGAGCTGAAACCAAGAGCTGGATCTTAACCTCCTGAGCCATCCAGGTGCCCCAAAATAGTGACTGACTCTTTTGAAGTCAGAGACTTCGGTTGCCTTGCTCTGCTATAAGTCCATTATCTGAAACAATGCCAAACATTTACCTAGTAGTAAGTGCTCCATAATGTTTGTTGACTGATTTACTACCCCCATCTCTGTTTTGGGCAGTCATTTGACCTCTTCTGATTTTAGTTCCTTCAATATTATGATGAGGACACTTAAAAAAAATAGGACACTGAAATTCCTTCTGGCTCAGTCCACAATGACTTTGTCTTATAACTTATAGCAATTACAGGAAAAATCTTACTGCATCAAAGATTTGTATCTATTGTAGGTATTCATTCACTCAACAAGCCTTTATTGAATGCTGACCACAGCCTGGCACCATTGTAGCCATTGAAGGCCAAGTCATAGTCATCAAAATTATACTGCATCAGTCTCAACAAACCAATAAAACATAGAAAACCCAAAAAGGTTTTGCTGCCCTTGTCCTCTGGCTGGTTTTCTACTGGTACTTCACTTTCTCAGTATTGCTTGGTTTATCCTGAGCTTCCTCAAAGTTCTTATCATTCTTCCAGTAGTTGATTTCCAGGAATTCTAGGATTAAGTGTTAATTTATGTGGCTATAACTTTAATAGCACAATGTAAAACAAAGCTATTAAGGCTGAAGAATTTCTGCCAATCTGATTTAGTTCTAATCCAAACTCTGTCATGCTTCCTAATTTAATTACAGCATGCCTTGAACTAAAATTTTGAATTTTATGAATTAATTTTTTTTTAAAAATGAATAAAATGAGAGTAATAAGGGACTATTCATAAATATATTCAGGTCATGATGTGCAGAAGGACTGTTAATCTCATGTCAAAATTTGAGACAGCTAATTTTAAATCTGAATTGGAATTAGTGTATATGTAGGGCCAATCATTAATCAAATGTCTAGAATGAAAATAAATCACTTTCAAAACTGACTACTGAGAATAAAAAATGACTAAGAAAAGTAAATTGTTATATATTGTGCTGCCATTTGTTGGCATACAGTACAAATCACTTATAGAAAGTAATGTCTACTTATAGTTACTTTAATCAATTATATAAATGGATATAGATCATATAGCTATAGAACATTTTAATCTTGCATATAAGCACTCTATTTAAGGTCTTATGTTGGTCAAAATGGTTTTGGTTGGGAAGGAAGACAGAAATCCAATTCAAACTTGTTTAACAAACAAAAATGGGGAGGATTTATTATTTCATGGAACTGGGCAAGCCAGGACTCAATGAATGCAGTGTCGTCTGAGAATTATTTTCTTTTAATCAGGGGTTTTCATTCTGGTGGACTAATGTCTGCTAGCAGCTCAGGATTAATAGCCTGCCAGTTTATCAAGGGTAGGGGAAATAAACAGTCTTTTTCAGTCATTACAATAGAGCAATCCTGGGCAAGGAGCCTGATTGGCCCAGTTTGGAAACAGACTAACCAATGTATTTTAAAGGCCCTCATGCTCCTAGAGTACTCTTTCTCTTTAAAAACTGCTATTCCTGCAGGGAGCTGATGTTAGCTAAATTTTAAAAGAATGTAATCTGATTAAATGGATTCACCTTAAAGTATTTAACACGGTAGTTTTATCATCTGTAACCTAAATGAACTAATAATTGGGTCAGTGTCAAAATAAGAAGGAATTTAAGGTAGTATGGATGAAGACAGTTTTAATCAGATATAATAAACCATTATGTATTTTTTCCATACACAAGGCATATAAATCTGGACATCTCTGCCCTACTACCCATACTATTTGTGAGTGCAAATATTTGGGGGTATATCAGGGAGCGCTGTGGGAGTGGTCTGCCCTTGGTTCAGGTAATAAGGGGTACATTGTCTGTAGAGAACAGAAAAGCAATAAAACTATGTACAGAAATTCCAAACAATGTCCATGATCTAATATCCCTCCTTACTTTCATGGACCGGTCCTTGTTCCTGCATTCCCTTGGGGTTCCTTGGCAATTCTTCCTTCCATCTCTCCTTTCCAGCACACCAGACTAGAAGTCAGAACCCTGAAATATTACTTTTTGCAACTATGTTCCTAACTCTAAGACTTTGTGTGTTGGTGACTTGCTGTATAGAGAAAAGAGTGAATTGTGACTTCTGAGAGAAAATAACCAAAAGACTGTGCTTTACAAAATGGATTATAACTAATGTCAAAATGTGTGTTATAAGCAATAAGTCTAAGCTTGTATAGTAAAATAATAGAGTTAGCCCCCAAAATAAATTCAACAGGAGAATTCTGTTATGGAAAAGCAATTCATTTGTCAGCTGAGCATAATATCTTTGGAAGAAACAGATGAATAATACCAAATGACTGTTAAACTAATTTAAGTGCAAGCATAAGAATTTGATTTGGACCAGTGTGTCATTTTCCTCATTGCCAAGTAGCCTCAACCCTGCACGGAGTATCACAGCTGGTCCAGTAGGTGGCACTCTTCCCTTTGTGCGTGGGTACTAAACTAACCATGCCCAAGTACAAGATAGTTTAGAGCCTTGCCTTCAGAACCAGTAGAATCTGCTTATCTATGGCAATAATGGGTTATTGCTTATACAAGGGCAACTGTGCTGGCCTGGTCTTTGTCACATTTGAAGATTGATGCTTACACATCTAAATGCCCTTTTGGTTCCAAACTTTGTCATCCTTAGTTCTAGGCCTTTGTTAGTTTCTGTTAAATACTTGTACTTCTACTCTGTGCCTAAAATTCTATGCAATGCTAGAGATCCATATAAAAATTGTGATGATTCATATTTGAAAAGCACATTGATCCACACTTACATGGTCAATTAATCTACAACACAGGAATAAGAGATATACAATGGAGGAAATTACAGTCTTTTCAATAAGTGGTTATTGGGAAAACTGGACAGATAGATGCAAAAGAAGGAAACTGGACCACTTTCTTGCACCTATACAAAAATAAACTCAAAATGGATTAGAGACCTAAATGTGAGACCTGAAACCATATACTCCTAAAGAAAACATAGGCAATAATGTCTTGGACATGGGCCTTAGTAACATATTTATGGCTGTGTCTCTTCAGGCAAGGGAAACAAAAGCAAAAATAAGCTATTGGGACTCCACCAAAATAACCAAAATAAAAAGCTTTTGCATAGCAAAGGAAGCCAATAAGGAAGGAATCAACAACAACAACAAAAGCAACCTATGAATGAGAGAAGATATTTGCAAATGATTTATTTGATAAGGGTTAATGTCTAAAATATGTTTAAAAATTTATACAACTCAACACACACACAAAAAAAACATTAAAAAATGGTCACAGGATCTGAATAGACATTTTCCAAGGAAGATATACAGATGGCCAAAGGACACATGAAAAGGTATTCAGCATTACCCAGCATGAGGGAAATGCAAATCAAAAGCACAAGAAATAAGAGTGCCTGGGTGGCTTAGTCGGTTACGCATTTGACTTTAGCTCAGGTCATGATCTCAGGGTCCTGGGTTGGAGCCCCACTTCAGGTTCCCTGCTCAGCAGTAAGTCTGCTTGCCCTTCTGCCCCTCCCCCAGCTCATACTCACTCTCTCTCTCTCTCAAATAAATAAAATCTTTTTCAAAAAAGACAAGAAATAGTGAGTGTTGGTGAGGATGTAGACAGACAAAAGGGAACTCTCACGCACAGTTCGTGGAAATGTAATTTGGTGCAGCCACTGTAGGAAACAGTATAGAGGTTCCTCAAAAAATTAAAAATTGAAATACTATATAATCCAAAATTCTACTGAATATTTGCCCAAAGAAAACGAAAACACTAACTCCAAAGGAGATATGCATGCCTCTGTTTATTGTAGCATTATTTATAATAGCAAAATTATGGAAGCAACCCTAGTATCCATTGATAGATGAATGGATAGATGATAGATAAATGGATAAAAAAGATATGGTATGTATATATGATGGAATATTACTGAGCCATAAAAAGAACAAGATCTTGCCATTTGTGATAACATGGGTAGACCTAGAGGTGTTATGCTAAATGAAATAAATCAGACAGAGAGGGCAGCCCGGGTGGCTCAGTGGTTTAGCACCACCTGCGGCCCAGGGCCTGATCCTGGAGACCTGAGATCGAGTCTCACATCAGGCTCCCTGCATGGAGCCTGCTTATCCCTCTGCCTGTGTCTCTGCCTCTCTCTCTCTCTCTCTCATTAATAAATAAATAAAATCTTAAAAAAAATCAGAAAAAGACAAATGCCACATGATTTCACTTATATGTGGAATTTAAAAAAAAACAAGCAAACAAGCAAAAACAAATACTTAAATAGAACAAATTGGTGGTTGCCAGAGAGGAGGTGGGTGGGGGGTAAAGAAATAGATAAAGGAAATTAAGAGGTACAAACTTCCAGTTCTAAAATAAATAAATGACAGATAATAAGTATAGCATAGGGAATATAGTTGATAATATAATAATAATGTTGTGTGGTGATGGATGGTGATTACACTTACAGAGAACATTGAGTAATGAATAAATAGAATTGCCAAATCAATGTTATAGACCTGAAATTAATGTAACATTGTATGTTAATTGTATTTCAGTTAAAAAAGGAAGAGCATATATTTTTATAAGACTTATTTATTTATTCATGAGAGACACAGAGAGAGAAAGGCAGAGACATAGGCAGAGGGAGAAGAGGCTCCATGCAGGCAGCGCGGTGTAGGACTCAATCTCAGGAATCCAGGATCACGCCCTAAACTGAAGGCAGATGCTCAACCACTGAGCCACCCAGGCATCCAGGAAGAGCATATTGAAGAAAGGCAATGTTTCTCCATTAAAAAAAGAAAAAAAATCTGTCTTTTCCAATAAAAATTTCACACAGAAGCTCCTGAAACTTTCCCTCACGAGTCATTTATGAGCAAAAGTTGGATTCCATCTTGTACATATTCTCTCTAGAAAAGATTTTATCCAGCTTAGTTTTCTATAGTTTGTATTATGAAACAGCTTTTTATGTCTTTGAAAAGTACAGTTAAAATATAATAGGTACAATTTTTCCTTTTCAAAATTGGTCTTAGTACCCTGTCTCCTGGAAAGTGATTTGCCGATCATAAAATAAAGGTACTATAATAAGAATGAGAATAAAATGAATTAATACTGATATGTTAAAAAAAAGTTAATAAAACATTTTTATTACTTATTATTTATTTTTGTCATTGCTAGCTTCATTTAGAGAATGCTAAATATGTGCTAGGAATATTAATATGTATTAAGTGCATTACATATATGATCACATTAAATTTTCACAGACACTCGTTTTAAAGATAAGGAATATAAGTTTTAGAAAATTTGAGTTATTTTCCCAAATTATGAGACAAGTCAGTATAAGAATGACAACTGGAACTTCTAAAACTTCTAAAACTTATACCCCTGAGATAAACAGAACATATCAGGTTATTGCAACAATCTTGGTAGTGAGTGAAGGAACTTATTTTTTTTTAATTCATAAATTGGGGATCCCTGGGTAGCTCAGTGGTTTGGTGCCTGCCTTCAGCCCAGGGTGTGATCCTGGAGTCCCGGGATCAAGTCCCGCATCAGGCTCCCTGTGTGGAGCCTGCTTCTCCCTCTGCCTATGTCTCCGCCTCTCTCTCTGTGTCTCTCATGAATAAATAAAATCTTTAAAAAAAAAGTTCATAAAATGATTTTCAATAGTTAAGCTACAACAGTTTATAAGAGAGATTGTTGATAAAGTTAGACATTCTTTAGGAACTATACAAAGAGAAGGGAGTATTAAGGGAAGATGGGAGGGTGCCAGAGACAAATACAAATGATTTTACAATTTATATATAGTTAGCCAATCTTCAAAGAAGACTACTAAGTAAAGAACATAAGGAAATACATTTTAATAAGCAAAATGTGTTTAATTTGCAATGTGTGTTAGAGTAACTGGGTCAATGTCTTTATTTTTTTTATTTTTTAATGTCTTTAGTATATATAAAGCTCTTTAAAACCAATGGAAAAACAGAAAAATATAAGAACAACCTATTCACAAAGAAACAGGTATAGCCCACGAGCCCATGGAAAAATAATGAATCTTTCTCTTTAAGGATTTCAAAATTAAACCACAGAATATGTTACTTATCTTAACTCCTAAATTGCCAACTATTAAAATGAAGAATGAAAATAATGACAATAATTTTTAAAAAAGATATGAAAATGTCCAGTGTGACTGAGGAATAGGGAAACAAGCATGCATACATTGCTGGTAGATAGGTGATTTAGATTACATTTATACAATGAACTATCATTGACTTAATCTAGATATTTATTTAAATGGAAATATTCCAAATGAAAAATTACAATAGAGATTACAGAATATATAAAACACATCATTTTATTTTGGTAACTAAATAACTATAAATTTTTATATAATTATGATCGCACATATAATTGTATATAAATTTGTAAGAATTGATACCAAACTGAAGATTGGGATTATCTAAAGATATTGATGTTGGGGTGCCTGGGTGGCTCAGTTGGTTAGGTGCTAGACCTTTTTTTTTTTTTTTTTTAAGATTTTATTTATTCAACAGAGAGAGAGAGCCAGAGAGCACAAGTTGGGGAATAGCAGAGAAGAGAGAGAAGCAGGCTCCCTCCTGATTAGGGAGCCCAATGAGGGACTCAATCCCAGGACCCTGCGATCATGACCTGAGCCAAAGGCAGACACTTAAGTGACTGAGCCACTCAAACACCCCTAACTAAGCATTGGACTCCTGACTTCTGCTCATGTCATGATCTCAGAGTCATAAGATAGAACCCCTCATGGGGCTTGGCACTGAGCACTGAGCCTGCTTAAGATTCTCTTTCTCCCTTTGTCTCTCCCCCTCCTCTCTCTCACGTGTACTTTCTCTCTCTCTCTCAAAAAAAATCAATCAATCAAAATACAAATATTGATATTGGGATCTGGATGATCCCCCCTTTTTCTTTTTGTTTGTCAATAGTTTCTAAATTTTTATAGTAAAACCTCAATTATTTATGTAAATAAAGGCAAGATTTAATATAAAAGTAGTAACATCTGTGGTTAAGAGGATGTACTCTGGGATAAACCAAGGGACAGGTGAATGACCTTAGTTAAATTGCTTAAATTTGGGACCCCTGGGTGGCTCAGCAGTTGAGTGTCTGCCTTTGGCTCAGGGCATGATCCCAGGTCTGGGGATGGAGTCCCACATCAGGGTCCCTCTCTCTCTCATGAATAAATAAATAAATCTTTTTTTTAATTGCTTACATTTCTTTTTTTTAAAAGATTTTATTTATTTATTCATGAGATACACAGAGAGAGAGAGAGGCAAAGACATAGGCAGAAGGAGAAGCAGGCTCCATGCAGGGAGCTGGATGTGGGACTCAATCCTGAGACTCCAGGATCACGCCCTGAGCCAAAGGCAAATGCTCAATTGCGGAGCCACCCAGGCATCCCAAATTGCTTAAATCTCTTCACCTTGATTTTCTCATCTTGAAAATGGTGATAATAACAGTGCCTACGGGGTGCCTGGGGTCCCCATGGGGAGCCTGCTTCCCTCTCTGCCTGGGTCTCTGCCTTTCTCTCTGTGTCTCTCATGAATAAATAAATAAAATCTTTTTAAAAATTTAAAAAAATAACAGTGCCTACTTCAGTCTGTTTTTGTGAAGATTAAATTGGATGACTGGTATACCCTACCGTGTGTACTTATTATACAATCAAGTAATTACGGAGCTCCTACTCCTATATTACACAGCAGTACAAGCTACTTGGGGAAGTGCAAAGAAGTTTGAGATTGTCCCTGCTCTGCAGGCAGTTAAGTAGCCAAATAGACAGATGTCACTAACTCAAATGAGAATACAACAAACAAGGGTTTCATAGTTCTATGACAGTAAGAGAATCCCAAGACACATACACATTTTAAAGGTACTGGCACTGAACGTCTATTAATCTAATTTGCTCCTCTAAAAAGGCTAATTTAAATAGGTGAATTTTATAGTATGTGAATTATATCTCATTTAATATATTTTAAAAGGTAATCATTTTACCTGAAATAAGCAGCGTTTTCTTTTTTTAAGAGAGACAGAGAGAGAGAGTCAGGGTGCATGGGGGTGCAGTGCAGAGGGAGAGGGAGGAGAATCTTAAGCAGACTCTACGCTCAGCACTGAGCTCCATGCAGAGCTCGATCTCACAACCCTAAAATCATCACCTGAAGTGAACTCAAGAGTTGAACACTGAATCCATCTGAACCACCCCCTGAAAGGAGTGGTCTTAAGAGCATTTTAATACAAAATACATTGATAACATACAAAAACTAACATTGCATAGGAAATTTTCTAAACTCGCTGATTTGAATCATATGAAGTTGAATCTGCTTCATAAAGTTATTGAATTGCTTGGAGACTCATTTTTAGTGTGTGATTAATAAAATGTTGCCCACATAGGATTTGCAAATATTAAATACTATGACTAAAGTAATGGAATTCTGTATTTTTTTCCTGTAAACCAGTTGGGGAAACAGAGCTTTATTTGTTTGGAGAAAAAATGGAAGAAGTTCTTTCTTAATGTAGTATCAGTGATTTTCAAGGTCTAATTAAAATTCCACTTTCGCTAGAAAATTGCTTCCTTGACCACTCTTGTCACCCATCATAACAGTCTGCACTTCCGTTTACTGAATGCTTACTGTGTTCCTGGGAATATGTTGTGTTTCACAGACCTGATAAAATGTAATTTTGACAACAGCATATGAGGTGAGTGTTACCAACTCCATTTAACAGACCACGAGACTTGCAAACAAGCGAGTTAAGCAATCTGACCAGGTCACATGGCTACTAATTTATCAGGTTAAGATTTGAAGCTAAAACTGTGGTTACAAACCTTATTTATACTGCACACATACAGATCCTTTCTTGTACCTTGCTTCATCTGTGAGTGCTACAAATGAGCAAAGAATGAGAGATAAGAATAATCAGTCTTTTCTCAGATTGTTCACAAATGAGGTGACAAGCCAAAACTATCCTCTGGCAGAAGATCCCAATTAGTTTTCTTTGATAAAAATACCAGCATTCTGAGGGACAATCTTTGCAATTTATATAATGAATGGTATTAACTACTATGAGAAGATATACTTCTTTTTTAAAAAAGATTTTTTTTTTTTTTTATTTGAGAGAGAGCACAAGGGCGTAGGGAGCAAAGGGAGAGGGAGAAACAGACTCCACGCTGAGCACTGAACCTCATCCCAGGCTCCATTCCAGGATCCCGAGATCATGACCTGAGCCAAAATCAAGAGTGAAACACTTAACTGACTGAGCCACCCATGCACCCCAAGGTATACTTAATTCTGAGGGCTAACTAGAATATTGAGAAAAGAGTCAAACATTCAAGACTTAAATCACTGAGTTGTCACCTGGAAATGCTCTTTATTCATCGAGAATCACAGCTTTCATTGAGTCCAGATCCTATCATTTATATTTCATCCATTCACTTATTCAGTAGTTATTTATTGAGCACCTATGTGCCAGATGCTCTTCTAGGCATTTGAGATATATCAGAGAACATAATGAACAAAATCTCTGCCCTTAAAGAAAAAAAGAAAATGAAAAAATCAACAAAGAAAACCCCCAGCCTTAAGGAGTTTCTATTTCAGTGGGGACAGATAAAGAAACATCAGATGATGCTGAGTGATATGAATAGAAATAATGAAGGGTGAGGCACCTGGGTGGCTCAGCGGTTGAGCATTTGTCTTTGGCTCAGGTCATGATCCCAGGGTCCTGGGGTCGAGTCGTGCCTTGGGTTCCCTGCATGGAGCCTGCTTCTCCCTCTGCCTATGTCTCTGCCTCTCCTGTATGTCTCTCATGAATAAATAAATAAAATCTTTAAAAAAGAAAGAATGAAGGGTTAGGAGTGGGACAGAGATGAGGGCTGGTATTTAAACAGAGGATCCAAAAAAGCCTCTTTTAAGGTGTTAGTATTTAAGAGGTTTGAATGAAATGAGAGACTTGGAGAGTGCATCACGTGGTTATCTGAGGGAAGAACATCTAGGTGAAGTGGGAGCATATGCAAAGGTATGTCCTAGAAAAGCAAAAAAGGCCAGTGGGGCTGGAAGGAGGAGGGAGAGTGGTGACCCAGTGTCAGTGAGGGACTGGGGCTTTTTCTCTGAAGGAAGAGGACCAGTTAGGAGGCTGTTGTAATCCTTCAGGTGAGAAATGTTGAGGGTGATAGCAGAGGAAGGGGTGAAAAATGGGTAGGTATTGGATATATTTTGAAAGCAGAATGGAGAGGACTTATTAACAGATTAAAGTGTAGGGTGAGAGAGATTGGGTGTGAGGTATGAGAAATCTTGGTGTTAGAATGCTAGTTAATTAACTTTTGAGGGCAAAGCCTTCCAAGTCCTCTTCAGGCCTTGTTCTTGTGTGTACAGACCATGTGACCTTGGAGGTTAAGTCAATAGGAATCACTAAAAATCTGATTACTAAGAATAGGAAGAAATGCATGGTGACCCTCCTGCCCCAGTTGAGTGTTATTTGGGAGAGGTTGCCAAGCTAAATAGTAGTTGTGGGAAAAAGAATAGATGCCCTTCCTTTCTTTCTTTCTTTCTTTCTTTCTTTCTTTCTTTCTTTCTTTCCTTCTTTCTTTCTTTCTTTCTTTCTTTCTTTCTTTCTTTCTTTCTTCTTTCTTTCTTCCTTCTTTCTTTCTTTCTTTCTTCTTTCTTTCTTCTTTCTTTCTTTCTTTCTTTCTTTCTTCTTTCTTCTTTTTTTTTTACGATTTTATTTATTTATTCATGAGAAACACACACAGAGAGAGAGGCAGAGACACAGGCAGAGGGAGAAGCAGGCTCCATGCAGGGAGCCCAATGTGGGAGTCGATCCGGGGACTACAGGATCTCACCCTGAGCCAAAGGCAGGCGCTCAGGCGTCCCATAGATGCCCTTTCTAATGAACTATTTTCAGTTTGTCAAGGGGGAGGACTGTATCTAAAGGTGCAAGAACAGACTTTGATGGGGTCTTCAGAAGTTTCAGGACTGAGAACATATTGCAGGACCCAGGCTTAGGTTTTTCCTGTTTTTCAACCCCCACCCCGCCCCCTTCATTTCCCCACCCCCTCCTTGGCCCATCTTTCTAGCTACGGGAAGGTACAGTTTACTGTCGGTTCTCAAACTTCAGCAGGCATCGTGCCTGTGAAAACTCAGATTGCTGGGCCCCACTCCTGGAGTTTCTAATTGGGGTGCAGGGTGTGTGCGCGCAGGTGCGCACGTACGCGTGTGTAGACGGGTCACAGAGGGGGTGCGGGGGCTGCAATTTTTTTGCATTTCTAACAACTTCTTAGGCGGTTCTTGAGGACGGCTGTTGCTTATCCCCGAGGGCGTGCAAAGCAGCGGGGTCCTGAATTCCACCTCGTGGCTCGTCAGTGGGGAAGGTTCCAGCTCCCAGAGGTTGGCAGTCCCTAGGGGAATTGTCCACCTAGCCGAAGGTGTTTCTCGGCTGCCCGTGACCGGCGGGGAGGAGCCGCAAAGGCCGGCAAGGCGACGGCAGGAGCGGGTCTTTCCAGGCGGGACACCCCGCCCCCGCCCCCAGCTCCCCAGGGTTAGCGAGGGCGGGAAGACAGCCCCCGGGCCGGCCCACAGATCCTCAGAGGGCGCGGGCCTGGAGGAGGCGCCCCAGAAGGCGGCGCCTCGCGGAGGAAGTTTCTCCTCTAACTGCAGAGCGGGGTGCGCCGTGGCCGCGACCTCGGGAGCTGTCGGCGCCGCCGGGGGGCACCGCCCGCACCGCCGCCATGGGCGGCTCGGCCTCCAGCCTGCTGGACGAGGGCAAGTGCACCTACATCCGAGGTACGCGGGGGCTTCCCGCCCGGGCCCGCACCGCCGCGCCCACCCGGCCCCCGGGGGCGCGTCGCGCGGGCGCTTCCACCTGCGGCGGCCACCTGCGGGCGCGGGGACCGCGGGGCCCCCTTCCTCCGCCGCCGCCGGGGCCCGGGCCGGGGATGCTCGGGGAGGTGCGGCCGCGCGCCCGCGGGAGGCAGGTGCAGGCGGCGGGGAGGGGGCGCGGGACCCTCGGGGTCGCGGCAGGTGCGGGCCCGGGGTCGCCTCGCGCTCCCTCCGTTCCGAGCTCTCCCTGGACCTGCCTCGAGGGGAGCCGCGGGGATACCCCTGGTTGCTGGAGACTTCCCGGGGGATTCCCGGCCTCTAAAGCAGAATTTCCCTGCCGGTAAGGTTGGCCTGGTTTTGCAAAACGACGCATCGGCCAGAGCTTCACTGGAACTTTCGGATGGCTTGTGGGATGATTTCATCAGAAGCAGAAAGGACCGTGTCATGAAGCTCCCAGGTTGTACGGTTCCTTTTCCCTTCCCGGAGATGGGGGCAAGGCAAAAGAGGAACATTGGCGTATTCCGTTAACAGTTGCTAAAGTTATAGATGGAGACAAACTCATTTGGGGAGACTTCCAGAGATAACGGTGACTCACTACAGGCAGGAAGAAAAAAAAAAAACCCAACAAACTGAATTGAAACTGCAGAAAATCATGACTCTATCTCCTGGGTGTACTTGGCCCTGGTCCCTTCCTCCCTGGCAACCTTGTCTGCAACCACTACCTAACATTGGGTTATCTTACGAATTTGGTAATTTTCTATTTTTAGAAATACCTTCTAAACTACGTATTGAGCTCTAAGTTTTACCCCAATTCTGTAAAGAAATGGTTAAGTTCATCCTGTTTAGGTTCTTCTCTTTCTGGCCCCTGAACCTTTCCTACAAGGAAAGCATTTATTTAGTGTCCTTATTCCATATTTGTTTTCAGTTTAAAACCATTTTAAAAGGATATCAAATCAGGGCACTTGAGAGCAACGTAATTGACTTTCCAGATTCTTCCTCCTGCTCTGGTGCTTCTGGAGGTAGAGGATCATCAACAACCCATTGTCAGGGGATAAAACTTGGACAGGTATTCTTTTGCTGTCGTTTATTTAAAATGGGAGAAAGATGGATGACTTATTTATATTAGCAACACAGCTAAACTAAGGCCGCCTTGAGTCTTACAAATTTGGCTATGTGCTCGTAAGGAACGGAAAAAACTGTAGTAGGACATAGTCAGAAGGGGTTTGCATTCAGTTATTTGCAAAGTATGGTTATGCCATTTATTTTAGAAGACTTTATTTCACCACGAAGCTTAAAAGCACCTAATGTTGAATCGTGGCCATCTACGGTAATAATTGAAAGTCCAGCAATGTAAGGGATTCATGTTTTTGAAGACTTCATGGTCATGACAGTTGTTGCTGCTGCTGCAAGCACTGTATTCATGTGAAGAGAAAATATGTTAGCTTTTATTTTATTGCGAAATTAAATGATTATACATACGAAAGTATGAGATGGCTAGTGCACAGGAAAGACTTGTAACGGATATGCTCTGAATGAATAAAACTATTGCAGATTGGATAACAGTCATTACATCCACAAGTCTTGTTCAATTTTTATCTTCTTATTCTTTGGGAGAGCACTTTCAAGGTATGTAGAGGCAGAGGGAAGAGAAGAGTTAAAGTTAGAATACCTCCAGAGAAACTGAGACGTTGCCTCATTTGAGAATACTAGTCTTGCCAAAAGAGAAAAGAGCATTGGAAAAATGCATGGCGTTCTGAATTGTTACTGCATGAGCACATGAAGGTCATGGGGCTGTGATTTCCTGATGGTTTTGAAGCCCCAGATCCCTGAAAAAAAAAAAAAAATCATCCTGTCTTCTCCACTTTGCCCATCATTTAGCCCATGCATCTTCTCAAGTTCTGATCTAATTGTAAACAGAACAATTGAAAATATGACAGTAAAGTTTAGATACAATTTTATGACCTGTTTCTCATAAAGTGGCTGCCAGATTTGAAAGCTCCTAGAGCTGATTCAAGAACTTTCCTTCAAGCTTGATAAACTTTGCTAACATATGGAGAATAACTAGTCAGTATATTTGGAGTGAGTTTTGTTGGCTTAATCTTGTATGTGTTAAAGCAGCTGTACTTCTGGCATGCTAATGAGTCTGAATCAGCTTTTACTTTTGGACAAATCATTTAACAGCTGCTGTTTAGTTTGTGTGCATCAAAACTTGTATTAATAGGGATGTTCGTCACATGGCTGTTTCAAAAATACATTATTTTTTAGGATTTAGTAAATTTCCGGGTAAAAGGATATCAGAAGTATTAAGGAGTTACTTCATTTCTAAAGATGCTTTGAAAATTACTCCCACACTCATGTTTCTTACCACAGGATACATTTTTAGTATTGCTTCTAGAAAATTTCAGTGACTTCACTTGATCAAGATGTTTCAACTCATAAATAATAGTAAGACCTCCTTCTAATCAAATGAACAGTGTCATCTGTTAACCTTCAGTGATGCTTTTAGCACTGACTTAAAAGGGTCTTTTTTTTAATGAGAAGGAAAGCTCATATAATCCAGTCATTGGTAACCAATTTAGGGTACTTTTCTCTATATGCCATGTTTTCTTTTACTTTCTAAACTTTGCTATGCAAACAGGTCAACTCTAGTTTTAAAACATACCATGTCTTCCTGTTTGAGCAAGAATTGTCTTACCTTTTTAAAATTGCCATTGCGGGGCATCCCTGGGTGGTTCAGTGGTTTCGCGCCTGCCTTTGGCCCAGGGCATGATCCTGGAGTCCCGGGATCGAGTCCCGAGTCAGGCTCCCGGCATGGAGCCTGCTTCTCCCTCTGCCTGTGTCTCTGCCTCTCTCTCTCTCTCTATCATAAATAAATAAAGATAAATCTTTAAAATTGCCATTGGGTTGTTCATAATGAATCAAAAGAAAAATGAACCTGACAACTGCCCTACAGAAGTCCTGTGGAATGTCAGAAAAGTACTGGGAAATCAGAGCTACAACTGAGAATGGTGGCATTCACAGATCTGGTGGGGGCTGGTGGACTCCTCTAGGCCCAGGAACAGCAAGTAGCAGGAAAACAGTCTTTTTCTAGATTTATTATTGCATACTTTTGTCAGACTTTTCCTGTGAGGGCCTGGTGGCTTCCAATGAAATGCTTGTCAGTGATCTGATGATTATAAAGTAGGAAAGGAGTTTCAGCTTAAAAACAACATGTATTGGGACGCCTGGGTGGCTCAGTGGTTGAGTGCCTGTCTTCATGCCCAGGGCATGATCCCGGAGTCCAGGGATCGAGTCCCGCATCGAGCTCCCTGCATGGAACCTGCTTCTCTCTCTGCCTAGGTCTCTTGTGAATAAATAAATAAAATCTTAAAAAAAAAAAAAAAAAGTGTTGGGACGCCTGGGTGGCTCAGCGGTTGAGCATCTGCCTTTGGCTCAAGGTGTGATCCCCAGTCTGGGGATCAAGTCTCACATCGGGGTCCCTGCTTGCTTGCTTCTCCCTCTATGTCTCTGCCTCTCTCTTGTCTCTCATGAATAAATAAATATAGTCTTTAAAAAAAAAACCCAACGTGTATTTCTCTTAGGGAGATTTTCTCATATTTATACTGTAAGGGTTAACTTAGGTGGCTGTCTATGAAATTTATGCTGATAACAGTATCTGGAGTGACACATCTCCATGGACAAGGTGAATGGAAGATAGGTATTGACTGCAAACTGTACATGTTTGCAGTCCACTTAATCTAGGTGTGTATTATTACACATGTTGGTTTATTCTTTAGTCAGAATTTGTAGGTAGGGGATGGACATAAGAATTGATCTGATTTATAAGGATTTATAAGGATAATTATGACGAAGTGATGTGAGAGTACAATTTCTCTGGCTAGAAATGACAGTTTATTGTAATGGGAAGTTAGGATATGAAGTGTGGTAGGCACAGTTGGGTATCAACTCAACTTCCTCTCCCCATTCCTCTTTCAAACAGAACCCCAATTTTATTTCAGTATTGAAAATACTCTGTGTAAGTCCTATGATTCAGAGAAGCTCACCCCACGTATGGCCTTTGAGGGGTGTCTGCTGATTGGTCTATGCCTATCATGGTGGTGTGTTCTCCCTGCTGGCGATTATACAAGGCATGGGGTTGTGATTTAGTCTGGCCAGTGAGGCTTGAAGAGAAGTTTGCTAACTGCTCCTAAGAAAGTTTTCTTCCCTTTTTAAAGAAAAGAGACAAAGGGTAGAGACATATTCTTCTTCCCCTTCTTTTTTTGGATTTTGTGTCATCTGAATGTGATGCCTGGAACTACTGAGTAAGGAGGCAGCTAGCTCAAAGACATAGCCAACTTTGGAGCACTGCTTGGCCAATGTCAGAGAAGAGAAGCTGGAGCCCTGGCACACCTTGCTGATCACCTGCCTATCCTCCTACCTGGGGTACTCATGTTGTGTAATATACTAAGTCCTCTTTCAGTTGGGGTGGTAGAGAGTGCTAATTACCCGTTACCCCTCAATATCATTCTTCCCTGCTTTTAAAAAAGTTTTGTTCTTTGTTTTTTTTTTTGTTTGTTTGTTTTGTTTTTGTTTTTGTTTTTTAGAGTATATGTGTGAGTTGGGGGAGGACAGACAGAGGGGCAGAGAGAGAATATTAGGCAGGTTCCACGCCCAGTATGGAGCCTGATGTAAGCCTTGATGGCACGACCCTGAGATCTCATTACCTGAGCTAAAATCAAGAGTTAGATGCTTCACTGACTGAGCCACCCAGGCATTCCTGACATGTGCTTTTAAGATGGAGTTCATGCAGGGCAGCCCTGGTGGCGCAGCAGTTTAGCGCTGCCTGATGCCTGGGGTGTGATCCTGGCGAACTGGGATCGGGTCCCACGTCGGGCTCCCTGCATGGAGCCTGCTTCTCCCTCTGCCTGTGTCTCTGTGTCTCTCATGAATAAATAAATAAAATCTTAAAAAAAAAAAAAAAAGATGGAGTTCATGCAGAGTGAAGTAAGTGGACAGAAGGAGCTTAGGTTCCTGAAGACCTCACGTAGTAGAACCTCCATATCAGCATGAGCTTACTTAATAAGAGAAGAATAAAGTTCTCTTATTTAAGCCAGTGTTATCTGTGTTACTATTATCCACACACAAATCCTATTCTAATACAATTACCTTCTGTACTTGTGCCCCAAAGTGTCATAACCAGCACACTAAGAGCTGCCATACTGAGTCCCCTTTAAGAAAAATTGATCAGGGACACCTGGGTGGGTCAGTAGTTGAGTGTCTGCCTTTGGCTCAGGGCATGATCCCGGGGTCCTGGGATCAAGTCCCGCATCAGGCTCCCCGTATGGAGCCTGCTTTTCCCTCTGCCTGTGTCTCTGCCTCTCTCTCTCTCTTTCTGTGTGTTTCTCATGAATAAATAGATAAAATATTTTTAAAAACTGATTAAAAGAAAATAGGAAGTGGGTAAAGATGAGGCCATTAGTGTCTGTTTTTGTTCTTAATTAATAGAAATGAATGCATTCTCCTGGGAAGTGAGGAATTGGAGCCCCTGGGTAGGAATAGGAGGGATGAGAGAAAGAAGGAGAGGACCCAGTGTAAATAATGCACAAATGTATATTGATCACATTATATTTTGATTAAAAATAATGCCAGTAAGCAGGCCAAACCACTGATGAAGGTAGCAGGAGTTTCTGATGAGGAAACCTATTGCCCATTGGTAATTTCTAGTGGCAATAGTCTTTGTAAATGGAAACCAAGACTTTGGGAATTTAGTGTGAATTGAGAGTTTCTTAGGATTATCAAAAATAAAGACATACTAGACTGAGACAAATAACATTTTCCCCTATGCTTATGGAAGAAACAGTGACCTTCCCTCCTGGGTTCCAGTTCATGTCTTGATGAACCTCTCATAGAGTCAGACTGAATCAAGATCTGGTCTCAATGAACCACTTCTTTTTTCTGTGGATTTTGGCTGTGAGAGGGCCACATCATCAGTGGTGCTTTTGTAATAATAATTACTAAAATGACAATAGTAATTCTTTTTATTATTCTATTTATTTTTGCTGGACTACTGAGCTGATTGTAGTTTTACTCTATTGTAATCTTTGGGAAGATCTGAACTGGGTTCCCAGGTGGAAAATGCAACAGCAGAAGCTCAATTTGTAATAGTTTCTAATCCAATTAAAATAAATGTACTGTGAAAATTTTACAAAATATTCAGTGTGAATTATGGCAGTGAATTTTAATCTCCTAATCAGAAATTTTAATTTATTTGGTCAGTAAGGTGAGGTAACATCACCCTAAGAAAAAAGGTACATGCAGCAGTTTGCACTGGGAAATGGGAAATGAAGTCCAAAGTAAAGACAAAAGAATAAAAGAATGCAATTCAGATGCTACAGTCTTTTTAAAGCATTTTAGAAAACAGGACATGAGAGCTAAAATTCTAACAGTTCCAAACTAAAGCATGCGCGTGCGCGCGCGCGCACACACACACACACACACACGCACAAAACCCCAAATGCAATACAGATTTTCTCCTTTGACACTGGAAAATTCATTTAAAAAAAGAGACTAGTAAGTTGCTGCCAGTAAGAAAATGCAGGCCAGCTTATAAAAGTGCTGCTGCTTCTCTTCTTTTTTTCTTTGGAATACATATTTTTTCTCACTTTAAGGAGGAAAGATTTAGAGATATGAAAGCAATTAATTCAGTTTTGCAAATTGCAAGCTCTGGGACCCAAAGAAATTTATATTTCCGTGCTTGAAGTGTGGATATTGATGTCTGTAGAATTAGAATATATTAGTAGTTTTAACTAGGAGCTCCTAAACGATTTTTGAAAAGTCCGTAGTCTGGAGGAAAAGTAAATGTCTCTATACCAAGCTATGTGGATTTTCTTTCTTCTTTTATTATATTTTTTAAGATTTTATTTGTTTATTCATGAGAGATACAGAGAGAGAGAGGCAGAGGCATAGGCAGAGGGAGAAGCAGGCTCCATACAGAAGCCCAATGGGGGACTCGATCGATCCTGGGACTCTGGGATCACGCCTTGAGCCAAAGGCAGACACCCAACTGCTGAGCCACCCAGGCGTCCCTCTTTCTTCTTCTTCTTCTTCTTTTAAGATGTTATTTATTTATTCATGAGAGACAGAGAGAGAAAGATAGAGGCAGAGTCACAGGCAGAAGGAGAAGCAGAGGGAGAAGCAGGCTCCATGCTGTGAGCATGAGGTGGGACTAGATCCCGGGTCTCCAGGATCAGGCCCTGGGCTGAAGGCGGCGCTAAACCGCTGAGCCACCCGGGCTGCCCCACTCTTTCTTCTTTTTAAACTATTTTTATTTGGGCAGCCCCGGTGGCGCAGGGGTTTGGCGTCACCTGCAGCCCAGAGGGTGTGATCCTGGAGACCCAAGATCGAGACCCAAGATCGAGACCCGTGTCGGGCTCCCTGCATGGAGCCTGCTTGTGTCTCTGCCCCCCACCCCGTCGCTCATAAATAAATAAATAAAATCTTTAAAAAAACTTATTTTTATTTAACATAAAACACAGGTTCAGAAAAACACACAAAACAAATGTATAGCTTAGTGAATCACTATAACACAAATATCCTCATGGCCATCACCCAGGTCAAGAAGTGGAAAGAACTTCACTAACCATTTCAGAAACCTCCATGTACTCCATCCCAATCCTTTTTTTTTTTTTTTTTTTTTTTATTTATTTATGATAGGCACACAGTGAGAGAGAGAGAGGCAGAGACACAGGCAGAGGGAGAAGCAGGCTCCATGCACCGGGAGCCCGATGTGGGATTCGATCCCGGGTCTCCAGGATCGCGCCCTGGGCCAAAGGCAGGCGCCAAACCGCTGCGCCACCCAGGGATCCCCTCCATCCCAATCCTAAACTACTTTGTTTCTCCTACAATAGCCACTATTTTTAGATATCTATCCTGCCTAACAAATTACCCCCAGAAGATACTGGCTCTTAAAACAATGGTTTATTTACTCACAAATCTGTTATCTGTCCTGGGTTCAGCTGGTTCTACAGCTTCTATTTCACAGGTGGTCATTCCTGTGGCTACATTCAGCTGGTGGATTGGCTGGTAGCTAGACTCAAATGGGAAGGATTTCTGTCTCTCCAGGTGGCCTTTCTACGTGGTCTCTCCGAATGGGTATTGGGCTTTTAATTTTATTTCAATTTTTTTAAAGATTTTATTTATTTATTCATGAGAAACACAGAAAGAGAGGCAGAGACATAGGCACAGGGATCCTAATGCGGAACTCAACCCCAACCCTGGATCAGGACCTGAGCCAAAGGCAGACATTCAACCACTGAGCTACCCAGGTGCCCCTGGGCTTTTTAAATGATAAGTCAGGGTTTCTAAGAGTGCCAAGCTTCTAGAAGGCTCGGAAGGCTTAGGCCTGGAATGCCATGGGATTACCCTGCTATATTTTATTGGTTAAAGCAAGTCTTAAGTCCAGCCCAGATTCAAGAGGAGGGAACTGCACAAAGTGATGAGTATCATGAGTTGTGCTTCCATAGGGGTTACCACAACAAGCAACCATACCACTCATCCTAGACTTTGGAGTCATGACTTCCTTATGTTACCTTGTGCTTTTATCACCCATAAAGCATTTTAAAACCTTTTTAACTATCATTTCCCACTAAAGAAATCAAGGCTCCTTATAGATATTGTTTCTGGATGTATTTAATGGATAGAACTAGGAAAAAATATGTATTTTCTACATTTTATCCTGCCTTTGCTATGTGAACTATAATATGAGGTAACAAAACTAGAGATTTAAAAAATACCATTCTATGAAATTGTTATAGCTAATAGATGAAAACAAAATGACATAATTACATAAAACATAATGACATAATTTTTCAACCCCTGGTGAATTCATGGGTCCCAGCAATGAGCATCAATGGCTACCAACATCATAAAAAGAGAATGAGATCTTACATGCCTCCAAATGAAGATCACGGCACAACCTATAGTCTTGACAAAAGTATTAATCCTGAATCTGATCAAGTTTTACTATCACTCTGTCACACAGTAACACAATTTTTGTAGTTGCTATCTGAATTCTCTAATTTTATTTCATGATTTTACAATGTTGAAGTATGTGACGATTATATTCTTTTCTTATTTACTCTTGTTCTACAAGTAAGTATAGCTTAATATATCTATCCTTACTTATATTGATATCTCTCTGGTGGTTGAGGCTCATTATCTAGTAGATGCCTTAAGAAGAGCTCATGGGAACATAAAGAAGTATATAGATAGACTAATTTAGTGCAGTGGTATCACTAAAGGTTTATCTTTCTACTCTCCATGCACTAGCTCTTCTTATGGTTAAAAGATGACTAGAGCAGCAAAACATATCCCATTAGGTAATTCAGTATCCCATGGGCTAAAAAGAGGACTATCTATTCCTTGAATCTCTTTATAAGAGCAAACTTTTCCCAGATGCCTTACCAGGAGACTCTGCCTTATATTCCACTGATCAGAAATTGGGTCACACATTCCTTCCTAAGCCATCATTGGCAAGTATATGGAATTACCATGATTTGGTTAAACTAATCCAGATTCATCCCTGGACTAGAGCCAAGGCCAAATTTCTTTGAAGCACATGGCTGTAGAAAGAATCTTGGATACCTGAACAAAATCAAGTTCAGTTATCAAGGAAGAAGCCTGAATGACTATTAGATAAATAGCCAACATTACAATTCATGAAAGGAATTAAAAGGATAAACAACATTACAAGTTTTGATGCCTATCATGAAGGGAATTAAGAGGGTACTGATGACAGGGGGGATCCCTGGGGTGGCTCAGCGGTTTAGTGCCTGCCTTTGGCCCAGAGCGTCATCCTGGAGTCCCAAGATTGAGTCCCACATCGGGCTCCCTGCATGGAGCCTGCTTCTCCCTCTCCTGTGTCTCTGCCCCTTTCTCCGTGCCTCTCATGAATAAATAAACAAAATCTTAAAAAAAAAAAAAAAAGAGGGTACTGATGGCAGTGATAAGGCAAGGAAATGAGATATACTTAAGATGTGGTGCTCAGGAAGATAATAAGTTGCTATCCATATGAAGAACCAGGAGAAGAATATTTTGAGTGGAGAGATCAGCATATAGAAAGAGAAGGAAAAAAAAAAAGGAGAAGGAGAAGATGGCACTTGAAGGTACTGAAGAACAGGTAGTATAGCTGGAGTGTAGTGAGCAAGACGGAGAAGAGTTTGATGGGAGGGAATTCCTCAAAACATTTATTACCAACAGTCATATGATATGTTCATTCATTAATTTTGTATTACTTGCCCACCATTACCACAATGTTAACACCATTAAAGCAGAGCCGTTGTTTTGATTCACTGCTGTATTCTCAGCAAATAGATCAGCATCTGGTACATGGTTGACTATCAATAAGTATTTGCTTAATAAATGAATGAAAGGAGAAAAAAATAAAAAACTGCAATGAACAGCCTTAAAAATAAGAGAAGCATTGGGTTTGTAAAACAAGTTTAGGGTTCAATAAAGAAATGACAGTGGTAGATAAAAAATACCTCTTGGAAATTAAAAATATGAAGATCAGAATTTTAAAAAAATCCAATTGTTGCTTTGGAAAATAAAGTTGAGGGAATCTTGCAGAAAATAGAAAAGAAAGACCAAATGAAGGAAGATAGAAGAGACAATTAAAAAAAAGTTAAAGGGTCAATCCAAAAACTTTAATATGTGACTCACAGAAGTCCCACAAAATAGAGAACAAAGAAAATGGAGAAATTTACCAAGGAAATAATACAAGACCATTTTCTAGAACAGAAGATTGTGTTTCTTTGGATTTAGAGAGCCAAACGATTCCTGGAGCTCATCCAGAGCTGGGAATAGTTCATGTTTCCATCATCCAAAATAGGAAGAGGTTATAATACATAGGGCATTGTATAGAGTCTTCAGTAATAGCGAGCAGAAATTAGCCCTGCAAGACTGTTTTGGACCTGCTCTAATAATAAATATAAAAGCAAACCTCAGAAGAATCAAACTGATCTTAAGTAATTTAATTGCATGCCTGAACAAAGTTCAGCATTCTTTATAAAAGTCTAAAAAAAAAAAAAAAAATACACACTCATAAGACAAGTGAGCAAAGAGGGAAAAAGAGAGAGACAGAAATCAAGAAACAGACTCTCTATAGAGGACAAACCGATAGTTTCCAGAGGGGAGGGTGGTGGGGGATGGGTGAAACAGGTGGTGGGGATTAAAGAGTGCACTTGAGATGAGCGTTGGGTGAGGTATGGAAGTGTTGAATCACTATGTTGTACAACTGAAAGTAATATAACACTGTATGTTAACTAACTGGAAATAAAATAAAAACTTAAGAGGTGCTTGGGTGGCTCAGTTGGTTAAGTAGCTGCCTTTGGCTAAGGTCATGATCCCAGGACTCTGGGATCAAGCCCTGAGTCAGGCTTCCTGCTTAGTGGGGAGTCTGCTTCGCCTTCTCCTCCCCTTGCCCTGCTCCTTCTCTCTCTCTCTCTCACTCACATACTCTCTCTCAAATAAATAAATAAGATATTTAAAAACAAAACAAGAACAGAGATGGCTATTTCTTTGCAGTTGGAGTTTTCTTTTTTTTTTTTTAGAAGATTTTATTTATTTATTCATGAGAGACACAGAGAAAGAGAGAGAGAGAGGCAGAGACATAGGCAGAGGGAGAAGCAGGCTCCATGCAGGGAGCCCAATGTGGGACTCAAGGATCACTCCCTGAGCCAAAGGCAGACACTTAACTGTTGAACCACCCAGGCGTCCCCCAGTTGAGTTTTCTAATGAGAACTCCAATTGAATTGTTTTTCTATGTTTACTTCAAATTGGTACCATCTCTGTGTGGAAACTTTTAAGTTGACTAAGGAATAGGTGATTACTAAGGATTCCTTTATTCATTTCAGTGACTTTGTTTTTTGTCTTTTATTTTTAAAAAGATTTTATTTATCTATTTGAGAGAGAGAGCATGAGTGGGGCGAGGAGCAGAGGGAGAGGGAGAAGCATATTCCCCATTGAGCAGGGAGCCCCCATGGGGCTTGATCCCAAGACCCTAGGATCATGACCTGAGTTGAAGGCAATCACTTAACTAAGCCATCCAGACATCCCTCAGTGACTGTTATATGCAGTGTGAATTCTCATGTTTTCTAAAATGATTGGTCTATAATTCTAACAAAGAATTCATCATAGTTGAAAAATATACACATTCAGCAATGTAAGTACACAATATCTTGCATCCAATCAAAAATTACCAGACAAATGAAAGCAGGAAAATATCCATAACTCTAAGGGGAAAAAAAATCTATCAATATAAACAGAGTTAGGAATTACAGACATGATGAAATTAGCAGATAAGGATGTTAGGAGTTTTTATAAATAGTTCCATATGCTAAAGTAGAGGAAAACATGAACATGATGAGAAGGGAAATAGAAGATATAAAAAATGATTCTTGTCCCCAGTCTTTAGGAAGGAGCAATATGACTACTATGTTTTTGAAGTCTGTTTGGAATATCTGTTGGAAAATGTAGCTGTACTATCTGCTACCAACAATCCCAATTGACTTGGGAAAGGAGCAGAGCAGATCTGTATGAGGAGCTGTTGACATGGGGCTGGGCTGGGTCCAGCACAGATGAGCAGGATCAATTCAGAAATTAAGGGAAATTGTGGATGTTTTTTTCAAAAAGGACACTGTTCTTAGTGGAATGTGCCATTACTTCTGGGGCTCACACAGAGCAAGTAATAATTTCTATAATTAGCTCAGAAAACTTCAGAGGGATCCCCCACCCCCATTTGGATTTAAAGTGTTTGTTTAAAAAATTATTTCCTATGTAAGTCATGCTTGAATGAGTTAGATATGCCTGAAGAATTGCCTGAGCCAAACAGATTCAGGCTTGGAGTTGGAATAAAGATAAATTTTATTAGCAATGATAGCAAATGTATAATATCTGAAGTATAAATATTTAAAATGATTTCATTAGAAAGAAGGATTTAATCAGTAATATTAATTGAAATATATTGTTTAAACTTAAAATAAATAAGAATTTTAGAGCATGACTAAGACCTGTGCCCATCAACTGGGATGTCAGTTCTTAAATAAAGATGACAACTCCTGGTCTGAGAAATGATAATAGTAAAAATAACAGTAAGCACTAATATTTATTGTGCCAGGCAAGTGACTGTCTCAGAATAAAAAGGTAGTGGGATGTCAAATGTTCTTCCAGAAATTCCAGGTCTTGTTCATGAAGCTTTTTCTTTAATGGAAAGGGGTACCAACGTGATGGGCTTCGAACAGCGGCTTGTCCACTTTAAATGAGCTAAACCGATAGTTTATTTCTTGATAGAAACAGAAACATTTACTAAGCTCTTGATTCTATACCTTAATTCTAAACGAGTTGACCATTTTTCAGAGGGAATATTTCCAGGGGATAAGATTATAATTAGCATAGTCCAGGAATTTAAATTCATCTAAATGTTAGCAAAATATAATATGAAATAAATAGGGACGCCTGGGTGGCTCAGCGGTTGGGCATCTGCCTTCGGCTCAGGTCGTGATCCTGGGGATCGAGTCCCATGTCCTGCTCCCTGCAGGGAGTCTGCTTCTCCCTCTGCCTATGTCTCTGCCTCTGTTTTCTCATGAATAAATCAATAAATCTTTTCTTTCTTTTTGGGAAACAACCCTCAACAGACTCATAAATGGAGCTTTCACATTTTTTAAAAATATTTTATCTGTTTATTTGATACAGAGAGAGATTGTACAAGCAGGGGAGAGGGAAAGAGAGAAGCAGACTCTCTGCTGAGCAGGGAGCCCCCCATGAGGCTGGATCCCAGGACCCCCACACCATGACCTGAGCTGAAGGCAGATGCTTAACTGACCGAGCCACCCAGAGGCCCCTGGAGCTTTTACATTTTAAGAACAGACAGGGGGCACCTGGGTGGCTCAGTGGTTGGGCGTCTGCCTCTGGCTCAGGGCGTGATATGGGTCCCAGGATCAAGTCCCCCGTTGGGCTCCCTGGGAGGAGCCTGCTTCTCCCTCTGCCTATGTCTCTGCCTCTCTCTCTGTGTCTCTTATGAATAAATAAATAAAATCTTAAAAAAAAAAAAAAAAGAACAGACATGAGACTCTCCTGAGGACTTGCCAAATCTAAAGCTGGATTCTCTGTAGATTGTGGATCTGTCAGCTGGCTGCCTTCAGGTTCTCACGTGTAAAATGGGGACAGCAGGAATACCCAGTGAGGTAAAAGGAGGTCAGCAATGAAGGTGATACAATTCTTGGATTTCCGGACCCTACTATTATGCTAATCACTTTGCTTTTACTATCATTTAGGGTATCAGGCCTTCCCAGAGTAAATAATTGGCTTTCAGACACTGCCAAATAATACCTAACTCACCCATTTGTTCTGAGAACTAATTAATGTTTAAAGTGTATAAACACAAATGCCTCTACAGAAGCAACGGCATTATAATTTGTTGGGACACTAGTATTTTAATTGGTACTAATTAGATTCTTTTCAACAGCTTGTTGAATGTACAAATTACTGCATCCAAGGTATTCTTTATTCATTATGAAAGAGTCAGACACAATAGTTTAAATAGGAGCCTTTATTTATTTATTTTAAGGATTTTATTTATTTATTCATGAGACAGAGAGAGAGAGAGAGAGAGAGAGAGAGGCAGAGACACAGGCAGAGGGAGAAGCAGGCTCCATGTAGGGAGCCCGACGTGGGACTGGATCCTTGGTCTCCAGGATCACGCCCTGGACCTAAGGTGGCGCTAAACCGCTGAGCCACCCGGGCTGCCCTAAATAGGAGCCTTTAAACAATAATTCTCAAAATTCCATGCACACACCTCCCCTCAAATCTGGAAAGGACAATAACAAGACATTTCAAGGAACTGTCATGGAAAAGCAGTCCCAGTGGTGTGCTGGAGCCAGCTCACACTGACTGGCAAGAGCTGAATATGGGCATCCCTTTGGTAGCTTGAAATTAGCCATGGCAAGTGGGTCTTTTTTTTGGACTCACTTTATCAGCACATCACTGCCAGTGCCGTCTTACCAGTATCTGGAATCTGGTTGTAGTCATAGCCAATTGTCAGGGCCTGAAGCCAGATTTCAGTTATACACATTAGTCAGGACAGGCTCAACTGCTGAAGCTAATACTCCCTGAATCTCAATGGCTTGATGGGATAACAATTTATATTTTAGTCATTACACAATCCACATGTGATTCTATGTGGGCTAGAGAAGGGGGGTGGGTCATCCAGGGATCACCCTCTTTCCATCTAGTTCATTGTGCCACAGATCCCTTTAGCAATATGGTGAAATCTATGGATCCCTCTCTCAGAATAACATTTTTTAAGTGAGAAAAAAATACACAGGATTACAAAAGAAACCAATTTTACTGAAATGCAGATACCAAAGTATATTAAAAATCTGTGATATAATACCATATGTGTTTCTTTATTAATGCATTCAATGACAAGGTTTCACGGTGGGTCTAATAACTTGCTGTCACTTTGATGAAGTGCTATCCTAAGATGTACAGCCAATGAGATGTGCTGTGAAAACATCTGTGATCTCTATGATGATAAAGTCACAAGTTACTGGAGGGGATGGAATGGGGGATGGGTTAAATAGGTGATGGGGATTAAGGAAGGCACTTGTGGTGAGCACAGCGTGATATATGGAAGTACTGAATTACTGTATTTTATACCTGAAACTAATATCACACTGTATGTTAACTAACTTAATTTTAAAAAAAATTTTAAAGAAAAAAATCAATAACAGAAGTGAAACCGGAAAAAAAATGTCATAAGTACTGGTAAATTCTACTGGTCTGTGGCCTCCATTCATAATTGAAGGAAATCCTGAATTTGAGTGGGAAGTTAATGAAAATGTTTTTTTCCCCACTTCAATTTTTAGACCCCCTGAATTCCATCTGCAGATCCCATAAGGGACCATAGACCCCAGATTAGGAAACCTTGATCTAGTGGTTCCATTATTCCTGGGCTATGATGACCTTAACTAGAGAGCCTGCTTATGTCTGCAGGTAGGAGAAAGGGACAGTCAAGGATTAGGTATAAATATTTTAACAACCGCTCAAGGTGGTATACATCATCTCTGTCCAACTTTCGACCTTCCATATGACACAGCTTCCTTCATTAGTAGCTTACTTCCTTCAGTAATCTCTTCATTTGGCGATTTCTATCAGAAATTTTTGATCACCTTTTTTGATCACTTCTTCCCTGACATTCCCTCAATATGTTGACCCTTCCATTTTAATTAATAGCTTTTGTACCTTAAATGTATTTTCAGTTTTGGAGTGCCTGAGTGGCTCAGTTGGTTAAGCATCTGCCTTCCGGTTGGGGCATGATCCCAGGGTTCTGGGACTGAGTCCCACATCAGGCTCCCTGCTCCCACGAAGCCTGCTTCTCCCTCTCCCCCTGCCTGCAGCTCCACCTGCTTGTGCTCTCTCTGTCAAATAAATAAATAAATAAATAAATAAATAAATAAATAAATAAATAACTCTTTAAAAATATATATTTAAAAAATAAATTTTCAGCTTTATTTTTTTTAAATCGTATTTATTTATTCATGAGGGATACAGAGAGAGAGGCAGAGACACAGGGAGAGGGAGAAGCAGGCTCCATGCAGGGAGCCCAATATGGGACTCAATCCTGGGTCTCCAGGATTACGTCCTGGGCCAAAGGCAGGTGCTAAACCGCTGAGCCACCCAGGCTGCCCTATTTTACAGCTTTAAAGGTAAACTGTATTACTAGGTAAGAAAAGTCCAAACCCTCTAAACTTGGCTGTTGAGCACTTGAAATGTGGCTAGTCCAAACTAAGATATGATGCAAGCATAAAACACACATTTGGTTTTGAAGACTTAGTACAAAGGAAAAATGTTAAATATCTCAGTAATATTATTTAATAGTAATTACATAGTGAAGTCATAATACTTGAGTCTTACTGGGTTAAATAAATACATAAATAAAATACATTAAATATAAATAAAATAAATTAAAATCAGTTAAATCTGGGGCACTTGGGTGGCTAAGTGGTTGAGCATCTGCCTTCAGCTCAGGGCGTGATCCTGGGGTCCTGGGATCGAGTCCCACATCGGGCTCTCTGCAGGGAGCCTGCTTCTCCCTCTGCCTGTGTCTCTGCTTCTCTCTCTGTGTCTCTCATGAATAAATAAATGATGTTAAATAATGTTAAAAAATAATAAAAATAAAATCAGTTAAATCTTTTAAAAATCGTAATGTGCTACTAGAAAAGTTAAAATTGCATTAGGCTTGTGTCAGTAGCTCACATTTCTTTTAGATTCCTGCTCTTGAATAAACATTTATGGAAAATTCACGAGCTACAGGGGACCTTTGGATGGTTATCTAATCCAATTCTTTTGTTGCAATCTGAGATACTGAGTAAGTTGCTCTTATTTCCGATGGCTAGTCATAGGACTGGAACTCAGATCTCCATATTCCCAGTACAGAGCTCTCTTCATAATCTATGCTATTTCAACCAAATCAAAACAAGAATCTCTAAGTTTTAAGTTTTCGGTCTAAACCAGAATATACTTTAATTCAGAGTTATACACAGAAATCCTAAAAATGACAAGTCTTCCTCCATCTGATATATTACTTAGCCTTAGGTTGAAGACTTAAGTATAGCTTCCTGTCACTACTGATGAATTGCAGGCACAGGTGGGGACACAGACTGGCTGGTGATGATCCCAGAAGAAAGAAGCCCTGTGGCCATTCTCTTCTTGTCCTCGGTCTCTGCATTTCTCTCTGCTGAATGTTTAAGTTCACACAAAAAAATATTAATTCCTATCTTTGTATTTTGTCTTAAAAGGTTGGAAACATATGGAACCCTAGTGTACTTACCCTGACCACCACTTTGTTCCAGCCAGGAGATGGCAGGATGGATAGCAATGAAAGTAAATAAATGTTGGGCCTCATTTTTTTCTTCCATTTTTCTCTCATTTGTTGCTGCTCTGGATTCTGTAGCCAACATTAAGAGGATGTCTGGAATATTTACTGACCTTTTTGTTCTAGAATATTAATTTCCACAGAGTATTTTTCTCCCTCCCACTCACTGTCCCTCTGTAATGCACCAGTTTTCATAGGATCATATTTGAGCCATTGTGTATTTAAATAATACTTAAGAGTTTAGAATTTTAAAAACCCTTCCTTGAAATAATATACTGCCAATATGTCATTTTCCCCCCTCTCTTAGGAATTTTATTTTTTTTAAAGATTTTATTTATTTATTCATGAGAGACAGAGAGAGAGAGGCAGAGACACAAGCAGAGGGAGAAGCAAGCTCCATGCAGGGAGCCCGATGTGGGACTCAATCCTGGGACCCCGGCATTATGACCTAAGCCAAATGCAGATCCTCAACCGCTGAGCCACCCAGGCGTCCCCCTCTCTTAGGAATTTTTTTTTTTTTTTTTTTTTTTACGATAGTCACAGAGAGAGAGAGAGAGAGAGAGGCAGAGACACAAGCAGAGGGAGAAGCAGGCTCCATGCACCGGGAGCCCGACGTGGGACTCGATCCCGGGTCCCCAGGATCGCGCCCTGGGCCAAAGGCAGGCGCCAAACCGCTGTGCCACCCAGGGATCCCCTAGGAATTTTAAATAAAACAACTGCTTCTTGAATCATATAATTTGTTGAAAATAAAATAATGTAGTTACCTTATTCAGCACTCTCTGAAAAAGGTTGTATGTCACCTGCACTCTAGGATGTCCCATTTTTCTCTGAACCAGCATTTCCCTATCTTTTCAATGGTCTAGAATCTAAGTTCCAAGAAGGGCCATAAGGACTGCATCCTGACCCATGGTAACTTTAGTGATCTTCTTACCCACAGGTTTCATGCTTTAACATTTCTTCTCTCCAATGTTGGTATTTGGCACTTTCATGAGAAATTCTTGAGGCATACTGTAACTAACTACTTTGCTTGTTTTGGATCCTCACAGCTGTTGACATCAATGGATGTCAGAGAGGGAGAGCAAACTCTTACTTGTCTCCATATGATTTTTATCCTTAAGATGAGTTGATAACCAAACTCAGCAGTTCTCCAGAGATTTTTTTTTAACTTTGCATTATTAATTAAGAGGAGAAATATATACATATGGTATATTTTGCAAATGAGTATAAGACTGATTAAGATTTGTAATAAAAACTTTCAAAATGATATTTATATATGATATGCATCTGTCCCATTTTCAGAAAAGCAGGCAAAATAAAATGAACTTACAGAGCAGATAAATCTTTCTAAAACATTCCTCATGAAATGCTAACTGTGCAGGTTTCTTAACTCAATAGCACAGTGGCTCCACAAGCAGACTACTCAAGTTCAGATACTGGCTCCATCACTTGCTAACTGTGAAACCTTTTGCCAGTTATCCAAAATTTGGTGTCTTCCATTATAAAATGGAGATAATGCTACTACCCCAGGGTGTAAGGGTTCATTGTACTAATTCTTGTGAAGTACTTAATACCGTCATGGGGACATGGCTTCTCAACAGCTGTTAGGTGTTTTATCATTTACACTCATGTGCCTTATTCATTTTAAAACCAAAGTAAAATATTTTAAGTAAACTGTACATCAAATAGAATCTCTTCCCACAAAATTGTTAGTCAAGCAGTTGGGACCAGAACTGAACTTCTGTACGGCTTTTAACATTTATGAAATTGAGCCTAGAGTCTGCTCCAAACTCAATAGAAAGCATGGACTTTAGGTACAAGGATTTGAAACGGTACAGAGGAAGTTTGAGTCCTGGTTCTAACACTTACCATGGGAATTAGGGCTTGTCTTTAGGCCTCAGTTTTCTTATAAGTGAAACAAGTCACTTAAGTAATTAAATCTCTCTCCATAGAATCTTTGAATCTTTAGGATCTAAAACTTCATAGAATACATCTGCTTCTCATAGTGAGGTGTTCATTTTGTGTCTTTCTTGTCATCAAATAGGATGTACCCTGTTCTATGAACTGAAATAAAACAGACTGCTCTCGAGGGACTTGATCATGGAAGAGGTGGTAGGAGGAATACAGTGAAAAGTAAGATGGGATGTGGTAATAAGTATTAAGAAGAAACATAAAGGCATGGAAAAGACAAGAGGGTTATGAGGGCTTCAGCTTCAGACAAGAGGTCATAGAAGCCCTCTCTAATTTTTGAATGAAGCACCAGAGTGGGACATAGGAGTACCCAGGGGAGTACACTCCAGACAGAGAAATAGCAAATTCAAAGCCTCTGAATTTTAAAAGGAGCTTGTCTTGTCTCAGGAACAGCAGAAAGCCAATGTAGTTAGAGAATAGTGAGCAGTGGATATTATGGGAAGAGAGAGGGCAGGGAGGTAAGTGGGTCCATGTCATGGAGGAATTTGTAGGCCACCTGAAGGACCTAGGCTTTTACTCTGAATGAGAAGAGACATCATGGGGAATTATGAGCAGAGGAGTGACATAATGTGATTTCTCTGACTGCTGTGTAGAGAATAGACCACAAGAGGAGCATGGGAGGAAGCAGGAGGTGTTAGGAAGCTAGAGTTACATGATTTAGGTCAGGGATGGCTTGGGCTAGGGAGTAACTAGAGGTAGTGAGAAGTGGTTGGCTTATAAGTACATTGTGAAGGTAGAGCTGACAGGAGTTGCTGTGGGATGGGAGGAAAGAAGTGGCTTGAAGACAACTCCAAGATTTCTGACCTGAGCAACAGAAAGAATGGAATTGCCACTATTGAGAAGGGGAAAACTGGGGGAACATGTGTGAGGGTGACAATGAAGCATTCATTTTTGGACATGCTGAGTTTGAGATACGAGTGGAGATATCAAAAAGGCAGATGGATTCATATTCATAATCATAACTGTTATTTGTTAAAGGAAGTCTTTACCTACCTGCCAGGCACTTAAGAACTTTATATATGTTACCTCATTTAAATCCACACAGTAATTCCTGGGATAGGTACTATTATTGTGCTCATTTTGCAGATGCCAAGAATGAGGCTCAGGGAGATTAAGTCTGTGCTTAGGCCAAAAGTCCAATATTTAGCGGATGAAGTTCTCCCTGAAGCCAGAGCCCTGCTGTTACAGTGTTGCTGTAGAGCCACAGGAGGAATTTGCTTTGGGCTTTTACATCAGTTGCCTCCACCTCTTTTTATCTTAATTCCCATGGACACCTTGAAGGTTATTAATTCAGGTCAGAAGCACTATTTATTATTTAAAAGCAGAAAGATGCTGGTGACATATATTTACAACACATTTTACTTCTGAGGATTACAAATAATTTTTAGTGCCAAATACTATAATTTCAGGAGAGCAGTCAGAAGTGTCGTCTGATGAAGTTATTGTTTTCGATGGAAATAAACTTGGATGCTGATCCTATGGCCATGATTGTCCTCTTTTACAGCTGAATTAGGCATTTGGCCATGAATTTTCATATCTAGCATATCCTAATCTGAAACCAGCTTCTTATTTGTGATGCTACCCCAGCAGGGAAGTTTTTCCATCTATATATCATGATAGCCTTTAGATGAACAAGCAGAAGTATAATCATGATGTTCTCATTTGCATAAGCATCTCCCTGACAGGTCATCAGATATCTTTATTGTTCTCGGTACATTTCATGGGCTGCTGAAGGCATGCATAATCACCTCTAGCAATTCATCTTCTTACCTAGTTTAATGGCCCCTATTACATAGCAGGAGAATGATGGAGTGAAAAGGCAGTGTATCCAGGGCCTGCCTGCTTAAAAATGTGGAGTAAATTACAGTGGAGAATAAATTACATTAGCTCTTTCTCATTATTCAGCTACCTTCTGCAAATTTCATCTCACTAGGCTAAACAATCCTGGACGGCCTGCAAAAAAAAAAAAAAAAAAATATTGTGCACCTTGTCACCAACATGCTCAGATTCCTTGTTCAGCATCAAGTTAATAGGTGATCAACATAAAAGCATCAATTCTCCATTAACAAAGACTCCTCTCTGCACTAGTGAAGTGGGTTAATATAGTCACTTGAGTTGGGGTGAGTGGGGTCCGTATCTTTATAACTTGATTTTTTAAACTATATGTATAGCTATAGGTATATATAATTATGTATATAATAGTATGTAACTATTTGGAAGATACATTAGATAAAAAATCATTATCTTGATTGAGTTGTTTTAAATAAACAGTCCATTGAATTATCTCTTTATTGCTTCTTCTGTGGCCTCCTTTCAACAATGATGAGGACATTAGTGATGGTGATGATTGCTCTCTGCTTGGTGGTATAGAAGCCTTATTTATGGTTGGTCTGCAGCAGAAAGGAACCCAAAACTAGTTCTACATAATTTTCTATAAATATCATCATCCTCAATTTCCAGATTAGGAACTGAGACTTAAATTCTAGCTTGTGATTTTTACACTTGAATATGTGCAATTCATGCTCCTTAGCTTCGTCCTAGTTGAGTTTTTTTTTTTTTTTAAGATTTTATTTATTTATTCATGAAAGACACAGAGAGAGAGGCAGACGTAGACAGAGGGAGAAGCAGGCTCCCTGTGGGGAGCCTGATGCAGGACTCAATCTCGGAACCCCAGGACCACGACCTGAGTTTAAGGCAGACACTCAACCACTGAGCCACCTAGGTATCCCTATCTTAGTTCAGTTTTGATAGTTACTCGGAAGGAAAGCATTATCACAAAATCAATAACTGCTTTGCTTTGAGAGGGAAGTGCAGTGTGCTGTGCTTTGGATTATATTCTGTGTTATCAGTCTACACTGCTACAACACATTATATCACAAATAATTCCTTTATCACCAAACATTCTTCTAAAGCATAAGTTTATTGGCTTCAGAGGACATTAGTTTCCATATGTCCTACTATTTACTGGACCATTCTTTTATTGGACATGCAGGTCATTTTCAAATTTTCATTTTTTAAAAGATTTTTATTTATTTATTTTGAGAGAGAGAGAGCACACGAGCAAGGAAGATGGAGAGACGCTGAGGGAGAGGGAGAAGCGGGCTCCCCAATGAGCAGGGAGCCTGATGCGATGCGAGACTTCATCTCCAGACCCTGGGATCATGACCTGAGCCTGAGGCAGACGTTTAACTGACTGAGCCATTCAGGTGCCCCTCAAATTTTCATTATCATAACTAATATTTTAATGAGCATTCTAATGCATAAATATTTATGTGCAGCTCTGATTATTTTCTTAGAAGTTCTTCTTAAGTGTCAAAGAGTGTGAACAACTTAAACAATTATAACTTTAAGATGAAAGGCATACTGTGTGCACAGTGTATTGGCCACACTGAATTTCTGAACTTCCTGGAAGACAGTAACTAATCTGAGCTCTTAATAGCTGAAATTGTATTTTACATGTTTTCCTACCACCTTTATATTCCATGATATCTGTCCTCAATACTTATTTGTTGAATGAATGAATAAACGACTAAATATTTGCTTTGGATTGGAGTTCATCAAATCTAGACCTCTTTCGGACAGAAATATATCTGAATTAGCCCCTTCTAAGTACTGTATAGCCTGGAAGACCTCTTGAAAAAAAATCCATAAGCAATTTTAATAATGATTATTGTATTTGACAATTTTTATTCCTAAAGATCTTTTTTTCTTGCTGCATATTCTTGAATATCTTGATTGTGCTTATCCAAGAGTAAGTTGAATAAATAATCTGAGAGTACTTTTTCCATCCCCGTTATTTTTTTTTTTTTACTTCACCACTATTTTGGGGGCACTACTGTGTATGTCTCATAGTTTCAGGAGATTATGATAAAGAAATAATTATCATCTGCTTACCCTTTAGAATGGAATTTAAAGGTCATTAAAGGTCATTGTATGCTTGAATGTTCTTAAAAGCTGGTGAGCACCTTTCAATACCTCTAGTAACAGGAAATTCATTATCTCCTCAAGCTAGTCTATCCATATTTGGACTGTTATTTTGTGGGTGAACTGTGCCAGAACTGACTTCTTCCTAGTTTCGATGCCTGCCTCTTGGCTCACACTTAGCTGTTGGACCGGGTCCTCTGCTATCTCTTCTTGCCCAACCCCAGTCAACCCTCCCAGGTCTCTGGCCCTTGGTCAAACACCCAGGCTCCTGTGTGTATAAGAAGGGAGCTCAATTTATAAAAATATGGGTTCAAACCCAGATCTCTCTGGTCAAAGCCTCTTTTATTATTTTTTTATATTACGGTAAAATATACATAACATAATATTTATCTTTTTTAGCCATTTATGAATGTACAATTCAATGCCATTAAACGTATCCACAATGTTGTGTAACTATCACCACTATCTATACCCAAAACTCTTCATCATCCCTAACAAAAACTCTACCCATTAAATAATAACCTCCATTTTACTTTCTGTCTATGAAGTGGCCCTATTCTAGGTTCCTTTTATAAGTATAGAATCACATAATTTTGTCCTTCTATATCTAAGGCCAGACATCTTTTTACTATAGCATCTTACCTTCATAGTATCATGTTCCATCATAAATGCATTTTGTCTATTTAAATAAACTTCTTAAGCTCATTCAATTCTAAGAGCTGCCACACTTTTACAAATATCTCAAAGGCTTTGACTGCATGTCTGTTGCTTTAATAGAAATCAAGTTAAGAGAAACAATGCATTTCTTTGTCTTCAGCTCCAAATTCCTCTGCAGGTAATGACTCCTTCCTGTTGTGCCAGATTTCCTTTTATGAAAAAATGAAGTGTGGAGAATATGAGTCCTCCCCCCCTATCCCCAATGACAGTCATTCTGATTTTGATTCACTTTTTTAAAGAAATGCCTCTAGGGATGCCTGGCTGCTTCAGTCGTTGGAGTGTGTGACTCTTAAGCTCAGGCTTGTGAGTTTCAGTTCCATGTTGGGTGTAGAGATTACTTAAGAATAAAATCTTTAAAAAAGTTAAAAATGAAAAAATAATAAAGAAATGCCTCTTTTGTTTCTCTAATAAATTTGATAGTTGCTTTTAGTTGATAGATACTATTTATGATTTTTTTATTTTGAAATTTTAAATCTCCCATTAATATCGATTCTATAATTGTTGCTGACATAACAATAAAGTTCAAAGGCCTGTAGACTTCAAAATCTGTATCCAATCCTCCTCTTTTCTTTTTTGAGAGTCAGATCTACATGTGTTAATTCAACTCTTCCAGTACCTGTATTGGTCAGCAACAGGTTAGTACTCCTATTTGTGAGTTTTCTCAGTGGGCACTGGATTGTAGTTATTTTATAGTGTCCTGCTGCTCACTTTAAATCTCTTCACTGATCTTGGGCTTTCTTTTTCTCTTACCATATTAGCTCTTCTAATTTAAGTCCAAAATCATTCTTCTTGGAAGAGAAGACAAGGACAAAAATAATAGCGGAGTTGTTCTTCTTTCTCTTTGTTATTTCAACAACAACATGTCAATGGTGCCAAACATCTGATTTATCTCTTTCTGGTATTCTTTTTGTTCCTAACAAATTATAGGTTTCAATCTATCTGTCACTATTTTTGGAACCCTTTTCTTACCTTTGCTCTTGGAGAACTTTTCTTTCTATTTTTTATTGGAGCCCTATTGAAATTAGAGGCTATGAAAGAACTGTGTAGGAACCACCATCATTTCTCCCTTGGTGGAATCCCAATCTAGGGTTATGTATATAGAATTACAGACTATGTGGACAGATGGTTGCCACTCACCCTCTTCAGAGTCTCTTGCCGCCTAGTCATGGCTCTGCTTTTGCTGACCCTGGTTTGTTTGGGTTTCTTAAAAGTAAGCTCTGTGCCCAATGTGGAGCTTAAACTTATGACCCTGAGATCAAGAGTGACATGCTCTACTCTACCAACTGAGCCAGCCAGGTGCCTCTGTGCTGCCTCTTTTGAAGTCTGACATCCCAAAGTCAAGTTTTGTCATAATTTTCAACTACCCCCTATTTGGCCTATCAGAAATGCCAGCATAGCAACCTTTTACTTCTTGCTATTGGAGTGGAGTTGGACAATTAATAAAAAGATAGCTAAAGTAGCAAATCATAAAAACATACACGAACCTTGAATGTTTTAATTTAAAATATATTAACTATATTTTTAATGGAGATTTTTTAAAAAACATTTTATTTATTTATTCATGAGAGACACAGAAAGAGAGAGGCAGGACATAGGCAGAGGGAGAAACAGGTTCCCTGTAGGGAGCCCAATGTGGGATTCGATCCTGGGACTCCAGTATCGCACTCTGAGCTGAAGGCAGATGCTCAACTGCTGAGCCACCCAGGTATCCCTTAACTATATATTTATATATATTATGCATGTATTTATATATTGATTTACCAATCTTTTTATATAGGGCAAAGGTCTTTTTTTTAGTTGATTAGACTTCCACCTTTTCATTTTTGTATTATCTATAATTTTCAGTTTTGATTTCCTTTAAGTTGAGAAAGAGCTTATAAAGAAAGCTGATGGGATCCCTGGGTGGCGCAGTGGTTTGGCGCCTGCCTTTGGCCCAGGGCGCGATCCTGGAGACCTGGGATGGAATCCCACGTCGGGCTCCCGGTGCATGGAGCCTGCTTCTCCCTCTGCCTGTGTCTCTGCCTCTCTCTCTCTCTCTCTCTGTGTGACTATCATAAATAAATAAAAATTAAAAAAAATAAAAAATAAAAGATTTAAAAAAAATAAAGAAAGCTGATCACAGAATTCATCTAGATCTATGTTTTCTGTGGTTTCAAAGTTTTCAAACAGTGTTTCTATTGAATTGTCTGCACCTAATTTGAAGATTCTTAGTAGAACTCTTTATCAAAACCTTCAAAAACTTTTAACATAGTTAACAATTCTTTCCGCATTAATGTATAGTCAGTTTGTATAGTATTTAACTTAAATACTTATCCACAATATCCAGTACAACTGGCAGGGATAGATTTGGAACATTTTATAAGCACACAACATGGCAGACAGAGTAGAGGTCCTAGAAAGTATAATATTAAACTTGAGCCCTGGGTCCCTGTGCATTGACAAGTGCATTTTACAAAACTTGTGACAACCTTGGGTGAGTGGAGGAAGGTTAAGAGGGCTCTGTCATATGCTTTAATGATATCATTGCTTCCATCCAGGTTTCATTATAGCAGACCTCAGGGATAATGTGGATTCTGTGCTAGGTCACTGCAATACAGAGAATACTGCCAAAAAGCAAGTCAAATGAATTTTTTTTGTTTCCCAGCACATATAAAAAGTATGTTTACACTGTACTGAAGTTTAGTAAGTGTGCAATAACATTATGTCGAAAAAAACCCAAAGTACATACCTTATTTTAAAAATACTTTATTGCTAGAAAATGCTAACTATCACCTGAGGTTTCAGTGAGTGGTAATCTTTTTGCTGGTGGAGAGTCTACTTCAATGTTGGTGGCTGCTGACTGAACAGGATGGCGGTTGCTGAAGGCTGGGGTGGCTCTGGCAATTTTTAAAAATAAGACAATGGTGAAGTTTGCTGAATTGATTGGCTCCTCTTTCATGAATAATATCTCTGTAATATGTGAGGCTGATAGCACTTTACCCACATTGGAATTTCTTTCAAAATTGTAGTCAGTCCTCTTAAACCTTGCCTCTGCTTTATCAACTAAGTTTATGGAATATTCTAAGTCCTTTGTAGTCATTTCAACGTAGTTCACAGAATCTTTACTAGGAGTAGTTTCCGTCTTAAGAAATCACTTTCTATGCTAATCCATAAAATTAGATTATAGAAGCAATTCCTCATTTGTTAAAATTTTATCATGAGATTGCAATGGTTCAGTCACATGTTCAGGTTCACTTCCAATTCTAGTTGTCTTGCTATTTCCACCACATCTACTACAGTTACTTCCTTCACTGAAGTCTTGAGTTCCTCAAAGTCATGCATGAGGGTTAGAATCAACTTCTTCCAAACTCCTATTCATGTTGATATTTTTATCTCTTTCCATGAATCATGAGTGTTCTTAAGAGCATCTTAAGGTGAGTCCTTTCCAGAAGGTTTTCAACTTACTTTGCCCAGATCCATCAGAGGAATTATGATCTATGGCAGCTATAGCCTTACAAGATGTATTTATTGAATAATAAGACTTGAAAGTTAAAATTACTCTTTGATCCATGGGCTGCAGAACAGATGTTGTATCAGCAGATATGAAAACAACATTCATCTTGTCCACCTCCATCAGAGCTCCTGGGTGACCAGATGCATTGTCAATGAGCAGTGATACTTTGAAAAGAATCTTTTCTTCTGAGCAGTAAGTCTCAACAGTGGGCTTAAAATATTCAGTAAACCACGTTGGAAACAGATGTGCTGTCATCCAGGCTTTGTTGTTCCATTTCAAGAGCATGGGCAGAGTAGATTTAGCATGATTCTTAAGAGCCCTAGGATTCTTTGGAATGGTAAATAAACATTGGCTTTAATTTAAAGTCACCAGCTGCATTGGCCCCTGATAAGAGTCAGCCAGTCCTTTGAAGCTTCAAAGCCAGGCATTGACTTCTCTGTAGCTCTGAAAGTCCTAGATAGCATCTTCTTCCAACATAAGGCTGTTCTACCTATATTAAAAATCTGTTGTTTAGTATAGCCATCTTCATGAATTATCTTAGGTAGATCTTCTGGATAACTTGCTGTAGCTTCTAATTCAGCATCTGCTGCTTCACCTTGCACTTTTGTGTTACAGAGATAGCTTCTTTCCTTAAGCCTTGTGAACCAAATTCTGCTAGCTTCAACTTTTCTTCTGCAGTTTGCTCTGTCTTCATAGAACTGAGCAGAATTAAAGTGTGGCTCTGGATTAGGCTTTGGCTTAAGGGGATGTTATGGCTGTTTAATCATCTGTCTAGACCATTAAAACTTTCTCCATATCAGTAATGAACGAGGCTGTTTTGCTTTCTTCTAATTTGTGTGTTCCCTGAAGTAGCATTTTTAATTTTCTTCAAAAACTTTCCCTTTGCGTTCACAACTTGACTAACTGGTGCAAAAAGTCTAGCTTTCAGCCTATCTTGATTTTTCGACTAAGCTTATTTCTAGTTTTTTTATTTAAAGCAAGAGACATATGACATTTCCTCTCACTTGAACACTTACAGGCCCTTTTTGGGTTATTAATTGGCCTATTTCAATATTGTTGTGTCTCAGGGAATAAGGAGGCCTGAGAAGAAGAGAAATGTACGAATGGCCATCAGTGGGGCAGTCAAAACACATAAATTTATCAATCAAGTTTCCATTTTTTATGGGCATGGTTCATGGTGCTGCAAAACAATTACAATGATAGTATCAAAGATTACTAACCACAGATAACCCTGACAAAATCATAATAATGAAAAAGTTTGAAATGTTGGGAGAATAACCAAAATGTGACACAGAGACATGGAGTGAGCAAATGCTGTTGGAAAAATGGTATCAATAGACTTGCTTGATGCAGGGTTGCCACAGACCTTCTACTTGTAAAAAACACAGCATATCTGTGAAGCACAACCAAGCGAGGTGCAGTCAAAGAAGGCATGCCTATATTTTACTTCACTGGCTGATATCTTTGTTGTTTAGAATTAGCTCTAAGTTCCAGTTCCCTGGTTACTTCCTCTGTCTATAAAGAAACGGTCACTATCCAGTCCTGGTAGTAGTAACTTGTCAGACATTCTGCTTTTAGTTTAGAGGTTCCAATCAAATGTATGGGTGGTTGTAGTTTCCCATCACAACTGTTTTGTGCCTGTTGCCAGCATTGTAAACTAAATTGGAGCACATCATGGACATGAAGGAGGGCACATGACGTGATGAACATGGGGAGTTATATGCAACTGAGGAATTATTGAACACTACATCTGAAACTGATGATGTGCTCAATGTTGGCCAATTGAATTTAAACAAATAAAAAATAAGAACATGTCATCTATTTCTTCCATTTGGCCTGATAGTCTGTTGATACCAATTTCATCAACAAAGCACTATCTTTTCCTCTCATCTAATCCTTATTCGAATGTTTCTTCATCATCCTTTACAACCTGGATTTTTACACAGATGATAAGTGAGATTTCTTTACCTCCCTTCCATACAGATATCCCTTTGGAATACTGCCAACTCCCAGTAATCATTATGAGATTGTATGTACCATTTTATTCTCAAATTCACATGCTATGCATTGGTCCCATGCTATGCTATGAGACCCTTGAGAGTATCATTTTGGGAAGTTTTCCCAACTGTTTACTTATAGGAGACTCATGGCTCCTCCTGAACTATTCTTTTTCCCACGACATGACTGAAGACCTTTCTGGTAACTGGTGTTATGTTTTTACACAACCATTGCTGTTTTCCCCCCTTTCATATTCAATTCAAATTTAAAGACTATCTAGTGGTCTCAAAGACTTTCTTCCCTGTCCTCATGAGATGTACTCCAGCCCTACCCAAAGGCCATCATTGTGGCACATAAAGGCATCAAAGAGAACATGATATCCCATTTAGCAGTCATCTTTTAATAGAAGGCTGTTCACTTCACCAGGATTCTCACTTTTTCAAAATCCTAACCATTGAGGGGAAGAAGTATAAGAACCACACTTCTGGGATGCCTGTTGTGGCTCAGCGGTTGAGCATCTGCCTTTGGCTCGGCCTGATCCTGGGGTCCAGGATTGAGCCCCACATCAGGCTCCCTTCATGGAGCCTGCTTCTCCCTCTGCCTATGTCTCTGCCTCTCTCTCTCTCTGTCTTTCATGAATAAATAAATAAACTCTTAAAAAAAAAAAAAAAAAGAACCACACTTGTGCTCCTGGGTTTTTTAGTCTTCAGCCTGTGACTTCTTAGGTACAAATTATGCTCCTTTTGTCTTCCAGCATTGTGATTCATTCCTAAGTAGATCCAAGGACCAAATCATGGGCTAGTGGGGATTAGAATGTTTCAGTAGACTATTCCAGAACTCATCACCAGAAAAATGGACAGCAAGCATGACTGTCCATATGTTATCTACGCAGACTCCTAAATATGCACAACAAGGAGTGGCAGCTATCACCCACACTTTTCCTCCCAAGGGCAGTAGCAGCTTTCTTTATTCTAGTGCTTGGGTATCTTCTGGATATTACTCCTTGATACTCCACATATGTAAAGACAGTAATTGACAGTGTGCATAGAAGTAACTGTGTAGTGGTTGCTGTACAATGTGGCAGAAATAAATGTAGTATATGATTTTTCCATATTCTTTTTTGGAAGATCACCCTACCCATCCTACCTCAATTTTTCTGATAAGCTTCAAATCCTGAGCTTTCTTTTTTCCCTTTGGATCATATTTTTCCAAAGTGAGCTATATTCTTTTGTATCACCCAGAGTGTCTATAGTATAGGGCTCCAAAAAAGGTGGCACTTGATAAAGGTTTTTTAAGTTAATTCATATAAGATTCCACTAACTATATGAGCAAAGATTATGGAAGTTATTTTTGAATAGTTATTTGCAGTTGCTAAATTATGGGTTCTGACTTGCTACCACTACATTTCCTTAGCAAATTGCAAATATTCATGCAGTAAGATACATGGTCAAGTTCTAAACAGTATAGTTGTTTTATTTTCAGTGTCCTTCAGCCTTAACCTTTGCTAGCTTCATTAATAAACTCCAAATCCAACTTCTGTGTTTCTATTAAGAAAATAAAAATTTCTTCCTAAGAAATGGCAACATATTGGTATATTAAAGTTGCAGCGATCAGGAGCCTATGATAATTTCAAAGAGCCACCATTCTGAAAATTGAATTTAAGTCTGAACCAAAACATTAATAAACTTAGATGTAATCTCTTCTATTCCTTTATTCTTTCAGGACAAACCTGTTGTTTTTCCATGTGTTGACCAATGCAGGCTTCCCACAGAATGCATTCTGATCTAACTTTGTAACTGAGAGTATTAGTCTTGCTAGCTGCAGAAAGATTCCTCACAGAAATCTAAATCAAAATGACCTGGGGTCAGGGAATTGGAATTGGCAGAATTTTGTGTCTATATACATTTTTCTGGAATCTCAAACTTTCAGCATATTATTTAAGGGGCTTATGACCCAAAAAGTTGAGTCATTTTTTTTTCTAGAAAGATTACAAGAAAAAGTCTTGCTTTCTGTCCAAAATAAGCAAAACACATAGCTCACATTCTCATTGATGTTCTTGTCATGTCATGCATGCTTCTTTTTCCTGTCCTGGGTTGAGGATTTTTCTGAAGCATCATTAATTTTGAAGTCACACGGAGGTGCCTTTCTCATGTTTGATATGACAAATCACAGGAGTCTGGCTGTATCGTTGGTGTACACTATTCCAGAGTTTGAGTGTGAGAGACTGCTTCCACCAGTCATTACCATGGTTCTAAATGTGGGCAGTCAGGCATATCAATAACAGCGCCTAGGAGAAATGGGATTCTTTTAAAAATGGCTTCTGTTAGCATATTTTTACTACTCATATGTCTAATACTGAAGTTTACCCATTAAATATATTTATAAAGATTTTCCCAAACAGGTGATAAAATTCAAGGCTTCAGTCTATTTCATTTGTCTTCTTCCTGCTGTGCTACAGATTTGCTCCAACGATAAGTGTTTTTGTATTTTATAACCTGCAAAATGCATCTCGTCTTTTAAACTGAAAACAGCTAAGTGGACTAAAGAAAGCACAACTTAAAAAAAAAAAAAAGAAAGAAAGCACAACTTAAATGCACACAGGAAGTGGAAAGATACAGTAATTACTATATTCTCTTTCTGATAGTTTATTATTGCATTTTGTGGCCTACACAGCTTTCATTATGAACTCTATTGGCTCCCTAAGAAATTGTTCTACAGGTCACTAATTTTGTGTATTTGAGTCAATGATAACTCAGGGATTTCAGGAAACTAAGTTGTACCACTTAATTTGTTGTTGTTGTTGTTGTTGTTGTTGTTGTTGTTTTCAAACTGCAGGCTCTGAGGCACCTGGGTGGCTCAGTGGTTGAGCATCTGCCTTTGGCTCAGAGCATGGTCCCAGGGTCCTTGGATCAAGTCCTGTATCAGGCTCCCTACGGGGTGCCTGCTTCTCCCTCTATGTCTCTCCCTCTCTCTGTGTGTCTCTTGTGAATAAACAAAATCTTAAAAAAAAAAAAATGGAGGCTCTATTATGTGCTAGGCATTGTCTTAATACAGTTTCTGTCTTTGGGCTATGAGCTGTGGGAAGATGAATTAAGGTCGGTTCTCTGCCTTAACATCGCCTATCTTTGAGCTGTCTTCATATCCTCTCTTATGGTTGAAAACTTCCCTCTTCTCCTGAGAACTGTGAACATCTTTCTTGTGGGAGATTCACCTGCCCTCTGCACTTCCTGTGAGAGAAACTGACCCCATCAACCCAGCTGTAACCTCAAACACTTCAATTACTTTGCCCATCGTCATTTAGACTTTTGCATATCTTTCCAGGTCCTACAGACATAATTCATGATGGGACTGATACCTTCATGCAACCCATTTCTCAAAGAGAATTGGGGAGACCAGACCCAAATTCAGTATGAGGAGGTCAGAGAGCTGCAGATGGCTGAAGAATTTGCTACAAATGGGAGCAAATATGATTTCTTCCACCTCTGAGTGGCTGGCCTGTTGCTCAAGCCCGATTATAGCTGCATCTCTGAGAATGTTGCAGGAACATGACAACAGACTCCAGTCTGTGTTGTCCTCCAGCATGAGACATAGGGAAGCACTTTTAATTGTTTTTTAGTAACCAGAATAAAGTACCTGGTAGTGTAAGATATATCTGTTTATACTCCCCTTCCCCATCTGAATTCAGGAGGCCCATGGACTCTCTCTTAGATTCTTTAAATAAAAGTGTTGACATCTTAGGTGTCATTTAATTTAGAACAAGACTTTCCTAATTTAGAACAAGACTTATAGAAGTTGAGAGGGAAAAGACTGCCAAAGGGTTTGGGCTGGCTTTAGTTCACTTGCCTCAATTTCTTGTCTCCTTTTTTTTTCTTCTATTTGTCAACCCCAGTTATTTGGGTAATGTTCTAAGTGCTGTCCAGAGGCAATATAATGTCTATGAAGTTTTCCCATAATGTGAACCAGAAAGTAATTGGAATTTAAGAAAGAGTAGATGGAAATGGGTCCTTTTCTGGTATATCTGTGTACAGCACACTGTCCCTTTTAACTGGCTAGATGTAGAAAGACAACTCATGCAACCCATCTCAAACAGAATGAGTGACATGTTCATGGTTTTTCTGTATCTTTTCTATCCAGAAATTGCCTTCTCACATTTTTACAAATATTATCCATTTTGTCTATTAATTGAATATAGGATGTACCTAACTAAGCAGTTTGCTCACAGAACTAATGAGAACAAGTTTTTTTTTAAATTATACAAATGTTTAGTTTAAATTTCTTGCCAAATACTTCCTTTAATAAGTAAATTAGTATGAATCATATTACTGTTGGAAGCTTTTAAGACAATGATAGTCCTCTCCCTAGCCCCCAAATAAAATAAATTGGGTATCTGAATTTACACTAATTAAAATCCTGTATACTTACCAAGTGCTTTCATTGGAAAACCATTAAAATGAAATAAATGATAAATTGTTTTCTTTCCTGTATTTTTTTTTTTCTTTCCTGTATTTTTAAGCCACTTGTTGCTGAGTGGTGTTGGGGGGAGTCTGTGATATTATATGATTTGAAGAAATTTAAAAGTTCCAAGTCACTGCCAGGTCTGCAAAAGTAATTTGGGGGAAATCTATTCACTATAATGCTTTCTTGTTTTCATTCATAGCTGTCTCTGCAATCTACCTCTTGATACTACTATTGTGTACATAAGTTTTAGAACTTCACGTTAAAGTAAATAGTTTTCTTCCGAGCACTAATTTAAAAAAATTTATTTATTTATTTATTTGAGAGAGAGAGAGAGCAAGCGAGCGATAGCAACAGAGAGTAGAAGTGGGGAGGAGAGAGAGAAGCAGGCTCTCCACTGAGCAGGAAGCTCGATGAGGGGCTCAATCCCAGGACCCCGAGATCATGACCCAACCCAAGCCAAAGTCAGACACTTAAAGGACTGGACTGAGCCACTCAAGGGCCCCCCAAACTCTAATTTTGAATCACTATCTGCTTATTAGATATTTTCCCCTGAAGATCTTCTTAGAGGCACTCCCAGAACCAGACGTTGGTCCCTGAAATTTTTAATTTACTCAGTATTTTCCTAGTGCTATACTAGAGTCTGTAGATACAAAGTTGAATAGGATATATCCCTACCCATCAAAAGTTTACAGTCTGGTGTGGGCGACAGAGTTCTAAGTATGCCACATTAAGTGGCCAGCGCTTATTGAGCATTGACCTTGGTAGACTTGGTGTTAAGCTCTTGATGTAATTTATCTCCTAACCAATCCTGTAGGTATCAGTATCTCCATCTCATAGATGTGGAAATCAAAACACAAAAAAGTTAAATAGCTTGCCCAAACTGCTTTGGATGTCAAGCAGCAAAAGTAAGGGACTTAAATCCAGGAAATCATTCTTAAATAAGGTGTGATATATGCATTTAAAAATGCCCCTGGATGGCTCAATCAATTGAGCTCTTGATTTCCACTGGGGTTATGATTTCAGGTCATGGGATCGGACCCTGCCTCTGGTTCTCGCTGAGCATGGAGCCTGCTTGGGAATCTCCCTCTCCCTTTGCCCCCCACCTGCCATGTGTGTGAGTACTCTCTCTCTCTCTCTCAAAAAAAAAAAAAAAAATCCATAATCTTTGCCAGATGGGATGGTAGGTAATTTTTTTTTTTTTTAGATTTTATTTATTTATTTGAGAGAGGGACAGAGAGAGAGAGCAGGGGCAGGAGGGAGGGCAGAGAGAGAGGGAGAAGCGGACACTCCACTGAGCAGGGAGCTCGATGCAGTGCTTGATCCTGGGACCCGGAGACCATGATCTGAGCCAAAGTCAGCTGGCTTCACCGACTCAGCCACGCAGGTGCCCCAGGGTTGGTAGTCAATTTACTTCCAGAGTAAATAAGCCCATAGATGTTTGATAATGTAAACTACTCTAAGTAACTTGATTTGGTTGCTGCAGCTAACTTTTAAAGATACAGTTTATCCTGGCCATGGGATGGTGGTCATGATTACTGCGGTAATCACTGAGATGTGAACCCTAATAGTTTCCCTTTACAATTTCTTTTATATTTGGCATCTGGGGCCTCTCAGCGCTCTATCATTTCTTATTAGTGAAAAGAATGCTTTGACTTAAGAACTCCACTAGAACCATTACATTTTTTTAAAGAGAAAGCTTAACAGGATTTAAAAATACATTTATAGTGGCTTTGTGCTGTCAAAACAACCACTTGAAAGCTGAAAAATATGTTCAACATACTTTTGTATTTCTATCACAGTTTGAATTTCTGTTTTGGTTCAAAAAGAAAGACTTCATTTGATCTTATTAGAAATAAAGAAAACAGAGCTAGAGATGGAGGGAAAGAGAGAAGGAAGAGAAGGCAGAAAGGAAGAAATGGATTCTCTTAGTTGTTTTGAGATCATACAGATGTACTGAGGAATTTTTGGAGCAACCCTGATCCTTTTTTTCTCCATTACCTATTGGAGATGACCCCCACCCCCACCACAAAATGGTACATCCTGACTCCAATATGTGTCCAATATTCCTCTTCTCTTGTCCTCTTACATGTCACTGTCCAGCTTCAAGCCTTTGTGAACTTTTGCCACGATCGTGACAAGTTTTAACTAATTTCCCTAACTTCTGTTTTTGTGTGTACCCCAAGCCACCCTTGACATGTTCATCTAAGTTGGAGCATGTCCCTTCCCTATGACAAGGTTACCCTGTTGACCTGATGACTGACCCCTTGCCCACCTATCTAGCCTCACCTCACGATCTTCTTTCCAGTTACCTTGAGCTTTTAGCTTTTGCCTGGACTGACCTGACAAATCTTTCTGTGCCTGAGGGGTTTTACTTCATGCCTTAACTCGGTCAAGCTTCCCTAATTCCCAGAGGCTGGCTTAGATGCTCTGGGTACCTGCTGTGTGCCACGTGCCTCACATGGATTATACTATTTAGTTCTCACAATAGCTGTTTAAAGAGAGTAGTCTTTGTTCCCTTTTTACAGGCAAGAAAAGTGAGGCCCAGAGAGCTTACGTAATTTGCCTTAGGTCACACAGTTAAGACGCTAAGTGGTAATCTGGGATTTGAACCCAGTTCTTTCTGTTTCAAGAACCTGAGCTCTTTCTGCTACACCTCCATCTATTGCTGCTTTAGCTTCTCATTGCCCTGGTGTTGCCTTTCATTATGGCATTTATCACACATACTTCTGCTGCACTTACTGGGAACATCAGCCCACCTTTCTTCTATCTCCAGGGATTAGTGCAGTGTCTGGCTCACGACAGTCAGCTTTCTATCGAGATAATGAATGCGCCAAACAACATGCAAACAATACAGAAACTCTAACTTGTTTGGGAGGGAATGACATCCCTTGATCTTTTCTGGGTGGTGATATAGAGAAGCTGAAGAAAAGGAGACCTAAGGATGGTGACTTTCTGAGGAAGAAGGGTTGTTTGTTGTAGGACAATGGGCAGGCTCTGCAGAACCTCCAGAACCATTTTAGGAAGGAGCTTTAAATCTCCTGTTGCTGAAAGAGCCAGGAATGAAGGCCTAGATAATTTTATTAGATTTTTGAATGTTTGTCCTGCCTAACATTTATTGCTTTCTTAGATAAACTTAAAATTAATCCTTCTAAAAATGTGCCCATGCAAGTAACAAAGGGGTGTGGGAGGAACAGCAATAGGATGGAAAAGAGTCTTGCAGTGTGGCTTCCTACAAGACCCTGAGTTTCTTTATTTGAAAATATTTTTCTATTACCAATTTGCATTGACAGAAACTATTTTTATATTCAGAGTAAGCTTTTGTTAGCATGGCTTGGTGGACTGAAACGTGTCCCTAATCCCCAAAATCTATAAATATTCCCTTGTTTAGAATAAAGGTCTTTGCAGATGTGATTAAGTTAAGGTTCTTTCTTTCTTTCTTTTTAAGATTTTTTATTTATTCATTTGAGAGAGAGAGAGTGCGAGAGTGTGAGAGAACACAAGCCAGGGGGAGGAGTAGAAGGAGAGAGAGAAGCAAACTCTCTGCTGAGCAGAGAGCCTGATGCAGGCCACGATCCCAGGACTCTGGGATCATGACCTGAGCAGAAGGCAGATGCTTAACTGACTGAGCCACCCAGGCATCTAAGGTAAGGTTCTTGAGAGGACGTGATTAAATGCATTATATGTGTCCTTATAAGAGAGAGGCAGAGGGAGATCACATATGCGCATGCACGCACATGTGCACGCACGCGCGTGCACATACACACACACACACATACACAAACTATGTGGCTCTTCCAGAGGGAGGGTGGGTCTGCTGATACCTTGATTTCATCCCAGTGACACCATTTTAGACTTCTGGCCCCCATGACTGTGAGAGAATAAGTCTCTGTTATTTTAAGCAAAGAGTAAGTTTCTGTTATTTTAAGCTGGTGGCAATTTGTTACAGCAGCCACAGGAAACTAGTACATACTGGGAGGCAGCAGTCTGGGAATATGATAAATAGGAGACCTTACAAACAGAGAGCTCCTTGGGGTGCCTCTTCATCCCACTTTCCCTGGAAAACATTCTACTTTCACATTCCAGGGGATCAAAACTAGTGTCAGCCTCTAGAACTATACTCCCCAAATCTAGGAGCATTCCAATAATTTCTCTCTTCCATGATCCCCTGATCCCAATTCCCATCACAGTTCAGGCAGGGCATATATGCAGTGCTTTTGACGGTGTATGGCTGTTGCTGCCTGTTGATGGAATCTGGGAGTACAGCTATATTTGGATGAGGCCAGTTATAAGTGGGCAAGCTCATGTTATTTAATTAACTTAAGGGTAAACCTTTAAATAGACACAACTTTCCCCTGTTCTTGTGCCTATCATAAGAGTAGGTTTGATTAGATAATAGCTATCATTCCTTCCAACCCTGAAATCCCATATCACTAGTCAGCTTTCAACCAATGAGCCTGTAGGCCTTTCCTACTGTGTAGCTTCTTCTACCTCTAAACACAAGTTTAGCTCTCTCTGGGTGAGGTAAATTCCTAGAGAAGGAGGAATGCTTTTCTATCTGGATCCCAGGTCCTGGTCAAAGCTTAAACAACAACAACAACAACAACAACAACAACAACAACAAAAACCCTTAGCTTTCAACTAATTTGGTGTCCCGGGATTCAGACTTTGGAATTTACCTGCCTAGGCTTTCTTTGGTCCCAGGTACCTGCATTTCACCCAGCATCTGTGAACAGAGCTTGATCAAACCAGTCTGAATTCTTGCAAACTTCTATTCTCGTTTTCACATTTTCCCCCCTCTTAATATGTTACCAGCATATTGCTTCCTTTAGGCTTCAGTCTCAACCAAGTCAACATAGGTTGCTCATCCTTTCATGAGCCAGTGAGTTCCTCATGCATATCTTGAGCTCTTTCAGAGCTCTCATCTTTCCTCTCTTCCTGACTTACCATAAGGGTTCAGTATGTCCACACTTCCCACAACATCAGACCCTCATATCTGCATCATTACGAACCAGCATTGGCTGGCATTCACCAGAATACTTGGAACACAGTTGTTTTGGGGAACACATTTTGAGCATTTAAGCAAGAGAGTCTCAGATTCAATTCTTTTTTTTTTTTTTTTAATTTTTATTTATTTATGATAGTCACACAGAGAGAGAGAAGCAGAGACACAGGCAGAGGGAGAAGCAGGCTCCATGCACCGGGAGCCCGACGTGGGATTCGATCCTGGGTCTCCAGGATCACGCCCCGGGCCAAAGGCAGGCGCTAAACCGCTGCGCCACCCAGGGATCCCTCAGATTCAATTCTTAATAAGAATTGAATAAGAATTGAATCTTTTTTTTTTTTTTTAATTTTTATTTATTTATGATAGTCACAGAGGGAGAGAGAGAGAGAGGCAGAGACACAGGCAGAGGGAGAAGCAGGCTCCATGCACTGGGAGCCCGATGTGGGATTCGATCCTGGGTCTCCAGGATCGCGCCCTAGGCCGAAGGCAGGCACCAAACCGCTGCGCCACCTAGGGATCCCTAAGAATTGAATCTTATTCAATTCTTAATAAGACAAAAATAAATAAAAATGAGAAATAAAAAAATAAAAATAAAGAATAAATAAAAAGGTATTACTGTAATCAAGAAGGTTCAGATTTATTTTTTTAAGAAGGTTCAGATTTAGAATAAGATTTAGAATAATATTCAATTGTTATTAAGACAAAGAAATAAAAATGAGAAATAAAAAATAAAGAAAAATAAAGAATAAATTAAAAAGGTATTATTGTAATCAAGAAGGTAAGATGATCACAGAAATAATAAGATCAGTGAATGCTGCCGAAAAATTATGGAAAGAGCCCTGGATACAAGAGCCAATACGTCTTGGTTCTGATGCTTAACAGGACACTCGCCATGAGTGAATTTATAAGCATCAGTTTTCTCATATGCCTGGTGGGTCTGTGGAAACTCTGCTTAGTAAATTTCTTGTATGAATTACATAATGTAAATGTATGGAAAAGTGCCAAGTATTATCTCTGGTACAGAGTAGGAGGTCAGTAAGAGATTCTTAAGTTGAAATAACACAGGAGAAGAGGATTTATAGGAAGGAGAGGTCATAGGTGGTTGAGTGGATCTACAGGACTTTTTGGAAGATGGAACATTAAAGATAGGTAAGACTGGTGGCGCCTTGGGGCCGGAACCTTTCAAATTATTTTTTTTATCCTTAGTATTCTACACATAGACTGTGCTTAATATACATTGAATGAATGGTCTGTGAAGGATGCTTAGTTATTCTGAACGGTTTGACATGGACTTGGAGAAAGAGCATGTCAGGTAGAGGGACATGGGAAAGTGCCAGTCATTGCTGCTTGAACAGCAGTCTAGTTTGACAGGAGTGTAAGGAAGTAGTAGAAGTAGGAGTAAAATGTAAGCTGAGAGTATTATGTGGGTATTGAAAGAGTTTTCTATAGAGTGGGCAGTTCGTATCTAATTCAGTCTGGTTATTTTCTTTTTTTAAGTAGGCTCCACCCCCAATGTGGGGCTTGAACTTGTGACCCTGAGATCAAGAGTCGCATGCTCTACAGATTGAGCCAGCCAGGTGCTCCTAGTTTACTTACTTTTTAAAATTCCTCTGTCTCCAGCCAAATTTTGGAGGAGAAATTTTTTGTCATGCTTTCTGGGTTGTTGAGAGTTTATAATTATAATTGCCATCTGATGTGTTTTCACTTTTTTTTTTTTTTTGAAGGTTTTGGGCAGTCCTATAGATAGAGATACTTTTTCTTTCTTTTCTTTTTCTTTTAAGGTTTTATTTATTTACTTGATAGAGAGAGCATGCACACAAGCAGGGGGAAAGAGAGAGGGAGAAGCAGACTCCCTGAGGAGCAGAGAGCATAAGGTGAGCCTCTATTCCAGAACCCTGAGATCATGACCTGTGCTGCTGGCAGACACTTAATCAACTGAGCCACCCAGGTGCCCCACGAGATGCTTTTTCTAAATGCTAAAGAAAACAGACATAAAACTATTGGTATTAAGAAGTAATAGAGAGGCAGGAGAGTTTTTCTTCATACCCACACTTTGTCTTTCTTAAATCCTATGCTAAACATTTTTGAAAAAAACTTTCAACATTTTTGAAAAAAACCCATAAAATTCAAGTCAAAGAAGCCAAATACTCAAGAGGGGAGAATTTATGATTTTTGGGTGAAATTGGTGCTCTGTAGCCACCAATAAAGTAGGCATATGTATTTGAACCTATGATTTTCCATATGCTGGACTATTTGAAGGAATAAAGCAAAAACAGTTTTAGGGCTTGAACTAGCCTTGTCCATAGTTCATTGTATAATTAGGTATTATATGTCAAATTTTAGTATCCCTGGGAGAGGTAATACTAAGAGGCAAAAACAACTGGGGAATGTATTGAGCTACCTGGAGAGGAGGATGCTGAAGACAAACTGGATTGTGGTATTTCACTGACTTGCAGATGACCTCAATTATAAGTGCACTGCTATTTTATGTACCATTAAGAAAAAAAATGTGCTGGGCCCCTGGGTGGCTCAGTGGTTGAACATCTGCCTTTGGCTCAGGTCATGATCCCAGCGTCCTAGAATCAAGTGCCATGTCAGGCTCCCTGCTCAGTGGGGAGTCTGCTTCTCTCTCTATCCCTGCTTGTGCCCTCTTTCTCAAATAAATAAAATCTTAAAAAAAAAAAAAAAAAAGGAAGAAAAAGAAAAAAAAGTGCTGCTAATGATGTTTAACAATCATCCCACACTACACCTGAATTGACCATGCTGGCTTATCATTGCTTTGACATATCTTGCATCTCTTCTGAGGTATTTGGTCTTATTGCCTCTTTCAGCTATATTGCTTGGCAGGAGGTAGACAGTCCTTTTCATGGATCTTTGTAACAAAAGGCAACTCAACCTCCTCTATCTCTTGTTTGGAACCCATAAGGCAATTAATTGTTGCTTTGCAATCAAAGAATTGTGGTCATTTTTCCAGAGATAAATATTTATTCCACTAGTATTAAACTTGTCCTGCAATTCGATTTCCCTGCCTTTCTATTACACAATAATTTCTTGTTTTGAAGTCCTATCAGTATAATCTTTTAAAACCATATAAAAATGGCAGTCAAATCCAACACTAGCTATGAATAAAGCTCAGTTAAAGTGAGTGCAGTATAAATAGCTATGACCAAATTTGTGTGCATGCAACCAGGTCTTAATAGCAACTTCATGGCAGATAGTTATAAAATTCCGTTGACTATAAGACACTCCCAATGTAGAGTTGTTAAAATGTGAAGAACGTGTCTATTTTAGGAGCAGTGAAGCACATTTACTTTAAAACATGGCCAGAGACCCTCCTACCTCTTGCTGAGGTACCACTTCTATCATTAAAGACTAAATTAGTCGAGCCACATCCCTTTGTGGTTCTGGTTTGTTGATGTGCAGTAACATGTGTCCTAAAACCACAGTGTGCATTTGGTGACGATGCTCATCTTACCCCTCAGCTCTGCCAGAGGGGAGGCTGAAGCATTGAGCATCCATACTCTTAAACTTTGTTTCCCAAGTTGGTGGTTATGTGTATATGTGCAGAGGTGTTGTGTCATACACCTATTTCCCTTCCTCTCTTCCACCCATAATATGCACCAGTTAGGACTTTACTCAATGGATGCTTTTCTGGTCTGATTGACTTCTTGCTGGTCCACATTTAGTAAGGCATATCTTTTTGTAGACACACAGGAAAACCTATGTTGAAATCACACAACTTATCCTCCATGAGTCAGGGTCACTCTTATCATTTTGAGCATGCTCATGTCAGGCATCCTGGTACTGCAGAGTGTGCCCCACAAATAGAGATGTGGGAAACCTGCCAAGAGAAATCAAACTGTCAGTCTTTATCTTCCAGGCAGAAGGTCAATAGATACTTCTGTATTTTGGCAGCCTTCACTTTGAATTGAATGAAACTCAAATGTTCCTCTCAGTAGTCTACCTACAGCTTTATCTCTGAAGACTCTTATTTCATCGCTGGTTTCATTTGAAACATGGATAGATTTGAGTTTTACCCTCTTTTTCTCCAGTCACTTTCTGGTAAAATAAAATTTAAAAACCTCAAACACACTGAGCAGGACATTGAGAAAGAGGATAAAGAATAGCCCAGCAAACTGGCTGGGGAGTCCTGAAAAGTGTGCAGAGATGATGTATAAGGGAGATAGAGCAGTGGCTTTGGTCCTTGGGGAATGAAGAGGACAACATCACTGTGTAGCTGGTCGTACCCATCCTGTGAACATCCTTTGGACTTATCTTGAGGTAGAAAGGTTCTTGATTCCTGTTTTTGATCTTACTCCTATTGCTATCTCTGGAGGTTTGCTTCTGTTCTAATCTGTTGGGTGCAGTCTCACAACTGGCTAGATGATAAAATGTGATGATGTTTAAAGCACCAAACACCATGTTCAATGCAAGTTAGACAAATCTTCCTATTAGGGTTTCCTGATACTCTACTCTAGCAAGTATACTTTTTAACCCCCTTTTTTAAGGTTTTATTTATTCATTCATGAAAGACACAGAGAGATAGAAGCAGAGACATAGGCAGAGGGAAATGCAGGATCTTCTTCGCCCTGCAGGGATTCTGATGCAGGACTCCATCCTAGGACCCCAGGATCATGACCTAAGACAACGGCAGATGCTCAACCACTGTGCCACCCAGGGGCCCCTCTTTAACACCTTGACTAGCATTAATGGAGCTGACACAATTAGCCAGTGTTTGCTTTATCATTTATTAAGCAAACAAAACAAAATCCAATTTTAAATTTAAGTGTACAGTCTATTTGGTGGGGAAAAAAATTTCAGCCTTATTTCTTTTTTTAAATTTTATTTATTTATTCATGAGACACAGAGAGAGAGAGAGAGAGGCAGAGACAGAGGCAGAGGGAGAAGCAGGCTCCATGCAGGGAGCCCGATGTGGGACTCAATCCCAGGTCCCCAGGATCACTCCCTGGGCTGAAGGCGGCGCTAAACCGCTGAGCCACCTGGGCTGCCCGTGAGCTTTATTTCTTAAAAGCTAAATGAATGCCTTAAAACTTATACTTCTTGTTTTCTTGAGGTTAAAAAAATTCTTCTAGGAAGTTACTATTTACAGACAATAAATGTCTAAAAAGTCTAAAGACATTTTTTTAAGCTTTTAGAAACCAGACTTACTAAATCTCATTTAAGTAGTCAAAAGGACAACACTATTTGGAAACATTTTACTTTTTTTTTTTTTTTTTTTTAAGATCTTATTCACTTATTTGAGACAGAAAGAGGCTCAATCTCAGGACCCTGAGATCATGATATGAGCCAAAGGCAGACGCTTAACCAACTGGGTGACCCGGGCGCCCCAATTTAGAAACATTTTAAATATTATGATTTTAGGGCACTTGAATATTTAAAGGAGAACAAAAGTAATTATTTGTTAGATAACATGAATTGTTGTTTGTTAATTGTGTTTTTGGGGTGATAAAAATATTTTATGTTACGATCAATATTATAATTGTACAATTATAAACATTCGTCAAAACTCATTGAAGTTAGTGAATTTTATTATATGTAAATAATGCTTCAATCATGCCGACCAAAAAAGGAAAGTATTTTGGGGTTTAGAAAAGGACTCACTAGAATTCCAAGGAAGGGTGTTTCTATGGACAACCCATGACACCAAGGTCATAGACGGGAACAGAAATTATTATTTTAACCAGAAGCCAAATGTAATTAATGAACTGTTAAGGAAAATGATTTTGTTTCATTGTACTCTACATGCTTTTTATACTTCCCAGTACGTTTGAGATCTTTCCACAGTGACAGTCACTTGTTTGTGTGGAGGTGGAGTGGGTCAGCAATGACTGGGCTGAGGATAGGCATGCCCTAAATGAAAATGTAGGGAGTGAAGAAGATAATCAGTGAGGATGGAGAGTGGGGGGAATTATTCCTTCTTGTTTGACCTGCATCATTTCATTTACTATAATTGTGTGCACATAATAAACATTTAACATATTTTGACAGAATCATGTATTAAAATTGTAAAATAGAAGTAAAAAATGAGAAAAGAAACCATTAAGCCAAAATTGGTGTTTTTATGTAATTACTGGTTCTTTAAAATTGGGACTACACGCTTAAAATAACCCAAGCACAGAATCATAGTTGAGCTAAATTAATTGCTTATTTCAAGTGACTGAATGTTCTTGAAAATGATGGCAGAAGTGATGCTTTTGCAGGGATTACTATTGATTATTACTACTCTTAAAATGATTGGATTGATTATGCCATGCTCTGGCAGTTAATAGGGCCCCTATTTGCCTTGATTTTTAAACATTAGTTTAGTAATACAGAATGGTTTTATTTGTGTAATTGCGTGCCTTCTACCTGGGGGTTTCAGATCTTTACTAAGCAGATTATTATTTGGTGTGTACTGTTTCTCTGGAGAAACTTTCTCTCTTATCCATTCAAAAATAAAATATGTCGGGCAGCCCCCGTGGCTCAGCTGTTTGGCACCGCCTGCAGCCTGGTGTGTGATCCTGGAGACCCGGGTTCGAGTCCCACGTCGGGCTCCCTACATGGAGCCTGCCTCTCCCTCTGCCTGTGTCTCTGCCTCTCTCTTTCTCTCATGAATAAATAAATAAAATCTTTAAAAAATAATAAACTAAAATATGTCTACAAAGCATAGCTCTTTATAAATATAGGAGAAAAATTCGTCCATTCGTTACTCAGTGATAAAAACTGTTACAGTTTTCATACAGTTCCCTCCAGTCTTTTTTTCCCTGCCCAGCTAGTTTTGTCTCTTTTACTTCTTCGTGATCTCTCGCTTTATGAAAGCCTGTGTTCACTTTTTTCTTGGTGTGGCTTTTATGATGTGCATTTTTACATGTTAGTTTCCTTTCACAAATACATTTTAACGTTTGCTGTCAATTTAAAATATGCCATACTTTACTACCTTGATCTTAGATCAGAAATATGTTACTTTTTTATGGAAGAAAAATTTTATTTGCTTCACCTTTTATATAACTTTAAAACAGCAGATCAACTACCAAATTTTATAATGATTCAGATATCTAAGGCCCAACTACTGAATTTTAAATAATCCCAGATGGTTATGTAATCAAAAGGGAGATGTTCTTATTTCACATTTAAAATGTTTCTTTTATATTTTTAATGATTCAATTATTTATGACATATTTTGATAGGAAATCTAAAAGGTTTTATATGGAATACAACTTCTTTCCTTTTTTAAAAAAAAGATTTTATTTATTTATTCATGAGAGACAGAGAGAGGTAGAGACACAGGCAGGGGGAGAAGCAGGCTCCATGCAGGGAGCCCAATGTAGGACTTGATCCTGGGACTCCAGAATCACACCCTGGACCAAAGGCAGGCGCTAAACCATTGAGCCACCCAGGGATCCCCAATACAATTTATTTCTTTTTGGTCTCTTTTGAATATCTTCTCACAGTCTCTTTAAATAGCCATAAAAGACTAATTGGTTGAGTTATGCATATTTGTGATAATCTAATCATGGACTCTGAGTTACTTTTTTAAGATAAGGCCCTTGATTTTCCATTTTACACATCTTGTGGGTTTCCTACTCCTTGATCCTGTCTTGTTGCCGGCTCAAACCACTTCCTCTTTCAAGCTTGCCTCATTTCCTGTCCATTCATTTCCCTGGCTTTGGTTGGCAGGTCTTATTTATTTAAAACCATAACAACCAAGCTATACACACACATACATACACACACACACACAATATAAATGATAAGATCTATATATGGTATATCTAAGATATATATATGTGTATATTTTTTTCTTTCTTTCTAGTCCTGTGTAACTGAATGAGACAAAACCTTTCATCTTTCCCTCCTAAGGGAATTTCCTTCAATCTGGAGATTATTTTTGAGTATGTGTGGCTTAAAAATTGTTTTGGTTATTGTTTAGTGTTTGCTTTGTTTATTTGTTTATCTAGAGATTATTAAAGAGCTTGTGACTCATAGAAGGTATTGTGTATTCAAATTATTTTTTACACTTATTACTTAGGATGTTTACAGAATTTCCCCCTCCCCCAGGAAGTTAATATGCAGCTGCTTTGTGTACCTCACCTGCTGCCATTACCCAAATATAGACAAGTCCAGAGCACCACAAGTCCGGACACCCTTCACAGAAAACAGGAAAACAGATGACAAAATATCTCACTTCTTTTCTTCTTAATAGGCTTTTCTTTTAAGTTATTTCCAGCATAAATTTGGAACTGTTTTGTTTTTCTAATAAGTAAGCAAATTCTTAATATTCAGACTGTTCAAACTTGATTCTTTTCCCCTTCATGCAGTTGGATTAAATCAACCAAGTTTTTTTGTGACATGTAAGCATGGTCTTTTTTTTTTTTTTTTTTTTGCATGGTCTTAATCTAAATGTTTACCTTACAACTTTCTTTGTCAATGTGCAGTTTCAATGATTTGCTCCCAGTGGAACAGTAAAGTTCAGATCAGATTTGGAGAAAAGGAATACAGTGATGTATTGTAAGCCCCAGGCTCCTGAGAGCAGGTCAGCTTGATTTATCAACAGATCACGACAGTCCAGTTTGTACCAGATACCTAGACACTTAAGATAACGTAACTTATTTTATTTTTGCAGTTTGTCTCATACTTTTGCACTTTTTAAAAAAAGATTTTATTTATTTATTCATGACAGACACAGAATGAGAGAGAGAGAGGGAGAGATACAGGGAGAGGGAGAAGCAGGCTCCATGCAGGGAGCCCGATGTGGGACTCAATCCCGGGTCTCCAGGATCACACCCTGAGCTGAAGGTGGCATTAAAATGCTGAGCCACCCGGGCTGCCCAGTTTGTCTCATACTTAATCAGTACATAACTAAACATATTCTTCAGGATGAGTCATTCTGACAAGTTATTATTTATTTAAAGCCTTCCTGGTTCCCTAATGAAGGAAAAATAAACTCACAGTATGAATAGTCTTTTAAAGAATTATAAAGGTACTAACTGGTTTAAATGTTGGTATAAATGTAGTGTTTATTTGGCAAACTAATTTTTCCATTTGCTTTCCCCTTAGTTCTGTGGTGGTAGAGGTTGAGAAGATGGGTAGGGAAAATGCATTCAGTATAGAACTAATATTGCTAATATTACAATATCAATCCAACAGATATTTATCAAGGCATACTATGTGCCTGTTACTGACCTTTCTAGGCTCTCAGGAGGCAAGGGTGAGAAATGCACTTTCAATGAGCTGTGGAGTATTTAGCAGGAGACTAGGAAATATATGACAGAGTGTAGGAGAGGTTGGGATGGCAAACACCTATGTAGGAGTTATCAGGTTGTATAACCTATAAGATTGGATTGTGTTTCAAGGGGAAGAGTGGCTGATTAAGAAGCAAATAGGGGGTGATGAGGCTGGGAACAGTGGGTTTGGGATACTGTTCAAGAGGTTTGATGGTGAAGGGGAAGAGAGGATAGTTGCCTGAGAGGTAGATGAGTTTTTTTTTGTTTGTTTTTTGTTTTTTCCTTCAGAACTTGAGTACTTGTCTGGGCCGGGAGGTGAAAAGGAAGTGAAAAGAAAGATAATGACAATCCAAGAAAAGGGACATAATTGACGGGGTAAGCATTTGGAGAAAGAAGATTGGGGTATGTTTTTTTGTTTGTTTGTTTTGTTTTGTTTTGTGAGAGAGAGAGACAGGAAAACGGAAAGTGTAGTGGATGAGGAGATGAACTTGAAAGTGGATAGGACATAGTTGAGACTTCTCTTTGTTTTCTGGAAATAGGAAGTCTTCTGGGAGTAAAGGGGGAGTTAGGAAGGGAGCCTGAGGGCACTGATGAAGATAGAACAGCTGCTGGGGAGAGTGGAGAGGCAGTCAGTCACCCAGGATGAGAAAAGGCTTGCTGAATAGTGTTGGGTCCAGCCCAGGCTGGAGCTCATTTGTTTGTAGTGGAGCCAAACACAGCTTTGTTATGTCTTTTGAACCGCTGGGATGCCTGCAGGAATGCTATTAAACACCAAACTGTCCCAATCATAAGAATCAACTGGAAGAACATATAGAGAACACAGAATTTCCAGCCTGTCTTGGGTGCATTCTGTTTCAGTAGGTCTGAGGTAGGGAATGTATTTTCTATTTTTGTAGATCTGTTAACTTTAAAGAAGAATACATTATAATGTGGCTACAAAATTTGTTTTTAAAGGAAGACCTCTTAAAAAGATTTTATGTATTTATTTGACAGAGAGGTAGAGCAAGAGAGCACAAGCGGGGGAGCGGGAGCGGCAGAGGGAGAGGGAGAAGCAGGGTCCCCATTGAGCAGGGAGCCTGATGAGGGGCTAGATCTCAGGACCCTGGGATCATGATCTGAGCTGAAGGCAGATGCTTAACCAACAGAGCCAACCAAGCACCCCTAAAAGGACGACTTTTGATAAAATGCACAGGAACTTAAGCTGAACCATACTAATTTCATGAATCCTTAATGAAACACAAATCCTGATGTTTTTATTTAATAATGGACTAATTATAGTTGGAGGCAAAAATGGCAAACAAAATCAATTTACTCTATCCACATACTTTCCAGATCTGTTGACTAGAAACCTTGAACCTTTTCCTAAACTGAAATAACCCATTTAATTTAATTCGTACATAGTTTTAAAATATGCCTTCATGTAGGGACTTAAAAAAACTCTAGAAGGTCAATTGTGTGTGAAGGGTGAATGAGGAGTTTTAAACTTTGTTACAGAAGATATGATTGAGTACATGGGAAATCCAAGATAATTTAACGACACATTAATTTGAAGAGTTTTTTTAAGTTTCTAGGCATAAGGCAAACATTTAAAGTTAAGAGCTAGTAATAACCAATTAGAAAATGGACAAGAAAAAAGATTCCATTCATAAAAGCAAGACAAATGCATATGAAATTGGGATTTAGGCATTAATCTAATGAATATGTGCAAAAATTTTCATGAACGAAAATGACAAAATGTTGTCAAACAGCATTAAAGAAGACTTGAATGAATGAAGAGATAGGCCATGCTAATAATGAATGGGAACAGCACTGCTGTCTACAATTGTTGAAGATATTCATAGCATAAGGCTCATAACTAAGGTGGGGTGAGCAGAGGCTAAAATCCAGTCTGCGTTGTATTCTCCACTCATATGAGGCTGGGTGCATCAGGGCTGAGGAAGGGTAGTTTTCCCTAGTTTGTACATAAGTGCCATATGGGCTAGCAGCAGTCTTAGATGGGAAGATTATATCATAAAGCTATCAGCCTCATACTAATCACAAATTCATTGTTTTTCCAATCAAAATCCTGACACAGTTTTCCTATAGGACTTGACATAGTTTACCCTAGGTTCATATGGGAGTATTGGGTAAGACAATTTGAAGAAGAACCAGGTGGGAAGAGTTTACACTCCTGATATCAGAAATTCTTGTAGCACTGTAATAATTAAGACAATATGATACTAAGAGCCCAGGAATAAACAATAGAACGGTGGAATAGACTGGAGAGCTCAAAAGCAACTCATTCAAATATGGAAACTTGGAATATATCAGAAACAGGCACATGTTGGGGGAAATGTGGACTCTGCAATAAATAGTGTTAGAATAATTAGTTATCTGGATGGTAAAGTATGGATTTCTTTATCATAGTCTACACAGAAATTAATTCCAGCTTGTAAAAAGACTTTATTTTTTATTTTTTTAGAGAGAGGGAGATGGAGAGCAGGTGGGGAGGGGCAGAGAGAGAAAGAGAGAGAGAATATTAAGCAGGCTCTACACTCAGTACAGAGCCCAACACAGGGCTCCATCTCACAACCCTGAGATCATGACTTGGGCTGAAATCAAGAGTCCAAAATTTAAATAATTTTTAAAAATTTATTTATGATAGTCACACAAAGAGAGAGAGAGAGAGAGGCAGAGACACAGGCAGAGGGAGAAGCAGGCTCCATGCACCGGGAGCCCGACGTGGGATTCGATCCCGGGTCTCCAGGATCGCACCCTAGGCCAAAGGCAGGTGCTAAACCGCTGCGCCACCCAGGGATCCCGAGTCCAAAATTTAACCAACTGAGTCACCCAGGTGCCCTTTAAAGCCCTTTTAGTAGAAAATGTGAGAGGTGCCCAGGTGGCTCAGTTGGTTAACCATCTGCCTTCACTCAGGTCATGATCCTGGAGTCCTGGGATCAAGCCTCACATTGTGCTCTCTGCCCAGTGGGGAGTCTGCTTCTTCCTCTACCCCTTATCCTGCTCATGTTCTCTCTTTCTCTATCACTTTCTCTCTCTCAAATAAATAGATAAATAAAATATTTTTAAAAAGAAAAAGAAAATGTGGGAGAACATCTTTATAAAGAAAATAGTAAGGAGGGATTTCCTTAAACAGACATTAAAAAAACAAAACAAAACAGAGAGAATAGGATAGTTAGATCTAATTCCACTAAACTTTAAAATGTGTTCAACACTATGATCCAAGGGAAAAGACAAGGCACAGATTGGGAAAAGACAAGAGAAAGATTCATACCTAAAATTGACAAATAATGCCTACATGTCAGCAAGACATGGGGAGATATGGGGAGAGGATATGAATTCACAGAATAAGAAAACTGAATGGCCAATAAATATATGGAAACATGCTCAACTCACTGGTAGTCTGATAAATGTAAATTAAGGCACCATTTTTCACCCATCAACATAGACAAAAATGTGTAAGTGGGACAATTCCTAGAGTTTCTGAGGATGTGGGAGGAAGTGCTCATATTCTGCTGATGGGTTATGAATGACACAGCTCTTTTGGAGAGAAGTTTGGCAATATCAAGTGCAGATGAAGATGTTCACACTTTGCTCCAGTGTTCTAGACACATACTTGCACCTCTCTACCATATATATTCACATCAGCATTGATTATAAGAGTAAATAGAGAGGAAACAAGTGAGAGGCCCATCAACGAAGAGATAAATTAAAGTATGTGTTAGAAGTATAGGGATCCCTGGGAGGCGCAGCGGTTTGGTGCCTGCCTTTGGCCCAGGGCGCGATCCTGGAGACCCGGGATCGAATCCCACGTCAGGCTCCCGGTGCATGGAGCCTGCTTCTCCCTCTGCCTGTGTCTCTGCCTCTCTCTCTCTCTCCGTGTGACTATCATGAATAAATAAATTAAAAAAAAAAAAAAAGAAGTATAGATACCAGTTCAAATGAATAAACTAGAAATAAATATCATATATATACATGATATATAAGATCTATCTATCAATCTGCCATAATCAAGCTGCAGAATGACAGGCAGAATTAAGTTAGAAAATGTGCATAACAATGCTATTAGCTGGGGATCCCTGGGTGGCTCAGCGGTTTACTGCTTGCGTTTGGGCCTGGGCATGGTCCTGGATTCCTGGGGGATCGAGTCCCGCGTTGGGCTCCTGGCATGGAGCCTGCTTCTCCTTCTGCCTGTGTCTCTGCCTCTCACTCCCTCTCCCTCTCTCTCTCTCTGTCCATCATGAATATATAAATAAAAAAATCTTTTTAAAAATGCTATTATACATGGATACATACATTTGTTGTAAGAATCCAAAATGACTTAAAGGAATAAATATCACTTTGAGTATAATGGTCCCTAGTGGTGTTGTGGGACAGGGTACAGGGGACTACAAAAGGAGCTGTAGTGTTTTGTTTAAAAATTTTTTGAGGGGATCCCTGGGTGGCGCAGTGGTTTGGCGCCTGCCTTTGGCCCAGGGCGTGATCCTGGAGACCCGGATCGAATCCCACATCAGGCTCCCGGTGCATGGAGCCTGCTTCTCCCTCTGCCTGTGCCTCTGCCTCTCTCTCTCTCTCTCTGTGACTATCATAAATAAATAAAAATTAAAAAAAAATAATAAATCCAAATCTTTAAAAAAAAAATTTTTTTTTTGAGCAGGGGCACCTGGGTGGCTCAGTGGTTGAGCATCTGCCTTTGGCTCAGATTGTGATCCCAGGGTCCTGGGATTGAGTCCCTAATCAGGCTCCCCACAGGGAGCCTGCCTCTCTCTCTGCCTCTCTATGTCTCTTATGAAAAAATAAATAAAATCTTTTTAAAAATAAAAAATTTTTGACTATGGCATAATGTTAAGTCTTTGTTTAGCTGGGGATAGTGAGAATATATGCTATATACCACTCTGTATGTTTGAAATAGTTCATAATTAAAGAAAACACAGAGGGCACCCCGGGTGGCTCAGTGGTTTAGCACCACCTTTGGCCCAGGGTGTGATCCTGGAGACCCGGGATCGAGTCCCACGTTGGTCTTCCTGCATGGAGCCTGCTTCTCCCTCTGCCTGTGTCTCTGCCTCTCTCTCTCTCTCTCTCTCTCTGTGTGTGTGTGTGTGTCTCATGAATAAATAAAATTTAAAAATTTTTAAAAAATAAATAAAGAAAACACAGATATAGACAAAACCCTTATTAGTGATGTATAATTCAACACATTTCATCTCTTGGTTCATATAAAGTAGGATACAGAGAAGAGAGCAGAAAAATTTTGTTGGGGGTGCCTGGGTGGCCCAGTTGGTTAAGCATCTGCCTTTGGCTCAGGTCATGATCCCAGGGTCCTGGGAGCAAGCCCTACATCTGGCTCCCTGCTCAGTGATGAACCTGCTTCTCCTTCTGCCGCTACTCCCCCTGCTTGTCCTCTCTCTCTCTCTCTCTCCCTCCCTCTCTCTCTCTCTCTCAAAATCTTTTTAAAAAACAAAGAAAGAAAAACTTTGTTGAAGACATTTCAGATATCATGTGGATGATGGGCCTGGTCCATAGCAGTACCTTTTAACCTTGATTTGGTACAAAATGCAAGCTTAATCAGTAAATAAGAAAATCTACTTAATTAGTGAATTTCCCAGGGAGCCTTATGATATTAGCCAGTAAAGACTGTAGCTTTAATTGAGACAGTGATGTTACTTAATTGGAACACCTGAATAAGATTAAGAGGTACTCAGATAAGGTCAGCTTGTTTCCTCCGTGACTAGAGCTTTGCTGGGTATTTGCCTTCTTGCTGGCAACTTCTGCCAATTGGGGTGAAGCTGAGCCAAATGTTTTTACTGTCCTTCATACATCACTTAATGGAGTGTTTTAAATACAGATTGCGTGTATTTCAGAATGTATTCTGAAAGAGATCCACATGCTGATTCTATTGATAAATTTAGAACTCATTACATTGAAGATAAGATATTTGCATTACTTTTAATTTGTTCCCGACTCAACTGCTTAATATGTATAGGTTAAATGAAACAAATTGATAATTATGTTGGAATTCAATAATGTATTTTGATTGGTTATATCTGTATTGTCAGGGTTCTCCAAGAGAAAAGCCACCAACAGGAGAGAGAGAGATTTTTTAAAATAAGGAGTTAGAGGGATACCTGGGTGGCTTAGCCATTGAGCATCTGCTTTCGGCTGAGGGTGTATTCGCAGGGTCCAGGATCGAGTCCCATTTTGGGCTCCTTGTGGAGAGCCTGCTTCTCCCTCTTCCTGTGTCTCTACCTCTTTCTGTGTGTCTCTCATGAATAAATAAATAAAATCGTTTAAAAAAAAAAGGAATTAGAAAAATAAATAAAGAAAATAAAAACAAAATAAGGAATTGGCTCATGCAATTATGGAGGCTGACGAGTCCCAAGATCTGAGGTCAGCAAGCTGGAGACCCAGAAGAGCTGATGGTATAGTTCCACTCTGAAAGTCACCAGGAGACCCACAAGAGCCAATGTTTCCATTGAAGTTGAAAGACCAGAAAAGACCAATGTCCCAGCTCAAGGAAGCCAGGAAGAAGGAAATTCCCTCTTACTCAGCCTTTTTTGTTTTATTCAGGCCTTCAACTGATTAGATGTGGCCCACCCACATGGGGGGGCAATCTTCATTGTTCAGTTTACCTATTCAAGTATTAACCTCATCCAGAAACACCTTCACAGACACATCCAGAATATCTGATTACCCCCCATGGCCCAATCATGTTAACACATAAACTTTACCATAACAACATCTTTCTACCCAAATTTAAGATCATTTCATAGGTTTCTTGACAATATGGTTTTTATTACCAAAGAGTACTTACATTCCTCCATTAATAAAAAAGAAGTCCTTGAATTCTTCTGTAAAAAATAATGTAGTATTCATAGAGAGAAAAACTCTGCTAAAAACATTGACACTGATTTAAAATTTTTTTTCATATTCTGTTACTAACTAGTTTTATTTATTTATTTATTTATTTATTTATTTATTTATTTATTATTTTTTAAAAGATTTTACTTATTTATGAGAGACACAGAGTGAGAGGCAGAGACATAAGCAGAGAGAGAAGCAGGCTCCCCGTGAGGAGACTGATGCGGGACTCCATCCTGTGACCCCGGGTTCATACCCTGAGCCAAAGGCAGATGCTCAACTGCCAAGCCACCCAGATGTCCCACTAACTAGTTTTATGACCATGGGCCAGTTAATTTCTTGATCTGAAAATAGGAGGACATTGGAACTTATTATTATGATCCCATCCAGTTCTAGAGGTCTGTGATGTTGATCTTTTCATCAGTCTGTGGATGTTGCAAGGTGATTAGCATTGGCATGTCTGTTTTATACCATCCAAAGGAACTCAAGCTGCTTTCTGAGTGTTATTGTGGAAGGGAATCCCCGTTATTTACAGCTCTCCTTCATATTTAATTTCCTTGGTGCATATGATGACTAGTCTAGGGTAAACAAATCTCACCTTGAGACTCGGACTCCAAGCAAAGCCAAACTTATGTGTGAACTTACTTTATCCATGAGCACTTTCCATAGGAAAAAAATGGGGGTTCCATAGAACTTGATACTATCTAAATAGTTTATTAGAAGATTTAGTGGGTCTTTCTCTGTCTCCTTTTTTAAAGCATCACGTGTAATAGCTTTGGATAATTTTTTATTAATGTACATTACTCAAGAGTATTTTAATTTAGTGATTATTCTGACTGGCAATGATTAGATGATCAAAAAAAGCAAAATTGGACTATGTGATGAGATGTATTTTAGACTGTGCTAGATCCGACTTTTTTATTGGATATATTTGGGTTGTTATCAAGAAAACTGTGTTCAGAGTACACAGTGCCTGACCGACTCAAGTGGACAGGAATTAGAACCATTTTGGCAGTTCTTAAATTCTTGTAAGGATAAGTTAGAGCATGCTAAAATAATTTTCACTAATGAGTACTTTATCTGCCTTGTAAATAGTTTCAAAAAGTTAGCTGGCCTACAGAAATGTTGACTAGTTTATGAAGTTCTCCCTGGACCCTCCCCAGCCTGGCATTATCGTCTTTCATTTTCCTGGCCAAGTCACTCCTACTTACGGTTACCCATATCCTCAGACTAACAAAACAAAGCATATCTGAGCCCCAAACAAAGTTCTCTAAAGATGCACTAATGGCATAGATTCTTGAGAGAGAAGTAGAAACTGTAACAGAAAGCATTTCAAACAAATATACTTCTGCCTGGGGTAAAGAAAAGTGGAATGAAGAAAAAAGAAGGAGTATCATTAGGAAAATAAAAGAGAAACCTGAAAGAGACACCAGAACATTTTGTGTTGGAAGGGAAATCATTTAGCAAAATTCCTAGACTTGTTGCCTGGTGTATTGTAAGTCTAGCCTGATTTCTTTTAATGTACATGTTGGGTTCATTTACATGGCTGCAATCTGAAGGCCAAGAAGATTTTCAAGATTCTGGAATAATCTGAGAAGCCTCTGATAAAAATGTATGCAGAAAATTTTAATAACTATAATTAGACTCAGAAACAGCTAAGGAAATCTCATTATTTGTTCCTGAATTTTAGTTATTTTCTTCAAAACCAAAAAAAGTTGTCTAATGGGCAACCATGATTCCTTCTGATGATGGATGCTTTCTGTAAAAGTAGCTGTATCAGATTGGTTTAATTTTCTTTTTCACACACTTCCCTCTCGTTTTTATGAAGAAAAAGACAGCCAATCTGCAGCTTCCTTTGAGGACATTAGACGGCTTAGAGAAATGGCAAAATAAACAAGATTTATTCTCATCAGATGTGTCATGGGAGGGATCCCTGGGTGGCGCAGCGGTTTGGCGCCTGCCTTTGGCCTAGGGCGCGATCCTGGAGACCCAGGATCGAATCCCACATCGGGCTCCCGGTGCATGGAGCCTGCTTCTCCCTCTGCCTGTGTCTCTGCCTCTCTCTCTCTCTCTCTCTCTGTGACTATCATAAATAAAATTAAAAAAAAAAAAAAAAGATGTGTCATGGGAAAATTGGAGGCATGCTGTGAGGTAATGGCAAAATCATCTTGAAAATTTCCAAGCACTTTTTCTAAATGAAATGGAAGAAATTTAAACTTAGCTTCCGTCTAATTATGGCTAAAGAAAAACTGTGTGCATAAAAATATGGGCATATATATATCTTCCAACAATACTATTATAGTTTCTTCCTCTAAAAAAAGAAGAGGGCAGACTTAAGGTCTTACAGTTCTAGAACATTGATCTCTGGAATAGCTGACCACAGGGGTGTTTAATTTTTCCAAAGAATAGGCAATGGAGGGACGCCTGGGTGGCTCAGCAATTGAGCACCTGCCTTCAGCTCAGGGCATGATCCTGGAGTTCCAGGATCGAGTCTCACGTCGGGCTCCCTACATGGAGCCTGCTTCTTCCTCTGCCTATGTGTCTGCCTCTCTCTCTCTGTCTCTCATGAATAAATAAATAAATAAAATCTTAAAAAAAAAAAAAAAAGAAGGCAATGGGAACTTTAATGTATAATATGGAAGTGTTTTCGCCCTTTCTTAGTAGCCTCCTCTGTTTCTCTTATATTAACCTATGAAGATATTTTCTGCTAAATACCCAGCACAGATGGACACCCTAATTTATTTCAGTGCTGTGGTCATTTGTAGAAAACATTGCTTTTGTTTCTGCTGTTAACCTTAAAAATAAAACTGCCAGTTATTCTACCAGCAAAAGATGGGTTTATTCAGGAATAGCAGAGAATTACAATCTGGGACAAGGAAGTTACAGCAAAGCCATAAGCAAGTCCACCGAACAAAGGAGAGGATGCTCTTTTGTAGAGCAAAAGGGGAAGTTGGGAAGGTTGTTATAAACAAGAAGCTTGTTGGAATAAACTGGGAGTTCAAGATATAGTAGTTTTTCATTGGTTGAATTATGACTTTCTCTCATTGGCTGGGCTATTGCGAGGGAAAGAAAGCCTTTCTTCCTCCTGCTGGGATAGTAAAGTAGTCCACCAGCAAGGTCCACTTCCTGTTGGATTTACAACTGATGAAAAGCAGTAGGGTGTGAGAACTCCCCATAGAACCTCCTGACTCCATGTTAGTTAGGTTTTCCTTTATGAATTTTCACACTGTTCACCCACTGCAGTATTAAAGACACCGGACCTGCTTTTAGAACATGATTGCAAAAAATTGGAGATCTTTAATGGTCCAAGGACTAGTATATTGCAAGCTTAACTCAGCGTTTTGGATCTCTATGAGTGTGACTTTTGGAAACAAGGAAACCATTCTTTGTTTATCCCTAAGCCTGTCTGTTTTCTATCCAGATGCTTTCTGAATCTGGAGAGGGTCCTGGCATGACTTTGAAATATTTAACATAAGCTCTTGGGAGTGTTTGTATGTTTCCCTTCTTTGGATTAATATCTGAAGTAAATCACAGAGAACGTAAGTGGTTTATATGTTTCTTGTTTTTAGTACAAAGTAGAGTTTCTGCCAGGTAGGCCTCAGGGAGTTGATAAGATTAAGAATATTTTACTTTTCCTATAGAATCTGCTCAAAAATTTATCACTCAAGCACCAATAATAAATGTGCTTAAACACACACACACACACACACACACACACACCATTTAGTTCAATTATGGAGAATCCAATTTATCCCCATTCTCTAAGGCATTTACTAGAAGAGAGAGTCCTTGGGCATTATTCTGTGTAATTAGATTTTTGCACCTTTGCATTGTGAATTGGGATTTCTGATTTCTCCACCCTAAGGTGCAAAGTGATAATGCGACTAAAGCTGATGTTATAATTCATCAGGACTTATAAATGTTTAAATTTATAATTTGAGACACTCTGGGGAAAATAAACAATAGTGGATATTATACCCTATTTTATAAATATTAAAAAATTTTACTTTTTAGAGCTGCTTTTCTCGTCCCCCCAAATTAATCTTCACCAGAAGCCTCAATAGTTTTTAAGAAAATGTGTCAAAGACTTAGTTAATCCTCTTCTCATGTGTGGATTTGGCCAAGTTTTCAGGAAATAGCCAGTTTGTTAAAATAAATCTGTTTAAAAAATGTTTTGTATTTGAGTCTCCTGGGTGGCTCAGTTGGTTAGGCTTCTGCCTTCAGGTCAGTTCATAATTCTGAGGCCCTGAGATTGAGCCCGTGTTGGGCTCTCTACTCAGCAAGGAACCTGCTTCTCCCTCTTCTTCTATGCCTCCTCCATCCTGGTCCCCACTCCTGCTCTCTCATTCACAAATAAGTAAATAAAATATTTTTTAAAAATTTGGGGGGGCACCTGGGTGGCTCATTTGGTTAAGCATCTGCCTTCAGCTCAGGTCATGATCCTGGAGTTCTGGGATCGAGTTCTGCATCAGGCTCCCTGCTCATCAAGGAGTCTGCTTCTCCCTCTCCCTCTGCTGCTCCCCTCTGCTCCTGCTCTCTCTCTTTCAAATGAGTAAATAAAATATTTTTTGAAAAAAAAAAAAAAAAGGGCAGCCCAAGTAGCTCGGTGGTTTAGCGCTGCCTTCAACCCAGGGCCTGATTCTGGAGATCCGGGATTGAGTCCCGCGTCAGACTCCCTGCATGGAGCCTGCTTCTCCCTCTGCCTGTGTCTCTGCCTCTCTCTCTGTGTCTCTCATGAATAAATAAATAAAATCTTTTAAAATTTTTTTGTATTTTTCTTCTTCATGGTAACAATAAAAATGTAATATCTGAAAAGATGATTTTGAGGGGTAATATCATAGGAAAAAAACAAAGATGAAATGTTAAATAAATAAAACTGGATACAAAATATAATATTCTCAGGGTACCTGGGTAGCTCTGTCTGTTAAGTGTCTGACTTTGGCTGAGGTCATGATCTCGGGGTCCTGGGATGGAGCCCCCACATCAGGCTCCTTGCTCAGAGGGGAGCCCGCTTTTCCCTATCTCTCTGCCTGCTGCTCCCCTCTGCTCATGCTCTCTCTCTCTATCAAATAAATAAATAAAATCTTTTAAAAAACACAAAAAACCCCCACAAAATACAATATTCTAAACTATTAAAATATTATTTAAAAAATTAGAAGGAAATATAGCAAAAATCATGTTTGGATTTTTCTTTTATCTTTCTGTACTTATGAGTTGTTTTTCTAACAGGGCACAATCTGTATTTCAGAGAAGATTTTAGGATATATTATAGTTATATTGACACTGCAAGTGATGGGAAAACTAGGAATAATCCACTATAAATAGTATCATTCAAGAAAGGAAATGAATGGTAAGGATTAGATTTGAGTTGAATTACTACAGAACTGGAAGGTTAATAAAGAAACACCTAGAATGAAAAAATATACAAATCTTTCAGGTTGTTCAGATTTTATGTAAGTTTTACCTCATGTAAGACTTCATATACTTCCCACGATTACACATTGGTCAAGAAAAACAAACAAAGGAAAGCTTTTGTTTGTAAATAATTTCCCACATATAATTTTATGGACAAAATTCATCTAAAATCTTAAAAGGAATTAATAAGTTTGATTTTTAAAAAAATGAGTCAAGCTTTGAGAGTGTACATTTTCAATAATAAATAATCAGGGGGCACCTGGATGGTTTAGTCGGTTAAGTGTCTGACTCTTGATTTTGACACAAGTGGTCATCTCATGGGTCATGGGGTCATGAGATCGAACCTCATTCATTCATGGGCTCTGTGCTCAGCAGGGAGTCTGCTTGAAGATTCTCTCCATCTCCCTCTCCCCCCACTTGCTCACACTTTCTTTCTAAAAAAATTTTAGAAAAAAAATTAATTAAAAAATTAATAAACCTTAAAAATATATATATTTGAGCTGAGAACTATGCCTTTCTCCTTTCTGAGGACATTGGCATGGGTTTCAAGATTATGATGCATTGTGCTTTGCTTTACTCTTAAATATTTACTCAGCTATTCTTTCATTCATTCAACAAATATTTCCTGAGTACATAAATACAGTATACCCTTGGAGGAGAGATAAGTTATATTTAAACAGCTGTCACAAAGTGGAGCACAGTTTTGGGAGAACACAAAAGAAGGTGAGATTGTTTCCACCTAGGGAGAGCCAACTTCTTTCTGGGTTGGAATCACCATCTGGGCTTAAAGGGTCTGTAAGTGGCTGGCGAGACATTTAGGGGGAGAAAGGAGGGATGAAGACATGAGCATGTACAGGGACAAGGAAATTTCGTTTAAGTAGGAGAGGTAGGAAGTCAGGACAGTTGGGGCCAGATCACAGAGCCTTTGGTGCTGGCCTACGTGGTTACTACTTAGGCCAATGGGGAACTGTTGAGGTTTTTATTTTTTATTTTTTATTATTTTTTTGCTGTTGTTGAGGTTTTCATGAAGGTGCTGACATGACCTTGTAGTCACATGTCAAGTGAAACTTGTCAGGCCAGGACCCAGAGGACCAAACTGTCATGACCATGACGTAGACCTCTGATGGTTTTCAAAAGAGTTTCTTGGGATCATTAAAGGCAAGACTTGGTTCTGAAGGATGATTCCCCTCTCTAACACCTGGACCTTGCTAATTTGGGCCAGCTTTCTCGTGAGTGGGGCCATGGTAGCCATCTTGGGCTTAGCCTCTCATGTTCTGCTCCATCAGCCCTGAACTCACTCTGGCCGATCCCCCGAACCTGCCTCTGCCGCATCAACCAAGCTTTGGCTTATTTCCCATCATCTTCCAGGGTCTGTGGATCAGCACTGGCATTCCCCACTTCCCTCTCTGACTTTGACGTTTTTGTGCCTCTCTTAGAGCTGACAGCTAGTACTTTTGTTGTTGTTGTCTGTTTGTTTGTTTGTGATACTGAGGGCAGATTAAGAGACTTTTATTGTGTTGAAGGTGTGCTGGTTGGGATGGGGCCAAGTGAATGGATCAAGAAATATTGTGGGAGTAGAAGTGCCAAGATCTGATTATTGAATATGTGGGCATGAAAAAGAAGGAATCAAGGGACAGTGTTGAGTTTTTGAGGCTGTACAACTTTGAACGGCTTTAAAGGGGCCAGAAAATAACTTTTCTGACTTTTCAAAATTGAACTGAACCTATGTGTTGAAGATAGAGCCATTGAAGAGTCTTCTTTCAGCTTTGGTACTGATTAGCCCGAAGGGTATTATGAACAGCTTGGTCAAGCTAGTTGTGCCAACATAATGCCCTGCACAGACTGTAATAATTGAGTAGGATTGGAAGAAATATGCGTGTGCCAACTATGCTGGTGTATGAAAATGTGGAAGAAGCCCTCCATTGATTCTAGTTACTGATTATCCTCTTTTTAAGTGAGAAACTTAGTACTGTGTTTTACAATTTAGGAAAAAGAATGTGACAACAAACCACAGCAGGGGTTGAGGAGGTAGATAAAGGCAGTTCAATACTTATGAATCTTGGAAACTGTGAAAAATAAGCTGCTTTTGGCTGAGCATATTTTGTGTGGTACCCATGGGCTGATCCACTTATTTGAATGTTTTCATAGTGGAATGTTAAATAATAGTAATAATAGTCAAAACTTACTGAGCAAATAGTGTCAAGCACTGCTCTAGGCACTTTTTAATTTATAGAATATCTCATTTAATCCTCACAAAACCTGTGGAAATGGGCATTTTATCCATTTTGCACATGAGAAAATTAAGGCTCAGGGAGATTGGCTCTATGTAATACAGTTACTAACTCATGCTTTTCAATTGGTTCATGAATACCAATGATTTATTTAGTTGGTTTCCATTCAGGGATGCACTAAGCGTCCCCTTACATTTCTGGAACATCTGTGAAAATGTGGGTTTTGTTTTGTTTTGAACCTGCAGTGGTGGGATGGCTGTTCTGTATGCATGCAGCTGGGGGGGATGGCCCCAGTTAGAGTTGTACAAGGCAACTTGCTTTTGTCTTCTCCCTGATTCCTTAGTTCAGTTTGAGAACCTTCCCCTGGTAGTTGGCTTGGGTACCCATCACCATTATCATCATTGATCTAATTACTATTAAAATTTTCTTTTTTTTTTATTTTTTTAAAAATTTTTATTTATTTATGATAGTCACAGAGAGAGAGAGAGAGAGAGGCAGAGACACAGGCAGAGGGAGAAGCAGGCTCCATGCACCAGAAGCCCGACGTGGGATTCGATCCCCGGTCTCCAGGATCGCGCCCTGGGCCAAAGGCAGGCGCTAAACCGCTGCGCCACCCAGGGATCCCGATCTAATTACTATTGATTATTGAGCACCTTCTATGTGCCAGCTACTATGCTGAGCATTTTACTGTATTATTTCATGAATAACTACAATAATGCTATGATATTGCTCCTCTTGTCTTCATTTTATATGAGAATTAACTTGCATAAGGTCCCATTGCTGGTAAGAAGCAGAGATGGCACTCAAACCCATGTCTATCTGACTTCAGAGTCCATCATCCTAACTACAGTGTATTTTCCTCAACACTAGGCTTTTCTCTAAACGTCAAGATCTGTACTTAGCCATTCCTATAATTAGCTTCAGAGGTTTAAATAGGCTTAATCTAAAATCTAGATACATTTGAGAATCATTTTATATTCTTTTCCGCCTAGAACTTATGATATTGTTAGCTGTTTGATTCACATTTTGAACCAGTCATTAGGTTAATTACCAAAGGATGCTATAATCCCTTTTTTATAAATGCTGCCTGGTGGAAGATGTGTTGATACTCAAATCACAAGCATTTTTCTCATACATTGGGAGGGAGTGGTGGCATCATAACACCTCAGTACAAACAGGGCACCCTTCAGTGAGGCTTTGTGATGTGGCAGGAAGTCAAGTTTCAAAGCTTTGTAGAGCTCATCATAAAATGGCATCCACCTTCTTTCATTTAAATCCAAGTGCTTGCAAGAGTGCAAAAATTAATATCATAAATTAGCAGGATGCTCTTCTGCTAGACAAAATAATGGTCACTTAGTCCCAAAGGGCAAATGTTGTTAATTGTTTATATGTTTCGGCGAGGTGAGACTCATTCTTATGGTGGGAATTTCTAAAGATATCCCACTCCTATGTAAGAAAATTATAGGAAAGGAAATAGAATTGTATTTCTTATGCACTAATAAAAGCTAATAAAAATATTAACCAATTAGATAATTATAAAGCCTAAGTATATTAAAGTGTTATGCAAATACTGATTAATAGTCATACCATAGACTCAGAGAGCAAGCAAAAGCATGCCTGATTCAAATTATAGGAGCTTTTATTTGCATTTCTACAGAACCTATTATTAATGGGTCTCAAAGCACCTTTCAAGTGATAGTTATTAAAGCCCATAAATATGGCCCAAAAGTGTCATTTTATTGAGGGAATAAGCAAGAATTCCCCTTTACCTCTTACATAGTAAGAGATCTAAATGCCTGAGCTAAAGTAGGATTCTTCATATAAAGAGATTACTCATTCACTATGGGTGTTTGGAGCTATGATTACATAGGTATAGAAATTGGCAGCTATGAATTCATGGTTTTCATATTGAATATCTCAGTCTATGTGGTTAGAACTTTTCACTTATTTTTGAAATTTTACATGCATGGTAGCTCTAAACAAATCTTGCCAGTATATTTTAATATTTCTCTGTGACTATTATCAAATTCGAAAACAAAAATTATGCCAAGTTCACATGAAAGTATTTAAAAATATTTTGGAATGTTATATCAGGTTTATTTTTTCTCAAGATAATATCTTACTCCAAGGACTAACAGCTTATAAGCACAGTCAGTGGAAACTGTGTTTATTTCTCTACTTTGTAGCAAGTCCTTGGAAGATTGTAAGGATTTCTAATCCATCTCAGAATATTCCTTTTCCCCTTCTCCTCAATTTCTTTATCTCATTTCCCTCCTTTGCAACTTCCCTACTCTCTAAAGCTAAGCACAGGTTGGAAGAGCTCAAGAATATTCCTAGTCCCTGACTGTTCCTCTTCTTCCATCTTGAGTCTTCAAACTATCCCCTTCCCCGCCATGATTGATCGAGCTTTATTTTCTGCTGGTGCTGAGAGATCATAATGCATTTGCTGGTCACTATTGTAAGGCAGCCATACTCATGGTTATGCTTCTATGTCATGTAGTTTACAAGAAAAGCATGGACTAGTGAGCACCTTCCTTTAGAGTTAGAGACACTGGAGCCCAAAGAGAATAAGGGACTTGACTCAGGTCATCCAGCTGATTTCTGTCTCCCTGGAATTGGGACCACAGCTCAGGTCGCTAGACTCTTAAACTCAAGCTTTTTCCTCTGCCTCATAATGATTATAAAAGACTTTGAGTCACACAAAAAATTTAAGCCAGAAACATAAGGGGCAGACCTAGAAAAAACAGTTTGTTGATTTTATCAAGGGCCATGGGTCAGCAAGATGAGATAGAGCCTCAGGGATCGGAAGAAAAATGGAATGATGTGTGTGTGGAGTTGAAATGGTGGACCCTGGGATTATTGGGTAAGAGCTGGATGACTGGAGGTAGAGGGGAATGAAGAGCAAGCTAAAGTAGAGAACTGTGTAAGGTAGAATGGTAGTTGTAGAAGGATTTAGAAGGATGGCTGAGTTTATGGCCATGGCAATGGGTTGTTGGTATAAGATGAAAAAAACTTCTATCAATTACTGGATGGATGGTCCTTAGGGACAGCAGAGTTTCTCAGGGTGATGTCAGAGGGGAGGGAGAGATAAAGGCACGTATGGCATGTTAGAAAGTTCTCAGAGAATGTGAACTAATAACAAATCCCTGGGAAACAGCGGTATTAGAGGAGTAGATATGTGTCTATTCTGTAAGTGATGTTCCATTTCTAATTTCTGATTTTTATTTTTCTAGGGAAAACTGAGGCTACTATCAAAAACTTTAGTCCCTTTTATAGTCGCCAGTATGCTGTTGCTTTCTGCAATCATGTACGCAGTGAAGTAGAACAGCAAAGAGATTTAACATCACAATTTTTGAAGACCAAGGTAACCCATGAACATTTGGTTGATGATTTTTCCCACTGAAGAATGCTTTATAAGTCATCATATTTCTGGAATAAACAGTAATCTGAATGGCAGTTAAAAATAATCTGTTCTCAAATCATTTCCATGGTCAAAAAACTCTATTTGCTTAGAAGTTAGAATGCATGGTTTCTTGTTGATGGTGTAATCCATATAAAAAGAAAACTAGTATGGTTGAATTTTCTTTTTTGTTTTTCCTGCACTGGTGCTTTGATATCAGAAAATTTGACTTGCTAGTCAAATAGTGATGTTCAACTTTAAAAAAGTCATAATTTTAGTGCCTCATATTATGGGCATTTTTGTTTTGGTCATTGATAAATATGATTTTCTCTTCTAATCCCCCAAACTTATTCTTTCTTCTTTGCTCCATGATAATAATTACCTACCACCTCAACAAATATTTATTGACACCTACTAGGTGTCATGCCCTGTTCCAAGATTTGGGGATCAAGACTAAATCTTGTCTTTCCTGTATATATTCAAAAGTAAAAGACAGACAGTAAACAAATAAATGAACATCAGGCAATATCAGGTCATAATAAGTGTTCAAAATAAAATAAAGCAGGAGACTTACTCCTGCAAATGATCAGGGAAGCCCTCTGTGAAGATGAAATTCAAGCAGAAACTGGAACTGAAATAAGAGTAAGCTGTGTGAATATCTGTGGGATGTGGAGTAATCAGTGCAAAGGCCCTGAAGCAGTCATAAGCACATCAGGAAGGCTATGTGCTGAGAGCAGTGTGAGCAAGAGAGAAGGGATGATAAATGACTACAGAGTGAAAGGACCAGACCATGGAGGAGCTATAAACCGTGATAAGGGTCTTTATTATAAATGGGAAGAGAAGCTATTGGAGGATATCGAATACAGAGTAACACAATTTTCAGCAATCTCTCTGGCTTTTCTATAGTGAACGGACCATGATGATGGATAAGAGGGGAACTTGGAGACTGGTGAGGAGAACACTGTAGCAGTGCAAAAGAAGGGTGAAGTCAAGCTGGATTAGGTGGTGATGATAGCAGTTGTAAGGAAAGGTCCAAGTCAAGATGTACTTGAGATAGAGCTGATGGAACTTGCTGATGGATTGGATAAGACATAATAGAAGCACAGAGAAAATCAGTAATGACTTCTTGGTTTTTAGCCTGAGCAAATAAATACATGGAGTTGCCTTTTACTCAGAAGAAAGAGTCAGAAGCGGGTGGGAATCACAAGTTCCCTTTTTTTGCCATGTAAGTTTGAGATGCTTATTTGACAAACACCTGTGGAAATATTGGAGACGTAGTTAGTTGACATTTGGAGACCAGGAAAAGAAGAAGCATTCAGTGAAATGGATCGACAAGAAATAGCCTTGAAGGAGGAGAAAATCAGGAAACAGGAATGTGCCAGAAGGCAATAAAGAAGGGCTTACTAGAAGGAGGGAGTGATAAATGGGTCAGGTATTGCTCAGAGGTTAAGTTGACCAATAGATTTAGCAGCCTGGGTGTGTAGGGATAACTGGGTGTCATTCCCATAAAACTGATTCTCACAATATAGGGAGCTTGTTAAAAACGCAAAGTTTGGCCCCCACCCTCAGAGATTCTGGGACAGTAAGTCTAGGGTAAGGCCACATTTTGAACAAGTGTATCAGTTGATTTGAGTGACCCAGTTTAAAAAAAAAATTGCCACACATAAAACTATAAAGTTCAGCCTATATATAGTTTCAATCTCATTTAAAGAGAAGAGTGAGATCCTCTCTTACCTGTTAATGAGGCAAGATAGGAAACTGCCTCTTTAATTTTCACGACAGAATAAATTCAGAAGGCAATTTAGTTCATCCCTTAGCCAATTCTTAAAAAGATTAGCATATCTGCCTTCTCCGTATGGTTCATGTAAATTTTGCTTGAAAGTGGAGGAATACATTTCCAAAAGAACTTTGATTATTTTAATAAAGGAAAAATAGATGTAAATTCACTGACCTGTGAAAGACAGGAGGCCCATTCCTGTGTTTTAAGATAATATGGAGATTTTACCATGAGCCAGAAGGGGAATTATTCCTTGCACGGTTAGCTCAAAGGGAGACCTGAGAATCTAACAGAGACTTCCCTATAGCACATATGTCATCAGGGTGAACGAGGAGTCCTCAGAATTTTATTTAAGTAGAAAGGTAGAAGTGAAGTTCATTGACTTGCCTGCTTGTTCTTCAACCAGAAAGCGAACATGGTCTCCTTAAGGAACACAGGGATGGAGTAAGTGTTTATAGTCTGGGTCCCCAGGGACTAGGATCTGGAGACACCATTGAACACTGACCCTTGAGGCTATACCTGAAAGTATGGTGGATAAGGGAGCAGCCTGTTGATTTTTCAGGCATATCTGTTTTCGGGCATATTCAAGGTGTTGGGGTCTATAGCCACAATTCACCTCTTCCAGTGTTTATCAAAGATCATAAGTGACATGTATAGGAGGCACAGCCTTATTACTATAATCCCTTCTACTGCTTCTCTTCTTGTAGCATAATGGGTGGAAAGGGAAGTCACGAACATGTCAATAAGACAAGTGTTTGCATTTGGTGAGAGGGAAGAGGAAGGGGAAGTGTGGAGGGAGACAGGGGAAACAACATTTTTCCCAGGATCTCAGCACAAGATAGTTTCCTAAAACATTCCTTGAACTCCCATGGATAGATTTAGTGGTAGTGTGCTATGTTATCTTTTGTTGTAATAATTAATTCTGTTCACCTTCTTTACAGCCGCCACTGGAGCCTGGAACTGTTTTGTATGAAGCAGAGCTATCACAGTTTGCTGAAGACATAAAGAAATGGAAGGAGCGGTACATTGTGATTAAAAATGATTTTGCTGTGGAGAGCTATGAGAACAAAGAGGTAAGATATTTCCTTGTTTGGACTGGTTCTTGCGATCTTCTTCACCATTGGCTTGGTTGATGAAAATGCCCTCTCCTTTAAGAAGGATTCCTTCAGTAAGCACTCACTCATGCAGCTACTCATGTCAGTTAACATGTTTACTGAATGCCTATCATACGCCAAGTGTTATGGAAGGTTCTGAGCCTTTAACTGCTAGTGAAACATGCTTGCAGTCTAGTGGGCAAGACAGACTTTGCACGAGTAATTGGAAGTGAGTGTGAAAATACATTACACTGAGTGACCAGTGCCGGAGCCTTTCCTAGGATCATTCAGCTTCAAGGTCTTTGCCAGTCACTGCCCTGATATCTCTCCTTCTCTGCTCAACGTCTCTATGTCTTCCTACTGGTAAGCCTCCTATGCGACACAGAGCTGAGTTACTTCATAAGACTATGACTGCATTTACACAGGTTCCTAGGAATCCAGACATTTCAGTGCTTTACTCCACTTGTACTTCTGGACTTTTTTCATTTAACTTCTTTTTTTTCTGGTTATCATATTAGTTTTCTGTAAAATAACTAGATGACTGGGATGCCTGGGTGGCTCAGCTGTAGAGTGTCTGCCTTTGCCTCAGGGCTTGATCCTGAGATCTGGAATCAGGTATCACATCGGGCTCCCTGTGGGGAGCCTGCTTTTCCCTTGCCTATGTCTCTGCCTCTCTCTCTCTCTCTCTGTCTGTATCTTGTGAATAATAAATAAAATCTTAAAAAATATATATTTAAAAAAGAAAACTGAAAGCTTTAAAAAAATAACTAGATGACTGTCTAATAGAGTATGTCTGTAAACCGTGGAGAAAATGAGGTCATGTGAAAAGTGCCTAGCACCTGGGAGGACTTCAGTTTTTGTTGGTTCCTGTTTCTTTCCAAACGTGGGGAGATCATTTGGTCTAGAAGAAAAAACACTTGGCAGTGAAATGGGAAAACGTAAGTTTAGGTTGAGCCTCACTCAGTCCCACTGGAGAGTCAGGCTGAATGATCCCACTGGTTCCTTCCAGATCTCGCACTGTCCACGTGGTTAGTCTACATAGATCCTCAAGCTCCTTTTGGAGCGAATGGTTACTGTTTATCAATGAAAGGTAGTGATAGGTTTAAAACTCTGCCTTCCTGACAGCAAGTTTAAGAATAGTCAGGACAACCTCCGTGGATACTTTGGGTAATACCTCTGATGCTAAACCTTTAGGAAGAGACCTCAGACTGACAGGTCCATGTGTTTCCTTTCCATTTCTAATGGGAAATAGAAATAAAATAGAGTTTGAACTTACTCCACAGGCTACAGGCAATGGTCAAGCGCTCTTTTAGGTAGTCTCATTCTTTTCAACATTCATGACGCTAATATCTTCTCTGCTTATCTATCTATATTAGGACTTTATTTTTTTTATATTAGGACTTTATTGAATACTTGATTTGCTCTCAAAAGCAAAGTATCATTGCACTACATACCATAATGTCAATAATAATAAATCACCTCAGAGGTGCCTGGGTGGCTCAGTGGGTTATAGTCAGGTCATGATCCCGAGGTCCTGGATTCGAGCCCCAGGTCAGGCTCCCTGCTCAGCGGGGAGTCGGAGTCCGCTTCTCTCTCTCCCTCTGCTCCTCCTCCCACTCATGCTCTCTCTCTCAAATAAATAAATCTTTAAAAATAAAATAAATCACTTCATATTTTGTATGGCACATTACATTACAAAGTTCTTTTAGGGAAGCTTGAGAAGAGGCAGTAGAACATGATGGTTAATATAATGTGCTTTGAATCACATCTTTGCCAGCAATTAGATATGTGTCCTTGCATAGGTTATAAATCTCCTTGAGCTTCAATTTTCTCACCTGTAAAATGGTGAATATGATCCATCCCTTCATGACAATGTTGTTGTAAGGATTAAACAAATGACTATATGACTATGAATATTGAAGCACTTAGCATATGGCCAACACTAGCAAGAGCTTAATGTAGAGCCATGGCAGTATGATTATTACTAACTACTAACTAATTGGAAGGAAACACTCATAGAGCTTGCTTTTGGATTTATTAAGGATTTCACTATATTTGGTGATTTTGGTGTTTTTTCCTTCTAATTTTCAGTTTTCCAAGCTTGCTCCAACTTCCAATTTATGGACTGTATTGCTTTCTTGGCTTTGCTCATTGTTTTTAAATAAACTTGTTCAGTTTGTTAAGTTATGGGTAGTGAATTTGGTAATAGCTATATATATTTTTAACTTGGAAATTTTACAGGGATGCCTGGTGGGGCACCTCAGAGGCTCCTCAGTCAGTTAAAAACTTGGAAATTTTTAAAAATGCCCATGCAGTTTGCCATAATTCCTCAAAGTTATAATAATATCCTGTTTTTTTAATGTATGGAAGGGCATTTTTTTGAGTTATATAAGAGTTATATATTAAGTACTATAAATTGCCTGTTACTTCTTTGAGAGTCCAGTTTTGGCAGGTACTTAAGCAGGAAAAAATGAAGCTTTCTTCTTTGATAATCAAGCCTTACTTCCTGTTCATTTTCTGGACAGACCTGGGTATGAATCCGGGAATTTGTCACCAACTCACCACTGGGCCATTGGCAAGTCTTTGAGAGCTTCACTTTTCTCATTTATAAAATGGAGATAATAACTAATTCATAGTGCTGTTTTGAGGATTAAATAACATAATGTTTATAAAACCCAGATTGGGGCCTGTTAGAACATATGACACAATTCAGTCTTAAACCAGTCTGAACTGACCTGCTTCTAGACTTTCTCAAAGTCACAGCTTTAGATTCTTCTCTAAGGAAGTGCCTAAGTCCCTGATGTACTTCTTACAAATGGAAAACAACCTTCTTAGATATGCAAGAATTTGTTTTGTTTGGGATTCTTCACATGCCATCTTATTGATGGAGAATGTGTTACTGTTATTCTGATTATGTTGCCTTGATCAACATTATTTTAGTTTTCCCCAAGAGCACACTCTAGATTTTGGGTTATACAGTTTTCTGGTTTCAATTCTCAACTTGCTTTTAGGCTGCTACTCTCAAAATTTTGTCTTGACTTAAACCCTCCTATCAGATGCACATACTTAAATTTTACCTTGTCTGGGGATCCCTGGGTGGCGCAGCGGTTTAGTGCCTGCCTTTGGCCTAGGGCAGCAATCCTGGAGACCCGGGATTGAGTCCCGCGTCGGGCTCCCAGTGCATGGAGCCTGCTTCTCCCTCTGCCTGTGTCTCTGCCTCTCTCTCTCTCTCTGTGACTATCGTAAATAAATAAAAATTTAAAAAATTTTTTTTTACCTTATCTGGTTGTCCTCGTGAGTTGAACTGCTTGTGAGCATTTAGCAGTTCTCTGAACCTCTTTAACATTTCCCAAACAGCAGAGCTTTTTGTCTGCTGGCCAGAATTTGTTCTGATGCCATGATGTTGCATTTCCATCCCTGATCATGGTACTGCAAAACCATCTTAACGTGGTGGCATGTGTTATCACGGCAACATTTTTATGCTTTTGGTGAAAATCCATGGCAACCATAATTGCACTTACATGTCCTACATGTGATTAGTCATCTGTCCCCAAGCATTTTGTTCAGTTAAGTGTCTGTATGTATCATCACCCTTGTGGTCATAAGAATGATTCAGGTGCTAGCATCTGAAATGGTAAGTGTGGTACAGGATTTCGAGAAGTTACAGAGATTATGTTTTCCCCACTTGAGAAACACATCTGGAGTGAAAATCCTGAGATTAAGGACTCTGATTTACCATGTTGTGACTGTCACTAAAGCAATACCTTATGAGTTACAGGTATGCAAAACATATTTTTAACTATGTGGCTCTTACTTAGAGACATAGTGTAGGAATTGCTATCTCTGAGTGTATGTGCTCATGTCTATTTCTGATATTCCTGATATTTCCCAAAAATCCAAATGGGGAAAAGAAATCACTTATTCATATTTTTTTTTCTCCCCAGGCCTATCAGAGAGGAGTGGCTCCTAAAAGCCGAATTCTCCCAGCTGGTGGCAAGGTGTTAACTTCAGAAAATGAATATAATTTGTTATCTGATCGGTTTTTTCCAGACCCTCTTGGTGAGTCGCTGAGCATTCTTTCTCAAGGCAAAATTACTGTCATGGAAAGAGTACTGAACTTTAAATTTAGAGGCTGGATTTCTATCTAGTTCTGTGACACTTTTCCCCAGCCATTGCTGAACCTCTTTGGTTTCTGATTCTCCGACTCTAGGCTCTTGAACTTAAAAATCTAGAAGGATGTTTCCAGCTGTAACACACTTGGATTCTCACATATTCCACTTTTTCCATGTAGAGAAAGTGATGGATACTATAGAGACCAAATAGCGCATTTCATAAAGATTCATGAACTGTGGATAATAACTCCATCTGGCTTTTTGTAAATCATACTGCACAGTAATTACTTGGTTTCTTGAAGAGAGCCCTGGTTCTTATTAATGGGCATAATCATATCATTAGAATTTATGGAGAAAAATATAATCATTTTATCAATTGTTATTTTTGTGTAGAGTGCTTAGCATGGTGTTTTTAATACGATTAGTATGTGGACCATAAACCTAGATTAACACACTATTACTAAGTAATTCAAGCTAAAACAACACTTTATGTGCACTATACATATTGTTATATTTTCTTTCAACATCTACTTGTATGTCATCTTGGCTCTGGAGCTGCTGCTAGAAATGGGAATGCCAACTTGATGACTCTTCAGAATCTGTCCAGTTAGAACCTTTCAATGAAATCAGTCAGAATAGACAATAGATTTATTGGTTTATTGGTGAAATCATATCAGAAGGAATGAGTAGGAATAAAAAACACAAGGCCTGTGTGACTAATGCCATCTGACCCAAGGCTTCTAATTGGGATATTTCAATGACTTTTTTTATTGTATGGTGTGGCTCTCTGAGTTTTAAAAATAGGATATTCAAAAATAAAAAATAAAAATAGAATATTCTACAGTAGATCACTTGTGATATCTTTGTAACTCAACTCAGAAAAAATGCAGATTAATGGCATCTGGAAAATTGTTGTAAAATATTAAATGAGAGATAACTAGAGGCTAAGAAGAGCCAATTTTATGGGGCTTGCTGAAGCTTTTAAATGCAAAGGGTCAGTGTTGGCTTTTGAGTTGTTTGTACAAAACCATGACATATAGGAAAAGACAAGAAATTGTTTCATAAAACCATGTTGATCTGGAACACTTGCTGTGTGATACTAATTCAAGGGGAAAGAATAAAGGCAAATGAAGATGGGAGGCATTAACCTCACTTGAAAAAAAGCACTAGAGGTTATAAATAAATATGTCTTCTTCACACAGTATTCTAAGATGGTGTAGCAATAATGCCTTCGTATTTTGCGAAAGTGATTCACTTACTTGACATTTTGTTAGAATCTAGTTTGCTGCAAACAACAAAAGAGTCAAATACAGAAGGCTTTATTATTTTGCTGAAAATATTTCGGATTTTACAAGTCCAGGGCTGGTATGACAGTTCCATAAATATCAGGGACTCTTTTAGCTTTCTCTCCCTTTATCTCTAGGTTGTGGTCCTTATTGATAGTCTACCGGGGCTGTTGGAGGTCAGTCATGGTTTTCTTATTCCAGATAGTAGGAAGGAGAAAAGGGAACGAGGTGGAGACATTCTCTCTCTCCCTCTCTTTTTTAAGATTTTATTTATTTATTCATGAGAGACGCAGAGATATAGGCAGAGGGAGAAGCAGGCTCCCCTCAGGGAGCCCGGAGTGGGATTCGATTACAATCATGCCCTGAGCCAAAGGCAGACATTCAACTGCAGAGCCACCCAGGAATCCTGAGACCTTCCTTCTCTTTAAGAACACTTCAGGAAGTTTCACTGTCACTCTTGTTTCTAGTGGCTGGAACACACCAAGCTACAACGGAAGCTGCAAATGTAATCTTTATCTGACATGGTCACTTGCTCAACTGAAAATTAAGGATTTTTATAACTAAGAAAGAAGGGGAAAAATAGATAATGACACGTATTGGTGTGGTCTGGAACCGACGGCCAAAAGAGAATTCTTGAGGCATCTGTGGTCTAAAAAGTGATTTCAGAAAAGAACAGGACTGGATCTGTGGGCAGAAAGAGCTACCCCAGGGTTGTGAGGAGTGACTGATTATATGCAAAGGGGTTAGGGGAGGTAAGGGGGGGGTGTCCAAAAGGACTTTCATATGCTAAAGAAGACTTCCGGATACTGGAGGCCTGGCTATTGTCAAGCTAAAGTGGTTTTTTCTTCTAGTAAGGCATTAACATTAAGACAGTTCGGAGCTTCCTTCTACTCTGCCTATCTCAGGTCCTTGTCAATGGGCTGCAGGTCATAAAGAAATTTATTTTTTTTTAAATTTCCCTTCTGTCTCAGTTTCCCACATCACTTGTGGAAGAGAGGGTGATATTAGAGCTCCAGGAAATTGAGTTATGGGTCTCTGGAAGTTAGGCTATTGATTAAGAATGCTTTTTCCTGGGAAATCACTCAGACATCAGTAAACTGATGGAGACTCCTGTCATGCAGGACTGTCACCTCCGTCAGTTTACCATGTTTTTCCCTTCCCTTAGTTTTAGGGCAGCCAAGAGTGCCTGAGGAATGTCACACACAGCCCACCTGGATGTGGGGGGAGCGAGGGCAGTTTGCAAGGTGTCAGCTTGTGCTTTGTCCTCAACTTGCCTTCAGCTCTCTCATCAGATAATGTGTCACGACTAGAAGTCTGTGCTACCAAATTTGATCATTCATTTTTTTGTTCATGTATACATTGACTCATTCTCATATTATGTACCAGGTAATTTATGAGGTACTGGTGCACCAAAGTTTGTGCTTCTAGTACATTCTACTTTGTTATCTTCAGATTTCAGGACATTGAAACACAGTCCCCATATATGCCCAAGAAATCTATTTATTTATCCTTTTTTTTTAAAGATTGATTGATTGATTGATTGATTGACTGATTCATGAGAGACACAGAGAAAGAGAGGCAGAGACACAGTCAGAGGGAGAAACAGGCTCCATGCAGGGAGCGCCATGTGAGAGGATCCCGGGACCCGGGGAATCACGCCCTAAGCCAAAGGCAGAGGTTCAACCGCTAAGTCACCCAGGCATCCCATCTATCCAGTCCTGATTGATTAATTTGCCAGTAGCAAGACTGTTCTGGAGTCTCCCAGGTGGCTCTGGCTACCTAGTACGCCTAGTGTTCTCAGTGGCCTTAGAGAGTACTTTTGTTCTTCCCTTCCCTGAGACTGGTGCCTATTTTATGTAGACAGAGAGCACAGAGCTAATAATAAACTGGGGGTCATTTAACTGAGAGTAATGCATGGAAGGGAATACAATTTAGGTAGGAATCTGAATAGTTTAGCATGGTTTAACAGGAGTTTCTTAGAATTAATTTTGAGGTCAGTGGTAAAAGTCCATTGTTTAAAGCTTTTAAAATTTCCTAGGGCAATATAGCACATTTATTCAAACAAATTGTAGTTGAATATCCACTCTCTGTTTTACAGTGGATACAAAGGCTGAGCAAACAAAGACATATAAGGTGCAGTTTCCATCCTCTTAGAGCTCCAGGGCAGTGGTACTGCTTCCTGGGGAGGAGAACTGGGAGAAGCAGTAAGGGAGCTCATCTCACTCTGTGCCTACCCTGAGCGTAAGTGCCAGACATGAAAACAGATCTTTACAATATTTAGGGAGAACAAGGTAAGGAGCACCCAACTCTGTCTCTCGTGGCATGAGGAGCTGCCAACAAAAGGCATCCTAGAGGAGCAGCTTTTTTTTTTTAAGGATTTTATTTATTTATTCATGAGAGACACAGAGAGAGGCAGAGACACAGGCAGAGGGAGAAGCAGGCTCCCCATGGGGAGCCTGATAATGGGACTCGATCCCAGGACCCTGGGATCACATCCTGAGCCAAAGGCAGAGGCTCAACCACTGAGCCACCCAGGTGCCCCATAGGAGCAGCTTTTGAATTGACTTTTGAAGGATGAATGAGAATCTTCCAGGCAGAAGCATGATGGAAACAATAGAGGAAAAAGTAACAAGACCTGCAAAAACAACATTCCGTATCAGAATGGATGACCACACCAAAGAAGAGGAGAGACTAGTAAAAATGGAGTGAAACCAGGACAGAACAGGGCAAACACCAATACTTCACAGGGTGATGGAGAGAAGGGGCAGAGGAACCAATAAAGCTGACCAAGAAGAAACAATTTTTTTTTTAATTATTCATGATAGTCACACAGAGAGAGAGAGAGAGAGGCAGAGACACAGGCAGAGGGAGAAGCAGGCTCCATGCACCGGGAGCCCGATGTGGGATTCGATCCTGGGTCTCCAGGATCGTGCCCTGGGCCAAAGGCAGGCGCTAAACCGCTGCGCCACCCAGGGATCCCTTCAGAAACAATTTTTAAAAAGCACAAAGGAAGGACGCCTGGGTGGCTCAGCGGTTGGGTGCCTGCCTTCAGGTTAGGGCGTGATCATGTAGTCCCGGGATCGAGTCCCACATCGGGCTCCCTGCATGGAGCCTGCTTCTCCCTCTGCCTGTGTCTCTGCCTCTTTCGGTCTCTGTGTCTCTCATGAATAAATAAATAAAATAAAAAATAAAATAAAAAGCATAAAGGACATCAGAAGAGAGGTGATCCGCAAGTCAAGGGGAGAGAATATTTTCAAAAGAAGGGGTAGTTAGCAGCAACAGATGTTTCAGATCAGGTTAAAAGTCTTAGATAATGAGAAAAAAAAAAGGCTGAGGTAATGAAGAAGAAGCCACAGGTTGGCAGTTAGGACAACATCAGTGACCTCAGCCATGGGGTTTTGTGACTGGTGGGGTAGGAACCAAACTGAGGTGAAAATGAGGGTTGCAGCAGAAAGAAGCAAGTGTTGGTTTGGCAGCAACAGAGAGGAGATGGAGAGGGCAGGGCAGAGAGCAGCCTGGTGGAATGGGGTCCTGTGAGGATCAGAGGGTGATTGCTTGCATAGGGACAGGTGAGCCTGAAGAGGACCAGTGGGGGACACCCAGACTCTGTTTGCGGACCATTGATCTGAGGAAAGCTGAGAAAGATGGTGTCTGGTGGCCTTGGCTATCCCTGTCAGGTAGGGGTGAGGCCACCTGCTAGAGTGAGACAGGTAAAGCTGCCAGAGGAAGTGAGAGGAGCCCCAATGACCATTTCCTGCCATCCTGTGAAGACATCCCAGGTCACGTTTCTGCCCTATGGCCTGCCCCAAAGAGTTTCCTTCCCAGCCTGGAATAAGTATTTTAAATAAAAGATACACGTTTTAAAATGTCTTTGTGTTTTCAATATTTCTTTAGCACCCAGTGAAAAGGAGAATGCTCAGCCTTTTGTGGTCTTGCCCAAGGAGTTCCCAGTGTACCTGTGGCAGCCGTTCCTCAGACATGGCTACTTCTGCTTCCATGAGGCCACTGACCAGAAGAAGTTCAGCGCTCTTCTGAGCGACTGCATCAGACATCTCAATCATGGTAGGACCTGGCTGCCCTCACATGCCCAGTGGGGCTGCTTTGTCTCAGGGGGTGCTGGTTGGTTGCCTGTTAGAATGACTCCTAGAGAGTGCTGCCCCTGAAAGGAGGGGAAGTCAGGGGAAGCAGGAGTTTGTACACAGGAGCGCCGTCACCTTGGGGTTGTGTAGTAAGGTCTGGAGAGCCTCCGTGAAACAGAATGTGGGGCTTTGTCCGATGGCACCTGTGAGCCGCATTCACACATATAATTTTGCATGTGATTCTCGTCCTCTTCCTTTTTCTTGATGTTTCTTATTAAAATGACAGCAAGAATGGGCCAGCTGTCCCTGGCAAATTGAGTCCTTATGACACTTCATGTTTTCTCTCACCTTTATTTCTGAATAACTTGCACAGAGCTTTATGGTACCTAAAATCCCTGGGGGAACTTCTTAAACACAGATTTGTTTTTTGAGGCTCCACCCTCAGAAATTCTAATTCACTGGATCTCCGGTGGAGCTCCCATTTTACTTGTCTAACAAGTTGCCAAGTAATGCAGATGTTGCTGGTCTCGGGCCACACCTGGAGGGGTGTTGCTTCACTTTGCCTCTAGGTATGGACCTAATTACTATCACATCTATAACGGAAAAGACTTTTCATTGCAATATGGGATGTTTTGATGAGTTCATGTGAATGCTGGTTTTTCTGGAATCCACGAAGTCTTCAGTTACAGATAATTAAGCTCTTTGTTCTCTGGCAACTGGAAAGGCAGTAGTTAGTCAGATATCATTGAGGGCTGACTCTGTGCCAGCCTCGTTAGGTATTAGGAACAGAGTAATGAACCATGCAAAGTTCCTTGCTCGGGGGTCTATATTCAAACAGAGACAAGGGACAACACAAACACAAAATCACAAGGTGACTTGATAGTTCTCAAAGTTAATGTGTCGCAGGGTAACTAGAAGTGACTCCATGAGGAAGGATGGAGTTTAGTACTTTGAGGAGACTGGTGAGAGGAGGCCTCTTTGACCAGGCAACATTTGAGGTGAGTCACCTTCCCTATCTGAGCCTTTCTTCCTCTTTCCTAATAAGGCTAATGTCATTGTATCTTTTCTTTAGAGTTCTGAGGTTTCCCTGAGAATGTCAGCCCCAAAGAGCAGAAGTCACGAAGTGATGTGTGTCAGTCTGTTCTTGATTTTAGCTTGTATATTGATAGGAGGCTGATGGGAAAATATTACCTCACTCTATTTTGCTATAGCAACTCTGACTAACGTTGATCATAACTTTGGCTCCTAACTAGTTAGGGACTTTATAAAAACGATACCCTTATTAATATCTTGCCTTGTGGTTTTGCTGTTCTAGAGACAGAGAATCGCCCAGCATTGCCTGTTCCATCTAGCTCATTTTTCAATTCACTTACAGCTCTGTGTGCAGTGCCTTGGGTCTAGTGGGAACATGCAGTTGGCACTCAACACAAGAACCATGAAGTTTCACTGAGCAGGGAATGTTCTCCGCCTAGCCAGATGGGGCTTGCTTCATTCCCTCTTCCATGTACATAATAGGAAATTCCCTGGGGAGTTTTTGGATGTTATGTAGCCTGCATTCAGATTCCATTTATGGAAGATTTCAGTCAATTCAAAACCCAACTCTGCTCTCCAGTGTTATCAAAGGCTCTAAGATAATGAGGTCTAGTCATGTGGCTCTTTCATTTTATGTCACGTTCCTCTGTTCAGAAAGCACTTTTCCTCACCGCGGCTTTATGAAGACTTGATGTGATATAGCGTAACTTCCAGTAGCTCCAGGCACAACTAGAGACCACCAAAACATTGTAAGGAACAGTCCTTGACTGCCATGGGCCAGTGAGCTTCTCTCGCCTTCTCTTCTCTTCTCGCCTGTTTTTGACAGCACAATATACCTACCACCCATCCTTACTGACTCACTTTTGTTATTTCTACCTCTACCTCTTACTCATTGTATGATCTTGAGTAAACCTGTAAGAGGTTCACAAACAGAGAGCCATTTTTTTTTCCCGTAATTGCCAGAAGAGTCTGGAAATAGGTGTGAAATTAAGGCTATGATGAGGACCAGAGCTGGGAAGACAGTGGGGAGGCCGCTGACTTTCACCCCCAGGAAAATAGAGTTGGGGTGGCAGCCTGCTGTGGCTGCTCCGCTGGCCCTCAGGCCACAACACACTCTGTTGTGAACTAGGTCTAAAACATTCTGGCAGCTGATACCAGGCAACTATTAATCCTGTCCACTCGTAAGTCCTCAGGGATCTTTTTTGCTTTTCAGTTTTGTTGAGTTATAATTAATGTATAACATTGTATTAGTTGAAGGTGTGTCATAATGATTTGATGTATGTATATATCGTACAGTGATCACCACAATAAGTTTGGTTATCCATCGCCTTGTAGAATCACAATTTTTTTCTCGTAATAACTTTCAAGATTCACTCTCTTAGTGATTTTCAAATATGCAGTATAGTATTGTTAACCGTAGTCACCATGCTGTACATTACATCCCAGAGTTTGTTTATTTTATAACTGGAAGCTTATACTTTTGACCACCTTCACCCATATCCCCTGATTCCCCACCTCCTGCTTCTGGCAGCCACCAATCTTATCCCTGTTTCTATGACTTACAGATTTTTAGCCTTTTTCAGATTCCAAATGTAAGTGAGATCCTACAGTATTTGTCTTTCTCTGACATATTTTACTTAACATGATGCCTCAACGGGCCTTTGAGAGAAGATCCTTTCATTGCCTTTGTAATGAGTTCCTCCAAGGATATCTGTCACTGGAGGTTTTGAGGACACCTCAGCTCAAATTCCACCCCAGCCTACCTCACTTGCCCCGGGAGTTCTGAGTTCAAGTTGATCGAGGTATACTTGTCCATTCATTCTCAATTCAGAACCATTTCTTCTATTCCTCCTTGGGGGTGTGTGTGTTTTCTATTTAACCCCCAAAAAAGGGCCTGATTACACCTTGTTCTTGGACAATAAGGCTGTGTCCTAGGGTAAGTTAAGGCAAGTAAAGGACTCTCTTCTTCTTCCTTCAAAAGAGGGTGCTGATTCTGGGCACCTCAAAGATTATTTACATTCCTAAGGTATGTGAAGTGTGTGTGTGTATTTTGTTTTGGTTTAATTTTGGCATCTCTTCACTGAGCAGGCATAAAAAAAATTCCACAAAATTATTCTTTAGCAGAACATCCCACTCCAACATACTGGACTAAATATCAAGCCCATTGCATGATGTGTGCCTACAGCAACTGCTGTCCTCTGTCCTTTGGGAATCACACTGCAATCCCTTGTCCCTAGTGAGGGAAGGCCAGGGATCTAAATGTCAACTGCCATAAAATGGGAGTTATATAATGCTAAGGTATTCCAAGATAGTTCTGTTGTCCAAAATTCAGTCTTACTCTTTAGAATTTTAGTTTGAAAAATCTGGTCATTGTAGTTACAGGGATATAGTTACTACTTTGAACAAATATAGAGAGTTGTACATATGCAATATGGAATAATGATCATTATCATCATGAGTCTGTCTTTTCAGCTCAGGGTGATCATTCCTTGGCAAAGGAATCTGCAGGATGGGGAGAAAGTGTTCCTGGCAAGAGGAATAGGATATGTGGAGGCCAGGAAGAGAGTCAGAGCATGGATCATTAGGGAAACTGAAAGAATTTTGTGTGACTGCTGCTTTGAAAGAGAGAGGAGCCAAGTGAGGATGGGGAGATGGGTAGGATCCAGGCTATAAAGGGCTTTGCAATGGATATTAAGGGATTTGCACTTTTTTCTAACAGTAACAGGAAACTATTAAAGGATTTTAAGCAGACAAGCGACTCAGTCACATATTCATTTTAGAAAGGTCACGCTGGCTGCTGTGTGGGCAGAGGATGAGAGAGTAGTATGCTGGGATGCCAGGAGGCTACTTAGGAAGCTTTGGCAGGCACCAGATGGTGGGAGCCTGCACCAGAGAGCTGATAATGGAGACAGTGAGAGGTGGCTGGAGAAGAGAGATCTCCAGGAAGTAGAATGAACAAAAGTTGATGTTAGATAGTGTGGAGAGTGAGGCAGTGGTGGGAGTCCCACCTACTGCCACTCTCTGAGACAGGAACCTTGTGTGAGGAGGAGTAGATGCCAAGGAAAGGAGATGATGTGGTCAGTGTTGTAGATGTTGAGTTGGGGAAGTCCATAAACATCCAGGTGAGGAAGTTTCATAGGCAGGTGTGCGAACAGGGCTGGAGACAGGAGGGCCATCTGGAGGGGAGACAGAAAGGGGAAGTCAGCCGCCTGCAGGCCACCATTAAGCTATGGCTGGCTTTGTAGGAAAGTTGTAGTTTGCAAGCCCCTTAAAGGCAAATTGTCTTTTTTTTTCTATGTATCCCCATTCCCAGCAGTTGTCCAAGGGCCTGGTGCCAGGTAAAGGCTCTGTAAATCTCTGTCCCCCATCCTTTGGTAGTTAAAAATATGCTCATGTGTGAAAAAGCATGAAGTATGTATGCTTTTGTATGTATGTATGCTGGTGCAGCTTAAAAATGTTTGTATATAAAATCTGCAAACATTTTAAAGTAAAACGGATCAATGCTTTTATGTTAAGTGCTAACTTATTCACTTACTACATGGATCTGTGATTTTATTATTGAACCTCTAGGCAGTGTGCTTATCAGGAATATCAAGCCTTTGTGAAATTCATTGACTCTGTTAGGCTCTCTGACTCACCCTCTTCATACAGATACCTCTTTAATTGCCAGCGTCTCCTCTCTATTTTATTTCAAGTTCGCTGCTACCAACCTGCTTTGGGACTCATATAAAAAAACATTCCCAGAGGTTTTTAGTTGATCTTATTTTTTCCAATTACTGCCACCTCTTTCTACATGTAACAGTCAGATAAATCATCTGTAAGCACAATTTTTTATTAAAATCCTTCATGGGGGTTATACTATATGTTGATAAATTGAATTTAAATAAAATATAAAAATAAAATCAAATCCTTCAGCGGCACTGCTGTTGTCAGGAAGATGAAACATTTCATCCCGGGGAAAATGGCTGTGCCTGATTTACTGTATTCTGAAGCACAAACCTCCTTTCTCTCAATCTTGCTGTCCTACCCCTCCTTCCTTCTTTGAATAGGAGGTTATTTGGACACCTTTAGCTCTGCCTATACCTCCAGTACCCACTCCTGCTTTCTACCTGTTCAAATCCTCTCTTGCTTCTTTAAGAACCAGCTTCAGTCTGAGTCCTGCCGTGAAGACCCCAGGGTTAACTTCTCTACCACCTGTTATCCATCCCACTATTGGAAACTCCACAGTCTGCCTTACATTATTCATATTCATGTCTACTTGTCCTGTTTCTCTTCCTCTATTTCACGTCCCTCAAGGGAAATCATTTATCACCCTTTGGATCCCCCTACAGTGCTCAGACAAGTATCTTGTAATGACTCGAGCACAGTAATGAATTAATAACTGACTGCTAATATAAAGCTGATTTCAAAATTAAAGTGCAGTTTTAGAGATGATGATTATAAATGTGGCTTGGCTTATTTCATAAACACATTGGCAATAGTGAGCAAAGAGACTTGTCAATACAAAGCCTAAAGGGTTTGAGGAACAAAGTAGTCAGATGTTAAAAGGCAGCCACCGCTGGATGCACGGTGATTCTAGAAAGAAGGTGGGTGATTCTGGTAAGAAGATGGAATGCTGGCAAAGTTTTCTTCAACGGTGCTGTGCTAGCTTGAAGGACAGCCAAGACTGCCACTGAACAAATGCCTTAGGCACAGGGGACAGTAAAATATCTGGGAAGCGTGAGGGCACATGGTTTGAAAAGATAGCATAAAAGAAGATCCCAGAGGATTTGGGAGAGAACAAAATTATGTAAAGACGCTCTGCAAACCTCTGTTTCAAGTTGGACTGTTCAATCACTTATGACATGTGTGACATCCAAGGGTGCCTGTGATGGAGTGAGTCAGCCTGAATGTGAAGCTGTCACAGTGATTAAACTTTAGAATTGGTTGCTGTCAGGGTTGTATGCGTTGAGCTCATTTCCCAGAAATCCCATGTCAAATCAAACACCTTTATTAGATTTGGTTTTGACACTTGCACATTTTAGGTGTTCAATAAATGTTGCTGAATTAAACTGAATTTTAAAACAGAAAAGAATCTTATGATTCAAGTAGATAAAGCAAACCCTTTTTCAGGTGTTTATTTGAATATGATATTTCAAGCTCTTCAGTACTCACCAGCAGAGCTCAGATCTGGTTTTTAAAAATATTTTATTTATTTATTTATTTGAGAGAGAGAGAGAGAGAGAGAGAATGAGCATGAGTGTGGGGGTGGGGAGAGGCAGAGGAAGAAGCAGACTCCCCGCTGAGTGGGACTTGATCCCAGTACCCTGAGATTCTGATCCACACCGAAGACAGACACTTAACCAGCTGAGCCACCCAGGCACCCCTCAGATCTGTTTTCACTAACTTCTTCTACTTGGAGCAATATCTCTTCAACCCATCATTACCTGAAACACGTTCATTACTTGAGGGACTAAGTGTCTGATGTGAGCATCAATCGATTTTAACTGAAAATTTACAATGAGTTTTATGTTATTATATCTGAAACATGCTGATGAATTTGTGGCGCATGCTTTTTTCTGTGGCACATGCTTATATTTATTTATTTATTTATTTATTTTTTATTGGTGTTCAATTTACTAACATACAGAATAACACCCAGTGCCCGTCACCCATTCACTCCCACCCCCCGCCCTCCTCCCCTTCTACCACCCCTAGTTCGTTTCCCAGAGTTAGCAGTCTTTATGTTCTGTCTCCCTTTCTGATATTTCCCACACATTTCTTCTCACATGCTTATATTTAAAACACGTATCTATGAATCAGAAAATTCTAGTTATGCTTGGGCTCTTCTGAACCCTTTACTACAAATGAATGTTCAATTAGACATACACAAATAAAAGTACAATTTTTATAAACATCTCTTTGCATGCTTTTACTTCTAAAACGTATTCTGCAGTGTACTTCTGTTGCACCAAAACCTCTATGCACTACAAAGAACAATTCTTGCCAAATGACTGTTTAATCAGGAACTAGATATCAGTTTCCAGTTTTCATAGGACTATCCCAAAGAAAATTCTTTACAAGGATTCTCTCTGCTTGGAAACTACATGCTCCCTGATTTTAGTTTGGGCTCTTTGCCTCAACAAGTTATAAACATAGCTCTGAATTTTCTGTCCCTTTGTGAATATGCCATTTTATCTTAAGGAGTTAACAGCTCCCCGTTTCTGACCCTTGCATACTGTTCATAAAATGTTAACTTTGGAAGGGACCTTAGTGGTCACCTATTTCAACCTCTCAGGGCTCATTTATGATAAGGCACAAATAGTTTGACTCACATGCCCAAGGTCACAGCTGGTTAGTGGTAGAGGACTAGTTGTCCTGACACTTAGTCCTTGACACCTATCGTCTTTCAGCATTACTTTTTAGAAGACTCTTTCATCTCTTGGTCACTTAAAAACACAATACTATTGAATCAGACTACTTTTGAGATACATTCACCCAAAGTGAAGCAAACTCAGAGCTGGTCACGTAAGGTCATCCGAGACCTGAGTTATGTCTGCTTTCTTGATAAGTTTTTTTTTTTTTTGCTTTCTTGATAAGTAATACTATCTGAATTTAACTGAATTTAATACTAACATTAACTTTATTTTGCCCACCTGCTAAACATAACTGTCTCTTTTAGTCTAGATGTGCTCTGAAGATAAAATATTTGGTAATGTAGTTTGTTTACTGGTTGAATTTTGTGTACAGTAAAATGCAAACTGCATATGGTTTTATACAGCTTAAATAAAAACTGATTTGTAAAGAAAAATTACGGTGCCTGTGAGGACTTGCGTTGGAATAGTCTAAAAATAATAGATCTAAAATAAGCCAGACAGAGAAAGACAAATCCCGCATGGCATCACTTATAGTGGAATCTAAAAAAAAAAAAAAAAAAAGTCAAACTCAGAGAAACAGAGTAGAAGAGTGATTGCCAGGGCTGGGCGGTCAGGGAAATAGAAAGAGGTTGGTAAAAGTGTATAAACTTTCAGTTATAAGATGAATGAGGTCTGAGGGTCTAATGCAAAACATGATGACTGTAGTTGATAGTACTGTATCGTATAATTGAAATTTGCTAAAAAAAAAAAAGTAGAATTTAAGTGTTTTAATCCCCTCCCCCACCAAAAGATAAATACATCAAATGATATATGTGTTAATGAACTAGATGGGGGAATCTTTTCATTATATATGTAATCATTATTTATTTTTATATATATTATTTCATTATATATATAATATATATAGTCATTACATATAATCACCAAGATGAACATTTTAGACATTTTATAATTTTATATGCCAGTTGTACCTGAATAAAGCTGAAGTGCCAAAATAAGAGACCTAAGCAGGTTTTATTCATATTCTTTATACTTATGGTTATACTTAAATGACTCAAAACAGTCTAAGAGTTGATACTGAAAGAACCAGGTCTACATCAGAGACTAGAATCAATAGAAGTGTTTCCTCTCAGTCATTCACCATTTATCACCACAAGGACCTACAAATGTAGTCTTTGGTTCATTTGTTGCCTAAAGCCATGTTGCCATGGAATTTCTGTTGAATTCTTCTTTAGGGCCTTCCAGCACATGTGATCACTTCAGTGATCACTTAACTGATTCTTGCTACCCTTCCCCCTTCCTATTTCCAATGAGCCAAGTAGTTATTTTGGTATGAAGGTCAAAAAGTTGTATTGTGGTAGTTAAGGGTGACAAATTGGAACAATAATTTTAAAAAAAATTAAACAAGCAGAGAATTGAAATCAATTCAAGCAAAATTATTTGGGTTATTTTGGTTGGGTAAATCACAAAATTATTGGACAGTTTTTCATGTTCTTATGACTGACTTTGGCAAAGCTTGACTACCTTTCATGTTTTTTGTTTGTTTACTGGTGGGTGGAGTATGGTAAGATTGAAATGATACAGCCAATGAGATGGCTGTTTTAGTATGTGGTTGTGTAGTCAGCGTTATGAAAGATTGGCTTATGTTCCTTGATTTCTTTAAACAAATCAACATTTGGGAGGGCTTGGGGAAGAGTCTCATCTCTTGTCATAGAATAATCAGCCGCTGTCCTTCCCACGCAGTGAACAAATTTAGAGCATGTAAGATGAAAGAGAACCATGCTGGGCACTGTCTGTTGTTCATTCTATTAGTTGTTTTGAGTTTTTAAAAATTAAATATTGAATAGCTATAAAAGAATACTTAGGAAGTATGTGGAAGGTTTAAAGAGCATTACTCTTACTTCTTCTGTACTCCTCTTGCCTTCTTTACCCTTTGAGAGAGCACCATCCTGGATTTTATATTTTGCTTTTTTTCGTAGCTTGATAATGAATCTTTATTTATTTTTTAAATTTTATTTATTTATTCATGAGAGACATACAGAGAGACACAGGCAGAGGCAGAAGCAGGCTTCACCATATGGGACTCGATCTCGGGACTCCGGGATCAGGCCCTGAGCTGAAGGCAGATGCTCAACCGCTGAGCCACCCAGGCGTCCTGATCACGAATCTTTAATCATTGTGCAAGTTTTTAGACTTTATCCTGTGGAGTTTTATTACAAGCCTTCTTTCATGACTTCCTTTTTCAATCTTTGACTCTGGTGATTCATCAGTGTTATTGCTGGTAGCTGTATTTCATTGAATTTCATTGCAGCATATATTCCATGGTATTAATAGACCATAATTTCTAGTATCCATTTTACTGTTGATAGGCATTTGGGTTGTTTCCATTATTTATTCCTAACAGTGCTGCTGTGAACACTTTCTGTTTGTTGCTGGTTTTTAGAAATGTAATTCTGATTTGGTTTGCTAATATCTCAGGGAATGTTCACAATCTGTGTTGAGTGCATTTTGGCCTGTAATTTTGCAATGATATCTTTAGGTTTTGCCATCAAGGTTGTTCTTATTTCATAAAAGGAATTATGACTGTCTCCCTCTCCTTTTTTTTTCCTTTTCTATAATCTGAAATAGTTTGTGTAGGACTGGAATTATTTGTATTTTTTTTTTAATATTTTATTTATTTATGACAGATACAGAGAGAGAGAGAGGCAGAGACACAGGCAGAGGGAGAAGCAGGCTCCATGCACCGGGAGCCCGATGTGGGATTCGATCCTGGGTCTCCAGGATCGCGCCCTGGGCCAAAGGCAGGCGCCAAACCGCTGCGCCACCCAGGGATCCCGAATTATTTGTATTTTTGATATTTGATGGAGGTTGCCTGTAACATCATCTTTGCTTGGTGCTCATTTTGAGGGAAGATTTTAAATTACTGACTTAGATTTTTAAAATGTTATAGGATTATTCAGTTTTTATCCATTTTATTTATGTTTTAAAATTTAATGGCATATGGTTATGCATAATATCCTCTTATTAATATATTCATGGGATGACTAGGTGGCTCAGTGGTTAAGCATCTGCCTTCAGCTCAGCTCATGATCCTGCAGTCCTGAGATGGAGTCCTGCATCAGGTTCCCCTCTGGGAGCCTACTTCTCCCTCTGCCTATGTCTCTGCCTCTCTCTCTCTGTCTCTCATGAATAAATAAATAAGTAAAATCTTTAAAAAAACAAGACAAAAAAATATATTCATGATTCCCCCCTATAAACTCTGTGGAGTCTTATAGTGGTTCCTTTTTTTATTTCTAATATTATCTATATGTCTTTTCTTTTCTTTCTTGGTCAGTCTTACTGGAAGTTTGTCAGTTTTGCCAAGTTTTTCAAAAAACCAAATTTGGATTTTTTCAGATTATTGCATATTTGCTTTCTATTATGTGACTGTCTGATGTTATCTTTCTAATTACCTTTCTTCTGTTTCCTCGGGCTTTATTTTGCTGGTTCCCTCACCCCCCTCATATCTTAGGTAGACACTTAGCTCATTGTGATTGTTTTAAAATGCTTGCAAATTCTTTGACACCTTTTCCTTCAGAAAAATGAAACCTGATTTTCCTTCTTTTAAATATGGGCCAGACTTGTTGACTCACTTCTTACAAATAGAATGTGGCAGTTGAATAGCTTCTGCCTGGCTTTTTCTCTTTTGGATCATCACGTAGGAGGAGGTAGCCACCATTTAATGAGCACACACTAGAGCCCTCTATGGAGAGCCATGTAGAAAGAAACTGAGGCCTCCTGCCAAACAGCTAGCACCAACATGCCAGCAATATGAGTAAAGTTACCTTGGACGTGGATGCTTTTGTTGTAGTCAAGCCTTCAGATGATTGGAGTTTTGGCCAACGATGTGACTGCAAACTCATGAAACACCTCAAGCCAGAACCACCCAGCCATAGGGCTTTCAAGTTCCAGACCCACAAAAACTATGAGAAAAGATAAATATATATCATTGTTTTAAGTCATTGGCTTTTGGAGTAATTTGTTTTTATAGCAATAGAAAAACGAATATATTCACTAATCATCATCCTTTCTTTTGCTCTAATATAAGCATAAATGCTTTAAATTTCCCTCTATGTAGGGGGGCGTGAGTCAGTCAGTTAAGCCTCTGCCTTCAGCTCAGGTTGTGATCCCAGGGTCCTGGAGCCCCACATGGGGGCTCTCCCTCCTTCTCCCTCTCCCTCTGCCAGTCCCCCGTTTATGCTCTCTCTCTGTTGAATAAATAAATAAACCCTCTAAAAACCAAATAAATAAATTTCCCTCCACGTATTGTTTTAGCTTCATCCCACAAGTTTGGATGTACAGTATTTTTCATTATCATTTTTGCAGTAATTTTCTTTGTTAGATTTAAGTATTTTCTAATTTCCAGTACTATTTTTTCTTTAGCTTATGAGTTACTTAGAACTGTGTTTCTTAATTTCCAAATATATATTGTGTATTTATTATTGGTTTCTAGCTTAACTGTGCTGTCGACAAAAATATGGTCCGCATGATATCCTTTGAAATTTGTTGCACCTTGCTTTATGGCCCTGTATGTGGTCTTCTGGGAGAAGGGGCCCGCAGTCTAGAAAGCTCCATGGGTACTTGTATATGTTTGCGTCTATTAACATAAGTGTGTCTTTGTGTCATTCCAATCTGTTATATATTTACTGATTGTTTCTTACTATGACAAATTTATCCCTTACTAAAGGGGGGGGGGGTCTGTTTAAATCTGCCACTATGGTGGTAGATTTTTTTCATTTCTATTAATTGTTGAGTTATATTTTGTTACATATTTTAACATATACATGTTACTAGATGGATACTTGTTTAAAATTGTTGTTTCTTCCTATGAATTGAATCATTTATCATTATGAAATGACCCATTTTATCTCTATTAATGCTATTTGCTTCAAGTCTATTTTGTTTGACATTAATGTAGCAACACTAATTTTCTTTTTTTCAGGGCTTGCTCAGAATACCCATTTAATAAAAACATCTGACAATCTTTTAAATGGAGCATTTAGTTTGTTTACATCTACTATAATTACTCATGCTTTTGGTTTTAAATCTCTTATTTTGTGTTTCCTAAATATCCCACCTTTTCTGTTTCCTTTTCTCTGCATTCTTGCCTTCTTCTAGATTGGTTATTACAACTGTGTGATAGAAACGTGCATATCCTATTTCTACTTTATTAGTCTACATAACTTAACTTCTCAAAAATTAATCAACATCCTTAACTTTCTCTCAAAAAGGTACAGATAACTTAGAACACTAACTGCTGTAACATTCCACACCACCACCACCACCACCACCACCACTTATTGGCTATCATTGACTTGAATTTTAATTTTATCTTTTTATCTTAAACCCCCAAGATGTTATTATTGCTGTTTCATACAGTTTTAACGTTTACCACATCTTTATGATCTCTTTGCTCGCAACTTCTTCTTGTATTTCAGACCTTCCATCTGGGAGCATTTTCTTTCTTCCTGAACTATATTCTGCAGAATTTCTTTAGTTTGGGCTCATTCTTTCTCAGTTTTTGTTTATCAGAAGATGTCTTTATCTCATCCTTGTTCACAAAAGATATTTCACCACATATGAAATTTTGGGGTCACAGTTATTTTCTGTCACCACATTGAATATTTTATTCCACTATCTTTTGGCTTTCATTATTGAAGTTGAGAGATTTGTTGTTCTTTTGAAAGTAATTTGATGTATTTCGCACTTAAAAAAAAATATTTTCTTTGTCTCTGGCATTCTGCAATTTCACAATAATGTGTCATGGCTGTGGATTTCCTATTTATTTGGAATGCTTGAGATTTGCTTTCCTAAATCTGTAGGTTATTATTTAATCAATTTTGGAAAATTCTTAGCCATTATCTCTTTTTCTCCCTTGTTCTGTCTCTTTTCCTTTGAGAAATCTGATTAGATACATATTATATATTCTTATTCTATCTTCTCCATCCCTTGACCTTTTACATTTTTCACCTTTTTTTTCCTGTTTCACCCTGAACATTTTCTAGAGATCTCTCTTCTCAGCTATATTTGCTATATCTGCTGCTAAACTCATTGAGTTTTATTTTTGTCATATTTTTTCATTTCTAGTAATTGTTTCTGTTCCTTTTCTAATCCGAATAGTCATTTGAAATAATCTCTTACTCTTTACTCACATTGTCAATTCCTCCTTTTACTTTAAAAATATGTGAAACTGAATATATTTTATATTTTGTGCTGCTCATTCCAACATCTGATATCTTTGTGGGTTGTGTTCTGCTATTTCTTATTTCTGCTTATTCTTGCTCATGGTACCTTATTAACTGGTGTACTTTGTGATTTTTCATATAAGCTCATATTTTATTGAGGCCAGTTGAAGGTGAATTCCTCCAGGGAGGATTTGTGTTTCTTCTTATCAGATGCTAGAGGGCACTGCCAGATATTTGGACCACTCAGTTAATGTGAATTTAGGCCATAAAGGTTGTAGGAACATGCTTGTGAATATGATTTCTCAGGAGAAGTATTTATCTCCTGTATCCAATGCCAAGGTTTGAGACAGGCAATTTTTCTTGTAATGATCTAAAACCATTTATATAAGGGTGGTTTCTGCAATTTAATTTAGCACCTTATATGGATTAGGACTTTGATTTTGGTACTCAGCATCCTGGGAGGCATGTAAAGGGTAGCATAAGGTCCTTAACTTAAGGTGGTAAAGGCACTGGATCTGTTATGCCTTCACTCTTCTAAAGTGAAAGTTAACTTCAGGGCTTGGCTTACATCTTGGGACTTTGTATCAGTTTGCTAGGACTGCTACAATAAATTACTACTGACCAGTTGGCTCAAACACCATAAATTTCTTGTCTCCTATTTCTAGAAGCAAGAAGGTGTTGCTTGGGGTTGGCTCCTACTGTGGGCTGTGAGGGAAGTATCTGTTCCAGGCTTCTCTCCTTGCCATATAGAAACATCACTCTGGTCTCTGCCTTCATCCTCACGTGGTATTGTCCCTCTGGGCATGTCTGTGTCCAACTTCCCGCTTTTATAGGGACACCAGTCATATTGGGTTTGGAGTTCAACCTATTCCAGAACAACCTCATCTTAACTAGTTACATCTACAATGACTTTATTTCCGGTGAAGGGCACTTTCTGAGATAGTGAGGATCAGAATTTCAACATAGGAGTTTGGCAGGGGTGGGGGACGGAGAGCAGAGGGAGGACACAATTCAGCCCATAAAAGATTTCTACTTTACTGCCAGCTCATCAAGGTATTTAAAAATATTATTCACAGTGTAATTTATGCAATTTTTTTTTTCACCGAGAGGACTGGTTAAAATAACAGAGCCTACCATATTGCTGGACACCCACAGATAAGATTTAAATGGTGTTGAAAAGTCACTTGTCCCTAATAGCAATTTTACAAGGGCTGCTTCTCTTTTAAGCACAAGTTCGTTTTGCAACCATGTTGCATTGCACTTCAGGTTTGGCAGCTGCACATTTGCCACCTTGCCCTTGGGGAGAAAAGACTCAAAAGCTAGAGCTGATCTTCAGAAAATGTTCAAGTTCCAGGGCCACTTTAGGAACCAATGTTTCGGCCAACTCTGTTGAATGCTCTTTGCAACTATTGCGCATACCAGCCATGGCAACAATACTAAAGAAATCTCAATCATCAAGGTTAAATTATACCCTCTATGCTATGAGTAAGATGATAGAGAAATACAGAAGACACTATAGAAAGCTTTTCATTAAATGTAATTCAGACCTTTCCTGTATATAAAGGACTTGGCCTTGGCGCTCTGAAAACTTTGTCTAATCAGAAACTCTTATTCATTTAAGGTTATCCATAGACACGGATTTTTAACAATATACTTAAGGAATTTATGCATTTATCTTAGAGAGAGAGTGTGTGGGAGCAGAGAGAGGTTCAGAGGCATAGGGAGAAGGAGGAGGAGAAAGAATCTCAAGCAGACTCGGTGCTGAGCCCAAGGCCAGATGTGGGGTTCAATGAGAAGCTGGGCTCCACGTGGGGCTCGATCTCACGACCCTGAGGTCATGACCTGAGCCGATACCATCATGGGACATTCAACTGACTGAGCCACCCAGGCGCCCCAACAATGTTTTTCAAAGTGTGATCTGTCAACCACTTACTATAAATGAGTATGGGGTCAGGTGGAGGTAAGGAAGCTATTCCAGATTGCCTGGTTTTACCACAGACCCACTAAATTAGAATTTCTGAGGAAAGAAGCCCAGAAATCTGTATTTTATTTTATTTAAAAAAAAATTTTTTTTAAATTTATTTATGATAGTCAGAGAGAGAGAGAGAGAGAGAGAGAGAGAGGCAGAGACATAGGCAGAGGGAGAAGCAGGCTCCATGCACCGGGAGCCCGACGTGGGATTCGATCCCGGGTCTCCAGGATCGCACCCTGGGCCAAAGGCAAGCGCTAAACTGCTGCGCCACCCAGGGTTCCCGAAATCTGTATTTTAGAGCAGCATCCCTTCAAAGTTAGAGAATGGTGACTGCCTAGAGTCTTTCTCTCAAATGTAAGGCATTTTTATTTAAGCAACTTAATTTTATTTTTTCCCAAGTCACATTCCTCATGGAGAGTTAGGATTTTTATAATACGAAATTATTGCTTGAAGTGGTATTCAATAAAACTGTTTAAAAGTATTAAGTGGATCCAAAAAATAAAAAAATAAAAGTATTAAGTGGCCACAATGTACTTAGCAATTATATGATAAAATCAAACCATTTATAATATTATAGTTAGGGTACTACAACTTCCTTTTTGAAAATAATCTTAAATCTACTAGTAAGTACAACTGAGAAATATTCTATTTATTTATTGAATTTTGCATTTCTGGTGTAAGCCTTTATCTTTCCTACTGCATAATCTAATTGTACATAAAAGCCCACTCTGGCAAGGTATGCCTTGAGTATGTTTGTGTGGATGATCTCCTCTAATAAGATGGACTCTCTCTCTCCCCTTCTGCCTGTGTCCTCAGCCCTCTTAGGGTCCCTGGCCTGGTCTGAAAATTAGACTGACAAGGACAGATTAACAGGAGAAAAGCATACAAATTTGTCTAATACACGTGGGAGTCTTTATAATGAAGTGAAGACCTAAAGGAACAATTTCACTTGAGCACTTTTATGCTAGATTTGATGAAGAATGGCAAGTTGTGGAAAGACCTGATAGGCCAAGGAGTATGAGCTGAATGTGTTAAATTGAGAGAAGGCCTGTTTTCAGCTTCTTGGTGTCCTTCTGTCTTGGAGGTAAGGATGCTCCTTTCCTCCAGGTATAGGGAGAGTACCTCTCACATGAGGAGAGAAGGGTAGGAGAGGTCAGGAAGACCTTCCAGTTTCTGCCATTTTCTCAAACTACTTCAGCTTGAAAATTCAATATGCCGGGATCCCTGGGTGGCGCAGCGGTTTAGCGCCTGCCTTTGGACCAGGGCGCGATCCTGGAGACCCAGGATCGAATCCCACGTCAGGCTCCCGGCATGGAGCCTGCTTCTCCCTCTGCCTATGTCTCTGCCTCTCTCTCTATCTCTCTCTCTGTGTGACTATCATAAATTAAAAAAAAAAAAAAAAAGAAAAAAAGAAAATTCAATATGCCAAGGCACCATATTTGGGGGTAGAGTGTTTTGAAACCCATTACTATCTTCTACCTCTGAGAGATGGCTCTAAAATCCCAGAGATAAACAATTCCACTAAAAGTTATTTAGTCTGTTGCCCTGGCCAGTCAGCTATCTTGGAGGCTGTGCTTGATGAGGGGAGGAACCCTGTGATGTAAAAACTTGAGTTACCTACCTGCTGCCTTTAAGCATTGTATAGATCAGTAACAAGAGTCCACAGTCACTGAGGGCTCCCTGGATGTTCCCAAGAGCATGAAAGCAAAAGGAACTGTCCTATTCACTTTAAAGGGATTAACTCCGTGATTCTTCAACTTCCCTGGGTGTCAGAACTCCCTGGAGAGCCTGTTAAAACACAAATTGCTGGGCCCCATCCCCAGGGTGTCTGAATCATCAGATCTGGGTTGGGTCCTAAGAATTTGCATTTCTAACATGGTCTCAGGTGATGCTGCTGCTGTTATTCTTGGTCTGGTGGCCACACTTGGAAAACCACAGTATTAACTCATTTAGTCCTCACAGCAATCCTGTGAGGTAGACACTATTATTTTTCTCATCCCCATTTTATAGATGAGGATTCTGAATGGGAAGACAGCTGGTAATGAATACAAGATTTTGAACCCAGGCAGCGTGACTCCAAAACCCATGCTCTATCTAACCTACTTTACTGTGTGGCTTCGTAGTCGGCGAGTGCTTATTAAGCATCTATTGTGCATCATTATTTGACTAGCTGCTATAAGAAAAATCGAATCCAATTCCTTATTCAGGCCTACACGAGTTCAGATTAGTCACTTCTTACTGAACTTGACACCAGCATGTTTAATTTTGTAATATCTGAGAGGGAAGTGAGCTGCTGGACATTTGTTGAAATTAAGGTAGCACTTGAGATACAGAAGTTAAATCTTTTCTCTGCTTTTCATCATGAAGTTGTGCCTTAACCCAGATGGGTTTTCCTGTGGTAAATTGTGTACCGTAAAAATGCTCGCCAAAGTCAATTTTCTTGGCTTGTACAAATATACAGCTGAGAATAATTTTGTGGGGTATGTTGCAGGGGTGGGATTGAAAATTCATGGTACTTATGTATTACCATCTCCTTATGTTTTAAGTACTTAGCCTTTTTTTTTCTCCCCTTTCAGCATTTTCTTATGTTGGTTAGATTCTTATATTAGCTATTGCTGGAGGGGAAGTCCTGACTTGACCTGATTTTTTTTTTAGTGTTTTCTTGTGGAGACCATAAATTATGCTTCAAGCAGCCACCATCCGGCTGTTAGGGGGATGTTCCTATTTTAAGGGGTGCAGAAAGGGAGGTGAAAGAGAAGGAAGTTGAGGAGGAGCATAGACCTCATAACACGCACTTGCAGACCAGGTTAATCCCCCTGAGTTCTCTTTCCTGTGGGGGATCAGGGCATGGGCTATGCAAGTACCAGCAAAGAAAACGACTGAGACTGCTCTTCATTTGAACTCGCCTAGTCCTTTCCTAGATTTCCATAGAAAGTAAAGGACTGCCCAGACTGCCCAAATGTCTATATTAATGGCAGTCATTTTTCTTCTGGTTTTGTGCATGTCTGTCAAGGATAAATGACACCTTAAGTGATGAGATAGGCAAAACTTGGAACAAAACAACCTTTAGTAGGTTATCTCCCATATCCAGAACACTGTTTTAGACATTGGGCAGGAGGGTGGGCAAGGAGCAAACCAAAACCCAACAGCCACTGCCTATAAACAAGACTTCAGCTGTAAGGCTAGCCCATTCCATCAACAGTGGAGAGTTTTGGGAATTGTTTTCTCCCACCTTTCAAAGACAGATGGAATAACAATTGGAAAATGGACCAGGAACATCGTTTTACTTCATTCTATCTCACTTTAAGTCAATTCCTGCCCAACCTGAGGTGTCTCTGTTCCAGAGAACATGGCTCTTCAGACTAGATGTGATCGTCTTACACATCTTCACCATTGTTCTTTCTTTGGTCCCTTTGAAGAGGATAATAGTCAAAGGGCCCCCGTCTTCTTTTCTGCATCACTCTTTAAAACATCAGGTTAGATGTTTTTAAGTTTTGAGAACCAGAAGCCTCCCAGCAAAGCTGTAGACTCCTTTAGGCAATACTAATGAGTCATTCTTGCCAACAACATAGGTAGTTTGCTTCGGTCTAGCATTTCTTGTCAGAGGAAGCTTAGCATACATGGCATGAGCTGTACTTCCCGGCACTGTGTGCCCTAGTCACAAACCACAGAGTTTTGCAAGAAGACCATTCATTAAGAGCATTCAGTATTGCAGCTGGGCCACTTTTCATATGTGTATTCTGCGTGTGTGTATCTGTTGTGCTGTGTGTGATGGATGCTGCATTGCAGCTTCCTGGCTGGTCTCACTGATATCACTGCATCAGTATAGGCACTGTGCTTCATATCTTTTGTGCAGAAGCAGCTCATCATTGTTTGTGTTTGTCTTTTATTTTTTTTTTAAGATTTTATCCATTTATTCATGAGAGACACAGAGAGAGAGAAAGAGGCAGAGACACAGGCAGAGGGAGAAACAGGCTTCATGCAGGAAGCCTGATGTGGGACTCGATCCCGGGTCTCCAGGATCAGGCCCTTGGCTGAAGATGGCGCTAAACCACTGAGCCACCCAGGCTGCCCCGTGTCTGTCTTTAAAATGAACCAGTTTACCACTTGTGTGCTGATGGAAGAACAGCAATAGAATGAAAAAGAAATATTGAATTCTGGTTGGCTAAAACAAATGCACAACTTACATTATTTCTTCTATAGATACCTTGAAAGCGAAATGTTCTTAGGATTGCCAGAAGTTTATAAATATCATTAATACTATTAATTTTAAGGTAGGTTGATTGGTAGTTATGGTTCAGTTTGGTTGTGATGAAGTATAGGGAAATTCCCAGCATAGATGAGTGAGTTACCATTGGATTGGGAAGGTGGTCTAAACTTTCTGTCTCTGGTTTCTCTTCTGACTTCTAGTTCCATATTTGGTGGTTTTTTTTTTTTTAATTAAAAAAATTTTTTAAGTTTTTTTTTATATTAAGTGATCTCTACACCTGACATGGGGCTCAAACTCACAACCACTGAGATCAAGAGTCACATACTCCACTGACTGAACTATCCAGGCAACCTCATATTTGGTGGTTTTCAATGAATAGAGTACTACTTTGCTCAAACTATTTATTCTTTTACTAGGTCAAGAACCTAAGTCTCCTATGGTCTCATTAAGATGTTCCTGGAATTGTGAATTTATAACTGAAGAGAAGGGAACCAAAATTGAAATATTATAACAAAGAGCTAGCCCTTGGAGCTAAATGGACTGTTACACATTATAGTCTTGAAATTATATTTCTTGTCTCTTTATAATTACAACACGAATTTTACTGCCCTTTGCTTCTTTCTGCCTTGGAAACAAATCCTGTGCCAGTAGCTCACCTGGGGCTCCTTAGTTCAATTTTCTGAAGCCCTTAGCTTCTATGTCATTTTCCCTGGAAAGCCTTTCTTAATTTGTCAGGACTAGATGAAACATTCTCAGATTTCCTTCTTTTTATCTGTGCATTCATCTGTCCTTCCCTCTTTCCTCTCTGTTCCTATTTCCAACAGAGTACTAACCACATTATATCATCATTGACTGTTTACTTGTCTGGCTCCTAAAACTAGAAACTCCTAGAAGCCAGGCCAGCACCCATCTCCTATTGCTTCCAGCAACAGGCCTGGGGTATAGTAACCCTGCACACATTTTCGTATTTTTTAAGAGTTAAAGAGCATATAGAGCAGGAGTCATTATTTGAAGATATGTATAGAAAAGATAGGAATAGTAACAAAGTTATTCAGAGTGTTTTGGAAGAGGGTCCAGTTTACTTATATTAAGAGCAAAGCCAGTTTCCTGGGAAGGCTTAGCTTTCCTTCTTGAATACCCATGCAGTTTTTTACTTATTTTCAATTCTCCAAAGACTCATCAACTTTGAAACTTTTTCTCTTGCTCCTCATCACTTGCTGTCATTCCCATTTAGTCTTTCTTCTGGAAAGACATCAGTACTTTTGGCTTACTATTCAGAAAATTTGTGAGAATCAATTTTACTAGTGGATTTCTGACCAAAATTGGCCAGGCAAAGTGATTATCATGCCATTATTTAAATTGTTTTGCTGGCTATGCCTCATTAAACATCCCTTTCTTTCTTTCTTTCTTTCTTTCTTTCTTTCTTTCTTTCTTTCTTTCTTTTCTTTTCTTTTCTTTTTCTTTTTTTAAGATTTTATTTATTTATTCATGAGAGACACAGAGAAAGAGAGAGGCAGAGACACGACACAGGCAGAGGGAGAAACAGGCTCCATGCAGGGAGCCTCACATGGGACCCGATCAGGGGTCTTCAGGATCAGGCCCTGGGCCCAAGGCAGCGCTAAACCGCTGAGCCACCGGGGCTGCCCCTTTCTTTTGTTTTTTTAAAAAAATCTTTATTGTCTTTTATATGTCCATTTTCATTTTACACATATTTTTTGGAGTTACATTGGTAACTGTAACTTTTCCTTTTAAAAGATTTTATTTATTCATGAGAGACACACAGAGAAAGAGGCAGAGACATAGAAGGAGAAGGAGGCTCTTTGCAGGGAGCCTGAAGTGAGACTTGATCCCCAGACTCAGGATCATGTCCTGAGCTGAAGGCAGATGCTCAAACGCTGAGCTACCGAGGCATCCCAGTAACTGTAACTATAATTGCTTTTGAATAAGTAACTTGGGACACGTGGGTGGCTCAGTGGTTGTGCGTTTGCCTTTGGCTCAGGGCGTGATTCCAGAATCCCGGGATCGAGTCCCACATCAGGCTCCCTGCATGGAGTCTGCCTCTCTCTCTCTCTCTCTCTCTCTCTCTCTCTTTCTCTCTGTGTCTCTCATGAACAAATAAATAAATAAAATCTTTTTAAAAAATGAATAAGTAACTTAACAAAAGAAGAACACAAACAACATTTCTTCACCTCTGTGAGTGAAAGACTTCTCTCACATTAAAGTGGCTTCTGAAACCCAACCCCCTCCATGAAGCTTTACTAGAATAATGCCAGGACAGATATCTTCTTCCAATTGTACCCTATTCAAATGTGCAAGGGACACTTATTCATGGACTAAAATTACGCACATGTAAAATATTTATTATTAGATAGCTTGTAGAGGAAGAAAATGGAAATGAAATGTTTAATATGTTATAGCTTGTCAGATATGATTGCAAATTGTAATGGTAAAATATTGGCTAACATTGCTAACATTTATTGAGCACTTACCATGTGCTATGTGCTAGGGCTTATAACAGTCATATGGATTAGTGTTATTCTGAAGAAATTGAGGCTTGGAGAGGTAAAGGAACCTGCCTAGGAAGTGGACAGTTAATCCAAGTGTAGACTCGGAATTCAATCCTGAATATTTGACCCCAAAGCCCATGCTCCTAACTGATGTGTGTTTAAGAGCTCATGGAAATTAAGAAATTTGTTTAGGGTCATAAAGCTATTAGATGGCTAGCTTGATTCATACATAGATCTGTGTTCTTGCCACTGCAATACTACAGTGTGTTCAAAGAAGTGTTGAATAGTATGAGGTCAGGAAACCAGGTTGTATTCTGAGAAAATTGGGTATGTGCAGCCTCACAATGAGAGGAGAGGAAAAATCTTCAAATATCTTCTGTCACAAAGAATGGGGATCAGGCATATTTTATTTTGCTCCAAAGGGCAAAAGTGTCTCTTATAAATGTAGGCGATCCCGATTCTGAAATCTCAATTGTAGTTGCTTGCTTCCAGGAATTTTATTTAATTAAAAGTAGAAATTGAATCTATAATTCAAAATTACTAACAACCAAATTTGAGCTCAGTTAAAGCCCCTGAGTGACATCTATCACATGCATCACATAGCATATATTTTTTAAAGATTTTTATTTATTTGTTAGAGAGAGAGAGAGAGAAAGAGAGAGAGAGAGCATGAGCCCGGGGGGAGTGGCAAAGGGAGAGGAAGAAGCCGTGCTTCCCACTGAGCAGAGAACCCGATGTGGGGCTCGATCCCAGGACCCCGGGACCATGACCTGAGCCAAAGGCAGATGCTTAACCGACTGAGCCCAGGTGCCCATGAAATATTTTTGTTGTATTAGAAGGAACAACACTTCCAGAGGACAGAGGTAAAACCTCAAGTCTGCTCCATATCTGCCAGAAGGAAAAAAAAAATCTTGTTTTTTACTTCCCTCTAAGAAAGTGTCAGTAGTCCCAATGGATAAGGTCAGCTGATGGGGTAGGAGAGGGGAATTGCCTCATTGTTCAAGGCTTCATAAGGCAGAAGACATTGGACAAGTCAAGTAATAACACCTACCACAATTTTGTGGTGATGAGGAGAGTCAACTACTGAACATGAATTTCTTAGAACTCTTTAGAGAAGGTATATAATGTTAAATTCATAAATCCTGGTTGAGCACCAAGTACGAAAGGATGTGAGCAGGATCAGGAGTACCAGTGTTGGCCAGCCTGAGGGTTGGCCTCACTTCCCATCACAATACAGTGGTTGTTGTTAGCCAGGAAGGGGAGCATTTAAAGATAAACAGGCAGCATCAGGGAAGGTCTGCAGGTGATTTTCCAATATGTACTTTGGCATGGTCTGATGTTGACTTGGTACAAGGAAAGACCATGTGAGCCTTGTCATTATTTCCTCTCCTTGAATGGTTAGAATAACTGTGAGTGTCCTTGCACCTGTAGGGGAAAGAGTAGAAAATTTTCTTTTCTTTTTTTTTTTTTTTTAAGATTTTATTTATTTATTCATGAGAGACACACAGAGAGAGGCAGAGACATAGGCAGAGGGAGAAGCAGGTTCCCTGCAAGGAGCCCGATGTGGGACTCGATCCCGGATCCCGGAATCATGCCCTGAGCCGAAGGCAGACACTCAACCACTGAGCCACCCAGGCATCCCATAGTCCTTGTATTGACCTGACCATTGCCCCCATCCATGTCACCCCCCCCCCACCCTAGCTCAATCTGCCCTGAAGTTCTGCCCTCTTGTTCCAGTTTCCTATGGCTTTGCTGTGCAGGAGTATGTAAGTCTGATTGATCATCACCTGAAAAGCCATGAGGTGAGGAGGTAGCAAAGGTGAAAGCTAACTACCTTGCACGCATTCACTCCGCTGTCCCCATCCCACTGTTCCAGACCTCAGTTTCCTGCTGAATAGTGAAGTTCTTACCATGCTGTTCATGAAACTGGCACCCAGACCTTCCTGTAAAATGCCTGTTTGGTGGCCAACAGTTATCCAACAGAAATTTGGTGATGAACATTGCAAAGCACACCAGCAAGTACAGCAAATGAGCAGGCTTTCACACTGTGGTCATGGCTTCGCAGCACCATGAAAATGAGCATTGGGTTGATTGCTTAATCAAGAAAAAAGATCAGAATGGGTAAAACAGAAATCAGTAGTAAGATGTACTCTGCTTCTGCTTTCTGATCTATTTTGGTTTGTTTGTATGGGCTACATGGTTACTGGGGAAATACAAATGTAGGCTTGTGTTCTCTGAATCAAGTGGCATGGGAAGCAGAGGCATCATATCAAAGAATCTTATAGACCATGTGCTTCACTGCCATCATTGATAGATAAGGACATGGGGTGGTTGAAAATTTACCCAGGATCACGTGGAGGAAGAGTGGCATTGATAAATGTGAGTGGGCTGAGGGCAAATTTGCAGGCAGCAGAGGGTTTTAAATGAGCCAAATTGCTTTTTGAGACAAATTTTATTTCCCTATTTTTTATTTAAAAATTTTCACATCTATCGTCTATATATCATCTGTATATCATATTTTATACAAATACATAAATTCCATCATATCATAAATGCTAGGCTTCTTTTTTTTTTTTTTGCTTGCTCTCTGCTCTCATTCTTTTATAAGCAACATTAAAAACCCCGAATGTATCTTTCTGTCACTGATGTTTTAAAAGTAGGACTATGTGAAAATAAAATAAAATGAAATAAAAGTAGGACTATGTGATACATTTCTGTATGTTGTTTAGATATTAACTCTTTTCTATTTCTCCACTTAAAAACATTCTTCTCGGGATCCCTGGGTGGCGCAGAGGTTTGGCGCCTGCCTTTGGCCCAGGGCGTGATCCTGGAGACCCGGGATCGAATCCCACATCGGGCTCCCGGTGCATTGAGCCTGCTTCTCCCTCTGCCTGTGTCTCTGCGCCTCTCTCTCTCTCTGTGACTATCATAAATAAATAAAAATTAAAAAAAAAAAAAAAAAAAAAACATTCTTCTCAAAATCATCAGTTGTTATTATAACTTATCAGATTGACATTAACCTTTAATTGTGATGTATTTTGCCATGTGAGATGTCTCATTTTCATATAATCAGATATGTCCACCTTTTGAATTTTCTATTTTGTTAAGATTTCCCGTCTCTAGATTATATATGTAATTTCCTTGAAGTTTTTATGTTGCTTTATTTTTAGCATGTCTGTCTGCACCCTGTCTGAAAGTCATGCGTATATATGTATGTCAGTGGTCTAAAATTTTCCCTTTAAATGGATAATCAGTTGTGCAGGCATCATTTATTAAATCTAACTTTGCCCACTGAATTAAGCTGCTATCCTTGCCAGATAGAATGTATACGTATTTTGAGGTTATCTAGGTATTCCCTTTTCCATTCACCTGTTTATTCCTATGTTATTGCAATTTTGATTCTATTATAACAGATTTTTGTTGTATGTTCTTATATCTGATAAGAGAAACTTCTACTTACATAGTCATTCATATTATACTTTTCTTGACTACTTTTAGGCACATATTCATATTTGTACATTGTACACTCATTGTAGCTAATTACACTCTAATGCCTGTTGGGATTCTAACTGCAATCACATGGATTTATAAATTACTTCAAAAAGTAGTATTAACCTATTGCCTATCTATTCAACGAAGTATTTTTAAAAATTCATTTTAAAGACCAGATTAAGGGCAGCCCCGGTGGCTCAGCGGTTTAGCGCCACCTTCAGCCCAGTGATCCTGGAAACCCGGGATCAAGTCCCAGGTCAGGCTCCCTGCATGGAGCCTGCTTCTCCCTCTGTCTGTGTCTCTGCCTTTCTCTCTCTCTCTCTCTCTCTCTCTCTGGCTCTCACTCTCACTCTCGCTCTCTCTCTCTGTGTCTCTAATAAATAAATAAAATCTTTAAAAAAAAAGACCAGATTCACACTAATGGGGATAGACTAAATGCTGTAATGTGTGCACTTCCTTTCAGTACCAAGGTCAAGGGTGCAGTTAGGACACTGAGTGAAGGAGAGGAGTCAGCAGCCTTAGAGAACCCATGTAGTGTCAGGCTCTGTCCTCAGTCCTTTGCTCATAGAATACAACAGCATCTTGGTCACAGTTAGAAAGCTCCTAGGCCTCTTGGACTCCAGAGCCCACCATCTTGCACTCTGTCTTTGGGAAGCCTTTGTAACCATGTAATGTTACATCTGCACCTTTAATATAAATTAAAAACTCTTTCTGCATATTGGCATAAAGGTTTCATGGTTTGCGTGTTTAAAAGCAGGAAATGCTCTTTGATGAGGACAGGTCATATATGCCCTGTATGGTTTGCCTCTGCTATGGATCATGTTCTTCCCTTTGCAATTCAATCTATCCAGTCTACTTAACTCCCTGCTCCAGGGAAACATTGCTGTTCCCAACCAGAGAGATTCCCTCCTCTTCTGAATTCACATGATCCTTTACTTTTTCTGATAGCATTTGTTACACTCCCTTTTTTTTTTTCCATTTGTTACACTGTTTATTGTATTGTGGATAATTTTGTGTTCTTGTTACCAAAATTTACCAAATTGAGCATCTGCCATGTGGTTGTTTGGGGGTGCAAGGGATACAGTGCTGAGCAGGTGGTGTATTTATCATTATTTCCCACATAAAGCTTGATGACCATAAACCAAATCTTATTCCCTTGTATTCAGAGAATTCCTCACAGTGACACACACATAGAATATGTTCAACCAATGTTTGGTGAGTGAGTGAATATATGATAGGGAATAGACCATGGGAGCAATAATTTTGGTTAAAATATAATTTTATCTATTTTATATCAATCATCACTTTTTTCCTAGCTTTAAATTTTTTAAAAAATATTTTATTAATTTATTCATGAGAGACAGAAAGAGAGAGACAGAGACACACGCAGAGGGAGAAGCAGGCTCCCTTTGGGGAGCCTGATGTGGGACTCGATCCCAGGACCCCGGGATCACAACTTGAACTGAAGGCAGACGTTCAACCTCTGAGCCACCCAGACGCACCCTACTTTAAGTTTTTTTTAAAAATGCTATATTTGAAAAAAAAAAAATGCTATATTTGTTGCTTTTTCAAAACCAAATGTCCTTGGTCAAATTTTTCTAAGTTTACCAGAATTGGTCTTCAGTCAATCAAAAAACAAACAAATCTTTTTAGAGCCCTTACTATATTCTAATTCCCATTATAAGCATTGGAGATAAAAAAAATTGGGGATCAAAAATAAGCCACATTAACAGTTGCCATTTGAAAAACTGAAAGTTGGGTCAGTTTTCTCCAGATAGCATGTAGGCACATTTTTTCAATCTAAAATTATGAGATAAAACAGAAAACAGGTAAAGAAGTCAGTCAGAAGCCCAAAAATAGATTTAATATTTGATGCATATATACATATATAGATTTATTTATTTATTTATTTATTTATTTATTTATTTATTTATTTATTTGAGAGAGAGACTTGGACTTGATCCCAGGACCCGGGATCATGACCTTAGCCAAAGGCAGACACCTAACCAACTGAGCCACCTCAGTGCTCCAATACCTATATTTAAATTGAGAAGTAAGTGAGCATAACTTTGAGTATTCTAAATTTGTAGAATCTATGATTAGAAAAAATGTGGGAATAAATCAGAAACATTTCAAACAAAAAAGTATTCCTTTTTTGAGAGAGAGAGAGAGAGAGACTATGTATATGTACACAAGAGGAGGTGGGGAGAGGAAGGGGAGCAGAGAGAGAAACTTAAGCAGGCTCCATGCCTGGCTCCATGCCTAGTGTGGAGCCAGACATGGAGCTTGATCTCATAACTAGGAGATCATGACCTGAGCTGAAATCAAGAGTTGGTGGCTTAACCAACTAAGCTACCTAGGCCCCCCAATAATTAGTATTCCTAATCCTTGATACTGAAGAATAACAAACTTTTTCAAGATTGAATATTGCCAGTAAAACTCAGTTTTCTCCTGTATTGTAATAAAACAAACATTCATTTTAAATTTAAACATTTGCTTCTGTCTTGCCTGACATCCTTACTAAGCAATTAGAAACATGGGTCTAAATGAACATTTATACATTAATTTAATTAGAGACCATGTGGGTTTACACTGATCAGATCTACATTCATTTATTAAACAAATATTTATTGAGTATATACTATGTGCCAACCACTGTTGTGGGCACTTAGGATACAGTAGTGAGCAAAACAAAGACTCTCATTCCTGTGACACTTATATTCTAGTTAAGGACCAATGGTGGAGACAGAAAATAAATCCTAAACATAAAAAATGAGCAAATTATATAATATGACAAAAGGAAATAAGTAATATGGAAAAATAATGGAGTAGGTTGAGGGGCACAAGTGTGCTAGAGGCAGAGGGGTGATGGCAGCCTGTGGCAGAAAATAAGGTTATATTAAATATGCTGAGAATTAAGGAGAGAGAACCATGTCTAGCCTAAAACTTAAGAAATGTTGAGTTGTAGAATACTATGAGAAGAGATCCCAAAATGTAAATATGGGGTTGAAAAATAAAAGCTGTAAGAAATGTTAAAGACACTTGTATTGTACAGCTTGAAAGGGAAGGTCTGGGAAGCCACAATAACAGCTTTCAAATAGTATCTCTAACTTCACTGAAGATGCTCCTTGCAGGAATATACTCAGTTACAACATGAGAAATATAGGTTACCTATGAGGGAGAACTGCCTGATAATGAGAACTCTTGTGTTTAAAATGTGATATACGGAAATGGTTAGGGAATGTCTTTTTTTTTGGGGGGGGGGGGGGAATGTCTTTTGAATGACTTACACCTGATTAATTTTTTTAAAGACTTATTTATTTATTTTAGAGAGAGAGTGAGAGAGAGCACAGGTGAAAAGGGCAGAGGGAGAGAGAGAGAGAATCCTAAGCAGGCCCCATGCTGAGTGCGTAGCCCGAGGGTGTCTCAATTCCAGAACCATGAGATCCAGACTTGAGCCAAAACCAAGAGTCTCTCACTTAACCAACTGCACCACCCAGGCACACCAGATTAATTTTAATTTGTAAACCCAAGTGGAATGCACTGCTTAATAAATTTTGGCTTTTACTATTATTAATAATAATCATAGATCTGGAATAATTTATATGCTCTTTCAGTTATTTAAGAAATAAATGCTAGTAGAGAAATGAACTAGACATTAAAAGCTTGTTCTAGTTTTATGATTCCATTATGTCTTTTTTTTTCCATTATGTCTTTTTTAATAGTAAAAATACCATTAAGAATGTGAATACTCAAGAGGCATTTACTTATAACTAACACATCATCATAGGAGATGTACCCACACGCTCTCTCTCCCTCCCTCCCTCTCTCCCTGTTTCCCTCCTCTTTCTCTCATATGTTTAGAAACTCTGACATTTCCAGCCCAGGAATTGAAGTTTTGTTTTTATTTTCCTTCTCTGCTTTCCCATTAGGGAATTAGATCATTGGGCTCCTTCTTCCAAATAGTTTCATGGAATGAGTTAATTACATCATGTAATTCAAGTCTGTAGCCACTACTGAGATTGTCTACAATTGAAACAGGGGACACCTAAAACCAGCAAGCATTTTAGCTGCTTTTTCTTTTTCTCAAAGGGTAAGAGAGGGGTGAACAATTTGTTGCTATAAATGCAGCAGATTGTTGTAAGCCTGTATCCTGTTTGGAAATGATCTCATCTAACATGTCTGTTGGTGGTTAGCAGTTTTCCACCATGAGGAACAGGACTTTTAAGACAATGCATTGCTGTTAGAGAACCCTCAAAGTTAAAGCCGCAAGGATTCCTCAGTGCCCATAACGCAGGGTTGATGATCGAGATTTAATTGTCAAGGGTCTTAAACTCTAACCCTAATCTGTCTAGGGACTTGTTATAAGTCATCTTATTTCTCTTTTTTTTGTGCATTACTCTAATCCTGGGTTTGTTCTATTGGATGAACTATGGTATGTGTACGATGATGAATTAGAGATAAAGTCAGAATTTTTTTTCTTTTTTATTGATTCAGAATAGGTACAGATCTGAATTAGATCACCTTTGTAATGATGCTGCTTAAATAAAGTACAGATTTGCAGTGGCCTGCTCTCTTTTATTGCCTCCCTCCTCTTCCTCACTCAGATAAACAATATAACTCTGAAACCATGTGCATGTTTTAGGGCTCTGTGGCCACCAGCCAAACCTGGCTACTGAGCACTTAAAATGTGGCTAGTCCAAAATGAAATGTGCTGTTGAGTGTAAAAGACACACATTTCAAAAACTTAGTACAAAAAAAAAAAAAAAAAAAAGAAAAAGGTGCGGGATGCCTGGACAGCTCAGTGGTTGAGTGCCTGCTTTCAGCTCAGGGAATGATCCTAGGATCCTGGGATTGGGTCCTGCATCAGGCTCCTCCCAGCGAGCCTGCTTCTCCCCCTGCCTGTGTCTCTCATGAATAAATAAATAAAACCTTTAAAAAAAGTATAAGATAATAATTTTTATATTGCTTACATATTTTGGATATGTTGGTTTACATAAAATATATTATTAAAATTAATCCTAACGGTTTCTTTTGACTTCTATCATGTGGCTACTATAAAATTTATGATTGTACATGTGGCTTTCATTGTATTTCTACTGGGCATTGCAGGTCTAGAATCTCTTTGCACTTTCATTTCCCTTTCTTTTACTCTGGAGGACCCTTCAAAACCAGTATTGAGGGACGCTTGGGTGGCTCAGCGGTTGAACCGTCTGCCTTTGGCTTGGGGCATGATCCCGATCGAGGCCCGCATTGGGCTCTCTGCACGAAGCCTGCTTCTCCCTCAGCCTGTGTCTCTGCCTCTCTCTCTGTGTCTCTCATGAATAAATAAATAAATTCTTAAAAAAAAAAAACACCCACAAACCAGTATTGATTACTGTCTGTAGCCTACGGACAGATTTGTTCCTGGGTGTGTGCATGCATATGCATTTGTGCACCCGAGTGAGTGCATGTATGCAGGCAGGAAAACGTGGAAGGATAAGGAACAAAGGACAGGAAGAGAAGTGAGCAGTTTCAATTGGTCTGAGATGCCATCTACTCTCACTTAGAATAAGGAAGGAGGAAAAACATGTATTAAGAGTGTAAGTTAGCTCTCCACAAGGCAACTTTGCTCTTTTTTTTAAAACTAGGGTGGAACCATTGGAACAGCAGACACATCTGAATTCAAATGTAAATGCACAAGAAGCTTCTGTAACATCATTCAGAAGCAAACATGAAATTTTAAGAATTAGCATTGTCATTGCTTTCCCTAGTTAACAAAGATAATCAAGAACTGACCTATATTCCAACGGATAGCTCTGTTTTGGGTGAGGGATATAATGTGTTTTGTTCTTCAGCATTTCATAAAAGAGAAGTTTCTGGTTGAGATGGAATGTTTTAAGGGCCTTACAGTTTAGACTCAAATGCCCAAACTAGTATAGTGATTTTTCTGGAGAACAAGATTGTGTAAACCATGATGCCTTTGTTAAATGTTAAATTAAGAGATATCAGACAAACCTTTTCTTTTTAAAGAAAAAAAAAACGGGGGTAGGGGTGTGGATATGTGACAGACCATGGCCATATGACCATCAAATTTAAAGATTCAGTGTCTTATGAATCTTTTATATAAGACAAATCAGTTTTGCTGTCTTGTCATAGACAATAAAATGGAAAATCTGAATAACTGTATTATTTCTTGGCTTAATTACATAGCCCATGTGCTAAGCCCAATGGAAATAACCATGAACTGAACTGTTATTCAGGTTAATGGAAGGGGAAGAGGGGAGGGCAAAGAGACTCAGATCAGCACGGTCCACTGGAAATATTATGAAAGGGACATATGTAATTTTTTAGCTGAAGTATGGTGGACACACAGTGTTGCATTCGTTTCAGGTACACAACATAGTAATTAGATAAATCTATACATTATGCTGTGCTCCCCACAAGTGTAGATACCATCTGTCACCATGTGACACAATGGGTGCATCATTGACTATACTCCACATGCTGTATCATTCATCTCTGTGACTCATTCACTCCATAACTGGAAGCTTGTATCTCTCACTCTCCTTTCCCCATTTTGCCCATTGCCCACCATCCTCTCCCCTCAGGCAACCATCAGTTTGTTCTCTGTATTTATGGATCTGTTTCTGCATTTTGTTTGTGTGCTTATTCACTTGTTTTGTTTTTTAGATCCCATCTATGAATGAAATTATAAAGTATTTGTCTTTCTGTGTCTGATTTAATTCACTTAGCCATAATACTCTCTAGGTCCATCCATGTTGTTGCAAATGACAAGATCTCATCCTTTTTATGGCATTGTATATGTACCACATCTTCTTTATCCATTCATCTATCAGTGAATACTTATGTTGCTTTCATATTTTGGCCATTATAAATAATACCCCAATAAACATAGGGGTGGGGGGCACCTGGGTGGCACCAGTTGGTTAAGTGTCTGACTTTTGGTTTTGGCTCAGGTGGTGAGATAAGGCCCCACCTCAGCCCCTGCATCCAGCATGGAGTCCATTTGAAATTCTCTCTCCCTCTCCCTCTGCCCCTCCCTGCCAAAATAAAGAAATCCTTAAAAAAATAAACAAATGGGTGCATATATCTTTTTGCATTAGTGTTTTTGTTTCCTTTGGGTGAATACCCAGTATACCACACATGTAATTTAATATTTTCTGGTAGTCACATTGATTTTTTTTTTTTCTGCAGCCCAGAGAAAGTTGCATATTTGAGAGAGAGAAGTTTAGTGGGAAGAAAAGGAAAAGGTGGTCCTGCAGCTGGAACTTTACATCCAGTAAAACTCTGTCATGGAAAGCACTACCCAAATGTTGGCAAATTAACTGTATTTGCAATTTATCACAAAATCACACTCCTTCACAGCTGAAAAAAAGGAGAACTGACAGCTTCTCATTTCAAATGTGATAAATGAGGCCCAGAGAAGCAAAGTAACTCATCTTAAGTCCTACAGCCAAAGTGACACCCAGTTTTGATTCCCACCAGATAGTTGTATCTCCTATTCCATGTTGTCTCTGTCATTGAGTCATTTATTTCTTTGTTCATTAGTCTGTTCAAAAGAGCAGTTGGTGCCAGGCACCATGCTGTGGCCATAGTATACAGTGACGAACATGACAGTCCTTATCCTCAAAGACATTATAGTATAAGGGGACACGGGTTCATCCAGTGTGTCACGGATGACCCTCCAGTTTCTGACACATGTCACACTGTGTCATCCCAAGACTTTGCTCAGTTTCCATGGCAAGCAGGGAATAGTAATAATACTTTAAAGGATGTTTGTGACAAACCAGAAAGTGCTCCAAGATGTAAAGGTTTTCCCTCCACTTGTGAAAACACTTGAAGGAGGCAGTAGAGATGTATTCTGAGTAAACCACACTAAGTAATACCTTTAAGGAGAGGAAAAGAAGAATGAGCTCTTCAATTATTTCACTTTACAAACCCCTCAGTATGGATCCTCACTGGAGCATAGAATGCTCGTGAGAGTTCGCTGAGGTTCTAAGAGGCAAGCTGCCACATTTGGACTTGGGAAAGGCAAATATTGCTTATAGTCATTAGAGGACTGGTATTTAAAAAAAAAACAAAAAAGAGATAGATCTTCCTAAGGATAATAGTATAACACTTCATAAAGTTTGAGCCACAAATACTATAATCCCCAATAGCTCACTTTTTATTTCTTTTTTTTTTTTTAAATCTTTATTTATTTATGATAGTCACACACACAGAGAGAGAGAGAGAGAGAGGCAGAGACATAGGCAGAGGGAGAAGCAGGCTCCATGCATCAGGAGCCCGACGTGGGATTCGATCCCGGGTCTCCAGGATCGCGCCCTGGGCCAAAGGCAGGCGCCAAACCACTGCGCCACCCAGGGATCCCTCACTTTTTATTTCTTATGCATTTCTTTTCAATCATATGAGTGAATATTTACAGTAATTAATCAGGATGTATGTGTAGTTTTATAACTTTGTTTTTCCAATTAAAATTATCTTCAAACTACTTTTCCATGATGCATATGAGTCATCATAATTGTTATTTTAGTGACTGCATAATATTCCATTCAGTAATCCTACCATGTTTGGCTTAAATGTATTAGTAGTCAAGTTATTAAACAAGATGCTCTTTGGACTTTACTGAAAATAATTGTGGAGATGCCTGGGTGGTTCAGTGGTTGAGTGTCTGCCTTTGGTTCAGGGCGTGATCCCAGAGTCCCGGGATTGAACCCCACACCAGGCTCTCTGCATGGAGCCTTCTTCTCCCTCTGCCTGTGACTCTGCCTCTCTCTCTGTGTCTCTCATCAATAAATAAATAAAATCTTTTTTTAAAAAATTGTGAATGCTTAGAGTTTTCACAACAAAATCTCATATTTACCTCTTAAGCCACTTTCAAGGGATCCCTTAGTGAGACAATGGAAGCTAATACAGTTATAGGTTTTCAACCACCCCAATAGCAAGATGCTTTCCAAGTATCTTTGGTTTAAAGCAAAATTAGTGCACACTATGGTCTCAGTTAACACAGAAATTAAAAAGAACTCTGTTGGCAGCACTACCCCATTCCTGTAAAGATCAGGAGTGTAGACACTATTTTTTATTGGTACCTGACTGCTAAAGTTCCCAGTTAAAAAAAAAATGACCTGGTCTCTAAGAACCTGAGGACTAAGTTGTATACTGCCCCTCCAAACTGTGGCCGCCATCCCTACTTCTTAAGGAGGCAATGGATCATGGGTCAACTTAATTTCTTAGGTCTTTGGGGAAAAGTTACAAATAAGAAAACAGCTATTTTATCCTAGACAAAAGCACTTACCACTTTTGATGTTTTAAATAAAGTGAGGTCCTTTTTGAAGTTGAGTCTGTGTGAAATTTATTTCCTGCTTGTTATTTTTGCTCTCATTTGATGACCCAATAAAATGAGTTGTGTATTTATATGACCTTGGGTAATGACTTCAACTTCTTTGATCTTGAGTTTTTCCATTTTCTACCCAGAAATGATTACATCTGGCTTACCTGTCTCATGAGATTGCTGTGAGACCCAAACGAGATGTAAACTGTAAAAACTTCTGACAAGTGCAAGGTGGATGCTATTATTAATCGTTGGTGATGCCGATGAGTGGAAAATCCCCAGATAGCATCAGCAGACAGTGCTACACTCAGTGGGTGTGTCAGGCTAGACTAAGATAAAGTGATGCCAGTTAACCCCAGTGATTTATTCTCGAACATGAACAAGTCCTTCCACTGTCTGCCTTACTTGTAGAAAGTATGCTCCCATGGATGTGGGAGCAGGCAAGGTGTTATGAGCTCCCAAGACAAAGGTCATCCATGGACTCAGTCAGGAAGACTCTCCCTAGTACTTCTGTGTGGTGCAGTGACAAATTATAACAAGGCCTGTGTGTAAACAATCATATCCAGGAATAAGAGAAAGTGTCATCAAAAGTGAAGGAAAAGTCTGGCTGGAGGAGCATCTTCCCTACTTATATGAAAACTCAGGCTTCCTTTAAAATGTGTCCAGGTTGTGTGGTAGAGTTTTGCCTGCAGGGAGTGAGCCACACAACTCCCCACAATGACAGAGGGAGGCACGTGATCTAGTTTCTGTGGTCGGAGTGAAAGATTATCCAAGAGTGTGTGTATGCTGCCACGACCGTTTGTAAGCACTACATAGTGAACTCTTCTTAAAATTCACATTTTAAAGAGGAAACTAGATCATTTTCATTTGTTTTGCTGAGGTTTGGAGATGGATTTTTTTTTTCCTGCTGAGGTCATTTCAGCACCATCTCCACAAATGGTTATTAGGATATTGGGAGACAGTTCTGCACTCGCTGTCTGCAAATATGAATCTCCCCCATATAAAGACATGTAGAGTTGTCCTGGGCAGAGAGGAAATCATTGGTTGCGTTACTGTTCTCCTGGCCTGACTCTGCCCAGGTATCTAGGGCACACAGGGTGACAGATGAACTCTCTCAGGCTCATGGAAAACGTGTTCAATGAGCACAGCTTCAGGACACAGAGTATCTTCATGGTATTCAGAAAGAAGCAAACATCCTCTCCTCCCTTATCAGGATTTTGACACCACTATCCTTACTTTTTGGGAAGAGACAGGAAGGAGTGTGGGTCATTTTTATTTATTTATTTATTTTTATTTTACTTTATTTTTTAAAAAGATTTTTACTTATTTATTCATGAGAGAGACACACACACACAGAGAGAGGCAGAAACACAGGCAGAGGGAGAAGCAGGCTCAGCAGGCTCCATGCAGGGAGCCTGACGGGGTACTCGATCCAGGGTCTCCAGGATCATGCCCTGGGCTGAAGGTGGCGCTAAACCACTAAGCCACCTGGGCTGCCCCCTCTAGTGTTTAAATCCCTTCCTTCCCTCTCTCTCTCCTCTTCCACCCAACCTCTCTTTATTCTCTCTCTCTTTCTCATGTGCCAGGCACTGGGCTAGGGATTGAGGATGCTGTAGAGAATGCAATCTAGAGTTCCCCATCCTCTTGGAACTTAGAATCTAGAGGAAAAGCATATTTCAAAAGAAATATTTCTGGAATTATAATAATTGTAAGTGCCTTGGTGAGGAGGCACATGATATGTGAGTGCACAATAGAGGGATTTGAGCAAATCTGTACATCTTCTACAAGACAACTGAACTCAGATGGAGCACTACCTCTTGAGGGGAAATTTTGACATCCTACTTGCCCCCACTGCTCTTTGAGATACATCTAAGTGCTTGGGTATTTGTTTCCTGTTTGAGTCAAAATCCACCACACTGTACTTTGACCCTGAGGTCCTGGCTGGAGTATCTGAGTTTACAGAGGACAAGTCCAGTGCTCTTTTCCATTGCAGCTCTTCACATCAATGAAGATTTCTTTCCTCCAGGTGTTTTGTTTTCAAAGCTGGAAGATTTCTCATTTCTTTGATTTTCAGAAGTACGCCACTTTCGGGACCTCTGGGTGGCTCAGTGGTTGAGCAGATGCCTGCCTTTGACTCAGGTCATGATCCTGGGATCCTGGGATCGAGTCCCACATTAGGCTCCCGACAGGGAGCCTGCTTCTCTCTCTGCCTATGTTTCTGCCTCTCTCAGTGTATCTCTTATGAATAAATAAATAAAATCTTTTTTTTAGAAAAAGAAGTACACCACTTTCTAAAAGATTTTTGCAAAATATTCTGCTTCTCAATATGAACTAGTAGTGTGTAATTGTAATTTCACAAGAGCATATCTCAGAAACTATCTGTGACTGTCCTTATCCTGCTCACATTCCCATGGCCCAACCTCACCCGCTCTGTGTACAACTGTATCACATCACTGACTTGCCCTTGGCTCACAGTTAGGTGAAACCCTGCGGTTATCTATCTTACCTTTTTTTAAGTAATTGAAAATGTGTTAAGGGCAGTACCCAAGAGATTTTCTTCTAAGATGTCAGCCCTTTCACCAACATCCTTCACTGAGATTGCTTATTCGGTTATGTTTATTTGCATTATTAACCAATCCAAATTTCTTCTGTGTGTCAGTCAAAAGCATAGAAAACCTTGATAATTGCCTCGCTAAAATCTAGATACAGGATGTCTCCAACAGCCTTCTAATCTGCCAATCTAGTATGTCTATGTGAAGGAAATGGGTTAGTCTGTCTTCACTTATTCTAGTAATCACCACTTCCTTTTGTCTGTTGACAAACAGTCTTTTAATATCTATTGACAAGCAAGAATTTATGAGATGCACTACTTTTAGTCAAATGAGGTACACAGCCTTTTTCTATGTGGTTAAAAATTTCTATCAAAACAATATCTTCACTAGAACACCTTTCTTACATCCATTTGAGAAGTCCTTCATCTCCTCAGAGTGAATCTCACATCTTCGTATTTTCACCTAGAGCAACACCATTATTACTCATCCTTGGGTCCCTGGATCTCCATGGAGGGCACATTTTTTCTTGGCTTATTCCTCTTCTCTTCTTGATAGGTCTGTACCCACTAACACAAATAAGATTTGGTCAGTAGATGAATATTTTAGTCTAGAAGTTTATGAAACACAATTCAGGGACTTCTGAATAATCCTGGGGCTAGTGCTCATAAGACTTATCATTTGTAATATGGCAATAAATATTTGCTTAGGTTGGTAATAAATACATTTTTTAAAATCAAAACTTTTATTACCATTTCATGAGAATGGACTCCATTCTTTTTTTAAAAGATTTTATTTATTTATTCATGAGAGACACAGAGAGAGAAGCAGAGACATAGACAGAGGGAGAAGCAGGCTCCATGCAGGGAGCCCAATGGGGACTCGATCCCAGGGCCTTGGGATCACAACCTGAGCTGAAGGCAGATACTCAACCACTGAGCCACCCAGGGGCCCCTGGACTCCATTCACTTTTAATTCCAGTGAGTTTTGTTTTGTTTTGTTTTTAATAATGTCACATTCTGTCTGGCCCTCAGTCTACCGACTTTTAAACACATGGTTTAGATTAGATGATCCTATGATATATTCAAACTCTAGAATTATATAATTGCAAACACTTGTTTATTTATTTATTTATCTATCTATTTATGTATTTATTTATTTGAGAGAGCAGTAAGGAGGAAGGGGCAGAGGGAGAGAGAGAAGCAGACTACCACCCCCCACCCAAGCAGGGAACCTGATGTGGGGCTCAATCCCAGGATCATGAGATCATGACCTGAGTTGCAGGAATTTTATTTGACTATAAGAAAGGTATGAGTCTCGGGTGCAATGTGTTTGTATTAAAAGGGCAGATGCTTAACCAACTGAACCACCCAGGTGCCTCTCTATGATTCTAAACTTTGAGAAGGAAAGGAAGTTTAAAATAAAAATTAAACCACAATACATACACATACATACATATGCAAGCATACATACATGTACGTGTGGATACGTGTTCGCATATGCCAGACTGGTTGGACTGGTTGGACAATTAACCCACTATGCCACCCATCGCCTCACTGCCATATTATTTCCATAAGAACATGTGAATCTACAATTATCTGAAAATAAAAAGTTTTTAAAAATTAAACAGGACTTTGGAAGTAAGTAGGCCTTACTTAACCACATATTAGCTTAAACAAATTATTTAGCCTTCCTGAAGTCAGTTTCTTTGTCAGCCTTAAAGTGGGAATACTAATTCTTACCTAATGGGATTGCTAGAAGGATTATATAAGATAGTGTGTGTAAACAGCTCACATGGTTCATACACTGACAGTATTCAGTAAATGTTGGTTACTTTCCACTGTGCTTCTCCTGTGTGGTAGAGAAGAAACTAGGGCAAACAGCCTTATTGCAGCTCTTCCAGAAAAGACGACATTTGACCTGAAGCTGAAGACAATTTGAAGTATACATTAGTGAGATGAACCCCATAGCAGTGTAGTGAGTAATGCTATTACATAACTTTTACAAATCACCAGGCAGATCAGCTAACATGGCCTGGCGTAGTGAACCGATCAAATAAAATAACAACACAGCTTCCAAACCCAGCCTGAGTCAGGGAGTCCCAACACAGCAGCCAGAGTCAAAATCCAGAATGACTACATAGGCCTTGGAGCTTTGGCATTTCAGTTGACTCAGACATGCTGTAAATCTGTGTAAGTGGAAAAAAACAAAAGCTGCCCCTTGAATAACTGTTCCCCAAGGGGCCTAGAGTCGCTTTCTTTTTCTTGCAGAATCCTTCATCATGTCTCCCAAATATGAGTTTTCCATGCAACTGGGCACAGGAGAAATAGGGAGAGACTAAAGAAAATAGACATGTCTTGGTCCTGTGGATGTGATTGTTGAATGAATGGCCAAGATGTGTGTCCCACATGTCTTCTAAAATGTTTAGAATTTCCCAGGGATCTGTCCTTGCCCTTGATCCAATGGATATTTTTATCAGTGACCTGGAGAAAAACACAGAAGAAGGCAAGCCCACCAAACTTTTTAATGATATAGAGGTAAAAGGGAGTTTGGAAGCGGAATTATAATTTTAAGTGATTTGGGAAGGATCTGGGGCATTAAGTTGACCACAGTAACTTATAATTTATTAGGGGTAGCATTAAAACATCTACTTCAAAATCAAAAGCAGAAGTACAGGTTATGAAAGGATTAAATTGACAGGGTTTTTTATGAAAAAGTTGTAGGAATTTTATTTGACTATAAGAAAGGTAAGAGTCTCTGGTGTGATGCGTTTGTATTTAAAAAAAAAGAAGAAGAAGAAGTTGGGGACCAGAAAAAGAAAGTAATCTTTTTACTTTACATAATTTGCACAAGTTGGAAAATATTCAGTGTAGGGGCCACATTTAAGAAAGATGTTGATTAAATGGAATTGATTACTAAGGGAAGGAAGGAAAAGAGTGAGCTAAATTTAAAAAATCCCAAAGCTATATTGTTTAAAGAATGGTTGAAGGAAAGTAAAGATATTCAACTACTTTTTTAGAGTTACCATTTAGAAAAGGAGTAAACTTGTCTATTTTGCTCTGAAAAGCAGAAATGAGATTAATGAGAGTTCATGGAAACAGATTTTGGCTCAATAAAGGGAAAATTTTTCAAATAATTAGAGCAGTTCCGTGACTATTTCATAAATTGTGAGCTTTCTGTCACTGGAAATATTCAAGCTAAGACCAGATGAGTGTCTGGGATTCTGAAGGCTTCCAGCATGGAATGAGAGCTCAGGGTAGGTGACCTTTAAGACCACTTTCAGCGACCATAGTCTGTGATTTAAGTAAGCATGAATGCCAAGGCCGCTTCTGACATGCCAGAGCTCCTTTTTCAACTCTTGGCTCTGATTCTGACCAGCTGTGTGACCTTCAGCTAAGAAATTAACCTTTTTTTTTTTTTTTTTTTCAGTTTCCTTATCCACAAAATGAGGGATCTGGATTTAATGATGTCTAAGTTCTCTCCAGCACATCTGTCTCCCTGAGCATTCTCATAGTCATGGCATGTTGGAAACGCACAGGGGGAGCTGATACCTGCCATTTTTCTAAGTCGGCAGAAGGCTTAACAACCAAGAGCCATGGTTGATTCTGAGGACCACTGGACTAAACTCTCAGCTGCTTGTTGGCAGGAGAGTGGGGGATTGTGATCCTGGAATTTGTTCTCCTGAGATCTATGGCAGGAAGTTGATCAAATAACTGATAATCCGGTTTCTCTCAAACACCTGTACATTCTGGCTGAGTTCAGCAATGCCTCTGCAAACAACTCAGAAGAAACGAAGGTCGTATTACCATTGCAATAGTTCTATCTTTTACAAAGCAGACCTTTGTTCTTTATTTCCTTAATGATCTGGCAATTGCTGTTGAGCTTGGCTTACAATCATGAAAACTAATATCCATAAAATGGTTACTATTCTACGAGGCAGACACTGTTCTAAAAGTTGTGGATAAGTTAATTTACTTAATCAGTTTATAACCTGAAAGTCTGATGATGAATCAGTAGATGAGATCCTTTTTTCCCCTATGGAAAAGGAATAGTTAAAATCCAGTTTAAATCCATGCTAATGGTAGACAGCTCAGAATTTAGATCCCTGCCCTCATTCTTTTAGGCTTTATTGCTGATGTTCAATCACTATAATTTCCTGTGTGGTTCATCTGATTACTAACCCTTTTCTTCTCTGCCTACATTAAGGTGCCTCAGTCACCACTACTACATTCCAGCACTTCTTTCTCCTCTTGGACTTCTCCCTGACTCCTACATCATTGTCTCCAAATCCCATTTCTTCTGTTATTTTTTTTTTTTTCAAAGACTTTTGGAACACAACCCTACGGGGATTGCCACCGTTGGCTTTGAGACAGTTATAGAACGTATGGGTAGGATTTCAAATACCTCCTCCAGTTGCTGAGGTTAGTGGGGGAAGCAATAAGTAAATTTCTGCTTTTTGTAAGGACATGAAGAATTTAAAACCTTATTCCCAGGCTCGCGGGTCTGGCAGTACTCACTCCATCCAAGTACCACATTTTCTTCCATCTTTTTGTTTCCTTAGCTTGGAAATGAAAACAGCTGTTAAAAATAAGAGCACATGAGTCAATCTTGAATCTCAATGTATAATTACAGTTTCCATCTCTGTTGGTAAAGTCCCTCCCAGTGTCCTGAGCCCCCTATCACAGCCCCCCTCTTGTCAATTTCATACCAGGACTCTAATTTGTGTTTTCCAAACCTCTAAGATTAAACACTAACTCACTGGGCAAACCAGAATAAAATAACAAGGAAGCAAATATTTCCATTTAAAAACTTGATTCTCAGACATGATCTTTCTGATTTAGATCTTGAGCAGATCTCTCTGTCGATATCAGAAATGTCAGTTACTGTTCCACGTTTTTGAAGGTGGAGATTCAGGTTTTATGGTATCCTTACCATGAAGAATGTTGCATGAACTCTTATAGAGGCTATGCCTTGAACTGTAGTTTCCCTTTTCCCAGTTCCTGAGGCTTTTGACCTCGTAAACCAATCTTAAAAGAGTCATCTACAGACTATTAATTGATTGTCACCTTCTGGAGCAGATGGATCCTTTTTCAGTTCTGCCCAGTACCCTATTTCAACCATTCATTCCTTGACAGTCATCCCATTGTCTGAAGCACTGAAGGCTCTCAGTGAATCAGCTGGCCAATTTAATTTGCCCTGTAAGTGCAGATCATATGCTATTAGCAAGAGAACTTTGTGTCCTACAGGAGGAGAAGCAGGAGGCAGGAGATTTGGTGATTTCGGTGACTTCATTTAGCCTTATTTCCCCTAAGATTTGATTTCTTTATTGTTAGATTAGATTATTTCTAAGCTTCATTTCCCTGAAAAGATTTTTATAATTCTGTTATCATTTTATCCCTAAAAATCGCCTTGGTCATGGGATGCCTGGGTAACTCAGTGGTTGAGCTTCTGCCTTTGGCTCAGGGCATGATCCTGGGGTTCCAGGATGAGTCCTGCATCAGGATCCCCACAGGAGCCTGCTTCTCCCTCTGCCTATGCCTCTCTCTGTATCTCTCATGAATAAATAAAATAAAAAAAAAGAAAAAGAAAGAAAGAAAGAAAAAGAAAGAAAGAAAGAAAGAAAGAAAGAAAGAAAGAAAGAAAGAAAGAAAGAAAAAAAAAAAAGAAAATTGCCTCAGTCAGTTTGGGCTTCCATAACAAAAATGCCATAGTTTTGGAAGTTCAAGACCCAAGCACTGGTAGATGCAGTATCTGGGGAGAGAGATGGAAGAGGAGGAGAAACTAGCTTCTTATTAGGGCACTAATCCCATCTGATAAGGGCAGTTAATCCCATCATTCCTTCCTGACCTGATAGCCCAAAGCTCTATCTCCCAATATTATCATACTGGGGATTAGGGTTTCAACATGAATTCTGGGGAACACAAATATTCAGTCCATATAAAAACGAAGACATTTGTATGCGCGGTGTGATTTGTGGAATTCTGGGAAGGCTATTGAGACCTTCTTCCTTCAACCATACTTAAAATCCTGCCATTAAATATTTTCTCTCAGATGTAACACCTTTTAAAATCTAATATGTTTGGCTATGGAAAGAGCCCAGATGTCCATCAACAGATGAATGGATAAAGAAGATATAGGATGTGTGTGTGTGTGTGTGTGTGTGTGTAATGGAATATTACTCAGCCATAAGAAAAGGAAATGTTACCATTTACAAGGACATGGATGGAACTAGAGGATATTATGCTAAGTGAAATAAGTCAATCAGAGAAAGACAATTAGCATATGATTTCACTCATATGTGGAAATTAAGAAACAAAAGAGAGGATCATAGGGGAAGGGAAGGAAAAATAATATAAGATGAAATCAGAGAAGGAGACAAACCATAAGAGACTCTTTTTTTTTTTAATTTTTATTTATTTATGATAGTCACAGAGAGAGAGAGAGAGAGGCAGAGACATAGGCAGAGGGAGAAGCAGGCTCCATGCACCGGGAGCCCGATGTGGGATTCGATCCCGGGTCTCCAGAATCGCGCCCTGGGCCAAAGGCAGGCGCTAAATCGCTGTGCCACCCAGGGATCCCCATAAGAGACTCTTAACTCTAGGAAACAAATTGAGGGTCTCTGGAGGGGAGGGAGTGGGAGGATGGGCTAATTGGATATTGGGCATTAAGGAGGGCATGTGATGTCGTGAGCACTGAGTGTTATATACAACTGATGAACCCTGACCTCTACCTCTGAAACTAATAATACACTATATGTTAATTAATTCAATTTGAGTAAGATCAAATCAAATAATAAAAAAATAAAATCTAATGTTGGGTTTGGGAAGGGCAAACCCATAAAACTAGTATGTGAGAAAAAAAAAAACTAGTATGTGAGGTAGTGTAGTGCTGGTATAGTGTAGTGTAGTCTGACTAGAATCAGACTGCCTGAATCTACACATACCAGCTGTATGACCTTAGGCAATTAATTAATCTTTCTGGGCTTTTGGAGCATCTATATAATCAAGATGATAATAACACTCAGCCTGAGGGGTTTTGTTAAGTTTCAGTGAAATATATAACATGCTTAGAAGAACAGTATCTTGCTGTATAGTTGTTAGGAATAGTCATCCCTTATTTGCATAAATCAGCATATTATATTGACGTCCTTTTGACAGAAAGTTGACATAAAGTGACAGAAAAATCAGAGTTTTGTTCAGGAAACTGGAAGGGTATTCTGTGAATACACGAAGCCCTGTTAAGGAATGGCCTGCAGTAGTGAGGCGCTACGGTTGGAGGCATAAAGCCACTAGGAGCCTAAGTGTCCAGGGGAAGCATTTACAAGGGAGATAAAGGGGGACTGATCTGCTTCTTGTCCCAGGTGGTGTGCCCAGTAACTGATAGAATTAATCAGCTGCTATGGGGAGCAAGTAGTAAGATACATATCCGCACATGAACTGTGAATTCAGCACCTGCTTAATTTTTCTGTGTCTCATAATTCTCTCCCTTGTAATATTCAGATAATGTTAGGTCTCCGAATCATTACTCTCGAAGAACCATGGTAAAAGGTAAAAAGTATTCTCTGCTAAATGCCCTTGTCTCTTTCTCTCAGATTACACGAAGCAGATGACGTTTGAAGCCCAAGCCTTTTTAGAAGCTGTGCAGTTCTTCCGGCAGGAGAAGGGACACTATGGCTCCTGGGAAATGATCACTGGGGATGAAGTCCAGGTAACATGGGCTCAGAGTTTTGAGCCCTCTTCTCTAAGGGTAGGAGGTCAGAGTCATAATAAAAAAAAAAATCAAAGAAAAACGTTGCAAGAATGGAAGATGTGGTTCCAAAGGCTGTTTCGCTCATCGTCTAGAAGTGTTTGGTCCACAAGCTATTAGGTACTCTCTCCAAACACCTCCAGATTGGGCACTAAACAAGGCAACTTGAAACACTTTCAACTACAATGGAAAAAACTTGCTTCTACTGCTTTCTTTTCTTTTCTTTTTTTTTTTTAAAGATTTTATTTATTTATTCATGAGAGACAGAGAGAGAGAGAGGCAGAGACATAGACAGAGGGAGAAGCAGGCTCCACACAGGGATCCCAATGTGGGACTCGATCCTAGGACTCCAGGATCATGCCCTAAGCCAAAGGCAGATGCCCAACCGCTGAGCCCCCCATGCGTCCCACTTCTACTGCCTTCTATACAAAGCATTATTCCTTCAAATGCTTCCAGACCATAAGCAAACATGAGCAGAGTGACATAGTGCAAAGTGTGCAGTGGGAGCTTAGGTTCATGACTTGGGCTAAATCTTGCCAAGTTATTTACCTCTTTTAGTCTCAGGTAGTCCTCTGAGAAAGAGACTGATGATAATGTTTACCTTGCAGGGTTCTGAGCATTAAATGAGATGTTGTTGGATAACTATTTGGCATCTACTTATCTTTATTTATTGACTGATTTGTAGTCAAAGAAACACATCTTAAAAGCATTAGACAGTTTTATTTATTTATTTTTAAGATTCTATTTATTTATCATGAGAGACACAGAGAGAGAGGCAGAGACACAGGCAGAGGGAGAAGCAAGCTCCCTGTGGGGATCCTGATGCGGGATTGGATCCCAGGACCCCGGGATCATGCCCTGAGCCAAAGGCAGATGCTCAACCACTAAGCCACCCAGGTGCCCCCATTAGACAGTTTTCTATGTGTTTTATTTACCTCCTCTAGTTTTCTATCCTCTGTGGCCTGATATAATTTCCCATGACCTTGATTAAATGCTAATCATGATGGGCTGAGCACCTCCATTGGCTTGGTACCAGGGACATTGTTACAAATCTCCAAGGAAACCGTGTCCATGAGAACACCAATCATATGGCTGATGCAGCCAGGCTGGGTATGGCATTATTTAATTAGAGGCACACAGGATCCAACAATGCTATTCTTTAGTTTCCCCTCATCTCCCCGAGTGCCTCTTTTGGGGACCAGTGGAATTTGTTATTAGGAGACAATATTTGGAAGAGACCAGATGGGGCATTGCCTTTGTATGGTCATTAAACATCTAAAGCTGAAAACACTTGCTCATGATAATGGGGCTGTTCTTTATTGTTAAACCATATGACTCAGAAGCTTCTCCACCCCCCCCCTCGCCCCGCTCTTTGGAGGATTCTAAACTCATTTATTTCTTAGCCTGAGACTTATTCCAGCACTTTAGCCAATTCTTGGCTTCTGATATTTAGGGGAAGCACATCCATTTATCAATCTGAGAGGATTAAGGACTACTGTACTTATGCCAAAAAGAAAAATGAAAGCAAAAGGGGAGGCTGAAGCATTTGATGCTGATTAGCCTGCCATATAAACCAACATATTTAATAGATATATCAGTATTAAAATGCCTTTGTGTAATACTTTTTTTTGTGTGTGTGTAATACTTTTAATGTTCAAATCCTAATTCTGTGTGTTTGTGTTACTAATCTCATGAGGTTACTGGTGTATCCATTTTGTAAATGAGAAAACCAAGGGAGGCATATACCACTTAAGTCACTTGTCTGGTTTTATTCACCTAACACCTACTGAGCCATTATATGCCGGGCATCAGTCTGGGTGCTGGTGATCCACAGATGGGCAGGACAGGATGGCTCCTGCCCTGTGCCGCTGCCAGTTTCATGGTCACACGTTAAGAGGCCTAATGGCAAAGGAAATGATGTCTTCCAATTCCTGGTCCAGTGAAAGCGCAACACCAACAATGGGACTATACCAAGTTCAACATTTATTTAACTCCTCCAGTTTACATATGCTACTTGCTTGATCTCTTCTTTCATTTGAAATCTCATGTCCTCTCACATTCCTTCACGATGCCATTGAAAGCAGGTACTTAGTGAATCCTTTCTTTGGGTTGAGTATTATGTTTCTTTTGTTGACCTTCTGGTTTTTGCTTTGGGTTGATATGTGTGAAGTGCTAGAAGGTGCAAGAGAACTAAATGACTCATCTCTTGCCATCACAGTGAGGCAAGACATACCTAGAAACATCCAGAGAAAAAGGCAGCGTTAGAAGTGTGTGTGGATAAAGGTATGTGGGTCTGTACATATATGGTCATCAAAGAGCATTAGCACGAAGCAGTGATAGGCAGGTGCTAATTTTGCAGTATAAAAAAATACCACAAGTGAGAGAGCAGAGCAAAACAAAACAAAACAAAAACAGAGAAGAGATCAGTAAAGCTAGAGTTATCAAGTGACCCAATAAGAAGTTTTGCTCCCCTTGGAATCTGAGTATCTCTGTGAAATCAGACTCATAAGAGAGAGCCCTGGAAGGGCATTTCAAGGATTGTCTGTCCAAACCTTCCAGGGAAGAAAACATTCAGAGAGGTTGGCTGAGGTCACAAAGCCAATCTGGGATGGAAACATATCTTGAGCCATGTCCGGCTCTGCTTGGAGAAACTGGTGAAAGGAAATGGAAGGAAATGAGTTCCAAACCCCTCCTGTCTGGGGCCCAGTGAGAGTACGCTTCACTCTAAGCTCATGCATGGAGCTGAAGCAGCATCTGTTGTAATGCTCACAGGAAAAAGAAATCAGGGGTCCAACACAGGAACCAAGTAGTTAAAAAAAATGGCACGACATAACTGAGTTTGAGAATATGTCATCTTTTGCTTAAAGCACTGGGTTTATTTGCACTTTTTTCATATTTGCTAAGAATTTGATCATCATTTTCCTAACCCTTTCTGTCTCAGGGCTTGGTATTCAGAAGATGCTCAGCATTGTTACATTATTATCTTCATGCTAATGATTCCCATAGCAAGTCTTGGTAGGTCCTCATGGTGGTGGTTATTTTTCAGGCAAGCGTCCAAGCAGAGCAAATACCTTAGGGTAACTTGCCTACAGACTATTAAGGCGAAAATACTTGTATACTAGTAAAGACATCAATATATTTCCTACTTGTCTAGAAAAATGTATCAAATGAGGTCATGAAGGAAAGCAGTTTGCAAAATGTAAAGTATTTACAGTTATCTGGTATATTTATTATTTATTTATTAGAGTAACATATTTATGTAATATATATTTATTATTTTATAATTATTATTATAAAATTTAAATTTGCCTTTAAATTAATCAGATGAGCTGAGAAAGTAGTTCATAATGCCCACAGAACATGGTGGCTTCAAGACAGGAAAACTATCCACATTTTAGGCCTTCTCCGTACATTTCAGAGTTGTCTTTGGTCTAATGACCTTGAATGTGATCCCTTTAAATGGTTTTTTTCACCCATGGCCACTCAGTAACAGAGAGACCATAGGCTAGCCTCAGGAAGAAGGAAAGTCTCTCTGGATCTCACACCTTCCCCACAGCGTCAGCATCTGGAAGGTGACACATAGTGTGGCCTTCAGGGAGTGAGCCTGGATTTGTTGATTTTGACCAACCTAATGGCATGTTTGGTTTCTTATATATGTGATGGAATTGTAAAATCTACACATCCTAGCAGTTAAACACACACATGCTTACGCGTGCACACACACACACGTGCATGCGCCATTTTTTAAAAGAAAACGTGGTATTTTTAGGGCCCTTATGGTGAAACTCAGTAGATCTTGTTCTGAGGACAGAAGGTGGAGGAAACCCTTTATTACTATGGTTCATTTATTTGACTAGCTACTTTCCCTAGAATATTCCAGGGCTTTAGAAGCTTCTGGAAGCTGACCCAGATGGGAAATCTCAGAGCAGACCCTGGTGGGGAGAGGGGGAGCTGTGCAAAATGGGGGATGGGCTGAAGGTTGGAGGATGAGGATTACTTGGTGTTGGGCTGGACGCAGTTGGGCTTCAGTACATCAAAGCTCTGCCTGCCCTGTGGAGTTGCCAAGCCTCACACCCTGGCAACCCACTCCCATTCTCCTCCCACCCCCCAACATTTCCTTTTCAATTCCCTAAATTATAAAACGGAACTCAATTTCTTGGAACATTCTATGGGAAAGACTAAAAGAAAACCATAAGCCTACCCAAATGGAATATTTTTTTTCTTTGGCCTTTGTAACATTTTCATCTTTTCAAGTCCCTTTTATGCTTATGTTCAGACTCAAACTAATACCTGCAAAAGGATGAAACGGGCAATTATTATGACCCTGAATTTACCACTTTCAACTAAGAGAATATTTCCCATTGATTTTCAGTTCTGCCTTAGTCTCCTTGTTTTCCTAGCTCATTCTCCCCGTGCTATGCTTCCATCGGTCTCAGGCAGGTATGTCTTGCTCATCTAAGGACTTCCTCCATTGAGCAGAATCAGAAGGAGCGTCCATGATTATAAAGTGTCCACCTGAATCTAATTGTTGGACCTGCTAATCTCCATGGAGGTTGCACATACCATGTTTTTTTTTCTTAAATTCCTCAAAGATTCTGGTTCACCTCTCGACTGCTCCCAGAGAATGGTTAAGAAAGAAAAACATCCCACCAGTGAATTACCGGGACTAGTGGAAATCCTATCCCCATTATGATCTTCATCATACCATGAAGTTCTACACTGCAGATGACAGGAGCCCCCCTCCCTGCCCTGGCCTGAGCAGCCTTCTCTCCCAGGAACCCACAGGCACAGGGGGCTGCATAGCTCATCCCACTACCCCCCTGGGAGCATTCCTGTACAGTTCAGCTAAAGTGTTCCACCCAGCTGTAACAGAACCCTTGGTGAAAGGCAAAATCTAGTGTGAACTCATGAGTATTTCCACTAGCACGAGGCTGACCGATGACCTCAGAAAAAAATCTTCCATAATTCCCAAAGCCTAATTTGAATTTTATGAGGAGGTCAATTATTTTGTGCAAATATTATTTTAAATTCCTGGAACGGATGTCAAATGATTCTCTACTTTTCTGCCTGCCTCCATTCCCAAAATTACTTTTTTTTTTTTTTTTTTTTGTAAATCTTGTTTTGCAGCCTGATATTGAAAACTAAGCTGTGAGCAAGCCCCCAAAGATTCATAGTAAAACTGAGTCTTGAACGACAGGATCTGCTCCAATTTAGGGGGAGGTGGGTAGTTAAAGAAGAAGTTGGTGTTACATGGAACGTTGTAATACATTGGCATAGAGAACACTGCTCAGAGTAAATACACACACACACACACACACACACACACACACACACTCATTTTAATTGAGCCAAGCAAAATTTTAGGAGTGACTTGGGAGCAAATTTTTTTAAACATTCTGAAGACTCTGGTTCTCCTCCCCCATATTCTGCTTCTCCCACAAATATCCAGTTGTTCCAAGTATTAGTTACTCCCTTATTTCTCTAAACTTTAAAGAGGATGGAGGTGGGATTCAGGGAGCAGCAGAGACAAAGAGTGTGAAGACATATAGATCCCAAGGGAGCTTGAAGAGTCACGATGGTCTCAGAGGACACAGACCAGGCCTCAAGCCACCAGAACCAAGCCTGACCCCCTTCACAATGTTGCTAAGGATGCCCTCATCCATAATTAAAATTTTGCCTTGTATCTTAAATGCATTAGATTCTTCTAGTTTGAATATGAGTAGTCAGAATTTGAGGAATTTGGCCTTTCCCATGGCAAACCATCAGCAGACATTACTGTTCCTTGTAGATATTTAAGATTGTTTATCCTCCATGATTGTCTTAGTTGAGATTTCTGTAGCCTCAGAGCCAGAGTTCAGTTATCAGCCTAACAGATTTTATGGAGCCCAGGACAATCCTATGTTGGGGGTGGGGATGGGGACTGCCAGTCATGATGACAATTTCAGTTGGCCTGATGCTCAGATTCAGCAAGCACTGGCCAACTGACTGGGCCCATCTTCCTCTTCACAGATCCTGAGTAACCTGGTGATGGAGGAGCTCCTGCCAACCCTCCAGACGGACCTTCTGCCTAAAATGAAGGGGAAGAAAAATGACAGAAAGAGAGCCTGGTTCGGTGTAAGTGATGGTTTTGTTATACAACTATGGTACTCAAAATGAATATCCCTTTCTCTTCCTTTTTTAGGGCAGTTTTTTCTTTCTTTCTTTCTTTCTTTCTTTCTTTCTTTCTTTCTTTCTTCTTTTCTTTCTTTCTTTCTTTCTTTCTTTCTTTCTTTCTTTCTTTCTTTCTTTCTTTCTTTTCTTTCTTTCTTTCCTTCTTTCCTTCTTTCCTTCTTTCTTATTCCTTCGCTGGGTGGAGAACTGCCTACTTTGAGTCTGCTCAGTCTCACTTGCATGAGGACTAATCCAAACAGACTCTAACTTTGAAAGAAAAATGAGAGTGTGCCTGCAGTTGTGTTTATGTTCAGATAATCTGTGATTAACCCTCCCCACTCTGCTTGACTCCAGCGGGCGCTTGCACATGACAGAGCCCCTATTTATGTGCTGTTCTCTACTGCAGCTCCTGGAGGACGCCTACAACCTGGTTCAGCATCAAGTTTCAGAAGGATTAAGTACCTTGAAGGAGGAATGCCGAACTCTGACGAAGGGCCTGGAGGGCACCATCCGTTCAGACATGGATCAGATTGTGAACTCAAAGAACTTTTTAATTGGAAAGATCAAAGGTCAGTGGAGATGATCCATGCTTGTAGAGCTAAATAAGCTGCGCATGTAGGGCTCCACCAGGTAGTCACAATTCACGGCTTCAGAGGAAAACTTAACTGAGGAATTGGCGAGAGGTGGTAACAGGTGTAATGGAGATATGCTAGAGACACTAGCAAGGTTCCCTGGACCTTCCCGAAGAAACTTTAGTGACCCAAGCAAGATCCAAGTTTACTTCTTGCCTGTGATGGTGGCCTGTGTATTCTGATACTACTTACATCTCCCCTATTGTAGCATTTCTTTTTTTTTTCTTAGAGATTTTATTTATTTATTTGAGAGAGCAGGAGCATGAGAGAGAGAGAGAGATCATGAGCAGGGGGGAGGGGCAGAGGGAAAAGTAGGCTCCCCACTGAACAGGGACCCCGATGTGGGGCTCAGGATCCCAGGATCCTGGGATCATGACCTGAGCCAAAGGCAGATGCTGAACCCACTGAGCTACCCAGGCGCCCCTGTTTTGGCACTTTTCACACTTGTTATAATGGCTTCTACACCCACCCCTTCTCTATAGTAAGCTATCTAAGAACAGGACCGTGTGGCCCCTGTTTCACTCAGGCATACCCAGAGCCTAGTACCATGCCTGGTATATGCAGACTCTCAGCAAGTACTTGAATGGATGAATAAATGGATTTTCCTTTAACAAGAAGAAAAGTGGTCTAGAGTTGATAAATCTAGATTCTAGTCACAAGTGCAACATTGGCTGGTCATGAGTACTTGGGACGGTCACTTGACTACTACGTGCCTTAGCGTCCTCCTCTGTAATCAGAAGGGCCCATGAGAAGGAGGTCTGCAAACTGTGGCCCCTGACCCGAATCAAGCCCACCACTTATTTTTGTAAATAGCATTTCATTGGAGTACACCCCTGTGCATTCACTCATGTATTGTCTGTGGCTGCTTTCATGCGACAAGGACAGAGTTGAGTAATTGGAACTGAGACTTCCTGGACAGAAAAGTCACGAATGTTCACTATCTGGCCGTTGACAGAAAAATGTTTACTGTGCCCTCACAAGAGGCCTGAGATAGGCTCTAAGGAATTCTACAGGATAAAATGTTAAATGGTAAAATGTCAATGTTAATTCCTATGTCCCAACAAGCACAGCACACCGAATGTCATTTCAGAAAAGCATGCTGGCTCATTTGTGATTATTGATCAGCAATCTTCTTAGATAGTGAGTTTTCAGGTTATTCGCTCACTTACTCATTTGCTCTCTCATTCATTAAAAAAATATGTACTGAGTGCTTTCTGAGCCGGGTGCTGGAGCTTTAGCAGTGAATGGGGGACCCAGCTCCCATACTCAAGAGGTTTAGCCCCTAACAAGGAGTGTCTGCTTGGTGGATTATTCTCTGCACTTCAGGTCCTGTTCACACTGCAGCCTAGCTCACCTCAGAGCACTTGCAACCAGTTGAGAGTAGACACCAGAGAGAGTAGAGAGAAGGCCTAACTACAGTAAAGGTGTGTGTGTCTGTCCATGCAATGCTTTCCAGGGCAGATATAAATTAACTTCAGCATTTTGTGTTTACTATCATCCATGTCTTTCATCTCTCCATTAGCATGACTGATTTAGAATTGACTATATTGAAGTACTGTATACAGCCTAAAACTGCCAGCACTTAACTCTGGAGCCCACATTCCAGGGAGCTAGGCTGAGCTGGGCCTAACTGTGGCCATTCTCATGGCCCGAATGAAGCCAATTTCTCTCTCTCTCTCTCTCTCTCTCTCTCTCCTAATCTCTGTGGCTCCAATCTATCCCACAAAAGATGGAAAAACATTCTGCCCTAGACAAGTCTTTGTTTCCTAAAAGAAATTTTGAAAGGAAGTCACAATCAAGTCTTTTTGAAAGGGAATAGCAGAAACACATATTTACAGGGCCTCTGGTTCTCCACCTTTAAAACGAGAAAGTACAGTTAATGCAGCACCTGGGTGGCTCAGTGGATGAGCATCTGCCTTTGGCTCAGATCGTGATCCTGGGATTGAGTCCTGCATCAGGCTCCCGGCAGGGAGCCTGCTTCTCCCTCTGCCTATGTCTCTGCCTCTCTCATGAATAAATTAATAAAATCTTAAAAAAAAAAAAAACAGAAAAAGAAAGCACAATTAAGCCTTGAACAACACAAGTTTGAGCTGAACAGGTTCACTTATAGGTGGGTTGTTTGTTTTTTTATAAATACAAAATAGTACAGTAAATATATTTTCTCTTCCTTATGATTTTCTTAGGACTTCTCTTCCTTACAATTATCCTTTTATTTTCCCTAGCTTATTTTATTGTAAGAATACAGTATATAATACATACAATATATAAAATCCGTGTTCATCTACTGTTTATGTTATGGGTAAGGCTTCTGGTCAATAGTAGGCTATTTATTAGGAGTTTAGTTTTGGGGAAGTCAAAAGTCATGCACAGATTTTCAATGACACGGGGGGTAGGGCAGTAAGCACCCCTAATCTCTACGTTGTTCAAGGGTCAACTGCATACTTCAGATTGCGTCAGTAAAGGGCTTTGGATTTTTAAAAACTCTTGGGAGTATTAAGCAGTGATCTTTCCATTTCCTCCCATATGACTCTTGAGAGTAAAGCAACCAATCTTTAGTTCTGCCCCACAATCATTTATTCATTCAGTAAATATTTATTCTGTGCCTACTGAATACAACAAGGGCTATAAGGATTCAAAGAAGATAACATGATTCTACAATATGAGGCGTGTTACAGATTCTGAAACAGCAGGAAAAAATGTGAAAGGTGCCCCAAGAGAAGCAGGAACCAAGGACACCATGGTTCCTAGCCAGGAAGTGTTTCAGCTTCAAAAAACCATGTGGGCCCCATATAATAATAGTGCTGTTGTAATGTCCGTTGGTGGGGAATAAAGGATGATGCCAACAGGTACGATGAGGGCTCCCAGCTAGTGAGTGCTTCCAGAGTGCCACCTACAGTTGCAAGCATTTGACCACCGTAAGCCCACTTCATCTTGGCCACAACCCACCGAAGTGATAACTCTCATGATCTCCACCTCACAGATCAGAACACCGAGGCAGAGCTTAAGTAACTTCGCCCCAATTCCAAAACTGAGACAGGCTCCAAGCCCCTCTAATTCCAACACTTTCCTTCCTATTCCCTCTGCTTGGGTGGCTCTTCCACAGCTCCCCTAATTCCTGGATGGTTTATGAATCAGTGTGTCACCAAACAGTATTCATTACAATGGCATCTCTGCATCCCTGAAAGTCAGCAGAGCATATCCGTGTGGGGCATAAAATGTATTCAATCCAGAAGGAAGCACAGCGAGGCAGACCGCAGTTCAGGCTGCTGTGTGGTGGTGTGGTGGTTCCAGGGCATTCAGCTGTCCAAGTGGGTGAAATCTATACTGGGTCTTGAAGAGGTGAGTGGGATGTTCACAAGCAGAGGGGGAGGGAGGAGGGAAGACCCAGGTGAAAGGAACACTGAACAAAGGTGCAGAGAAGAGGTTGGAGCCCACGGGCAGCACCCTGGAATTAGCGGGGAGAGAGAGGGGGGAGCAGTTCTCCACAGCCGGCCCCTGCCTATGCCCATTTCTTCCCCACTCAGTAGCTGAAACCTGCCAGCTGCCACTAAATCTTTACTGCAGATTACCTGTGTTCATGATTATTCTGAAATTTCAATTAGATGCTTTTCCTCTCTCCAAGTTAATTGATAAATAATTCATTTATTCTCCTGACACACAATTTTGCATTTTGGTATCAAGCAAGTCATTTTTAGAAGGCATAGATTGTTTCATATTTAAATCACACAATCAAAAGGCTTTTTTTTTACCCCTAGCAATTCTATGACCTCTTTAATATTTTATATACCAAATATTTGTGAATTATTCATAGTATTAGTAGGTATCTCAGGTTCTCAGAGTAAGAGGCAGTCTGATTCTCCTTACCTGTGAAATATTTCTGCAAACTGAAATAGGAATGTGCCCATTCATCTTGTTGAAACCAAGTTATTTGTCAATAAAAGATAAAGAAATGTAGTGTAGCCCTAGATCTGGAAATCAGGGTTTGACCTTAGTCAAGCCGTCTGACATCTCCATGCCTCTGATTTTCCATGTACAAAATGGAAGGATTGGACACCCAGATGCTTGCACTTCCCTTCTCAGTTCTGTGATACTGTAACAAGGCCATCTGATTTACAAACACCACAAAGCTAACTTTCCAGTTTACGGAACAAGCTCAGGCCTTTTCCAGCTCAGGCTTCATTCATTAGATCACTGCTTTGAAACCTGGTTAATCATGAGAATTTGAACACTTAAAAAAAAAAAAAAAAGCAGATTTCCATGTCCTATCCAGACTTCCTGGATGAATACCTTTACTATGCTCTTCCTCTCTTATTTTATTATTTTTTAAAGATTTTGTTTATTTATTCATGAGGCACAGAGAGAAGCAGAGACATAGGCAGAGAGAGAAGCAGGATCCTTGTGGGGAGCCCAATGCGGGACTCGATCCCAGGACCCCCAAGATCACGCCCTGAGCCAAAGGCATAAGCTTCCTTTTTTAAATCAAAGGACAGTATTTGCCTTTAGAAGTATGGTTACAGTTTTTCACCCTTCTTTATGATTTTTTGTTCTCTCTCTCTCTCTAATTTTATATGTATATATATATATATATATATATATATATATAGTCTTTAAAGTTTTACTTATCTATCTGAGAGAGATGGAACAAACTGGGGCAGGGTTGGGGGTGAGGGAGAGGGACAAGCAGATTCTATGTCAAGCATAGAGCCCAGTGCAGGCTTGATCCCAGGACCCTGGAATCATGACCTGAGCCTAAGGCAGATGCTTAACTAACTGAGCCACCTAGGTGCCTATACTCTCTATATTTTTGTCACTGTGTATGTTTTCCTTGATTATCAGGGGGAAAAAATGGCTTTTTTAAAAAAAATTGGGGGTGAGAATGGTAGGTGGGATGGTATTTGTTTTGAATGGAATTTGTTTCTGTTTGCCCAAGAAAAGACTGTGTTTGAGTTTTTCACCGGTCTCTTAAGGAGGGGAGAGGGGAAATGAATTATATGAGCTGATTAACTCTTAGAGAACTTAATTAAAGCTTAATAAATTGTTATATACAAATAATGAATCATTATCTTGTACAACTGAAACTAATATCATGTCAGTTATACCTCAATTAAAAAACTTAGTAAACTGTGTTTTTTAGAAGATGAAGTATGCACATCTAACAATGATAATTGATAGTAAATAGGGGTGGATCACCAGCATTTTCTTTTTTTCTATTAAGCATTATATTCTATTCCACATTCATAGGGACCATGCAGAAAAATGAATTTCATCCCAGGGCAGGGGAAAGCTTAGGAAGGAGAGGGATTGTTTGTTCCAATTCTGGAAACACCTAATGGTTTTCCATTCTGGTGAATGCTGACACAGGACTCGCTATGCTGGTCTGTCTTGCCTATTTGAGTTTGCCTGGACTGCCAATTGGCTCAGAGAGGTAGAGGCCTACCCCTGGCCTGGCTCCAGGGATTTTAAACCCAATTTGCCCATAATAAGTGATGGTTTTCTGCCTATTTCCTATCTCAGCCATGGTGGCCCAGCCCGCAGAGAGAAGCTGTGCAGAGAGTGTGCAACCATTCTTGGCGTCCATTCTAGAGGAGCTCATGGGGCCAGTGAGCTCAGGATTCAGTGAAGTACGCTCACTCTTTGAAAAAGAAGTGGATGAACTTAGCCAGAAATTTCAGACCACCAAAGACAGCGCTCAGCTTAAGGAGGTAAGATACGGAGTCGCCGAGTGTGAATGGTTTGTCTGGGGCTGCCTTCCCTTGGGCCTTTATCTGCACTCGTGCATTCTTTCCTTTCCTTTCTTCCTCCCTTCTCCCCCTTCCTTTTATCCCCTTCCCCTTTCCCTATCCTTTTATCCTTTTATCATCTGTTTCTTCCATTCAGCCAGCCACCACATTCATCTATCCATTCACCTGATTTCCTTTATTAATAGTTTTCAAGTTGCAAAATTAATAATATGCTTGTGCAAGTGAAACAATATATAGGGAGACTATATGGGCAAAATTGAACACCCATGGTAGGAAAGACATCAGAGTTCAAAGCCAACAGGCAAGAAAGAATTCTTTTTTTTTTTTTTTTAAGATTTTATTTATTCATGAAAGACACACAGAGAGAGGGAGAGACATAGAGGGAGAAGCAGGCTCCTGGCAGGGAGCCCAATGAGGGACTCGATCCGGGAACCCTGGTATCATGCCCTGAGCCAAAGGCAGATCTCAACCACTGAGCCACCCAGGCGTCCCCGCAAAAAGAATTCTTGAGACGTCTTTGGTGCAAAAATGTGGTTTTATTGAAGCACGGGGACAGGACCCGTGGGCAGAAAGAGCTGCACTGGTGTCATGAGGAGTGGCCATTATAGACTTTCAAGTTTGGATGGGGGGTGTAAGTCCTTGAAGAATTTTGGAAGCAAGGTTTCCAGAACCTTGAGGGGACTAGTTATTGTTGGGAAAGGATCATTTATTACTGTCTAATAAAGCCTGAGTCATAAGATCTTTCAGATGTGTATTGGTGGGTCATATGCTTGGGGGATGATTGCTAACATGTATCTTGCGGGATAGAGATCAAGGAAGTTTCCAAAGGAATTTTTATATATTAAAGTAGACTTACAGGATCCTGGAGGGTCAGGCTAAGTTTGCCTTTTGCCCTTAGCAAAGTAGCAACATCAAGGCAATTGAGTCCCTAGAGGAATGTCACTCTGTTTCAAGGACTCATCAGTGGGCTGTAGGTAGGAAAGAAATTTAATAATTTTTCTGCTGCTTTTGTTTCTCACATCAGCTCCTACCCACACCAACTCCTAGGCTACCTCCACTCCCAACTCCCTGAATTAACTAATATAAATAACTTAGAATGTGTTTTCACATACTTGTTTCTTGTTCATGCAAATATAGAAGCATGTATCCTCATTGATATAAATTGTGTTCATTGGTTTGTTTCCAAAAATAGAGACTCATGATAAAAACACTGTTTCTCAAAGTGTGGTCTCTAGACCAGCAGTGTCATCATCTGGCTGTTAAAAACCCAAATTCTCAGGCCCCCACCAACAGTCTACTGAATTGGAAACTCTGGGGATAGAGCCCAGCATTCTGTTTCACAAGGCCTCCCATGGATGTGATGTACCCCAAAGTTCAGGAATCAGTCACGTAACATGGCAGCTTGGTTTTACATTTGACACATCACTACCAGTCAGTGGATAAAACCAGATACCTCTCTTTTTTTCCCTTTCTTATTATTTTATGCATACATACACATGTAATTGTACATAAACAAGGTAAATTTTACAAATATTTTAAAGTTTCTTTTTGAACCCTTTTTAAAAACTTGCCTTTACCCCCCTTCCCCTCCCCCAACACCCCCCCCCTTCAAGTAAGTAGTGTTAACATCTTAGCATTTGCCATTCTGTACTTATCCCCCACCCCACTTATGTAATTATAAAACATACACATTTATGAGCTGTTTTTTCTGATTGTCTGCTCTTTAAAAAAATGGAATTGTATTACAATCAGTGTTCTCATTCAAAAAATACTGTCTTCAAATTAGCTGCTCTAGCTTTAAATCATTCTTTGTAATGGCTACATAATATTTCATGTACAAATGCACCATGATTTACTCAACTATCCAAATGTTGCAGGCATCATGGACAAAGCTATGATAAATAATCTTGTTACATATATTGTACTCTGATGCTTTCATTCCTGTGGGATAAATTCCTAAGTCAGACTTGCCAGGATGAAAGGTGGGTTTATTTCTCCTGTTAACAGATGTTACCATTTGCATTTCACAAAAAAAAAAAAAAAGAGGTGATTTAAATTTTGTCTGTCAGTTGTATATGGCAGAGGACTTTCTTCCCCAGATGCCCATGAGCAATAGGCATTCCCACTTATTTAAACTTTGGCCACGCTGATAGGAGCAGAGCATTAACCTGGTTTTCTTCTCTTGTCTGCTTGTTATTTCTTCAAAACAGATAGGTTACATATTGTGTGAGGAGGGACAAGTTTGACTGTGTGTGTTTGACCATTAATCCTACTCCAATGCAGCTCCCCACAACTCCCTTCTCAATGAGGGTGATATTTTCTCTTTATAAACACAATGAGAGGGGGGCCTGGGTGGCTCAGTGGGTTAAGGGGCTTGGGTCCTGATCTGGGGCTGGGAGGGGCGGGTCCTGCAATCCGGCCCTGAGTGGGGCTTCTTGCTCAGCAGGGCGTCTGCTTCTCCCCCTCCCTGCTGCTGCTCCAGCTCTATCTCTCTCTCAAATAAATAAATAAATAAAATCTTTAAATAAAACACACGCAATGGAAATGAGCCCTGTAAGAATTCCTATTTAGAGAAACCTAGAACTCTAGCTTTGTCTCTTTTCTGTGATTTGAAAATCAGACAGCACATCCTCTCTTACTCACACTCACCCTGTGTTCCTCCCCAGTTCTCCCTGGGCATCCATTTACTGCACATTTCTATCCCCTCTCTCCCTCTGCCCACCCACCTGTTTATTCTAGGTATCCAATACTCTATTTATTTTATTTTATTTTATTTTATTTTATTTTATTTTATTTTATTTTATTCTATTTTTTAAAGTTTTTATTTATTTATTCATGAGAAACACAGAGAGAGAGGGAGAGACACAGGCAGTGAGAGAAGCAGGCTCCATGCAGGGAGCCCTATGTGGGACTCCATCCCGGGACTCCAGGATCACGCCCTGGGCTGAAGGCAGGTGCCAAACCACTGAGCAACCCCAGGATCCCCTCAATTTTAAAAATTATTTGAAAATTCGCTTGGAAAATAGAATGCATTCAGTTGGCAACAACACTCATGGTGTAAGAGTATGTTGATAAAACCTGATGTCCTGGGATCCCTGGGTGGCGCAGCGGTTTGGCGCCTGCCTTTGGCCCAGGGCGCGATCCTGGAGACCCGGGATCGAATCCCACATCAGGCTCCCGGTGCATGGAGCCTGCTTCTCCCTCTGCCTGTGTCTCTGCCTCTCTCTTTCTCTCTGTGACTATCATAAATAAATAAAAATTTAAAAAAAAAAAAAAAAAAAAACCTGATGTCTTTAATGGAGGGGATCTGTTGCAGCCCTCTTGCTCGGAGCCCTGTGGCTTCATTCCTTGTGCAAAGCAGAGGAGGCAGGACCCCGGTTTTTAAACTGGATGCATCTCCCAGGCCGGGCCTCCTCCTACTACCTACCTCCCCCACCCACTAGCACCATAGACAACCTACAACAGAGGAAGCCCCGTGAGCCCTGGAGCCTCAGAGAATGGTGGAGATTCGGACTCATTCCCAGAGTCCCGGGGTCCCGGACACCCTGACTTCCCAGAGGTTTTTTAAGTGAATGGCACTCATTAAAGAAGGCTTTGGAGGCCCCAGGTGCCCAGCAACAATTCCTGGTGCCAAGAAACCTGCCTACCTAGTTCTTGAGCTCTGAAAGTGGGAGCTCAGCATCCATCAAAAGCTAAGATTGGGGCCTCCCAGATGCTCTCCTTCCATCATCCAGTTGATTCTTCTACCAGTCTCTGCCCTAGCAATGGAGCTGCCCCAGGGACCCTTGAAGGAGGAAAGTAAGACATTTGAAATTTCACAGATATAGTAATCTGAGAAATGAATCACTCTAATAACATACATTTGATCATTTCGAATTTATGTAATATATAATATGCATGTAGTATTGCTCCTCTGTCTGAAGGTATTTAATTTTTCCTTTCACCAAAATGTAGCATCTAGGCCAGCTCATGAATCTTCCCCTGGATTCCTTGAAGATGGAACCGTGTTATAGTAAAGTCAACCTGCTTCAGGAGCGCTTGCAGGATCTCAAGAGCCGCTTCAGATTCCCCCACGTGGATCTGGTGGTCCAGAGGACACAGAACTACATGCAGGAGGTGGGAGCAGCAGGGGCTTCCATGGGTGGGGGTGAGGATGGAGACAGCAGAGAAACAGGGGCTGGCCAGTGAGACCGGTGTGCCTGTGCAGCCCTGGGCAAAGGGGCCTGTTTCTGTTGTCATCATGTTGAGTAAGGACATACTTGGTCCTTCCAACTGGCTTCATCTTTCTTCCATGTTCATAACATCAGAAAGAAAAAAAACATTTCAGGGAAATCAAGTAGCATTAATTGATAATTACTTGATTTGTCAAACCAGCACTTTTAACCTTGGCTACACAAGGTTTAGAATTGTCTGGGGGAGCTTTAGAGAAATCCTGATGTCTAGGCCCCACTCCCACTAATTTTCCCTCACTCCCATTCCCACTGCTTCTAATAGGTAGCCAGAATGGAGAACTAGTAGCTTACACTAATTCCCAAACCTGGTTAAGAGGAAATCAACCAATCAATCACGGCTTCATATTTTGATTTCTTGGGTCTACTTGATAGATTCCCTTTTTTCCCTCCCCACAAGGAACTTTTTCTCTAGGAACAAGCATAAATTCTTTCCATAGTACGGTGCTTTCTAAATGAAGAAAGGTGTGATCGCTGGAGCCCTCAGAACACAATTCTATTTCAGGGGTGTTCTGGGGAAGCATACTAAAGGGCTGGGCACAGTGCCAGAACCCACTTCCAGGAGAGATGCTTAGATCAGGTTACTACAGTGTTGAGAGTGCTGTGACAAAGCTGTGTGTTCATGCTTTGGGATCACAGGCTTGGGGAAGAAAGGAACATTTGTTCCTTACAAGCTACAGGATGGATTAAGTGATACACCTTATTATCTAACCTTTGAATTGTGAAGGATTAAAGATGGACCGGGAACAAAATTGGGCAACAGTTTAACAGAAGTCCCTTTGGTAATGCCGAACCTTGGTGAAACCGATCCAGGTACAAGTGCAGAGAATAAGAAATCTGAATCATTTCCGTTTCCTACCCTTTGAGCGTATCAGCCCACCAACCCCTGACCCTGCCTCCCTTCCAGACTGGCAGAGAAAGGAAGAGAAGTGAGATGATGATAGGCTGGAAAGTGCAGAGATGTGTGCTGGAGTGCTTTGCAAGCACAGAAAAGTGGAAGTACAGCATTAGAGCAGCAAAAAATAACTAGGGAAGCCTCCCACCTCAGTATGTCAAGCCCAGGCTGCAGGTACCGGAGACTAGAGGAAGGGGTTGGCCATGGGAGAGGATGGTATTCTCAATCCCATGGCTGCCATGGGCCTCCCAGCTCAGAGCATGAAGGTGAGAGGAGGAAGAAAATACATGTATGCACACTGACACACGTGTGTGAGCATGTGTTTTACTTCCCAGACTCTTATTGATCCCACTGTGGCCAAGTGCCTATTTCCCAAGCCAGGTAGGGGGATGAAGATCTGTTGCCCTGGGTGGCCCCAGAGTAGTGCCTGAAGGGACCATGATGGTCATCCCCTCCCTGCTCCTGCTCTGGGGTCTGACCTGGTGCCCTTCCATGTTGTTTTTGGTTTCTAGCTAATGGAGAATGCAGTATTCACTTTCGAGCAGTTGCTTTCCCCACACCTCCAAGGAGAGACCTCTAAAACTGCAGTCGCCATTGAGAAGGTTAAGCTCCGAGTCTTAAAGGTAAAACCATCCTCTCATTTGTGGGACGTGTAAAACAACAGTGTGACACCCCCCCCCTCCCCCCTTGCTTCTTTTGTTAAGTGGAAAATACCAAGCTCTGTCTTTCACACCCCGTTTGTAATCCTGCCCTCTTTCCCTCCAGGACTTTCGTGCCTGTCCTGCCATCTAGTGGCAACTTTAGGGACCTCAGGTCCTCAGGATCCTGGTCCATCCGCGAGAAGTGCCCTGTCCTGGCTTATATTCAGAGCAACCGCACTTGGTATTTATTGACTGTCCACTATAAGCAAAGCGCCGTGATAGATATTACACAAAAATGAAAAATCAGGCGCAGCATAGCTTCCTTCTTCAAAGAGTTTACAATGTAGTAAAACCCATTTAAATTGACCAACATTTTTTAGAAAAATAAAAATCTCCTGGCAAAGGAAATACTCCAAAAAACAAAAAAAAGGCACCTGCCATACGAACTTGTTTTTAATGTGCTTACTGCTTAAGTATATAGCAAAATGGTTTTAATAATAGCAGCTTGCACATATATGGTCTATGTTTAAAGCTTTTTTGTTTGTAACCTATCCTGTTTCGTTTGATCCTCACAAGGACTTGCGAGACAATTAGAATGTGTCTCCGTTATAGAGATGAGGAAACTGACTCACTACGAGCTAACGTGACTTACTGAAGCTCAGCAGGCTCGTCAGTGGTGAGCCTACAGCCGAAACAATTCTTAAACTTAGTCCACCAATTTCTTACCACCTATTCCCCTAAACAGTGCCTTGGAGCAGAAGATCAAAGTCCCACAGAGCTTAGGGGTCGGTCCCTGAATTTTAGACCCAGTCTTAATACCTCATAGGCAGTAGGAAACAATGGCAACCAAATCACTGAGATTAAAAGCAATATTTATTATGGAACACAAGTAATAATGAACTTGCAGTTGGAAAGAAAAGAGTGTCAATGACAGTATCACCTCCAGTGTCAAGACGCTTTATACCCCCCTGGACAGTCCATTTCTTCTCCGGACACTTTTAACTGCAAAAAAAGTTGTCATTGTTGGTAATTCTAGTTCTGTTCTCCCTGTTTATGTCCTTCTTCCACAGAGTGGCCTTTGGTTGTTTGAATGGAGCTATAATTTCGCCCATGGTTGTTATCTCCAGTATAAATGCCTTCGTGCCATTAACCATTCTTTATTTGGTCTGACCATTCCCTCACATACCCGTGACTGTGTTCTAGTTTGTCTGTGATCTTCCTTTTTTTTTTTTTTTTGTCTGTGATCTTCTTAAAGTGTCATCTAAAACCAAACTCTGGCCTCTAGGTTTGCATATTCCATGCAGAATAGTGAATCATCATCTTTCTTGGTCTGGATTCTAAACTTCCTTGGTTAGCACGCCATGGTGTTAAGGTAGCTATATGCCAGACGCTCTCTTCCTTTGTGGAAATCATTACAACCCACCGATCCTGCTTTTTTGGATGTAGAGTGAAAGGAGTAGATGATCTTGGTTCCTATGGACCCACCCAGGATGGGGGTGATGACATACAAACTCACCCCCAACTTCTTTTTGATGCAAAATTTATTGTTTTGATCTTGCCTCGGTTTCTCTATCTGTAAGAGGGGAGAGTAAGATGGGTCACTCATAGTCATACCCTCCTCCCAAAGTATAAGAGAATTGCATAGTAAGATCTTTGAGACCTTGGAAACACCATAAGCATCCTCAGAAATAGGAGGAAAAGGGAGACAAGTGAGTGACTGCATTTTTGTTTAAGCAAAAGATAACAGATTGTAATGTTGCTATTTAGCATATGTTTCTATCTCTGTATTGACAGCAATATGATTATGACAGCAGCACCATCCGGAAGAGGATATTTCAAGAGGCACTGGTTCAAATCACACTTCCCACCGTGCAGAAGGCACTGGCATCCACGTGCAAACCAGTAAGGGGCTTGGTTACTCCTGAGAGCCTGCTTTTATTGCTGTGAAGTTCAAGCAAATTCTTTGGCTATGATGTGCTTCCAAACAGCTGACTAGACCAGGGAGGGGTCAGCAAACTTTTTCTGCAAATGGTCAGAGAATAAATGTTTTGGGTCCTAATGTTTTTGTTCCAACTACTCTGCTAAGTGCAAGAGCAAACATAGGCAACATATAACAATGAGTGCTTCTGTGTTCCAATAAAACTTTATTTACAAAAGCAAGCAGCGGTCAGATTTACCAACCCCCAGACTAGACAAAATCTCAAAGGTAGAGATCTGACTTTGAGCCAAATGAAGGGTTGTCATAGAGCACCCGAGGACACCAGGTGCTCCTCATCATAGTATGGCTCATGGGTACCACGTGTCCTCTGAAACTTGACCACTACATCCAGGAAAAGACCTTAAGTAACATGATTACAGAAGAATATTTTTTCTTTCAATGTTTATTTGGTGAAATCAATGAAACTGAAACCATTTAAAGCTGCTACCAGTGACAGCCATGTTTATGAAGGTGTGCATTGGACTGCAGAGCAGAGCCATGGGTGAGCCACCTCCGGAGGTTGGTTCAAGACCTGGGTTCAGTGCTCGCTTCGGCAGCACATATAATATACAAGACCTGAGTTCAAGTCCTAGTTCCTCTGTGTATTGGCTCTGGTGCCTTGGGCAGTCACTTTTCCTCTATCTTGGCCTAGATTCCATCTTCTGGGAAATGGAGACGATATATTTTGCAGCACCTTTCTTAAGATGACATTAGAATTATTATTTGACAAGTGCTTACCATGTGTTAGGCACTATGTTAAACACTTTGTATGGATTATCTCAATAATTCACACAACAACTTTAGGAGGAAGTACTATTTATATTCTCATTGTAGGAATGAGAAAACCTGAAGATTGAGTCATAGGCCCAAAGTTACAGAGCTGGTGAGGACCAGAGTTTGAACTCAGCTCATAGTCATTGATAACATGGTGTGTATTCAGTGAGTGGTATATACCACTACTATTTCTACGTTTCAGAAATAATCTATGAGCATGGACATTGTCAGTGCCTTCTCCCTCTTGGAGCAAATCATAAAGAGCTTTTGAGGATTGAAAAAGGGCTTTTGGGCAGCTGAGAGGGTCTCCAAGAATTAGAACGTTAAATCCTTAGCATGAGTTATTTTACTACAGAAATGTCTTTGGTTATTTTTATATTCTATAAATGCTTTTTTCTTTAGAGTCTTGGCATATTTAGTACTGGGCATTTACTTCTGGGAATTTAACCAAGCCACAGGAATGAAGAATCTGTCTATATGGATGTCCTTTGGCCACGTGTGGATGGAAATGTTTAGAGACCTAAAGGGTGACTTAGTCCACCTCTGGATGTGTCTGCACACAGACATTCTACTTTAGACTGTTTTTCTTTTTCAATCCAAAAGGCAATCTGAGGGCGCCAGAGCTACCTCCTCCCAGAAGAGGACAAAGGAAGTCCCCCTTTCTTTTCTGTTCCCTTTTTCCAAACATCAGAGTTGTACCCAATCTATAAAATACTCTTGTGATTTTTAATCAATTGAGATTGGTTTCCAAAGAAACTGAGACCCCAAGTTTTTAGTAATGAAGGATATTACTTCAGTGCCAAGAGATTTCTTAAAATCTGGATTTACAGAATGGATAAATTGGCGGATTATCTGCTTCGCTGAAGGATTCTTTATTTGACTAAAGTATGTTTCCTTTGGTTCTTTAAATCATAGCTTCCTAGATCTGTGGTGCTCTATCCAAGCTGCACATTAAAATTGCCTGGGGAGGTATAAAAAATTTCTGGTTCCCCCAAACCTACCCTTAGTGTGGTTCCAATTAAATTGCTCCAAGAATTAAACATATGTCACACACAGTTCAATCAGTTCAATATAGAAGACCTATGTTACCAAGCTGGACATGTCACAATAATATAAACATCCATAGATACTGTTCCTTTCCACACACTTATTTTGGGAGAGAGTTGCAAGCAGGGAGGAGAGGCAGAGAGAGAGAGAGAGAGAGACAGAGAGACTGACTCTGGTTTTTTTTTTTTTTTTTTTTTTGAGAGAGAGAGAATCTTAAGCAGACTCCATGCTGAGTGCAGAGCCTGATGTAGGTCTCAGTCTCACAACCCTGAGATCATGACCTGAGCTGAAACCAAGAGTTGGATGTTTAACCTACTATGCCACTCAGGCATCCCTAGCTGTTTGAAATTTTAAAGGTCTCCTGTCTATTCAGCAAACATGTATTGACTATATATCACATGTGATCCAGGCACTGTGCCAGGCCAACGTCCCTGCTGTGCCAGAGTTTATAGCCTAAAGGCAGGGGACAGGAAAGGACAGGCATATAGTGTGCCATGTGATGAGCACAGCGGTAGCCTATGGGAAAGAGGGACAACCAGAGTGCTGAGCCAGGTGCCCAGCTCTGCTTATGGGGTCAGGGAGGACTTCCCAGGGTCATGTTTTTGCCTAGTCCTGAAGCATGAATCAGGGGAATAGAGAGTGGGAGACCACCTAGGAAGATGAACGGGTGTTGCAGACATGAGTCTGTGCCCCTTGCTTTGCAGAGGAAGAGAGAGGCAGGGATCAGTGCCATGGCTTGCCTGGGTCCCACAGCAAATCCAGGGTAGTGTCCAGCCTCCTGGGCAGTGCTCTTTCCACACAGTTCTGTTTTGTGTGTCAGTCCTGCCTCACAGACGTTCTCAGGGTCATGGAAGCTCATGTCTTTTCAATCCTTTGGCTTTGCTCTAGGGTGGATATAAAAGGACTCCATTATTGCCTGCTGTGATCTGGTCCAGGACTATAGACCCTCAACTCCTAACACTGAGTTGTCTGCACGTGGTGGCTTCTGATCACATGCTGAAGATCCTGTCCCTTTAGGCAAAAGGCATCAAATCCCACTGCTAAGGCCCTGGCTCTTGGGCCCCTTTGAATACCAATCACTGGCATGTGACTTGGTATATTTTGATCCCTACCCTGACCTCAAGCCATCTGGAAACTCTTGGAGAGCAGAAAGTTTTCAAGATTTCACATCCTGCCTGGGTTGTCTTAGAGGAAATCAATGAGTGTCAGGACCAGTTGGAGGGAAAGAGGAGAATGTTCCTGAAGAGTCCTTGACTAGAGATTCTCCATATCTGTGACTAGAGATTCTCCATATCTGTGCAAAGGGTCCCTCTAATAAAGTTAAACAAACATCTAGTCCAGGACCCAGCAATTTCACTTCTAGGCATATACTTAAGATTTAAAAAAATCATGCACAAGAATGTTTGTAGCAATTGTATTCGTAACAGTTAAAAAATGAGAAAATCTAAAAAAAAAAATTAAAAAAAAGAGAAAATCTCAACACCCTCAATAAGGAGGATAGCTAAAAAATTTTAGTTTATCCATATAATGAATGCCTTTTATCAATAAAAGGGAACAAGCTACTGATGATACATGTAGCAACACAAATGAATCTCAAAACCAAACACACAAGAATATATTATTTGATTTATGTAAAGTTCAAAAATCAGAAAAACTAGGGACACCTGGGTGGCTCAGTCTGTAAAGCATCCAACTCTTGATTTCGGCTCAGGTCATGACCTCAGAGTTGTTAGATTGAGCCCTTTGTCAGGCTCATTGCTGGGTGTGGAACCTGCTTAAGATTCTCTCCCTCTCCCTAACCCCCCTTATGTTCTCTCTCTGTCTCAAAAAAAAAAAAAATTAGAAAAACGAATCTGTTGTGACAGATATCAGAGTAGTGCTTACCTCTTGTTTGGGGGTGTAGTCAAGAAAAAGTCACAGGGTGCTGGAAATAGTCTCTATCTTGATCTGGGTTACAGTTAACATGGGTATAGTTATATATTTAAAACCACTGAGACATACTTGTAAAATGTGTATGTTTACCAAGATAACTTATACTTTGGTAAAATACTATTGGAGTTTAAAAGAAAAAAAAAAGGAAGAAGGAAACATTTTGGTTGTGACAGAAAAAAAAAGGAGGGCCTTAAGACCCACTGACCCACAGACAGGGCCTTGAGATGCTTAAAATCTATGTTGTCTACACCCCTGAAGTACACAGAGCGTGTGCCGAGTACAGGAAACAGTGCCTCGTGCCTGGGGAAGGGAAGGGAATGACCAGTGGCTGAGTGCCCCACACTGCAAGAGGGCATCATCAGTGGGAGGCTCCCTGTACCTCATCTGCAAACTGGCATCTCATGCCTCGTCCTCTGTCTTCCTCTCTCCTCGCTCCAGGAGCTCCAGAAATATGAACAGTTCATTTTTGCAGATCACACCAATATGATTCATGTTGAAAATGTCTATGAGGAGATTTTACATCAGAGCCTCCTTGATGAAACTCTGAAAGGTGAGGAAGATTTACTTGGGGCTGAGGGAACTTCAGGTACAGGGGACCCAGTGAGGCCGGCTAGGTTCCTCAATAGGATGGAAGGGGAAGAGGAAATGGCTACTGGTTTGTTGGGGAGACAGAGAAGAAAGGAGAGGGAAGAGAGAGGACTACCAGCTTTGATGGAGAGTCCTAATCTGGCACACACTGTGGTGGCCCAGTAGATACTCCTTCTTTGAATACCAATAAGAACTCTGCGAGAAAGAGATTTCAGGCTTCATTTTTCACAGAAAACTGAGGTTTAGGGAGATTAAGGCTAGACGGTCTCATGAACAGCTGTCTTCCTCCAGCTGCTCCAGACAGAACAAAGAAGAACAGGTGCTTTTAGCCGCAGACTCACAGCCCCTCCCTGAGGCAGGAGGAGGCGATTCCGGGAGCAAGGGTTGTCAGCTGCTCCCTCAGCACATGCCTCACATCCTGTCGGCGGGGCAGAAGCAGACACAGGGTGCCCACGCAGTACCCCGTGAGTCTTGTTGGGACTCTAGCACCCCCTGTCCTGTGGAATCAGGCTTGTGATGAGACTGTGGACAGGACAACTCTGATAGAAATATGCTGATTAGGGCCATTCCCTCAAACTGTAGGCCTGAAACGTATCTGGTCTCCATGGGGAAGGTGTTAGTATCACAAAAAAAACCCTCCACAAGGAAAACTGGCCAAACACAAGCCCCAGTAGCTAATCCAAGGAGATAGGAAGTGTAAAGATGTCAGCGCAGTGTCTGATGGGAAGGGCTCACTCCAGCCTGTTGCCAGTCCACCATGGCACCTTTGAGCCAATTAGGAAAAGGCTCCCCTTCTCCAAACACTGGCTGCTCTCTGTCAAAAATTGCCATGACATACCGATTTTATCAGTGCAAGATGCTCTACTGCTAGTTGCTAGAAAATTATGCTGAATACACAAATCTGTGCCATCTCTGATATGAATGATACATGCTCTTGGATATGACACTGTTGGGCACTGTACAACCTGCAGAGCTTTAGTAGGGGCCTATCATCAAAAATGTCAGCTGCTATAATCATTATTGTTGGTTTTAGTCCCCTCAAGGCCTCTAAGACTGAGATGGATGCATATAGGTCTTCATTTCAGACATGACAGGTCAATAGAGCTCTCTCTGTGTGTTCAATACTGAGTACCCATTACACATTCAGGACTGTCCTGCAAGAAGCTGAGAAACGCCAGACCTGCCTCTGCAGTGGGGCCTCTATGAATGACAGATGATACTAGTATAGGTTGCGAGCTCCTTGAAAGCAAAAACCATATTTGATTCATCTTTGGATTCTCAGAGTCTGTCCCTCAGTTGCTGTTCAGTTTGAATAAATGAATGAGCAAAGGGATGAATGAATGAACACTACAGAGGTCCAGAGTTCAGAATGGGTCTGTGGGCTTTGGTCATCAGGGACCTGATGGTCTGGAAGAGGGTGGATATAAGCTGGAATTTGAAATTGAGAAATTTGGATGGCCGAAAAGCTGGGAGAAGGGAGTTTGACTTCTGGATAAAGTCAGAAAATCCAGGGTGGCCAGGGCAGAGTGTTAATGTCATGTTTTGCTTTCTGGTCTCTCTCAGTGATAAAGGAAGCTGCTATCCTGAAGAAACACAACTTATTTGAAGACAATATGGCCTTGCCCAGCGAAAGTGTGTCCAGCTTAACTGATATCAAAACCTCTGCAGGGTCAAATCAGGCCAGCCCTGCCAGGAGAGCCTCGGCCCTTCTGCCAGGAGTTTCAGATAGTGAAACGCTAAGTAACGAAGTATTCCAGGAGTCAGGGGAAAAGAAGCAGCCTGGGGTCTCTAGTCCGTTGGCCAAAGAAGAAAGCCTTTCTTTCCCTGTCCCCACCCCTCCCCCAGTTGGGACCGGACAGATGATTATTTCAGGCATGGATGGCCCTCTTGTAGATCTCGTGACTGCAGAGGACACAGCAGGAGCCCTGGGCACACACTCGTCAGAGCTGGAGTTTGGAGGGGCTCCTAAGGACGGAGAACCTACCCACGAAAAGCCAGAATCCAGTTCTGCCTCGAGCTCCTTAAAGGAGCTCAGAAATTTGTTGACGGTGACCATTGAAGTGCCAGTGGAATCTTCCACCCTCGAGATTGAAGAAGATACAAATGAAGAGACCCTCGCTCCCCAAGAAATGGAAAAATTAGAGGAAACAACCCCAACCTACACAGAGGCCAATCAAGCAGCTGCCTCCAGTCAGGACAGCTGTGAAGAGAGTGAGATCAGTGGGAGGGAGGCCCATCCTCCCCCTCTGGAGGCAGAGGCCAGCAGGGAGGAGTTGGGGGGATTTCTGGGGGCTGAGCTGGCCCGTGAAGGGTTCAACCCTGGTGCCAGCAGCCCAGACCCCACAGAGCAGCAAGCAGAAGCTGGGGAGCCCACTGAGGGGGAGATCCAGGGGAGATCTTCCAGCCTGGATGCCCAGGATGAAAGAGGGGCTGCGTCCATTGTGGAGGATGAGGCCAGGCCACAGGAAGATTGCACTTCCGGTGCTCACCATACCTGCCCCAGTGAGAGCCCAGTTTCTGTGGAAGAAACCCTGGGAGGGACCAGCAGCATGACCCAGGCTACTACCAGTGTGAAGACAGAGGAGATTAAGGCTGCCGGTGTTCATGAGTGCCAGTGGGTGGTAGAGAATGCTCCAAACATAGATCTGCTAGGTTCACCAGATTTGGGGGAAAGTACCCCAGAGCAGCCCTCCGAAGAGTGAAAGGGACAATTTGGCCTAAGTATTTCTTTGTTCAAACTCAGCCAAAGGTTAATAGTTATGGGTATGCTTGGGGGTTGCACACAAGTTATTACCAAAAAAGAAATAAATAAATAAGTACTTCCTTAACGTGTGTCATGAAACCAGAGGAAATGCACACAGAGCATGCATAGTGAGGCAGACCTCTGTGGGATTGAAGTGTTCTACCCTGAATTACCGCTTTAGCATTTTAGTGGGAAGTGTTTAGGGTGAGAGGCAGCTGTGGATGTCTAAGGGAGGCAGTGGTGTTCCAGCAAAGATGAAGAAAACAGTAGAAGCCCAGTTTCCAATACACTGCACATCTTCCTCTAATGTCCTTCAAGGCTTTTTAATTTTTGGTAAGAATGCAAATGTTTATTGTAAATCAAGCTTCACCATCCACTCAAGCAACTTCACTGTCTCTGAAAGACTCAGCATTCATCCACAGTCAGGCCACCGGAAAGGGTGGGTGGTGAACACCGATCACCCTGCTGTGGGCAGCCCCATAGACCCTGAGAGATTACGCCTGAGAGCACCCAGGGGGACGCTGAACACAATCAGAGGAAAGTTGTGGTCTGTGGGACTGTCTGAGCTTGTTACTGATTCTACTATCAATTTCTTGTTAATTAATTGTGTTGATTCTTATTAATTAATCACCTTTTGGGGAAATTCAGAGGAGGCAAGAAAATTTCCTTGGCATGTTTAAGCCTGAAAGCATTCCAAATTAGCCTTAGACTGTGCAGGGGGCCCTTAGCTAATTCTTAAGCATAAAAGACTACCAATTAAGCAAGCATTATTTGAGTAGCTACTGTATGCCGTGTGCTGTGCTAGGCATAGTGACAACAGCAACAACAACGAAAGAAGAAGAAAGAAGAAGAAGAAGAAGAAGAAGAAGAAGAAGAAGAAGAAGAAGAAGAAGAAGAAGAAGAAGAAGAGGAGGAGGAGGAGATAAGGTGCTTTGGCACAAATTAAAAGACCTATGGGAATTAAAAGAAAAACATATGTCAATTTTCAAACCATCATAACTTTCTATCCATCGAAGCAGTCCTGGTTCATTCCCAGAAGAGGAAGAAAGTGAATAAATGGGAAAGGAAGGAAGCAAGGAAGGAATGAAGGAAGGACAAGAAAGAGAAAAGCCAAGATGTACAGCATCAAGTTCCAAAGACATCACCCAAAGTGGAAATCATTTGTCTGGTCATTCAGCAAGTTAACTGAGTCCCTATTATGTCCCAGGTGCTAGAGATACTGTAGTGAAAACGACTCTGTTCCTCCCTCCTGGAACTTACACTTCAATGGAAAGAGACACAGATACTTCTCAATGGATCCTGACCAATAAATGTTTATGTTAAAGGACTTACTTGCAGGAGATTAAAAACATAGGTTCTATTATCCTTCATTTCCTAAAAGCTCCAGTCTCAGATACTACCTCTTGACATTTCCTTCCACAAATATTAATGTTAGATCCCAACATACTGTCCTAAAAGCTTACTGTGATCAGCAGCAGCAAGTTTAAGTCAGTTGTTTAGAGACTTTGTCCCATGGTTTAACTCTTTTACCAGGAATTAAAATATTTCTCTGTCCACCTCCCCATGAAGAATTTCCAGGAGATAAAGAATGAAGAATAATCAGTATCATCATAGTCTCATATTGAATTGTTTTCACTTCTCCTAGAGTGTTTAGATCTTCACATCTATGCAGAGTCTCCTTATAGAGAGAGAGGGGGTGGAGGCTACTCCTCTCAGGTCCCCGCAGTACGCAATGCTCACTCATATCCTTGCATTTAGCGCAGAGTACTGAAATTATGTTTACTGGCCGTCTCTCCTGGGACCCCTCTCTTCGAGGACAGAAATTGGGATTTATTAATGGTGTGTGCTTCCTGCTAGAGGTACACAGCCTTGCATAATGGCTCCCTGCCTTCTCCAGTCCCTGTCATATCCCTAGTGCCTCGCCTAAGAACTGGCAAGCGTTGAGCTGCTCAAGAAATGTGAGCCCTGAACATCCACCACACTCTGTGCTGGGCTGATTTGGGTCTCCCTGTCAGGCAGGGAGACGTTTTTTAACTGGGCTTTCTGCCCTTGGGGAGTCTTTCCTCCGGTCAAGTCCAGAGTCCACGAGGCAGACAGCCAGATGGTCGGATGCGCTGCCCAGTAAGGCCAGGAGCCAAGGGCGTAATGCCCAGCCCCACCAAGCACGGCCCTTCTCTCCAGGAGAATTGTCAGTGAGTAAGGAGGTCCCAGCCCAGGCCCAGCCCTTGCTGGAGCTTCCTAGCTTCCTTCCTTTGCTCACCTCACGGCTTCTTGGACCCCTTGGAAAACCAAGAGATTTTTCCAACCCTAAAAGAAAGTACATCTGCTTTGGATGGATGAAAATCAGTGCCCATCTTCTAGGCTAGAGGGTACTGAGAACTAAGTGGTAGGGTAGACTTGAGAACACAAAGAATGTTTCTGTACTTATTTCACAAAAGACAAGTTCAGTAGACTAAGCAGGATGACTGTTCCCTTTGGTGATGGAACAGGAAACTAAAGTTCATTAAAAATATCCCTTATTCATTTTAATATGTTGAATGGAGTAACTTCAGATTACTATGAGCTTGTCTTGTTTTTAATAGACTTGTATGTGTTGCTTCAGTGGTTTCCAGGTTAGAGCAAGGTTATTGTAATTTAAATGAGCAGCCTGAAAAGCTTCCAGCGTGGTGCTCTGGGGATCTCTCCTCCGGGCAAATCTATTAGAAATGCATAAAACCTTAGGACATGGTTTTTGGGAAAAATCCCATGACTTTAAATGAGTTCTGTTACTATTGACCTTTTACAAGGAGAATATTTTCCTTGAAAAAAAAAATCAGCTTGTCATCTTTTTCCCTTTGCCGCTTAGAGTGGAGACAGCGGTGCCTTGAATTATGCAGAAAAAAACTCTCTCTTTAAAAAAAAAAAAAAAAAAAAAAGGCATTTTGGAAACCACAAGGATAAGATTCCCATCTGTCCAAAAGCTTTTAGAAAGAGCTTTTAGAAAGAGGACCTGTGAAAAACCACAGGTCTCTAGGCCTTATCTTCTACATTTTATTGCAAAGATTCTCAAGTCTGGTTTTGTAACCCTCCAGATTGGAGTCCCTGGTTTCCAAGGGGTTCACAGTTCTCCCAGATGAGTGATTTTCATTCTTTTAAAAAGTGCTAAACTCTATATGCTGCATAGCAATTTAAATTAAAAACAATAAAAATAAAAACCTGTATTAAAAACAATACAGGTTCACTAGGTAAAAAAAAGTTGGGTACATATGTCTTCATATTCTACTAATAAATAAGCGGGTTTGGGGACTTACCTTCTGAAGTCTGCAACTTCAAGAAAAAATCTACACTGTGGATGGGTTTTTCTGGTCACTATATAAAGCAAATAAACTTAAAGCACTTTGTAACCACATATTTACTCTGCCAAATGCCTATATTCCAATAAAATGTTCATCCTTGAAGAGTTGTCCAAATGTCATATTTACTTAGAATGGGGATGGTTTCATCTTTTAAGCAAACATCATACTTGAACTGGGAGGAACGGCCCTCAGATGGAAAGGTGAGTCACTGTTGCTGCATCATGGGACTTCGAATTTTCTGTTTTCAAGAAAGAGTCCACAGAGAAGTCACTTAATGTCAGATATAATTATGATTTGAAAATTATGCTTATTTCTCTAGGAATTGGAATAAGTCTATAATAACGGGCAATTACTCTTGACGTAATTGAACTACTTTTCAAACAAATTTATTCTAAATGGATAACATTAAGCAAAATACTCGTTCTTTCTATGATCATAAATAAAATAGTATTTACTCACCAAAATCTATAGTTGCTCATTCCCCCAGGAATTCATTCATTAAAAAAAAAAAGATTGTGTATCTATTATGTGCAGGCACTCTAGTGGGTACTGGAGAAGCAGAGATGAACAGGGTGTATATGGTTCCAGACATCAGCAAACTCAAATTCTCATGGTAAACATGGCCAGGGAGGGCCCAGAATGGGTATTTGCTTCCTTGTTTGGCATAAAACTTGTCTCTAAGAGTTTTAACTCTATCTATGCCAACAGCTCTAGCCAGGAAAGAAGAAATATTGGAGAAATCAAGTCTAACTGGGTGCGACAAAGACTTTCTACTCCCTCTCCTTCCATTCCAAATTCCCAATATGCAAGAATCATTCCCAGAGTGGCTTCTCCAGGACCTCTATTTAGGGCCAAGGATCAGATTGGAATTGGCAGTTCCAATTCCAATTGGAGATTTCATTGATTTGAAATGTCTTCTGCATAGTTTTATCTTAGATTATATGTTTATTTGGTGTGATTTGGGTGGAACTAATGGACATCTTGGGTGGAGTCAAGTAAATAAAGCTCTTCTGCCAGCCATGCTTGGAGCTGCTCCAACTTGAACACCTCTCAATCTTGGCCACAGTCTTCCCCTTTCTGAGAACTTCTGATCCTCCTTTCTCAATCTGGCCAATTCTCACAAGAGTCAGGATAAGTCTGGACAAATCCTTCCCCTCTCCCCCATAACACTTTGCTAAACTGTCACCTGAATTTACTTGCCCACTTCTGGTGGTTTTCTCTCACTTTACTGCAGCCATCTACCTTCTCTGTGCCACCATCTTCAATCTTTGTGTCCCTAACAGAGTGTACATAATTGTATACAGAAAGTGCTCAATAAATGTTGAATGAATGAATATCGCCAATCCCAAAAGTAGGAGACAAGTGGAGAGATAGCTGATAATTGCCTAGCACAGCATAATGGTCTGGGAAGCTGGTAACTACTTACCCTCAGCCCACTGAGATAGTTCTATTTTAGTAATGGGATTTCATCAAGTGTTTGGGCACACCTGTCCCTCTGGGAGACAGCATCAGAACCAAGCTGCCCCCAAATCAAGCTAGCTGGTATAAACCATTCCTAGTTTTCAGAACAAGTGCTTCCACTGGTTTTTCCTGATATCCCTATGAGGCCAACATGGTAAAAAGTTAAGAAGTTTACCCTTGAATTTCACCCAAATCTGTGAAATATGAGCAAATGTTCAAGAAATTCGTGGACAGCACCTGCCTTCTGGCAATCCTTCCTCTTGAGGCTGGGCAAGGAACAGGAAAGAAGCTGTGGTCCCTGCTTTTAGGAAACTTAGTCCAGTCAGGAAGACTGAGAAGCAAGTGGTGGTTCTGCAAGTAGAGGAGGGAGCATTCTGGCAGCACAAATGAAGGGCAACTAAAGAGTCTACTCAAGAAATTTCAGATTTGGTTTTGAACCTATTGAGCCTGCCCTTTATATGCTGCATCTTTTTTTTAAAAGATTGTATTTATTTATTCATGAGAGACATACAGAAAGAGAGAGAGAGGCAGAGACACACACAGGCAGAGGGAGAAGCAGGCTCCATGCCAGGAGCCTGACGTGGGACTCGATCCCGGGTGTCCAGGACCATACCCTGGGCCAAAGGTGGCACTAAACCGCTGAGCCACCCGGGCTGCCCTATACAGCCTCTTTTACTTCTTCTCTGTCATGGACTAAAACCCAAACTCTAGTTGCCTACAGATACTCTGAAGAAAACTTTTTTCAAGACCTCTTTATACCAACCCCTACACACTCTTCAGGAATCTTGAGTCTTCTGGATGCTGATCCAGACCTTCTGCAGATCCATTGTGGTTTAATTTATGGAATCCAAATTCATGGATCAATTTTCTCCCTCTGGTCTCTATACAAAAGGATACACACATGTAGTGGTGAGACCTCTCTGTCTATAGCAATTCTAGGTGGAACTGTTGGGGTAGGAAAATGGATTTATGTGTTGGGGAATTTCTACAAGATACTCAAGTGATTTGGAAGCTGAGGGGTGGTTTTTGGTAATAATACTTAACCCCCCCTCCCTCCCTGCCCCTGCATTCTGTGCAGCTTCCTGAATCATGTGGGGGACAGTTTTTTTGTACATTGGTTTGAGGAGATCATGTGGGGAAAAATGAATGTACTTTCATTTCTATCTGTCAGAGGCTTCAAGCATTGAACCCTTACATTTTTTATTCAGGTCTTAGAATAAATGATACTTTCCAGGCACCATCAGGATTCCTTCATGGGCTAATTTTTTCCAAAAATACTTGTTGATATCTACTAATGTGCTGTGGACTCTGCCAGGCCCTGAGAACAGAGTAGCAAACTCCCATCCTCGCTGCATTCAGACTGTGGGTTATCTTTTCTGAACTGAACATTTCTGTTACTCAGCTTAAGGGAAATATGTTTTTTTATAAATTTATTTTTATTGGTGTTTAATTTGCCAACATATAGAATAACACCCAGTGCTCATCTCATCAAGTGCCTCCCTCAGTGCCTGGCACCCAGTCACCCCCACCCCCCGCCCACCTCCCCTTCCATCACCCCTAATTCGTCTCCCAGAGTTAGGAGTCTCTCATGTTCTGTCTCCCTTTCTGATATTTCCCACTCATTTTTTTCTCCTTTCCCCTTTATTCCTTTTCACTATTTTTTATATTCCCCAAATGAATGAGACCATATAATGTTTGTCCTTCTCCGATTGACTTATTTCACTCAGCATAATACCCTCCAGTTCCATCCACGTCGAAGTAAATGGTGGGTATTTGTCATTTCTAATGGCTGAGTAATATTCCATTGTATACATAGACCACATCCTCTTTATCCATTCATCTTTCGATGGATACCGAGGCTCCTTCCACAGTTTGGCTATTGTGGCCATTGCTGCTATAAACATTGGGGTGCAGGTGTCCCGGCGTTTCATTGCACCTGTATCTTTGGGGTAAATCCTCAGCAGTGCAATTGCTGGGTCGTAGGGCAGATCTATTTTTAACTCTTTGAGGAACCTCCACACAGTTTTCCAGAGTTTTCCAGTTCACATTCTAAGGGAAATATTCTTATATATAAATGAACCCCTCCATCTTTCAGATCACATTTTAGAATTCTTTATTAAGTTTGCTTATAAACTTGATTTCTTGGAGGTCCTTTATGAGAAAATTGTATGGCTGTCAACTTATTGTGTGAACTTGGGCTAATTATTTAACCTTTACAAGAACCAGTTTGTGAAATGGGAGGAACAGTACCCACATCACAAGGCCACGGTGAGGATTAAGAGATAATGTGTAATAGACATTGACACATAGATGAATAAAATGAGATTCAGAGAAGTTAAGCAACTTCCTGAAGATTACACAGCTAGTAACTAGTTGAGCCAGGTGCATCATTTAGCAATTGCTATAAATAAAACCATTAAAAAACTCAGTGGCTTTAAAACAGTAACCATTTGTTATTGCTCAGAAGACTACAAGCCAGGCATCAGGGAGATAGTTCTTCCGATCTTGGCCAGCTCTCTCAACATGTTTGGGGCTGGCTGTATGTCAATCTAGCCTAGTGGTGTTTGGGACAACAAGGCTCTACTCCATGTGGTCTGTTTTCCTTCAGCAGGCTGATTTGGGCTTATATGTGTGATGTAAGCAAGGTTAAGAGAGAGAAGGAAGGAGGGAGGGGGAGAGAGAGAGAAAAAGTAGGGCGTGAAGGAGAAACAAAAGCTTCTTAAGACCTGGGCTCAGAACTAGTGCAACATCCCTTCTGCCTTACTTTACTGGCCAAAGCAAGTCACAAGACTGGCCAAGATTCAAGGGATGGAAAGAGCTGCAAAGTCACATTGCATTGGTCATGAGTCCAGGGAAGCCACTTAATTGGCTGATTGTCAATGCAATCAGCCTACCTTACCAGGATTCAAAGGACTCCTGTACTATGAACAAAACCCACACTCTTGCCTCTACTATGTTAACCATAAACACACTGACAACATTGGTTCCCATCACATACTTCCCCCAACGTCTATGTGCTGTTCTAGTCCCACTGACCATAGGGTGAATGAAACATGATCACTTCTAACTCAAATCCTTTGATCTTTCAAAGAATCTTGATTTTTGCATTGGTTTTGAAAATGAATCTTCTGTTGAAAAATATTTTGTAAATCTTTAAACCTTGCAAATTGAACACCAATAAAAAATAAATTTATTATTAAAAAAAAAAAAACTTTAAACCTTGTAAAGAAGAAAGGTCCAAAAGGGATTTTTCTCCCTAACTTAGCAACAGAATTCACATTGTTTATATACTGCTTTGATCAACAAAATCAGTGGTGATAAGCAACATGTTAATTATATCAGGGTTAGAAAATTTTACCTGACATAGTATATAACCTCAGAAATACAAGCAAAATTCTCTACAACAAACGTGCCAATAAGGGACACAGTTTTCTACAGTGAACACTCATAGTCCTCAGAAAAGGTTACAGTCCTTGGGGGATAATTATAAACACACATCCACCCACTCA